>NC_133464.1:38428750-39077500 GCF_048565385.1 Saimiri boliviensis | reverse complement strand
CCACCTTGGCTTCCCAAAGTGCCGAGATTACAAGCGAGAGCCACTACACCCAGCCAGAAATCACCTTTTTTTTTTTTTTTTTTAACATTTTCCCCAGTGATTGAGAGCATAGAGAAATTGTACCAAAGTGTTGCCCCATATGGGACCTCAAGTAGGCATTTTTTTCATTCATAGCGTGATTAAAAATGTTAAGCAAAGATATGTGACTGGTTGTGTACAAACTACCACCACTCCTAGAAAGTATCTCTTGCATATGTTTTATACACAGAAAGCAACTCAATGTTAAATTCCATTCAGCAGCATTCATTTTATTCCTGGCAGTAAAGAACTTCATTTCTAGTTTCTGTGAAAGTAAACTCCCCAAGAAAAAAGCTCCACATGTAGGAAAAACATACAGCAAAATGTAGTCACCTTTATATTTGTGTTTTTGAATTTTAAGAGAAATTTTATAATTTTAGATTATCATATAAGTTAAATTAGTATTTTAATCCAAAGATATAATTATGTTTTAATCAAGTGTTGCTTTTCTCTGAATCATATGTATAGGTTATTGAAACAAAAGAAGAATAACACTTCTATAAAATGTTGTGTCATGGGTTTAATCCAGAGTCACTTATTACTTACATGATTCCTGAGTCACTAATTACTAAGTCTTTCCCATAAGGAAAAGATTACTAACAATAGACAATGTGAGTAATTGCAAAAGTTTTTAGATAGCAATTATTATAGTTACAGGAAGATTTTTGAAAACTTTATTGAAGGAATTAAATTCTAATAAATTACATTTATTTCAAACATGGAAATTACCATCACTTTTTATTCAGAGTCATGTACTTTTTTCCTAAGGAATGAAAATCAACTTTGGGGATTCAGAAGCCTAAAAACATTTTTATAAGGACATATATCTGTAACACTGACAACAGTGTTGTATTTATTATCCAGAGTAAGGAGGTTATAGGTTTTATGTTATAAAGATACCTTTTGAAAGTAAGACTTCTAGTCCTTAACTTTGTTTATAACATTAACATCTTTAGTCGGGCATGGTGATACATGCCTGTGGTCCTGGCTGCTGAAGAGGCTGAAGTAGGAGGATCACTTGAGCCTGGGAGGTCCAGGCTGCAGTGAGCTGTGATCACACCACTGCACTCTAGCTGAGGCAATAGAGTGAGATCTTATCTCAAAAAAAATACGTGTGTGTGTGTGTGTGTGTGTGTGTGTGTACACATATATATGTCAAATACATATATATGTAAAAATACGTGTGTGTGTGTATATATATATAAACCTAATTTATGTAACTACTTTCATGAAAGAAATTGAACTAAAATAATTGAGACTGTGCTATATGTTTTATGCAATTGAAATTAGGTTTGATATGTTTTAAACAGCTCATTCTAAACAGAAGTTAACTACAGTTCACAACTGTTCTTAGTTATTCTCTGCCACCCTTTCCCCACACACACACTTGGACTATTCTGCACTTTGAAACACAAAGCAACTTGTCAGTTTAGTTTATTCAGTTAGGGTCAGTTCTGTGAAAACAAAACCAAGGCAATTGTTTGATTTAATTGACTAGAGAAACTGGTTATACAGGTTAGTAGAACTTAGTTTTATTTTTGTGCAGCTGCATATTTGAATGTTCATAGAGTAACTTAGTACAATAATAAGATTCCAGTGACACTGTAATAGATTTTTAAAGAATGGTTATCAAAGCAAAGAAAAAAATACACTAAAACCCAAACCATAGAAACTATTCATGGATTTTTTTTTTTTGTATTTTTTTCTTTATGGCTGCACTTTCACTGTAATGAAATATGTTCCTTCCAAAAAGTAGTCTTCTTTTCTTTCACTATTCATTTCCTTTTTTTTTTTTTTTTTGAGGAATTTTTTTTCCCTGTACTATAGTTAATATAACTATCGGAATTTTCCTGTACAATTTAGATGAATAAATGCTTTTACAGAATGGCTCTCTAAGTGCAAGCAGACATCCTCTAACAGTTGGTCAGCCCCCTCTTGGCTTCATTGTCCTCCTTACCTAGCCAATCTCATGGCTGAGCATTTTAACAATGTTCTCACTGCTAATCTTGATTCTTTCTGCTTCCCACCATACTTTCCACTATATCCATCCCACTGTTCCCTGGTCCTCAGCTCCTGGGCTTCTAATCACTCATTTTATTAAAATGAGTGGAAAACCAAAAAATTGAAATGCTAAAATATACTCTTAGGTCTTGATCCTTTAAACGTATATAGATCTCATGAACATAATTCATTTAAGGAAAAAAATACAAATCATTTCTTGTCCCAGGAAAATAGTAAATCTTTAACTTTAATGGAACTTTTTAGCAATTATGATAAAAAGGTGGGGGGGAAATATTTAAACATGTATAAAAGGCTAGAAGTTTATCATCAAAGAGTATCTAAAGGTCATAGAATAGTTAGGAATTCTGTCATTCCGTTTTGTATAATAAAATATCCCCTTCCTGACTCCTTCACCCTAATAATAGATATCCATCAGTTTGGTTGTAATTATCCAACTATAGAATACCTTTTTCAAGAACTCATTATATACCAAAGTAAGAGCTTGCTGACACTGATAATGCTTCATTTTGTTTTGTAGTGACATACAATTTACATTTGCTTAAGAAAAAAAAAAGAACAAAAACAAGTAACTTTTTAAAAACTGTGGTTGAGTATATATAAGTTGATAAAAATCCTCTGGGAGAAAACTTTTGTCTTGTGTAGTAAGAACATTAAATAGTCATACCCCTTAGCCTAGTATGTCTTCTATACTGGAAAAAAATTAACAAAGAAAATATTAACTTAAAAATAACTGCCATACTGAAAAGATTTGTTGTAATATTGTTTATTCTTTTTTTTTTTTTTTTTGAGACGGAGTTTCGCTCTTGTTACCCAGGCTGGAGTGCAATGGCGCGATCTTGGCTCACCGCAACCTCCGCCTCCCGGGCTCAGGCAATTCTCCTGCCTCAGCCTCCTGAGTAGCTGGGATTACAGGCACGCGCCACCATGCCCAGCTAATTTTTTGTATTTTTAGTAGAGACGGGGTTTCACTATGTTGACCAGGATGGTCTCGATCTCTTGACCTCGTGATCCACCCGCCTCGGCCTCCCAAAGTGCTGGGATTACAGGCGTGAGCCACCGCGCCTGGCGTAATATTGTTTATTCTAACATAAATTGCTGTTATAATTGATAACATTCTAAATGTCTAATTACTATACATAGTGTAAATTATGATACATTGGCTTTGCTAGGCAGTTTTGTAACCACTAATAATATAAATGGCATACCCTAACAACCTGGAAAAATGATTCTGGTGTAAGGTTATGTGAAAAGGCACAGCCTAAAATTGTATATTGCCAACTAGCAATGAACAGTCTGACAAAGGAAATTAAGAAAACAGTTCCATTTACAATAGCATTAAAAAGAAAAAAATACAGCCAGGCATGGTGGCTCATGCCTGTAATCCCAGGACTTTGAAAGGCCAAGACAGGAGAATTGCTTGAGCTCAGGAATTTGAGACCATCCTGGGCAATGTAGGGAGACGCTGTCTCTATAAAAATAAAATAAAATAAAATTAGCCAGCCGTGGTGGCTCATGCCCAGGCGTCCCCAGACTTTTTACACGGGGGGCCAGTTCACTGTCCCTCAGACCGTTGAAGGGCCGCCACATACTGTGCTCCTCTCACTGACCACCAATGAAAGAGGTGCCCCTTCCTGAAGTGCGGCGGGGTGGGGAGGGGGTTGCGGATAAATGGCCTCAGGGGGCCACATGCGGCCCGAGAGCTATAGTTTGGGCACGCCTGCTCATGCCTGTAGACAGAGCTACTTGGGAGGCTCAGGTGGGAGGATCACATGAGCCCAAGAAGTAGGCTGCAGTGAGCCATGGTTGCTACTGCACTCCACATGCACTTCAGACTAGGTGACAGAGTGAGACCCTGTCTCAAAAAGAAGAAAGTGCTTACTAATAAATTTAACCAAACCAAATGGACACAAGACATTCCATATTCACAGATTGGAAGATTTCATATTGTTAGGATGATAATACTACCCAAAACATTCAACAAATTAAATGCAGCCCCTATCAAAATCCCAATGGCATTTTTTTTTTTTACAGAAATGGAAAAATGCATCCTAAAATTCATGTGGAATTTCAGGGCATCCCAAATGGCCAAAACAATCCTTTAAAAGGAAAAACAAAGTTACAGGGACTCATTTCCAGATTTCAGAACTTACTATAAAGCTACAGTCAGCAAAAGAGTGTGCAACTAGAATAAGTATGGACATAAAGACCCATGGATTATTAATATAATAGAGCCCAGAAATAAACACTTGCCTATATGGCCAGTCGTTCTCACCAAGAACACCAGGATCATTTAATGGAGAAAGGCTGGTCTTTTCAACAAATCGGGCTGGTAAAACTGAGTATCTATATGCAAAATAATGAAGTTGGACCCTTACCTTATACCATATTCAAAAACTAACTCAAACTGGATCAGAGACCTAAATTTAAGCATTAAAGGTATAAAATTCATAGAAGAAAACATAGGAGAAAATTATGACCTTGGATTTGGAAATTTCTCCGAAAGGACAGGCACAAAAAAATAAAATAGATAAATTGAATTTCATAAGTATAAAAACTTGTGGGGTTTTTTTTGTTTTTTTTTTGTTTTTTTTTTGGTTTTTTTTTTTTTTTTTTGAGACGGAGTTTCGCTCTTGTTACCCAGGCTGGAGTGCAATGGCGCGTTCTTGGCTCACCGCAACCTCCGCCTCCTGGGTTCAGGCAATTCTCTTGCCTCAGCCTCCTGAGTAGCTGGGATTATAGGCACGCACCACCATGCCCAGCTAATTTTTTGTATTTTTAGTAGAGACGGGGTTTCACCATGTTGACCAGGTTGGTCTTGATCTCTCGACCTCGTGATCCACCCGCCTCGGCCTCCCAAAGTGCTGGGATTACAGGCTTGAGCCACCGCGCCCGGCCAAAAACTTGTGTTTTAAAGAAGATTATTGGCCAGGTGCAATGGCTCATGCCTGTAATCCCAGCACTTTTGGATGCCAAGGTGGGTGGATCACTTGAGGTCAGGAGTTTGAGACCAGCCTGACCAACATGTTGAAACACTGTCTCTACTAAAAGTATGAAAATTAGCCAGGTGTACGCCTGTAATTCCAGCTACTTGGGAGGCTGAGGCAGGAGGATTGCTAAACCTGGGAGGTGGAGGTTGCAGTGAGTCGAGATCATGCCACTGCACTCCAGTCTGGGTTACAGAGCGAGACTCCATCTCTAAATAAATAAATAAGATTATCAAAAATGTGAAAAGATAACTCACAAAATGAAAGTAAATCTTTGCAAATTTTATATCTAATAAGACTGTATTGGCCGGGCGCGGTGGCTCAAGCCTGTAACCCCAGCACTTTGGGAGGCCGAGGTGGGTGGATCACGAGGTCAAGAGATCGAGACCATCCTGGTCAACATGGTGAAACCCCGTCTCTACCAAAAATACAAAAAATTAGCTGGGCATGGTGGCACGTGCCTGTAATCCCAGCTACTCAGGAGGCTGAGGCAGGAGAATTGCCTGAACTCAGGAGGCGGAGGTTGCGGTGAGCCGAGATCGCGCCATTGCACTCCAGCCTGGGTAATAAGAGCAAAACTCTGTCTCAAAAAAAAAAAAAAAAAAGACTGTGTTATCAAGAATATATAAAGAACTACTAGAACTCAGCAACAACAACAAAAATCACAATTAAAATGCAGGCAAAAGACTTGAGAAGACTTCTCTCCAAAGAAGATACCCGAATGACCAGTATGCACATAAAATAACACATGTTTGGCCAGGATGCGGAGACATTGGAATCAAGTTTATTGCTGGTAGAAATGGAAAATGGTATCACTGCTGTGGAACCATTACAGTTCCTCAGAAAGTTAACTGTGTAACTACCATATGATCCAACAGTTCTACTCCACTTCTAGGTAGCTACTCAACAGAAGAGAAACAATGACTCTAACATATACAGTATTTGTGCACCAGAGTTCATGGCAGCCAAAAAGTGGAAACAACCCAAGTGTTGAAGAGATGAATGGATAAACAAAATGTACTATCAACATGCAATGAACTATTATTTGACCTTTAAGAGGAGTGAAGTTCTGATACATGGTACCACATAGATGAACTCTGAAAATATCACACTAAGTGAAATAAGCAGACAGCAAAGGGCAAATATTTTATTATTCCACTTATGTGAGGTATCTGGAATAGGCAAACTCACAGAGGCAGAAAGTAAGATAGAGGTTTCTAGGGCCAGGAGGAAAGAGAAAATGGAGAGTTTTTCTTTATTGGGTACAGAGTTTCCGTATGGGCTGATGAAAGTGGTCTGGAAATAGGAGTGGTAGCTATTCAACATTGTGAATGTACTTAATGACACTGAATTGTACACTTTCACATGATTAGAATAGTAAATTTTACATTATATTTTAAACCACATTTTTCAAAAATTTATAATAACGATTTGAATATATAAATTACGTATTTTTAAAACAAGGGACTATGAAGAAATGAAAAAATTATTGAATTACCATGTGACTATTTTTAGTAGAAGTGAGGCTCAAATAAAAGATTTTGCCGGGCGCGGTGGCTCAAGCCTGTAATCCCAGCACTTTGGGAGGCCGAGGCGGGTGGATCACGAGGTCGAGAGATCGAGACCAACCTGGTCAACATGGTGAAACCCCGTCTCTACTAAAAATACAAAAAAAAAAAAAAATTAGCTGGGCATGGTGGTGCGTGCCTATAATCCCAGCTACTCAGGAGGCTGAGGCAGGAGAATTGCCTGAACCCAGGAGGCGGAGGTTGCGGTGAGCCGAGAGCGCGCCATAGCACTCCAGCCTGGGTAACAAGAGTGAAACTCCGTCTCAAAAAAAAAAAAAAAAAAAAAAAAAAAAAGATTTTAACTTTTAGGGCCGGGCGCAGTGGCTCACGCCTGTAATCCCAGCTCTTTGGGAGGCCGAGGTGGGTGGATCATCTGAGGTCAGGACTGTCCTTACCAACATGGTGAAACCCCTCTCATAAAAAAATTTTAAAAATTAAAAGATTTTAACTTTTCTCTAAGTGTTTTCATTTTAAAAAGATGTATTTTATGTCATATAGCTTTTCAGACCAACATATATTAAGAAAATTTAACTTTACTCATTCTCAAAATTGCTATTAATATTTTATTTAAAATTTTCTCAACCGGGCATGGTGGCTCACACCTGTAATCCCAGCACTTTGGGAGGCTGAGGTGAGTGGATCACCTGAGGTCAGGCATTCAAGACCAGCCTAGCCAACATGGCAAAACCCCATCTCGACTAAAATTACAAAAATTAGTCAGACATGGGGACGGGCACCTTTAATCCCGGCTACTTGGAAGGCTGAGGCATAAGAATTGCTTGAACCTGGGAGGCAGAGGTTGCAGTGAGCTGAGCTAATGTCACTGAACTCCCACCTGGGCGACAGAGTGAGACTCCATCTCAAATAATAATAATAATAATTTCTTGTTTATAGTTGTTAAGAATAGCTATATGGATTCATTCTTTTTCTTTGTTCTCATTACACAATAGATTCATTCTTAAAACCTTCAAATTTACACAGGAAAAGCTTTTCAGATAATTCATGTAAAGGAATTTCTGTACTGTATTTGTGCTGGAGCATTTTGAATGATTTTATTTTGTTGTCACGTTTTCTAGGTTTTAATGAAACCTTTGTTTCTTTAGCTTGACAGAGCCAATTCGTTATTAAACCAGACTCAACAGCCCTACAGGTATCTCATTGAATCAGTGCGTCAGAGAGATTCTAAGATTGATTCATTGATGGAATCTATTGCACAACTTGAGAAGGATGTCAGGTAAATCATCCACAAATCTTTTATTTGAATAATAGAGATGTACCATATTGCTGGTATCAATGAATTTGGGTTGTAAATCATGAAAATAAAATTAAAATAATGAAGGTGGTGTTAAAAGTAATGACTAAACTTCTCTTAGGAAAACTAAGGTCAGATCACGTTAGGTGTTCACATTCCACTTGTGTTCATATGTCTTAGCATGGAAATAACAGTGTTACTACACTTATGAGCATAACATTCCATCTATCCAAGAGGACACAACAGTTATTGGTCCTTGTTTCCCTAGAACTCTTTAGTATGTTATAGATCGACCAAAGGAAGAGGAGGAATATGCCATTTGTGGCATTAAAATGGCTTTTAAAACAAAAAAATAAAATAAACATTTACTTAGATGTGTGTTGATTTTGCCAAGGAATTTTTTTGGCTTTTCTTCTGACCTTTTACATGAAAGTAACTTTTAAATGTTAATAAATAAATTCCTTTCACTTCCTTAATTTGTAATGTTTTTGTATGAGATCTTATCCAAAACAATTTGCTATGACCATTTTGGTTTTTTAAACTGAAATAAAAGAATGAAGATATGTGTAAATGAAACAGTTTTACTTGTGGATAGATGGTTAGTTGGTTTAATTATTAGGTTTTTAAGATTATCAGAATAAATCAAATTTTATGGGTACATTATTAACTGATTATAAATGTAAAAACAGAGAATTAGGTGGGAATAGAAATGGTTAAATCAAGGAATTGGGACCAGGCACAGTGGCTCACACCTGTAATCCCAGCACTTTGGGAGGCCAAGGCAGGCAGATCATGAGGTCAGGAAATCAAGACCATCCTGGCCAACATGGTGAAACCCCATCTCTACTAAAAATACAAAAATTAGCTGGGCATGGTGGCACGCACCTGTAATCCCAGCTACCCAGGAGACTAAGGCAAGAGAATCACTCAAACCCAGGAGGTTGCAAGAGCTGAGATTGCACCACTGCACTCCAGCCTGGTGACAGAGTGAGACTCAGCCTCAAATAAATAAATAAATAAATAAATAAATAAAGGAATTGGAAAACAATAAGAAGATGGTTATTAAAATATGCAAACAAAAATATAAAACTATTGGTAACTAATTCCAAAGTATAAATGTTATTTTTAATGAATCATAATAATTACCTTCTTTCATTTCTGCCCCTCCAAAATAATTGGTCTAGAACTTTATTCCTCGTCTTAAATTTTTGATGATTTGTTTAAATAATTTAGGATTATATTTATACTTTAAATGTCAAAATAAATATTTTATTTCTTTTTTTTTTTTTTTTTTTTCAAAACAGAGTCTTGCTCTGTCACCAGGCTGGAGTGCAGTGGCACGATCTTGGTTCACTGAAACCTCTGCCTCCTGGGTTCAAGCAATTCTCCTGCCTCAGCCTCCAGAATAGCTGGGATTGCAGACATGCACTACCACACCCAGCTTATTTTTATGTTTTTAATAGAGACGGGGTTTCACCGTGTTGGTCAGGCTAGTCAAACCCCTGACCTCGTGATCCACCTGCCTCGGACTCCCAAAGTGCTGGGATTACAGACATGAGCCACCATGCCCCGCCTTAAAATTTGAATCTTTTATATGTCTTCTTTAACCTCTATATTCTTGTGATGGGGAGGTTTATCAAAGTACTGAGGGAAAAAATTACTTCTTTCACAGTTATCTCCAGATAAAGTTATTTGATTATTTATTTTACTAAGAATTAAAGTATCTTAAAATGCTTAATATAGCGAAAATAATAGCTAGCCGTAGGAGAAAATTATAAGGATGAACAAATTCAGCCATAGAGAAATTAAGCAACTTGTCCTCTAAGAACATACAGCATTGTGATAGAGCCAGAATTCAAATCAATATCTGTCTGCTTGCCAATTCTGTTCTCCTAACCGTTAGGTTATACTGCCCCTCTATGTTCTATTCTGAATAAGGGATAATTTTTCTTTAACTAAAATAATTAAGGAAGAGAACAAAAATGTTATGTATCATAGTGATTAAAAATAGCACTTTAATGAGTTGATCATTGCTGAAGCGGGGTGATAGGTATGTCAGGGTTTGCTATTACATATTTTCTCTTCTGAAATATTCTATAATAAAGTTTTTTAAAATACAGATTTTAAAAGGAATTTTTTAAATTCAACTCAGTACTTAGTTTTAAGTTAGGGCAAGTACATTTAAACTCTCTAAACCTTTGTTGTCCAATAGAACTTTGTATAATGATAAAAATATTCTATATCTGTGCTGTCTAGTATGGTAGCCACTAGCTAGCCACATGTAGATGTTGAGCATTTGTTTGAGTTTTTGTTGTTGTTATTGTTTCTGTTTTTCTTTTTCTTTTTTATTTTTATTTTTATTTTTTTGTGTGTGATGGAGTTTTGCTCTTGTTGCCCAGTCTGGAGTGCAATGGCACATTCTCGGTTAGGCTCACCACAACCTCCACCTCCCGGGTTAAAGCAATTCTCCTGCCTCAGCCTCCCAAGTAGCTGGGATCACAGGCAGTAGCCGGGATTACAGGCATATGCCACCACGCCCAGCTAATTTTGTATTTTTAGTAGACACAGTGTTTCTCCACATTGGTCAGGCTGGTCTCAAACTCCGAGACCTCAGGTGATCCACCCACCTTGACCTCCCAAAGTGCCGGGATTACAGGCATGAACCACCATGCCCAACCTGAGTCTTTGAGATGTGGCTAGTGTTACTGAGGAACTAAATTTTTAATTTTATTAAAATTAAATTATCTTTAATTTTATTCAAATTAAATTAAAATTAAGGTTAATTTAATTTTAATAAAGTTAAAGATAATTTTAATTGCCACAGTGGCTAATGGCTGTGGTATTTGGACAGTACAGCCAGTTTCCTTATATGTGAAATGAAAGTGGTGCCGAGGAAGGCAGATTGCTTGAGCCCAGGAGTTCGAGACCAGCCTGGACAACATGACAAAACCCCATCTTTACAAAAAATACAAAAAAAATTAGCTGGGCATGATGGCATGCACCTGTAGTCCTAGCTACTTGGGAGGCTGAGTTAGGAGGATGGCTTGAGCCTGGGAAGCAGAGTTTGCAGTCAACTGAGATCATGCTAATGCACTCCAGCCTGGATGACAAAGCAAAACTGTCTCAAAAAAAAAAAAAATGAGAGTAGTGCTAACAGCACCTGATTGATAGGGTTGTTCTGAGGAACAAGTGATATAGTCTTTGTAATATATACAGATAGTATAGTGCCTAAACATTATATTCAACAGTGTTCAATAAATGTTTGCCATTCTTAGTACTTACCTTATATGTAAGAAATTTTTTGTTGAAAATTATATCAAAAATGAGAAATAACATTTCTCAAAATATGTTGAATTTGAACAAGTTAAGATTCCCCTAATAACAGCAACAGTTTTCATAAAAACCATGTCATTTATGGAATAAACTACCAAAAATATTTTGTACTAAACATGAGTCCTTTAAAATTATCTTGTGTTTCGCCGGGCACGGTGGCTCAAGCCTGTAATCCCAGCACTTTGGGAGGCCGAGGAGGGTGGATCACGAGGTCAAGAGATCGAGACCATCCTGGTCAACGTGGTGAAACCCCGTCTCTACTAAAAATACAAAAAATTAGCTGGGCATGGTGGCGTGTGCCTGTAATCCCAGCTACTCAGGAGGCTGAGGCAGGAGAATTGCCTGAACCCAGGAGGCGGAGGTTGCGGTGAGCCGAGATCGTGCCATTGCACTCCAGCCTGGGTAACAAGAGAGAAAACTCCATCTCAAAAAAAAAAAAAAAAAAAAAAATTATCTTGTGTTTCATAAATTCATTGTGATATTTTTATAAATTGTGAACTGATATTTCACAGGATACGAAATTTTATTCTTAATTGAAGCAACTACCTTCTAAAGTGAAAAATAATATTAATACTTCCAGTAGTTTAATTATGACATTTGAGATGCTGCTATGGGCCGGCATAGTGGCTCACGCCTGTAATCCAAGCAATTTGGAGGCCAAGGGGGGTGGATCACCTGAGGTCGGGAATTCAAGACCAGCCTAACCAACATGGTGAAATCCCATCTTTAAAAAAAAGAAAAAATAATAAAAATTTAAAAAGAGATGCTGCTATAGGTGTACCCTGGTTATATAAATGAAATGCTGTGATGTAACAATGCCATTAAAAAGTCAGCTTAGCCAGTAATTCAGATATAGTAGGATAGATCACAGTTCTGTATACCCACAGTTCCACATTCCTTCATCCCTCCTCAAAGCAGATGACATTTCAGATCCTGCAGTGGAATTATCCTGGGCTTTGAATACATACCAGGCTGGTTTCTCTTCTATTGGTAAATGTGTTTGTAAAATTAGATATTAATGCATACCTGAAGGGGTAGTTGTGAAAATTAAATTTAGGAACATATATAAAGCTCTGGCACATAGGAGAATCTCAGTAAATGTTACTTACCCTCCCCTTGTGTTTTATTTGAAATTTAAACATTAATGATGGCCCATCCAAAAGGGTTATCAAGTTATTATGGTCCTTAGAAAACATAAACAGGAAGATTCATATTCCTCTTCGTTAGGTGTTGATGATAGTTGTAAAAAATATTTACATCAATTGATTATTTTTAAATGTTTTTCTAATGCAATAAAAACTCTGAAGAACTGAATAATTGTATGCTTTTCAGCCGGGCGTGGTGGCTCACACCTGTAATTCAAGTATTTTGGAGGCCAAGGTGGGCAGATCACCTGAGGTCGGGAGTTCAAGACCAGCCTGGCCAACATGGTGAAACCCCGTCTTAAAAAAAAAAAAAAATTCTATTTTTTTCTTAGGAAATTAAACAATACCACTATACCATACTTACCCCTTGAACATGAACTGTTTATACAATATATTCAATTTCTAGAAATGCTAGAGTAAATATGCACTAAAATGAAATGACAAACACATTAAAAGCAAACAGTTGAGGCTGGTTGTGGTGGCCCATGCTTATAATCACAGCACTTTAGGAGGCCGAGATGGGCGGATCACAAGGTGAGGTGATGGAGACCATCCTGGGTAATACAGCAAAACCCTGTCTCTACTAAAAATACAAAAACTTAGCCGAGCATAGTGGCACGCGCCTGTAGTCCCAGCCACTCAGGAGGATTGCTGAGAATTGCTTGAACCCGGGAGGTTGCGTTGAGCCAAGATCGTACCACTGCACTCTAGCTAGCCTTGTGACAAAGCAAGACTCTGTATCAAAAATAAAAAAAGGAAACCTTTGAGATGTTACTATTAACTGCTTTAAGTTCTCCTATCATTAAAGTAATACTTTATTCTAAAAGTAGTACTGTTAACTTTATTCCACCAAGCCACAAGAGACAACCTGCATAATACAGTTTGATTTCTACTTCAGAAAGAAAGGAAGCATGGAAAGAGAATAATTAGCGTAAATTTTCTTTGCCTGTTGTCATTTCTCAGTTTATTCTTAACTGGTAGTCAAAGAAGAAAAGATTACATTGCCAACTTCTCTTACAAAGCTACCCCAGAGTATATTGATCCAGGAAGTTACGGAACAATATATCAGGAGTATGTTTTCATATTGCAGGTGAAGCAGAGCCATAAACATGAATTTCTAAGTAATAATTAACCATGAATTGAACAATTATGGGTGTAATATACCATTCAAGATAGATGTGCTTATAAGGAGATTTGTTTTGTAGTAGCTTTATGAGTCACTTGTAGAAGCTTTGTATTTTTAAAGGTAAGTTTCCACTGTTACGAAATATGTCTTATGAAGACTAAAATTCTATTGAGTAAATACAAGAAGAGTGAATGTAATCATCATCATATTAAGTTTTAGAAACCCACATATTGAAGGCTGTCTCCCTGTGGTTCGAGTATATTATAAAGAAGACTGAAAATATATACCCAGATATATTCCAATCACAGCAATATTGTCTGGGAAGTCCATATTGTTTGTGGTAAATTCGTGTCTTACAGGTACAACATGATTGCTCTGTAAACCAATTTATCCCACCGCCCTTTATTTCATGTATATACGGTTGTTTTGCTATTTAATTATAGAATACTTTCTTCTGTAAAAGTTAAACACTACAATATAAAAGCATTTGTAAAGAATTATCCAGTCAAAATCCTTTAATTGCCTCTACATTCCATTCTGATTACACTATATTTTCTTTAGAAGAGCCTGTTGGTATTTGAAACAGAGAGAGAGAGAGAGAGAGAGAGTGTGTGTGTGTGTGTGTGTGTGCACTGAAAATATGTTTATATACCATTGTTATAAGTGTACATGTATCTGAACATAGACACATATATGTTCCTTACAAATTCCTAGTCCTATTTACTGGATATTTAATTTTGAAAAAATATTTTATCTTCAAAGTGATTCCAGCTAAAGATAGGTTAAAATTCTAGAGTTACAGAAACATGTGCTCTTTACCATGCTTTGGACACTCTAGCAGAACATGATGCTCAGTCTCCTTTATACCGTGTTATTCTTTTCAACTCCTCAGCTCTTACAGGATCTCTGGCGCCTAACTCTGAAAGTCAGTTTGTTTTTCAGCTGAGCTGCTTACCTTTATTGACATTTAATTACTATTTTACTCTGATGCCTATTTATTCATCTAAATTAGTAATACTGTATAACATTTGTATAGAGTTTTATGAGTTCAACACTTTATATAATCATTCATTAGATAATTCACATAGCCCTTTGACATACATGAATATTATTTTCCACATTTACAGATAGGAAAACTGAGGTTCAGTGGGGTGTTATGTGTTACGCTTTATACCGCACATCTGAGTCTGAGTCAGTGGCACAGTTGGAAACAGAAGTCAGAATTACATCTAGTCTGTCTCCTCAGAGGACAAACGATGATACCTCCTTCTCAATTACTGGGAGGGAGGAGAGTGTGGGCTTTCCCTCTTAAGTCCTTCGAATTAGCAATAGCTCCACCATGCCTACTACTATTTCTTGAATTTTGTTTTTTTTTAAATGTCTGCCAGGCCAGGCGTGGTGGCTCACGCCTGTTATCCCAGCATTTTGGAGGCCAAGGTGGGCGGATCACCTGAGGTTGGGAGTTCAAGACCAGCCTGACCAACATGGTGAAACCCCTGTCTTTATATTTAAAAAAAAAAAAAAAAAAAAAAAAAAAAAAAAAAAAAAAAGTCTGCCAAATATTCTAAAAATTAGTGGCTTTCCTTTTTTTTGAGAGAGCCTCACTCTCTTGCCCAGGCTGGAATGCGGTGGAGCGTCATAGCTCGCTGCAGCCGCAAACTCCTGAGCTCAGGCGATCCTCCTACCTCATCCTTCCGCATAGCTGGGACTAAAGGTGCATGCCTCCACACCTGGCTTTTTTTCTTTTTATAGAGATGGGGGTCTCACTATGTTGCCTCCGCTAGTCTCAAACTCCTGGGTTCATGCAGTCCTCCAACCTCAGTCGCCCAAACTGCTGGGATTACAGGCATGAGCCAGTGTGCCCTGCCTCCATTTTCTTAAAGTAGAACTTTAAAAATGTTTTTACCAGCCAGGTACGGTGGCTCATGCCTGTAATCCCAGCACTTTGGGAGGCCGAGGTGGGCGGATCACCTGAGGTCAGGAATTCGAGACCAGCCTGGCCAGCATGGTGAAATGCTGTCTCTACTAAAAATAGGAAAATTAGCCAGGCATAGTGGCGCACGCCTGTAGTCCCAGCTACTTGGGAGGCTGAGGCAGGAGAGTCACTTGAACCCAGGAGGCGGAGATTCTAGTGAGCTGAGATTACACCACTGCAGTCCAGCCTGGGCGACATAGTGAAGCTCCATCTCAAAAAAGAAAAAAAAGTTACCTATTTAAAACAATTCTTGTAAGTTTTTACCCTCACAAATTTTGTCTGGTTTTTTTTTTGAGATGGAGTCTTGCTCTGTCGCCCAGGCTGGTGTGCAGTGGCACAATCTTGACTCATTGCAACCTCTGCCTCCCAGGTTCCAGTGATTCCCCTGCCTCGGCCTCCCGAGTAGCTGGGATTACAGGCGTGCCTCCACACCTGGCAAATTTTTGTATTTTTATTTGAGACAGCGTTTCACCATGTTGACCAAGCTGGTCTCATGTCCTGACCTTAGATGATCCACCCACCTCGGCCCCTCAAAGTGCTGGGATTACAGGTGTGAGCCACCACGCCCTGCCACAAATTTTGTCTTGACATTTGAGGAATTATGTTGCTTCAACTTACCTTCAACTCAACACTGCTTTCCCTAATTCTTGTTTATACTGCTGGTTGAGTAGATTTATTCTAGTGGCATTGGAAGAATATTTTATTTAATGTTTATACTTAATTCACATATGTTGAAAAATAAAACTAAAGACAGTATAAGGCAGGCCCCAAGTATTTCTTTTTTAAAATATTAATATGTCTACAGTTAGTCTCATTAAATAGCTTCTAACCCTCTCCTATCAGAAAATAGATTGTATCAAAAGGAATGCAGACTCACAAATTGGAAGTTTTTTTTTTCTTGTTTTGAGTCAGGCTCTCTCTCTGTCACTCAGGCTGGAGTGCAGTGGTGCCATTACAGCTCACTGCAGCCTCAACCTCCCACCTGAGGATCAAGTGATCCTCTACCTCAGCCTCCCAAGTAACTGGGGCTACAGCTACATGCCACCATGCCAGCTAATTTTTTTTATTTTTGTAGAGACAGTGTTTTGACACATTGCCCAAGCTGGTCTCAAGCTCCTGGCTACAAGCAGTCCCCCTGCCTCAGGTTCCCACAGCGCCACTGCACCCAGGCTGAAATTGAAAATCAAACCAACAATTTTGAGACAAAATTATTTTTTCAAGTTTACCACAGATTAAATACCTGATTCACTTACCTAACTCAGTTATATACTTGATAATTTAGTATGTGGTAAACTATAAAATACTACTTTCAGTTTTAAGAATAAATGTTTTTATTTGGGCCAGGCATGGTGGCTCAAGCCTATAATCCCAGCACTTTGGGAGGCCGAGGTGGGTGGATCACGAGGTCAAGAGATCGAGACCATCCTGGTCAACAAGGTGAAACCCCATCTCTACTAAAAATACAAAAATTAGCTGGGCATGATGGCGCGCGCCTGTAGTCCCAGCTACTCGGGAGGCTAAGACAGGAGAATTGCTTGAACCTAGGAGGTGGAGGCTGCAGTGAGCCGAGATCACCCCATTGCACTCCAGCCTGGGTAACAAGAGCGAAACTCCGTCTCAAAAAAAAAAAAAAAAAAGTTTTAATTTGACTTCTAGTACCTTGTGTTGTCATAGTTTGCAGACACATACTACTTTTTACCTTTTATGTGAGTCTTTCTTTATCTTTTTACAGTTTAGTAGTAAATAGTGATCTTTAAAACATTAATTTTATGCCAGTGCTAGGCAGGACAGTATGCTCAGCCTCTCAGTTGCATTGTCAAATGATTGTTAAGAGAAGAAAAGCTGGGCACAGTGATGAATGCCCGTAGTCCCAGATACTCGGGAGGCTGAGACAGGAGGATTGCTTGAGCCCAGGAGTTTGAGGCTGTGGTTCATTGTTACCATGTCTATAAATAGCCACTACACTCCAGCCTGGGCAGCATAGCAAGACTCCATCTCTTAAACAAAAGAGAGAAAGAGAGGGAGAGACAGAGAGAAGGCGAAAAGAAGGATGAAAGAAAAGAAGAAAAAGGAGAGGAGGAGAGAGGGGAGGAGAGGAGAAGGGAGGAAAAAGGGAAAAAAAGAAAAAGAACCTTCTGACAAAATAGGCCATGCATTAGGCCAAACATTATAGTGGCTGGTCTTTAATTCAAACCATCAGATTCATGTTTATTCTTTTGCTATTTACCATTTATTAACTAAATCTATGCTAACATAATGACTTTTTTAAACTTGGGTTTTTTTTTTTTTCAGCAACTTAAATAAAGAAAAGTCTGCTTTACTACAGATGAAAAATCAAATGGCATTAGATTTAGAACAACTTCTAAATCATCGTGAGGTATTTTTTTCTATTTTGTCATAATTTTAATCATTTTAGGCTTTTTAAAAACTGCTGTCAGGTTAAAATTATTGGATCCCAGGTGTGCGTGTTCATGAATGACTTATTTATATCTCACTGTAATCTTGTCCTTTTTAATTTCACTTGTAATATACTTCTTAGAGTTAACTCTTATTCCTAGATGCCCCTGCTTGTTTTGTTGATATCTGTCACTTAATTTCCCCATATTATTTAATAATTATCTGTTTTATCTTGTTCTGCAACTAGACAGTTAATTTCCTTAGTGTGCCTCTGTCTTCTTTATCAGTGTGTATCCAGTATCTATAATATAGAGTATTTGTGTTGAGCTTTAAAGTTCATAAAATTGTTTTCTTCATTTTTTCCTCACCAAAATTATTTTAGAGTAAATGTAATTCCTATTTTATAGATGGAGAAATCAGTCGTGAGTGGCTTGCCCGTGGCAGTTAATAACTAAGACATAAGTCCTGTTTTGTTTTGTTTTTTCCTTTAAGTAAGGTTTATTGAGGTATAATATACACAGAAAAAAAATCACCTTTTTTAGCATACACGTCTGTGATTTTTGACAAATGCACACAGTTGTGTAAGCACCACCACAATCAACAGAGAGAATAGTTCCATTACTCCAAAAAATTCCCTCATTACTCCTTTTTAGTTGACCCTTTCCCTCAACCTAGCCCTACCAACCACTGGCCTATTTTCTGTACCTGTTGTTTTACCTTTTACAGAATAGCATATAGCTGAAATTATCAGTATATAGCCTTTTGAGTCTGGCTTGTGTCAGTTATGATAATACATTTGAAATTCATCGGTATTGTTGCAGATGTTAGTCATATGTTTCCTTTTTATTACTGGTTAATAATCCATTAAATGGATATAACACAGTTTGTTAATTCATTCACAGTTAATGAACATTTGAGTTGTTTTCATTTGAGGACATCTCCAAATAAAATAGCTGTAAACAATTATGCATACATTTTAATATAAACATAAGTTTCCATTTCTCTTGAGTAAATACTCAGGAACATGATTACTGGGTTGTATGGTAGATGTATGTTTAAGTTTATAAGAAACTGTCGGCCGGGCACGGTGGCTCAAGCCTGTAATCCCAGCACTTTGGGAGGCCGAGGCGGGTGGATCATAAGGTCAAGAGATCGAGACCATCCTGGTCAATATGGTGAAACCCCATCTCTACTAAAAATACAAAACACTAGCTGGGCATGGTGGCGCATGCCTGTAATCCTAGCTACTCAGGAGGTTGAGGCAGGAGAACTGCCTGAACCCAGGAGGCGGAGGTTGCGGTGAGCCAAGATCACGCCATTGCACTCCAGCCTGGGTAACAAGAGTAAAACTCCATCTCAAAAAAAAAAAAGAAACTCAAAATTTTCCAAAGTTACTGTACTTTTGCATTCCCCCTCTGCGATGACTGAGAGTTCCAGTGTTTCTGCATTCTCACCAACCATTGATATTTTTAATACAAAGTCTTTTTCTGCTGAACTATCACTGTCTCATCTTAGCCATCATCTTACCCATTTTGTTACTCTGATAAAAAATAAACTGGTTTTGTTTTGTTTGTTTTTGTTTTTTGAGGCAGTGTCTCACTCTCACCATCTTGGCTCACTGCAGCCTCCATCCTCCGTGTTCAAGGGATTCTCGTGCCTCAGCCTCCTGAGTAGCTGGGATTGCAGGTGCATGCCACCACACCTGGCTAATTTTTGTATTTTTAATAGAGACAGAGTTTCAGCATGGTTGGCCAGGCTAGTCTTAAACTCCTGATCTCAAGTGATCCTCCCACTTCAGCCTTCCCAAATGCTGGGATTACAGTATGAGCCACCACACCCAGCCAGAGAAAGAAACATTTAAAACAGATCATTGGTTTGTGAGTATGCTCATACTAGTCTGGGAGAAGTATGCCAGATGTTGGGAAGAAATTATTGGAAAAATATTGTTGAGAGAGCGGAACTGGAAACTGTTACTGGAAGCAGTTCAAAGATACATATCCTAGAGATGGTGTCAGAAAAATTGGAGGATTGTCTCTATCTGAGAAATGGTGTTGCAGTGAGTTCTCTTAATGGTGTCTTCTATGTGATGGCTGAAAAGGATAAGAAAGTGTCCCTGGACTAGATTGTAATTACAACATTTAGGTAGATAAGTCAATCTAACAACAGGTTATAGAACTAGGAAAAGGTTGTTGAAGATATTTATTCTTCCTTCTGAGTTCTGACATTCTAGACCTTACCTACTATCATTTATGTCCTAGGATTCTGCTTTCAAGTAATTGTTTCTTCACTGTGGAAGCCTGGTTCATTCACTGTGTGGAATTTTCACAAGTGTTTTTGAAATTAAATATTTAGGAACTTCAGATGACCATGCAGCTATATCAACTATTTTTTTATATAAAGCTAGATAGGAAGTTTTGTTGTTTTTTTTTTGTTGTTGTTGTTGTTTTGTTTTTTCTTTTTCTTTCAGAATGGCAATTCCCATCTGATTTTAAGGGGTTGTGCTACACTGAAAAATATATGAGCTGTTCCAATACTTGAAATCACATTACTCATGAGTCCAAATAAAGAGCAAAAACTTTGCATGGTGGACTGAGAAGAAAATATGTTTAAGCCTGCAAATTAAATACTAGCAGAGCTGGGCACAGTGTCACACACCTGTAGTCCCAGCTACTCTGGAGGCCAAGGCAGGAGGATCACTGGAGCACAAGTGTTTGAGACTGTAGCGCACTCTGATCTCACCTGTGAATAGCCAGTGCACTCCAGCCTGAGCAGCATAGTGCAACTGTATCTCTTAAAAAAGAAAGAGAAAGAGGAAGGGAAAGTGAGAGGGAAGGAGAGGAAAGAGAGGAAGGTAGGAAGAGAGTGAGGAAGGGAGTGGTGGGAGGGACGGAGGGAGAGAAGGAGGAAAAAATTTTAGTATTAGCAAGATGAAACTACTCTTTAATTGCCTACTGCTACGTGGCATTAATGATATTGGTATGGGTGCATATTTAAATAATTGTCAATTTTTATGTAGTTGACAGTATATATTTCATCAATTATATTTTAATAATTTAACCTTGTATAGCTTTTGATGATACCAAACATCTAAAGAGAAGCAACTTTTTTTGTTTTAAAGCAAAGTAAAAATTAAAGCTTAGTAAAACAAATCTGATATTATTAACCATTTTCTAAGAAACCACTTACTACCAACTTAGATCATATATGCACATGTAAAGGCCTCTGCAAACTGCTTATATGGAAAGAGAACAGCTGGTGCGATCCCCTAGAAATGCTTGGCCATTCACTTGAACATTTACCTGATGAAACAAAGGCTCTGTAGGATTGATTTATTCACCTGATTGTTTAGAGGCTCATGTTCTCATAATAGTCAATATATGAGAGTTGGATAAGAATTATTCTTTTCTTTTTTTTTTTTTTTTTTAATGAAAATCAGGGCTGGGACTAGAGTAAGGCAAGCAAGGCATCTAGGACACATGATGTAAGGAGGTGCTACTATCAGAATGGTGCAAAAAGCATGGATGGAGGGAAGAGGGAGAGGAAAAACAAAAAAGCATGGACGGCCCCTGGGAGCCACTGCCTCTTCACCCAAGGCCACTAGCTTGCCTCACCCTGTCAAGACTCTGGGGAAATTATCTAATACTAATCATGGTTTTAATCTTTAAAGATTCTCATTTTCTTTTTCGCATTGGACAGCTCTTGTTCTATGTTTTGTGTGTGTGTGTGTGTGTGTGTTTTTGAGACAAAGTCTCACTCTGTCGCCCAGGCTAGAGTGCCGTGGCACTATCTTGGCTCACCTCAGCCTCCACCTCCTTGCTTCAAGCAATTCTTCTGCCTCAGCCTCCCAAGTAGCTGGGATTACAGGTACATGCCACCACGCCTGGCTAATTTTTTTGTATTTTTAGTAGACATGGGGTTTTACCATGTTGGCCAGGCTGGTCTCAAACTCCTGATCTCAGGCAATCTGCCCGCCTCGGCCTCCCAAAGTGCTGGTATTACAGACGTGAGCCACCATACCCAGCCCTGCTCTAACTTGTTTTAGCAGTGTCACTTAGTTGTGATCTGGCTGTATGTGCTCAGCTAATATGAAGTAAGATCACCAGTTCATTCACATAGTTCCAAAATATGTGTTAAACAGAAAAAGAAAAAACTAGGACAATTCTAGGTTGCCAATTCAAAAACATTTGGGCATGACCACAGAGAGTTTTTATTTTCTATATTAGTGTTAGCTCAAAAATATTAGCTTAAAAGTAGCTCCTCTCATATAAGAGTTAGGTTGGTGGTGTGACAATTTCCAGGAATGTGTATTGATTTCTTATATTTGTGTATTTCTTGAACTATGAGTAGTATATTAGGTGATTTTTAGTCTTAACCTTTTTTGAGAGAAAATATATTAGACCGCTAATTTCAGAATGATATAATGTGAACAGCAGGTGGATGTAAAGATAAATAGGATATTTTGGGTTGCCTTTTCGCACCAAGCTCAACTGGGTTGGGTAAATATATTAGGTTAAAGGATTTGTACAAAAAATACTGACTTTAAAATGTGCAGAAATTGAATTGAGAGTTTCTACCTGCCCACACTTCTTCATTCTAAATTCTCCAGGTTTTGTCCCTGTGTTCAGTAAAATCTTGATAAAGCAGAATGAGGGGAAAAGGGCAAAATATCTCTCCTCACAAAATTTCATTTATTGAAACACAATTTATTGTCATGCCTTCTGCCTTTGTAGATCAAAACAAAGTGTGATCTCTCTTGGTTTTGTAAAACTATTTAAGGCAGTCTACTAAGTATGTCCACATAAATAACATAATCTAATCTTTACTACAGTCCACTGATAAATATCATTGTCTTCATTGTTAGAGATGAAACTGATGCCAATAAGAGTTAAATAACTCAACTGTGATTATATAGTCAAAACTAAAAGTAATTCATGTTTTTCCTGAAACAAAACTAATGTTCTTTTTTCTTAGTCTCATTTAGACAGAAAAAAAAAAACCTCATGATGAATTATTGCTTATATTCCAGGAAAATTTTTGCCTCTATGGATGAAGTTATATTCCTCTTTTTTTCAGAAAAATGAAAACTTTGTAATTTAATGTGTTTCTTTTTGTTTTCGTTGCCAGAAAACTCAGTTGAATATTTTATCCAAGTGTTATAATCTTTCTTTTCCTCTTTCACATTTCATGCTTCAAAATAATTTTGTTTCCTTCAGGTGGGTTATAATCTATCTTACTCTAAAATGTTTTCAGTTTTACTTGGATTAAGACCTTTTAGGTGTAAATAAAATATAAACCTTAAATAACTGGATTTTAAAAAGAGGTAAAAGGAAAAGATAAACTGATAGGATCTCACTTTTAGATAACAATAGCAGGACTTCAGATAAAACATTCATTTTGAAAAGATTTTGAGTGTAAGAAATGTTATTTCAGGTTCATTGCAGTGGTTCACACTTGTAATCCCAGCACTCAGAAAGGCCAAAGTGGGAGGAATGCTTGAGGCTAGGTGTTCAAGACCAACCTGACCAACATGGAGAAACCCCTTCTCAACTAAAAATACAAAATTAGCTGGGTGTGGTGGCGGGCACCTGTAATCCACTTAACTTGGGAGGCTAAGGTAGGAAAATTGCTTGAACCCTGGGGGCAGAGGTTGCAGTGAGCTGAGATCATGCCACTTCACTCCAGCCTGGATAAAAGAGTGAGACTCTGTCACAAAAAAAAAATAATTGCTTTTTTGTTGAGCTTATCACTCAGGAGTCTTCATTAATTGCATTTAGTTTTCATCTGTTTGTATCCACTCATCTTTGCCTTAACGAAACAAGTTTTACTGATCGCCTTTGGAAATTCTAATTCTGCTTTTCTTTGTGTATATTTTATCTGTGTGTCCTTAGAATATAAGCTTTTGAGAGTAAAAAGTGTCTTTCATAGCCAAATGCCTAATAGAATACTGAACTTAGTTGTAAGAAGCTGATGTAGAAGCCCTTTTCTCATGGCTCTTGGAGCTGTATAACAGGGTGTAGGATGAACACCACTTAGGAAGCTATTCCAGTATTTCAGTGAGTGATGGTGGTGTCTTGAACTAGATTGGTGATGATGGGGTGGGACAAAAATAGACCAATTTGAAAGCTATTTAAGAAGCATAATCACAGGGCTTGATGATTGAGTACATTAGGGTCTGATGGAGAGACGAGGAATGAGACTTGATGCCTAGATTTTTGGTTGGTGTCTTTGGTAGTGCTACAAAGAACCTAGGAGAAAGAGGTTTGGGAAGAAAAGTTCAGGAAAATATCTAAGTGGATATATACACTAGAGAGTTGGAAATGTAGGTTCTTGAGCCCAAGAAAGGAAATTCATTTGTTAATAGAAATTTGAAAGTCACAACATAAAGATGTTACTTAACGTGAAAATAGAGTAAATGAACTAGTGAGACTATATACAGTGAGAACAGAAACAGGCCTGTGACAGAATCTTGAGGATCAGCATTTAAGGGAATAACACAGGAAAAAGTGCTTACACAAAGAAGAGTGAAGAGTGGCATCAGTGAGGAGCATCAGGAAGAGAGTAGTTCATAAAGCCCAGGGACAACCATTCATAACAGAGGCAGTTGTCAGCAGTAATATGTGTTGTCAAGAGGTCAGGTCAAATAAATATTTTTTAAAAAGAGTCATTTGCTTGAGGCCGGGCGCGGTGGCTCAAGCCTGTAATCCCAGCACTTTGGGAGGCCGAGGCGGGTGGATCACGAGGTCAAGAGATCGAGACCATCCTGGTCAACATGGTGAAACCCCGTCTCTACTAAAAATACTAAAAATTAGCTGGGCATGGTGGCGGGTGCCTGTAATCCCAGCTACTCAGGAGGCTGAGGCAGGAGAATTGCCTGAACCCAGGAGGCGGAGGTTGCGGTGAGCCAAGATCGCGCCATTGCACTCCAGCCTGGGCAACAAGAGCGAAACTCCGTCTCAAAAAAAAAAAAAAAAAGAGTCATTTGCATTTAATAAGATGCTAAAGGGCCAGGTACAGTGGCTCATGCCTGTAATCCCAGCACTTTGGGAGGCTGAGGCAGGCAGATCGCTTGAACTCAAGAGTTCAAGACCATCCTGGCCAACATGGCGAAACCCCATCTCTACAAAAGATACATAAATGAGCCAGGCATGGGAGCATGCACCTGTAGTCCTAGCTACTTGGGAGGCTGAGGTGGAAGGATCTGGGAGAATCGCTTGAGCCCAAGGAGATGAGGTTGCAGTGAGCCAAGATCACACCACTGCACTCCAGCCTGGGTGACAGCCCTCTCTTTCTGGTTTTTTTTGTTGTTGTTGTTGTTTTTTTATTGCATTTTAGGTTTTGGAAGCCCTCTCAAAAAAAGAAAAGAAAAAGAAAAGCTAAAGCAATTTTAATGGAGGTGGAGCTAAAAATTAGATTGCAGTGAATTGTAGTCAGAGGAAAAATAGGCATTCCTTAAATATTTGAAGAAGAAAAGATAGGACAATTGAGGAAGGAGCATAAGATCAAGAGTTTTTACCAGTCGGACACATTGGCTCATGCCTATAATGCCAGCACTTTGGGACGCCAAGGTGGGCGGATCCCTTGAGGCCAAGAGTTCGAGACCAGCCTGACCAGCATGGTAAAACCCCATCTTTACTAAAAACACAAAAATTAGCTGGGGGTGGTAGCAGATGCCCATAGTCCCAGCTACTCAGGAGCCTGTGGCAGGGGAATTGCTTGAACCCGGGAGGTGGAGGTTGCAGTGAGCTGATCACAAGGTCAAGAGGTTGAGACCATCCTGGCCAACATGGCAAACCCTGTCTCTACTAAAAAATACAAAAATTAGCTGGGCATGGTGGCACGTGCCTGTAGTCCCAGCTACTCAGGAGGTTGAGGAAGGAGAATCACTTGAAGCGAAGGTTGCAGTGAGCCAAGATCACGCCACTGCACTCCAGCCTGGGTGACAGAGCGAGAATCTATCTCAAAAAAAAAAAAAAAAAAAGAATTGCCAAGTTGAAATGTTATGTACTTATAGTAATACCATTCTGTGTAATTTTTCTTTAGCAACACTCGGCACCCTAGGTTTAAACACAGAGAAAATGGAAACTAGACTGATTCAGAATTGCATTCTACTTTCTACTATATGTACATATAAATATGTTCAACTTTCTCATTAAATTGTCTCTATCTCTTGACCTCGTGATCCGCCCACCTCGGCCTCCCAAAGTGCTGGGATTACAGGTGTGAGCCGCCGTGCCCGGCCTCTCTCATTAAATTGTAAGACTGGCATTACCTTTATACTTCTTACGTCTTGTACATTTTGAAATACTATGGAGAAAGCCAGCAGTCAGACAGACAAGACTTGTGTTCACATCCTAGCTCCGGCACTTAATAGCAATGCATTTTTGAGACAATAATTTCACCCCTCTAAACTCAGTTATCTCATCTGTAAATAAAGGTAACATCTACTTTGTAGGGTTCTATAAGAATTAATATAGCAGTGTTCCTGGAATGTAACAGAACTCAACGAATGTAATTGCCTTTCCTCATTTCCTTCTGTGTCAAGGGTCTTTTCAAATATTATCTATCGTTTGAGACTGGCATGGTGGCTCCTGCCTGTACCCAGCACTTTAGGAGGCCAAGGCAGGCAGATGGCTTGAGCTCAAGAGTTTGAGACCAGTCTGGGCAACATGATGAAACTGTCTCCACAAAAAATATAAAAATTAGCCAGGCTTGGTGGTACATGACTATAGTCCCAGCTACTCAGGAGGCTGAGGTGAGAGGATTGTTTGGGCCTGAGAGGTGGAGGCTACAGTGAGTGGTGATCACACACTACAGAACTAGACTCTGTCTCAAAAAAAACAAAAAATAAAAATGAAAAAATATTATCCTCTAAATTCCTCCCTAACTCAACAAAGAAAAACATACCCTTTTCTGCCTCATTCCTATAACATTTTAAATATTTCTGTTAATGTTCATATTACTATATAATTCTGTATCTGTCTGGCCCATTAGGTTGACAAATTCATTTTCATATCTTAGGCTTTAGCACCATATTTAGCAGATAATAAGTACTCATTCAAATGTTTGTTAAACTAATGGTTCTTTTCAGTCTTCAATAATATAAAGCTGTCAAATAGAAAGCTTTAGATACTGTCATCCAAAAAATAAGTGTCACTCTGATACTAATAATATTTTAGCTGAAGAAAGCATAGAAGCTCTCCTATATTGAAGAACAGTTTTTGAGATCTGTCTGAAAGTAGGCATATCCGGAAGCCATATCCGAAAGATTTGTCTAGAATAGAGCTACTCCTAAAACCTTGGAGATGGTAGTTGTAGGCACAGCAACCTCAATGGTTATCATACCTATACACAATAATATATATTTGTGGAATATAAAACATCTGTTTTGGCTGGGCACAGTAGCTCAGGCCTCTGATCCCATCACTTTGGAAGGCCAAGGTAGGAGGATTACTTGAGTCTAGGAATTTGAGACCAGCCTCAGCAACATAACAAGTTGAGCTCAAGCTCCATCTCTACAAAATAATTTTTTTTTTTTAAATGAGCTGGGCATGGTGGCACAAACCTGTAGTCCTAGCTACTCGGTAAGTTGTTGTGGGAGGATCCTTTAAGCCCAGGAGGTCAAGGCTGCAGTGAGTCAGGATTGCACCACTGCACTCCAGCCTGGGCAACAGAGCAAGACTCTGTATCAAAAAACAAAAAGAAAGAAAGAAAAATTTGTTTCCGAGATCTGGGATATCTTCTACCCTCTCATTCACTGTTTTTGTCAATAACATCTCTCAGGGTCCACAGTCATTTCAGTTAGTATTTAACCAAAATTAATTAACCACTCCTTACTAAGTACCTAAAATGTGCAAGGCCCCACACTTACCTGAATGTTGGACTAATTTTAATTATCCTGGATAACTTGCTGCTTACAGCAGTATATGCCATATAGTGAAAAGAAAACAAACCCTACAGTTAGCCAGGTTTTTTAAAAGTGAAATTACAGTATAATTATCATTCTTTTATGGTATGTTTATGTTCCCGGATTCTAACTCATATGTTCTTTGTGATTTCTCGGAAGATTTCAGGGACATTTCAGCATCCCAAGTGCCCCTTAGGCAATCTACCTCATAAGAAGTTCCAACAAATTGCATTTTTCTTGATGTATGTCACTCTTTTGGTTCATACTTAACTGTTTTGAAATTTTCTTAAGAGTATCTTTTTACATGTTTTTCTTACATACCTATGTAGTTAAATTTTACAGTCAGAATGCTAAAAAAAAAAAAACTAGTGAGTGGGTAAATTAATTTTTCTTTAAATGAAAATATACTTGTTTCTCAGATTCATACATATATTTCTCATCATAGTGGTGCTCAAGTTAAATTTTTGTTTTCAATTTGTTGGATATAAATGAGTATTTTAAAGAAAGATAATTATAGTAAAAACAAAAAACACACATGTATGATACGAGTCGTGTTTTCCATATAAAGTTTTTATAAAGCTTTTTTCCATGTAAGGGTGTGTGAATTCAGGTCTGAGGAAATTTAGTGAATAAAATATTGCAGAAATTACTGCAGATGTTAAATTTACACACATACTTTATGATAAAGCTAAAGCTATTGTTTTAACAGTAAGAATAATATCTTGAATTTTTATAATCTTTTTATATTAAACTCTAAAATGCTTTCAGATGAATTATGTTATACTGCCCTACTTAGGGACTATTTACAAATTGCTTTCAACCAAGTGTATCTGGAAATAAGGAATCAGAGGAAGGAAAAGTTTTAAATGAGTCATCTCTACTGAGAAGTGGCTTTTGCTTATTTTTTCTTTCTTTTTTTTTTTTTTTAAGACAGAGTTTCACTCTTGTTACCCAGGCTGGAGTGCAATGGCGCGATCTCAGCTCACCGCAACCTCCGCCTCCTGGGTTCAGGCAATTCTCCTGCCTCAACCTCCTGAGTAGCTGGTATTACAGGCATGTGCTGTCATGCCCAGCTAATGTTTTGTATTTTTAGTAGAGACAGGGTTTCACCATGTTGACCAGGATGGTCTTGATCTCTTGACCTTGTGATCCACCTGCCTTGGCCTCCCAAAGTGCTGGGATTACAGGCTTGAGCCACTGCACCCGGCCTTTGCTTATTTTTTCTAGTATTCAAAAGGGAATTGGGCTTTTTGCCCAAAATACATACTTTTCAGTAAATAATAAGTGTATTTAATGTTGATATATTGCTTTATAGTTTTTTTATATTCATTTATTTTATTTAAGCCTCACAACAGCTCAGTCTTACACCCATTTCACAGAGGTAGCAACTGAATCACAGTTGTTCATTCTGTAAAATGTTAATTCTCCTAGTTTTGAGTTGTGTAAAAGACATTTGAATTTCCTTTGGATTGTACTCTCTGGACCACTATGTTTGTATAGACTTGGACAGAACCTGATAGAACTATGTCAGAATTGTTTTGGTTTTTGACAACTTCTTTAATCTTTTCATCATCTTTTTTTTTTTTTTTTTTTTTTTTTTTTTTTTTTTTTTTTTTTTTTGAGACAGAGTTTCACTCTTGTAACCCAGGCTGGAGTGCAATGGCCCGATCTCGGCTCACCACAACCTCTGTCCCCTGGGTTCAGGCAATTCTCCTGCCTCAGCCTCCTGAGTAGCTGAGATTACAGGCACGCACCACCAAGCCCAGCTGATTTTTTGTATTTTTAGTAGAGTCCGGATTTCACCATGTTGACCAGGATGGTCTCGATCTCTTGACCTCGTGATCCACCCGCCTCGGCTTCCCAAAGTGCTGGGATTACAGGCGTAAGTCACCGCGCCCGGCCTCATCATATTCTTTTAAGTTACAAATATATTTGTTGTATCCTACAAGTAAAATTCAGTCTTATGAGGGGCAATATATTAATAATAGCTCATCATAAAAATATTTTGTCTGTACATATATACCCATTTAACTTTTTATATCACCTTTTCATATCTATTATGTAACGTATAGACCTAGCATTTTTTAGTTTTTTGTTTGTTTGTTTGTTTTTTTAAGAATGAAATGTGTATTTTTCCCATTACATTTTGGAAGCTTGTGATGTGTTTTCTGTTAAATTATAAGTACATTTGTCTGACCTTTTTTTTTATCAGTAAGGAACAAGTAAATGACTTCTCTGGCTATCATTTTTAACCCTGTGTTTGTATAACTGTTTTAGAATAGCAGTAGCTTATAACAAACCAAACAACTCTGAGACCTAAGGAGACACACAAAAAAAACTACAAGGCTGTAAAATAAGTCTCTGAAAATATATAGTGGCCAGGAGAAAATATTAACAATTATATGAGATAATTATAGTCATAATTCTATTAGGCATCATATTGGCAATATTTTGTTGTAAACTTAGCAAGTCACTGATCCCATATCAAGGAGCTGACACTAAGAGAAGACTGGAATACAACATGGAGAAGGTACAGGCACTAGAGGGAGTCACACTCTGCTCTGTGTGGAGAATAGGGTTTAAAGTCTGACGCTGATGACGCTGATGAAAATCAACAAGAATATGCATCAAAACTCATCAGATAATACTGAAACAGTAAAGGCCAGGGCCCAACACAGTGACTTACACCTGTAATCCCAGCACTTTGGGAGGCTAAGGCAGGAGGATTGCTTGGAGCCCAGGAGTTATAGACTAGCCTGGTCAACATAATGAGGTTACGTCTCTATGAAACAATTTAAAAAAATAAATAATTAGCCAGATGTGGTGGCTTGTGCCTGTAGTCCCAGCTTCGTGGGAGGCTGAGGTGGGAGGATTGCTTAAGCCCCGGAGTTCAAGGCTGTAGTGAGCTGTGCTTGCACCAATGCACTCCAGCCTGGGCAAGAGTGAGACCCTATCTTAAAAACAAAATAAAACAAAAAAAGAGAGAAGAAAATGTTTTAATAAAAAAGTAACAGCCAGAAACTAGACAGCAACCAGATGACTACTGTTAATAGAAGGGAAGGCGATGCACTTGGTCAAAAAGCCAGGCATCAAGAGAACATGAATGTCAGAAAGCAAAGTGAGGCCAAGTAGTAAGAAGTCCACGGTAATCGGTAATGAGATGAGCCAGTCAGGGCAGAATCAAGGTTCCCATGCTCCTGAGGTTTTTTTTGTTTGTTTTTGTTTTTGTTTTTTATTTCCAGTGTCTTGTATTGGAGCCACTCTCCTGTTTTAAGTCAACAATAGCAGGAGATTTTAATTTCAGGAACCTACTTCAGTGTGTTAGTAATACCTTCTACCTGGATCACTACTGAGAATTACCCTAAGCTTATATCCATGATCGTGAAAGAATGTTTCAGGTGATTAGATATCTCCCGGAGGCTATAACAGCCCAGTTGTCTCTCTTTTGCTATCATTCATGTAAATGCATGAGCTCTCACTAAGCCTTCAGTCACAGATAGGGTATGGCTCCAAAACTTTCTGTCATCTTAAATGTATTAGAATAAGGAGTAGATAAACCTGCTCTACTCTAGTCAGTACTTCTTTCTTTATTCTGTTCTAGGCCCAAAAATTTTCAATGTAAGGAAAACAGGATGATGAAAGAATTCAATCATAAGAGAGATGAATGAAACTGGGGATATTTAGAGAAGATAAGGCTTGGTGAAAGATAAGAAATTCAAAGTAGCCATGTAAAACAGGCAGTAAGAGACTTGTTACACATGTCTCCAAAGTCCAGAATTAAAACGAAAGGCTAGATGTTATGAGGAGTTACATCCTGTTTGGTTGTTTTACTTTTTTTTTTTTTTTTTTTTTTTGAAGGGAGGATGTTTTGGTTTTATAGTTGAGTAAGGAAAACCTAGATTAACAGCTAATTTGTATTCATTTTTCAAGCCTGAGCTAGATGGCCATGTGGTCAGAGGGGATTTCTTAATTGTATAGAGAGGTTGGGTTAAATAACTTGAAGATCTTTTCCAGACCTGAAATCGTGTGTATCACAGACCTTGATAGAAGGCATCTGCATTATTGTATTAATAATGATAGCTTTGACCCCAGAAAGACCTTAATTTGAATGCTAGTTTACTTCTTAGTAACTAAATGAACATGGTTAAATTTCTTGAGCCTTCTTTTTACTTGGAATTTTTTTTATTTTTCTCTCTCTTTTTTTTTTTGAGATGGGGTCTTGCTATGTTGCCCAGGCTGGTCTCAAACTCTTGGACTCAAGCAGTCCACCTGCCTTGGCCTCCGAAAGTGCTGGGATTATAGGCATGAGCCACCATGCCTGGCCTTCTTGAATCTTCGAAGTCTCAGTTTCTTCTCTTCCAAGTTAAAGTAATATCTATCTCTGGGTATTTGAGGGTGAATTAAATTATTATTAATATTATTATTATTATTTTTAAAGACGAGGTTTCACCATGTTGGTCAGCTGGTCTTGAACTCCCAGCCTCAGGTGATCCACCCGCCTTGGCCTCCAAAGGGCTTGGATCACAGGCGTGAGCCACCACACCTGGCCGAATTAAATTATTATGTAAGATAATCAGCACAAAGCCTGGCACACTATGGATACTCAGTGAATGTTCACTTCTGTCCCCTCTCTTCCTCCCTCCAGACCTAAAATTTGTATATACTTCTTTTGAGGCAAACAGACAATCCCAGAGTGGTGTTAGCCTGCATGTGGAAGCAGGTATTTAGATGGGGAGATTGAGGGGCTGTACATAAAGCAGTTTGCAGTTTCTGATATTAGTGCTATTCTCTCTAATAATTTGCCATACATCGTCTGTTTTGTCCTTTATTTGGACTATAGTGGTACTGCATTCAAAATAACTTTTTTAGAAAATAATACTTTGAATTTGCTTTAATAGTAGTTTAAAATTCTTGTTGAGCACTTATAGAATGGATGACTTTGAATTAAAGTTATATTTTCTTTTAAACTATTTTTAGTTGTGTTAAAAAGGATAATATTTTGCTATTTTAAAAAATCTTTGTCTGTTAAAAATTCCTACTTAAGTATTTACAAGTGAAATTATCTGAGGCCAGGTGTGGTGGCTCATACCTGTAATCCCAGCATTTGGGGAGGCCGAGGCGGGCAGATCGCTTGAGGTCAGGAGTTCAGGACCAACCTAGGCAACATGGTGAAACCCTGTCTCTACTAAAAATACAAAACGTGAGCCAGATGTGGTGGCACACTCTTGTAATTCCAGCTACTTGGGAGGCTGAGGCAGGAGAATAGCTTGAACCCAGGAGGCGGAGGTGGCACTGATCCAAGATCACGCCACTGAACTCAAGCCTGGGTGACAGAGTCTCCATCTCAAAAAAAAAAGGAAAGGAAATTATCTGAGATCTGGAATAAGTATTAATATATGTTGGGGGGGAAATCTGGTTAGAAATAGATTAAACAGTGTTGACAAAACAATCCTGGTAGTTCCTCAAGCAGTTAAACATAGAACCCAGCAGTTCTACACTGAGGTGTATACACAACAGAAATTAAAACATGTCCACACAAAAATTTACACACAAAATTTTTCACTGTTTCAAAACGTGTCAGTATTTGTAAGTGCAACATTATTCATAATAACCAAAAAATGGAAACAACTCAAATGTCCTTCAGCTGATGAGTAAACAAAATTTGGTATATCCATGCAGTGGAATATTATTTTTAGTACTAATACATGTTACAACATGGATGAACTTTGAAAACATACTAACTGAAAGAAGCCAGTCACAAAATAAGCACATGGTATATGATTCCACTCCTGGGAACTGTCTATAACTGGGAATTCTGCAAGGACAAAAAGTAGATTGAATAGTGACAGCTTAGGGCTAGAGAGGTGGGGGCATGGCAGGATAGAAGGAAGGATATAGTTAAAGCAGTCAGAATTTCTTGGGTTTTGGGTTTTTTTGTTTGTTTGTTTTGAGGTGATGGAAATGTTTTAAAATTGCCTGTGGTAATTGTTGCATGTGTCTGTCAATCTACTAAATACCATTGAATTTTATACTTCAAATGGAGGAACTGTGTGATATGTGAATTATATCTCAGGAATGCTATTTGAAAAAGAAACTATTGACCAAATGTTGATAATTGAATTTGGGCAGTGGAAACTAGGGACTCTGTATTCTGTGCCTTCCATTTTTTGTGTCATTGAAAATTTCCATCATAAAATGCTTTATTAAAAAATACCCGGCCAGGCCGGGCGCGGTGGCTCAAGCCTGTAATCCCAGCACTTTGGGAGGCCGAGGCAGGTGGATCACAAGGTCGAGAGATCGAGACCAACCTGGTCAACATGGTGAAATACCGTCTCTACTAAAAATACACAAAATTAGCTGGGCATGGTGGTGCGTGCCTATAATCCCAGCTACTCAGGAGGCTGAGGCAGGAGAATTGCCTGAACCCAGGAGGCAGAGGTTGCGGTGAGCCGAGATCATGCCATTGCACTCCAGCCTGGGTAACAAGAGCGAAACTCCGTCTCAAAAAAATACCCGGCCAGGCACATTGGCTCATGCCTGTAATCCCAGCACTTCGGGAGGCTGAGGTGGGTGGATCACTTGAGATCAGGAGTTCGAGATCAGCCTGCCTAACATGGTGAAACCTCGACTATACTAAAAATACAGAAATCAGCCGGGCATGGTTGTGCATTCCTATAGTCCCAGCTACTCAGGAGACTGAGGCAGGAGAACCATTCAAACCCAGGCGGCAGAGGTTGCAGTGAGCCCCACTGCATTCCAGCCTGGACAACAAATTAAGACTCCATCAAAAAAAAAAAAGAAGAAGAAAGGGAAGGGAAGGGACGGGACGGAAAGTGAGGGAAGGGGTAGGAAGGGAGGGGAGGGGAGGGCCAGGTGGAGTGGCTTGCACCCACCCAAGGCCAGGAGTCCGAGACCAGCCTGGCCAACGTGGTGAAACCCTGTCTCTACTAAAGATATAAAAATTAGGTGGGCTTGGTGGTGTGCACCTGTAGTCCCAGCTACTCGGGAGGATGAGGCAGGAGAATTGCTTGAACCTGGGAGACAGAGGTTGCAGTGAGCCAAGATCGTGCCACTACACTCCAGCCTGGACAACACAGCAAGACTCCATCTCAAAAAAAAAAAAAAAAAAAATTCCTTTTAAATGAAGTTTAATTAAGACCAGCACTTTGGAAGGCTGAGGTGGGTGCATCACCCAAGGTGAGGAGTTTGAGACCAGCCTGGCCAACCTGGTGAAACTCCATGTCTACTGAAAGCACAAAAATTAGCTGGGCATAGTGGCACATGCCCATAAACCCAGCTACTCAGGAGGCTGAGGCAAGAGAATCGCTTGATTCTCAGGAGGTAGAGGTTACAGTGAGCCAAGATCATGCCACTGCACTCCAGCCTGGGTAACAGAGCAAGGCTCTATCTCAAATAAATAAAATGAAGTTTAAATATCCAAAATATGTATTTGGTTTCAAACAAAGCTGGTGTCTACCTTGTGTTACTGCAAGAGAGATGCACAGTTATATGACTTCCTAGTTATTTCTGTATAAAAGCACTTCCATTTAACCTCCGTTGGAGCACATAGTTTGCATTATGCTTGTCAAAGCTATTTTCATCAAGAAATGCTATCTATGTGTCCTCTTGCCAACATCTTTGCAGAGTTTACAACTTTCAGCAATTTATTGGCATCAACTATGCAATACTGTTCAGCAGCTGCTCTACAGTTGAGCTGTTTGAATATGCCACCACTTATGCAAATAGTTAATATTAGATGACCAAGATACATGCTTTTGGATTCAAGAGAACAGCTTATCTCTCTCATAGAGATTGTTTATGCAGTAGTCATCATCATCATCATCTTCTGGAAATTTCACAAGAATGTCCTTCCCCTTAACTCTTCAATTTTGAAAGTAATTATTATACTGCAACATAGTTTTTGTTACTTAGTTTTGTTTTGCTTTTACTCCAAGTTCCAATTGTATAAGGTGCAATTCTTCATGTGTTAATTTTAATGAATGGTTCATTCATTCATATAATAATGGTAATTTTATTATGTATTTGATATACTAGAATTATAACATATACTGTTAACTTTCTGAAAGGTAGTATAACAGCATATCAGAATTTATCAGACTATGATATAGAATAGTACCGAAACATTTCAGCTGGCCGGATTTGGTGACTCATGCCCGTAATCCCAGCACTTTGGGAGGCTGAGGCAGGTGGATCGCTTGAGCCCAGGAATGAATTTATTTATTTATTTATTTATTTATTTATTTATTTATTTATTTATTTATTTTGAGATGGAGTTTCGCTCTTGTTACCCAGGCTGGAGTGCAATGGCGCGTTCTTGGCTCACTGCAACCTCTGCCTCCTGGGTTCAGGCAATTCTCCTGCCTCAGCCCCCTGAGTGGCTGGGACTACAGGCACGCGCCACCATGCCCAGGTAATTTTTTGTGTTTTTAGTAGAGACGGTATTTCACCATGTTGACCAGGATGGTCTCGATCTCTTGACCTCGTGATCCACCCGCCTCGGCCTCCCAAAGTGCTGGGATTACAGGCGTGAGCCACCGCGCCCGGCTGAGCCCAGGAATTTAAAACCAGCCTGGGCAACATAGTGAGACTTCATCTCAGTTTTTTTTGAACTGTCTCAGCTTGGCACAGTAACTCACTTTTAATCCCAAAGCTTTAGGAAACCTAGTTGGGAAGATGGCTTAAGCTCGGTAGTTCAAGGCTGCAGTGAGGTATGATCATACCACTGCAGTCTAGCCTGAGCAGCAGAGTGAGACCCTATTTCTAAAAATAAATAAATAAATGTCTTAAACAATTGGTAAAAGGAAAAGAGGATTGATACCAGGCACTTTACACGTTTTGAATTTTACAATGAACAAGTAATATTTCTATAAATTTCAAACAAAAGAATTTTTTAATATTTTGAAAATAACTTTCTAAATTAATGAAGCATCTGCCAGGCATAGGCTAGAACTGCCAGAAGGAAGAGAGGCTCTAGGTTAGAACACCTACATTTTGTCATTTTGGGAAGGGAGCTTATTTTCTGCCTGTGTACCTTTGGGTAAATCCTGCTACACAAATTATTACATCCACATATACAGAGATTGTACTCAACGGTGTCATTAAGATGAATACCCCCACTTTGGGAGGCAGAGGCAGGCAGATAGCTTGAACTCAGAAGTTTGAGACCAGCCTAGGTAACATGGTGAAACCCCATCTCAACACAAAAATTTTTTTAAAAATTAGCCAGGCATGGTGGCACGTACCTGTAGTTCCAGCTACTCAAGAGGCTGAGGTGGGAGGATTGCTTCAACCTGGGAGGCAGAGGTTGCAGTAAGCCAAAATTGCACCATTGCACTCCAGCCTGGGTGATAGAGCCAGACCTTGTCTCAAAAAAAAAAAAAGAATGACCATATGGCAGAAAGAAAACATGTGAGCTGGTCCTTTATTCATAAATGGGATCACATAACCAAAAACTATCAGAAACTGGAAGAAAACGCATAGAAAAGTAGGCGAGGCCCGGTGGCTCACGCCTGTAATCCCAGCAGTTTGGTAGGCCGAGGCAGGTGGATCACCTGAGGTTGGGCGTTCAAGACCAGCCTGACCAACATGGGGAAACCCCATCTCTACTAAAAATACAAAATTAGCCAGACTTGGTGGTGCATGCCAGTAATCCCAGCTACTTGGGAGGCTGAGGGCGGGAGAATTGCTTGAACCCAGGAGGCTGTGTCTGCAGTGAGCTGAGACTGCACCATTGCACTCCAGCCTGGGCAACAAGAGCAAAATTCCATCTCAAAAAAAGAAGCATAGAAGGAAAAAACTAGCAATAAACAAAATAAACTGACCCCCTTCCCCAGAGGAAAAAACAAATTCTGGAGCAGGAAAGAACTTCCAAACTATTATAATTAATTTCTTCCGAAAGATTTGGGGAAGTAGTAGTTCTGTAACATAAAAATCAGTGGGCCAGTTGCAGTGGCTCATGCCTGTAATCCCCACGTTTTGGGAGGCCAAGGCAGGTGGATTGCATGAGCCCAGGAGTTCAAGACCAGCATGGGCAACATGGCAAAACCCAGTTTCTACAAAAAATACAAAAGAAAATTAGCCGGGCATGGTTGGTGCATGCCTGTAGTCCTAGCTACTCAAGATGCTGAGGTGGGAGGATCACTTGAGCCCAGGAGGCGGAGGTTGCAGTGAGCCAAGATAGTGCCACTGCACTCCACCGAGGCTATAGAGCAAGACTTGTCTCAAAAAAAAAAAAAAAAAAAAAAAAAAAAAAAAAAAAAAAGATATTTTGAAAAATTGCGAAAATTAAAATCATGAAGTAAATAAAGTATAAGTAAAAATTCCAGTAGAGGGATATCAGAAAAGTTAAGAAACACTCCAAAAGCTTAGAAAAAGGTAAAAAGATGGAAAGCCAAAGGACATAGAAGATTCTTGCAAGAAAGAAAATACCTACAAGGAAATAATCAGGTTGGCATCAAGAGTTTTCAGAAATTTGATTTTAGAAGACAGAGCAGTAATACCATCAAAGCACAACATTTCTTTTACAGCACCAGCCCCCTCTCAGAAAATTAATAAATTGTATGCCATCAGATAACAAAAAGAATGAGAGAGGAAGGAGTTCAAGACTAGCCTGGGTAACAGTCTCTACAGAAAATTAAAAAGTTAGCCAGGGACAGTGGCAGGTGCCTGCAGTGCCAGCTGCTCAGGAGGCTGAAGCAGTAGGATCCTTGAGCCCCTGAGTCAAGGCGCTGTAGTGAGCCATATTTGTGCCACTGCACTACAGCCTAAGCAAGACCCTGCCTCAAAAAAAAAAGAGAGAGAGAGAGAGGGGAGGCAGAGGTGGGAAAGGAAGAGAGGGAGAAGTGCAAGAAATAAACGGAATTTGCTAAAGTGTACAATAAAAAGAAATTTTAGAGTAGCAGTCTTAAAAGCAGTCAGCACAGAATTATTTTCAGCAAACAACATGATTAAGAGGCTAGATAATATTAGGTAATAAGGAAAAAGGCATACATTGTTTCTACCAATGAGAAAAGGGCAGAAAAACAGACTAGGGGGAAAACAATTTGTTAGAAAGTTGAAGTCCAAATAAGAAATCACTGGCATGATTTTTTAGCAATAGATACAGTGTAAGAAAAAGAATCCAGTTGAACACAGTACTTGAAACATTCTTCTCTGAGCATCACCGTTTCCCTTTCTGTAGTCACATTCTCTGCGGTAAACAATATTTACAAATAGTGAAATGATGCTACAGATAAACCTACAGGCCAATCAGAAAAATGATAGTTATAGAAGAGAAAAGTAAAATCAAAAGGTAGGGAAATAAGGTGCCAAACTCAAATGCAAACAATGAGAGCAGAATCTGAATTAGAAGATGATGCCAAAACCCAGAAGCCAGACACAGGATAAGAACCAAGTTGGAAGCAAAATCAGAGGGCTTCAAAATGATTTCATCTTACCAAAGGATTTCTCTTTGTAGTAACAAAAATGTTTTATAATTATTGCTTGTTAATGTTGGTTTATTTCCTGTTTGTTTTGTCAGTGTGTGAATTGGGATCTCATGAATCATGTTCATTTTATGTAATAACATCAATTAGGATAGGGTAATTTATGCCAAAAATGTAGGTGAAAGACATATTCGAAAACTTTCATGATTATGAAGACTTAATATCATAAAGAAGTTCTTTCTAATTTTGTTTTCCGTTCAGCATAATCCCATGCCTGTCTTTCAAGAGCTCCTTGAAATGTTTAAGAAAATGACCACTCAGTAGAAAAATTGGCCAAGACAATCAACTGAGGAAAAAAAAAACAAAACCTTAATATATTTTTAAAAACTGGCCAGGTGCAATGGCTCACGCCTGTAATCCCAGCACTTTGGGAGGCTGAGGCAGGTAGATCACTTGAGGTCAGGAGTTCGAGACAAACCTGGCTAACACAGTAAAATCCCGTCTCTACTGAAAATATAAAAATTAGCCAGGCATGGTGGTGGGCGCCTATAATCCAAGCTACTTGGGAGGCTTCAGCAGTAGAATCACTTAAACACAGGAAGCAGAGATTTCAGTCAGCCAAGATCGTCCCACTGCACTCCAGCCTGGGCAACAGAGTGAGACTCTATCTCAAATACATACATACATACATACATACATACATACATACATACATACATACAAACTGCTCAACTTCAGTGTAGAAGGAATGCAAAATAAGCATACCCGAACACTTATGATACTAGCAAAAATCCTAAAACGTAACAGCTTATATTTTATCAAGTATAAAATGAAAGCTCATTGAACTAGAATAAGCAGCCTAAGCTTAAATAATAATAGTTTCACAAATAGATGTGTCGTTCGCTAATACTAAAATAGTACCACTACATGTGCTTGGCCAGTGCAGTGGCTCATGCCTATAATCCCAGCACTCTGGGAGGCCAAGGCTAGAAAATCACTTGAGGTTAGGAGTTAGAGAACAGCTTGGGCAACATAGTAAGACCTCATCTCTACCAGAAAATTAAAAATTAGCTGGGTATGGGGGCATGCGCTTGTAGTCCTAGCTACTCAGGAGGCTGAGGGGATAGGATAGCTTGAATTAACTGTGATCACACCATAGCACTCTAGCATGGGCAACAGAGCAAGACCCTGTCTTAAAAAAAATTAAAGTGGAATTTTCTTTGTGCAAATTTATCTTTGATATAAGCTGGATCATTATATAAACCAAATATAATAAAATTGAAAATGTGTTCTAAATGTTATTTTGGTATCCACTGTAGCTGTGTTATCCTAATAAGAATTTTACGGAATTTTGCTGCTCTTAAAGCAAGTTCTTTGCCTCAATTTCAGAAACTGCTAATATTTTTTGTACAGTCAAATTAACAAAAGTGGTACTGTGACAACACCTCAAGTGGGTAGTCTTAGTCAGGATAAAGCAAAGATGTGAATTTATTAGAATAAGTGATCCAGTCACAATGAATCAATTTGCTTCTAATCTCCTGACCAACACCAGGGATGATCTGTTTCCTGTAACTGTTCATATACCAACAACAGAGGGAAGACAAGAGAAACAGAATGATGGCCTCCTCTAGGGCATTTGGGAGCCAAAACCCTGTGCTTACCACACTCTCAATTCCTTCCTTTTCTCCCTCCTCTCCTGGCCCCTCCTCCTCCCTGCCTCCCCCAGCAACTATAAGAGACTACACTCCTTTACCTTATTTATCTATAGAATAGTGCTAGATTGTTTTGGAGGGGATTGTTTGCTGTCACTTTATCTTCATGCCAAAGATAGAAAAGTTATGGCTAATAAAGAGATGTTCTTTCAGCTAGAAAGTTGTTCTTTTCATAGGCTTTCCCTTCTACTTAATCTTGGTAAGTAGAACAGGAGCTGAAATCAACCATAACACCATACCTGTTAGACATCAAATCAGTAATTATATACTTCACCATAGAGGAGCATATAAATGAAACAACATAATCTTGAAAGCAAAAAAGAGCCCCCAAAGAGCCCGGATAGACATATATCAGATTGGCCGTGTCTGCAGGTATACACATTCTCATGTACATTGGCCAAGCCAGCTCCACTACTACAGAAAGGAGAAAGGATTCTGACACTGTTTCTTCCAACTCCTTTCATGGCCCTAAAATCTATTAAGGTTATACGGCTTAAACTCAGCAACTCTGTTTTAAAATACCCACTCAAGCTAGATGGTTCTAAATAGAACTAATGACAGCCAGAGTAGAAAGGCCTGTAGGAACTTGCTCTGACACAGAGCTGGTGTCTATAAACAGATGAGTAGAAGAGAGCAGAACATCATTCTATCACCATAACTTTGCTGTTTTGACATGAAGATACAGTAAGATAATAGAAGAAACTTGCCTGTTTCACAGCCTACCACTAAATAGAGGTAAGGACAGTTTAGTCTGTCATCTCTCCATATGCTTATATATTATGTGTCAATTTAGTAATTAATCATAAGTATCCACTAACTAGTGTTATGTGCTAAAGATTTGTCTGTAGATATAAAAGACAGATGGACTTGGGAGAAGGAACAAGTGAAAATGTTCATCAGTTCACCTGTTTCAACTTCAAAAAGTTCATCACAATTCTTAGTTCAAAAGGCAACTAAAACCAACCCCAATTACCATGTGTAAAAGGATAAGGGATAATACAGCTAAAGAAATCTTGCATTTGTATTAAACATACTGTTTAACTGCTAACTAATAGCCAGGGGAAAAAAAATGGATACTTTTTCTCTACCATCTGTATATAAGACTTTAAAAGAAAGAAGAGAAAAAGTTCAATGCTTAAATAATCTACTCAGTGAATATATGTAGAACATCTACAGTGGAAGGTAGCTATGCCAGTGGTTCCTGAATTTGTCTATTAGAATCACTTGAGATCTTCAAGAATTCTAAAATACAAAAATTAACTGGGCACGGTGGTGTGCACCTGTAATCCTAGCTACCCAGGCACTGAGGCGGGAGGATTGCTTGAGCCCTGGAGGTAGAGACTGCAGTGAGCCGAGACCACACCACTCCCCTCCAGCCTGGGGGACAGTGAGACCCTATCTCAAAAAATAAATTCCAAAGCCCGGGCCACACTGCACAGCAATTATCTCACGGTCTCTGGGGGTGGGACACAGGCATCATTGGCAATATTTGAAGCTCTGCAGGTGATTCCAGTGTGCAATAAAATGTGGAAATCAGGCCGGGCGCGGTGGCTCAAGCCTGTCATCCCAGCACTTTGGGAGGCCGAGGCGGGTAGATCACAAGGTCAAGAGATTGAGACCGTCCTGGTCAACGTGTGAGTAAGCTAATGAGGGGAGTAAGCTAATGGGACCCCGTCTCTACTAAAAATACAAAAAATTAGCTGGGCGTGGTGGCGTGTGCCTGTAATCCCAGCTACTCAGGAGGCTGAGGCAGGAGAATTGCCTGAACCCAGGAGGCGGACATTGCGGTGGGCCAAGATGGCGCCATTGCACTCCAGCCTGGGTAACAAGAGCAAAACTCCATCTCAAACAAACAAACAAAAAAAAAATGTGGGCCGGGCGCGGTGGCTCAAGCCTGTAATCCCAGCACTTTGGGAGGCAGAAGCGGGTGGATCACGAGGTTGAGAGATCAAGACCATCCTGGTCAACATGGTGAAACCCCGTCTCTACTAAAGGTGCAAAAAATTAGCTGGGCATGGTGGCGTGTGCCTGTAATCCCAGCTACTCAGGAGGCTGAGGCAGGAGAATTGCCTGAGCCCAGGAGGCGGAGGTTGCGGTGAGCCGATATCGCGCCATTGCACTCCAGCCTGGGTAACAAGAGCGAAACTCCGTCTCAAAAAAAAAAAAAAAAAAAAAAATATGTGGAAACCACTAGATTATAGAATGTTGTAATTGTCATTGTGCCACTGCACTCCAACCTGGCCAGATCGAGACTCTGTCTAAAAAAAAAAAAAAAAAAAAAACTTATAATTGTCACTTACCGTATTAAATGAGTATTAATGATTATGATTCATGTGCATGATTATTGTATGTTAGTATTTTATTTTCACAACTTATGTGTGTAGGATAATTGTTGCAAATGTTTCTTCTACTTAAAGAAAAATAAATATTTTAGTATTAATTATTGTTAGTCTGCTTGCTAAAATCACTTGCTACTTTCTTCTGTTTTCATATGTCAACAGGAATTGGCAACAATGAAACAGATTCTCGTTAAGATGCGTAGTAAACATTCTGAGAACAGCTTACTTCTCACTAAAACAGAATCAAAAAATGTGACAGAAAATCAGAAATCAAAGACTCTGAATATGCCTAAAGAGCATGAAGACAATATATTTATACCTAAACCAACACTCTTTGTAAGTACAATTTTTAAAACTTAAAGTTTTAGTATTCCTGATTCTTACTAAATATACTTAATTTTTTCCTTTCGTATTTATAAAATGAACAGATTTCACAAATATGTTTTATGAAAAGACTTTGAAAGATTTGCATTAATTCATTTTCTGAATGTGTATATTACCTATCTTATAGAGTATATATTGCTCTAATTCCTCATAAAATACGAAATCAATTAACATAAACTGAAATACATTGTTAGCTAAAAATGTATATGCACATAAATTAAAAAGAAATAAGAAAAATTTGAATTAAAAGCAGATAAAATACCTTAAATATGTACAGTTATGTGCCAGTTTTTAAAAGTAGAAAAAATAAATTAGGAAATATTGAAAATTATATGTTTTAGCAAATAAATTCAAATCAAGGTTAAAAGGCAAGAGAATCAAAACAGGAGGAACATTATTAAATATTCCATTTTACTTCAAATGGTTTCTCAAGCATACTTTCATTTCTCAGAAAAAACATGATTTTTACCTGCTAAACATAGAGACTCAAAACCAGAAAGATTTTTCTTCTTTTTTTTTCCTTCTTTTTTTAGATATGGGGTTTTACCATGTTGGCCAGGATGATCTCGATCTCCTGACCTCATGATCCACCCACCTCGGCCTCCCAAAGTGCTGGGATTACAGGCATGAACCACCACGCCCGGCCTCAGAAGGTTAATTTTTTTAACTCCCTAGATGAATGTAGTAATCAGTCAAAATTGAGAACCTCTTATCTCAGTCATTTTATTATACATGCAGATAATGCTACTCAAGATTAAAGAATTAAAAGAGATTTTTTAGTGATTATATAAATCAACCTCCCTTTTTTAAAAAAATGAAAGTTGGCCGGTTGTGGTGGCTCACGCCTGTAATCCTAGCACTTTGGGAGGCCGAGGTGGTTGGATCACCTGAGGTCAGGAGTTCAAGACCAGCCTGGCCATCATGGAGAAACCCCATCTTTATTTAAAAAAAAAAAAAAAGAAAGAAAGTTGCAGTTTAGAGAAAGTAAAGGACAGTTGGTGAGGCGTGGTGGCTCACGCCTGTAATCCCAACACTTTGGGAGGCTAAAGCAGGAGGATCACCTGAGGTCAGGAGTTCAAGACCAACCTGGCCAACATGGTGAAACCCTGTCTCCACTAAACATACAAAAATTACCCGGGTGTGGTGTCACATGCCTGTAGTCCCAGCTACTTGGGAGGCTGACACAGGAGAATTCGCTTGAACCCAGGAAGCAGAGGTTACAGGGAACCATGATGGCACTACTGCACTCCCACCTGGGCGACAGAGTGAAACTCCGCCTCAAAAAAAATAAAATAAGGGACAATTATTTTAAGGGTACATGTGGCAGTAATGAAGACTAAGCTTACAGGTGGGAGAAAACAGGATGGCTCAGTTGACCAGCCTGGACACAAGGCAGCAAGTCCATGCATCTTTTCCTACTGGTACATCAGCTTCTCTGTTTCTCTCCGAGTTTTTCTGCTTACTCATATTTTCCACTTCCTCATTAGCTTACTCACAGCCCTTTGTCTTGAAACAAGTTTATGTACATTCTCTCTGCATCTACTGTCTTATAATGTAGTTCTCCCTGTTTTTTCCAAGACTAAGAATTTCATTGGCATAGCTCATTCTTGTTGGGTGATACCCCTTACCCCTTTTTGGCAACACTTCCTAAGGTTATTACCCAGCCTACAGAACGGCTGCCCTTAATGGTGAGTAGGGGTCACACCATTCCAAGTACAGCTGCTGAGGACTGTTTTTTTGTTTGTTTATTTGTTTTTTAATGTTTTTTGAGACAGAGAACTCACTCTGTCGCCCAGGCTGGAGTGCCATGGTGCAATGTCGGCTCACTGCAACCACCTCCCAGGTCCAAGCCATTCTCCTGCCTCAGCCTTCCGAGTAGCTGGAACCCCAAAGACTGTTTATTAAGGACTGTGGCTAGGCAAGTGCTGCTCAGAAAGTGGGCAGAGATTATGGCAGACACTATGCTGTGTCTATAATCTAAAGGAATAAAGTAGATTGCATACATACACATTAATGGGAAATCAGGTCAGATGAAAACCACAAGATACAGCCAAATACTTAAAGCCTGTCAGCACTCTGTGATCCTACTCTGCTCCAGGCAATAGCACCATTCCTTCTGACCCTGACCTTCTGCAATTCTGGCATTAGCTTAGTAACCTGATTGTGATTTCCTGGAATACTGGCTATAATCAGTACGTGAGTAATAAGATTTCCCCAGTTCCTCCAGATAAGGTTATGCAGTGGTGATAAAATTAAGAAGATTCAGTATTAGTTGGGTAGTTCTTTCTTCCTTGTTTTTGCTTATCTGGATTTTCTATTTTGTTCTACAACAAAGTTCTTTTTAAATAATAAGGGAATTTTTTTTCAAAAGAGGTAGAAGCTCAGCTATGTCCTAATGAAAACTGAGAGGTAATACTGTAAACAAGGCAAATCAAGACTGTATGCTAATACTGACTGGGTAACCTGGGGCAAATCATTAAATGTCCTCAATGTGTACTTATCTATAAAATTAAGTGGAAGGTTATAATGAAATGAGTTCTGGGCTCCTTGTATTCTAACATGCTATGATTCTCTTCAGTCATGATAAATTTTAGTTATTCTTTTGAATATTTTCAATTTTCCATAAGAATGATTTTTTATATTTTTTTCTGAACTTGTTGATAAGGAATTTACCATGCCAATATTTGAAGTAAGAGCTAATCATTTTATAATCTCATGGTTTTATATCCAAAATGAAAACATTTCTAATTCTAGATCCTTTGGCTGAAAGTATCTGCTATGGGTATTTTCCCCTGATATTAAATTCAGTGATGGGTGGGTGGATGGATGAGCATTTCCATATGCATTGACAATATGAGGTAAGCCACACAAAACTGTTAACTGAGCAATGGAGTGGGAACAGTGCTGTGATGAAGACAAGGAGAAATAAGAGCTTGACTTTTTTTTTGACACTTAGACCTTCCTCTGAAGACATTTTTTAATGTGCTTTTTTATATGTATACAAATGTTTCACAGTGTACACGTGATTTTTTTTTTTTTTTTTTTTTTTTTTTTTTTTTGAGACAAAGTCTCCCTCTATCACTTAGGCTGGAGTGCAGTGGTGTGATCTCAGCTCACTGCAACCTCCACCTCCCAGGTACAAGCAATTCTCCTGCCCTAGCTTCCCAAATAGCAGGGATTGCAGGTGCCCACTACCATGCCTGGCTAATTTTTGTATTTTTAGTAGAGACGGGGTTTTGCCATGTTGGCCTGGCTGGTCTCGAACTCCTGACATCAGATGATCCTCCTGCCTCGGCCTCCCAAAGTGCTGAGATTACAGGCGTGAGGCACCTTGCCCCACCATATGTGATATTTATATGTGAAGGCAACCTCAAAGGTTACATTTTATAGAAAAGCTCTGGCCTTTGAAGTGACACATGTGGCGGAGTTGTTGTTCAGGCATTTAATGTATCAACAAAAACTAATTCAACCAGAGAATGTAAGTGCCTTAAGGACAGAAACTGTATTCCTTTTGTTTTGCATAGCACCTGAACAAAGCAAATACTCAGTAAATATTTGCTGAAGAGAAAAGCAGTTACTTGTCTCCCCAGTTTAGTTATCTTCCTAGCTGGGTGGGGAACTTTAAAACTGAACTATGTCAGGTATAACCTTAAGACTAAATAAATAAATAAATAAATAAATAAATAAATAAATAAAACTGAACTACAGGAAGAATGAAAGTTTCACCTCCCATGACTCTAGTTAGTGCTATTCTGCAACAGGCAACTTCTGTCTTCTTCATTCAGAAACACCCAGTTCATTCCCACTAATCACCTGCTTTCTCTCCTAAGGTAGCTTTTTGCTGTGCTGTCTCTTTTCCCAGCCTCACTTATCTCTTTGTGAGAAAAACCCAGAGCTATTCTAATCTGGTTTAGGATAACCTTCCTTTTTCCTTCCTGAGCAGTATAGGATTCTTTTGCTGCTTTTCTGCTGCCATCCTATTTGAAAATACAGTTTATACTCAGGATTCACATAATTGTCATTATTTTCTCAATACTTTATTTAAAATGCAGATACTGGCCAGGCATGGTGGCTAACACCTGTAATCTCAACACTTTGGGAGGCCAAGGCAGGTGGATCACCTGAGGTCAGGAGTTCAAGACCAGCCTGACCAACATGGAGATACCCTATCTCTACTAAAAATACAAAATTAGCTGGGCGTGGTAGCGCATACCTGTTATCCCAGCTACTCAGGAAGCTGAGACAGGAGAATCTCTTGAACCCAGAAGGTGGAGGTTACCATGAGCCGAGATTGTGCCATTGCACCCCGCCCGAATAACAAGAGTGAAACTCCATCTCAAAAAGAAAAAAAAATGCAGATCCCAGCAACTCTGCTTTTAGTCTTTTAACCAAGTAGATTGTAAGCATTAAAACAAAAAGAGCTCAGGTGCAGTGGCTCACACCTGTAATCCCAGCACTTTGAGAGGCCAAGGCACATGGATCACCTGAGGTCAGGAGTTCGAGACCAGCCTGGCCAATATAGTGAAACACCACCTCTACTAAAAATACCAAAATTATCCAGGTGTGGGTGGTACATGCCTGTTGTGCCAGCTGCCCGGGAGGCTAAGGCAAGAGAATCGCTTGGACCTGGGAGGTGGAGGTTGCAGTGAGCCAACTTTATGCCTCCACACTCCAGCCTGGGTGACAAAGCAACAATTCAGGTAGGGTAGAAAACAAGAAGACTGCAGCTCCAGTATATAGTGTATGAAGTGTCTGATTTCTGGTGAGTTTATGATGTAGTTCAGGTCTTGGCTTGTATTTGTTATCTCATTGGCTAGCATATGTTGAATGGGTAGATTAAGTTTATATAATTGATATGTAAGTGGTTATATGAACAACGTGATTCCCTAGAAGTGTTCTGGAAAGCTACATGTCATCTGGAAGGAAAAACAATTTTTTTTTTTTTGAGACAAAGTCTCACACTATCAACCAAGCTAGAGGGCAATGGCATTGTCTTGGCTCACTGCAGCCTCCACCACCCAGGTCCAAGCAGTTCTCCTGCCTCAGCGTTCTGAGTAGTTAGGATTACAGGCACATACCACCATGCCTGGCTAATTTTTTGTATTTTTCATAGAGATGGGGTTTCACCATATTGGCCAGGCTGGTCTCCAAACCCCTGACCTCAGATAATCCACCCACCTCAGCCTCCCAAAGTGCTGGGATTACAGGTATGAGACACCGCACCTAGCCTGGAAGGAAAATTAGTGCAGTCAATTCAAGAAGTGTTCACTGACTATATGCAAGAGGCTGTGATGATCAATAAGATATCAGCATTAAAAATGCTGCTCCTGCTGGGTGCAGTGGCTCAAGCCTGTAATCCTAGCACTTTGGGAGGCCGAGGTGGGTAGATCACCTGAGGTCAGGAGTTCAGGACCAGCCTGGCCATCATGATGAAACCCCATCTTTAAAAAACAAACAAAAAAATGCTGCTCCTCTGGGATCAAGCTTAGTAAACAATAACGTAAGGCAAGATCAGTTAGCCTACTTTTTTTTGTTTTGTTTTTGAGACAGGATCTTGCTCTGTCTGTCACCCAGTCTGTGGTATGAACACAGCTCACTGCAGCCTTGACCTCCCAAGCTCAAGTAATCCTCCTGACTCAGCCTCCCAAGCAGCTGAGAGCACATACATGCACACCAACACATCCAACTAAATTTGTTTATTTTTTTTGTAGAGACAGAGTCTCACTGCATTGCTGAGGCTGGTCTTGAACTCTTGGGCTCAAGCAATCCTCCCACCTCGGCTTCCCAAAGTGCTGGGATTATAGCCATGAGCCACTGCACCTGGCCTTGGTATCCTGCTTTAATGGAAATACAAATTGCAACAAAAACTCAAAGAAAGAATAGACACTTTGGTTTTGGATGACTCGTAGACTGCCTTGTCAGAAGGAAGTATTTGAGCTTGCTTTAAACAATGCATGGGATTTTGACAAGTGAAAATGAGTGTTATTTAGAAATTCCAAGGGCAAAGAAAATATGATATGCACAAAATATTTTCTAATTTGTTCTCCTTTTTATTGTTGAAAAATAGGATGTCTAAGGCTGGGCACTGGTGCTCACGTCTGTAATCCCAGCACTTTTGGAGGCCAAGGTGTGTGGATCACCTGAGGTCAGGAGGTTGAGACCAGCCTAACCAACACGGTGAAACCCCATCTCTACTAAAAAATACAAAAAAAAAAAAAAATTAGCCAGGCATGGTGGCGCATGCCTGTAATCCTGGCTACTCAGGAGGCTGAGGCAGGAGAATTGCTTGAACCTAGGAGGCAGAGGTTGCCATGAGCCAAGATCACACCATTGCACTCCAGCCTGGGCAACAGGAGCAAAACTCCGTCAAAAAAAAAAAAGAAAATAAAAAGGAATAGGATGTCTAATATGTATTTTCTATATCTAGATGTTATTCCTTTCTTTTTTTTTTTTTTTTTTTTTTTGAGACGGAGTTTCACTCTTGTTACCCAGGCTGGAGTGCAATGGCGCGATCTTGGCTCACCGCAACCTCCGCCTCCTGGGTTCAGGCAATTCTCCTGCCTCAGCCTCCTGAGTAGCTGGGATTACAGGCACCTGCCACCATGCCCAGCTAATTTTTTGTATTTTTAGTAGAGACGGGGTTTCACCATGTTGACCAGGATGGTCTCGATCTCTCGACCTCGTGATCCACCCGCCTCGGCCTCCCAAAGTGCTGGGATTACAGGCTTGAGCCACCGCGCCCGGCGATGTTATTCCTTTCTTACTATATTCTTATGTCTGACTTTAGTCAGTTCACTACGTATTAACCCTTTCCCTTAGGACAAAAGGGAAATAAAAGTAGATGAGTTATACCTAGAGTAGTCACATTAATAGAGACAGAAAATAGAATGTGGTTGCCAGAAGCTAGGGGGTATGGGGATTTATTGCTTAACAGGTGGAAAGTTTCAGTCAACCAAAATCAAGAGTTCTATAGATGGATAGTAGTGATAGTACATCATAATGTGAATGTATAATACCACTGATCTGTACATTTTTAAATGGTTAAGTAATAAATGTTACAGGTATCTTAGCAAAATCTTATTTTAAAATTTTTTTTTTTTTTTTTTTTTTTTTTAAGACGGAGTTTCGCTCTTGTTACCCAGGCTGGAGTGCAATGGCGCGATCTCGGCTCACCGCAACCTCCGCCTCCTGGGTTCAAGCAATTCTCCTGCCTCAGCCTCCCGAGTAGCTGGGATTACAGGCACACGCCACCACGCCCAGCTTATTTTTTGTATTTTTAGTAGAGACGGGGTTTCACCATGTTGACCAGGACGGTCTCGATCTCTCGACCTCGTGATCCACCCGCCTCGGCCTCCCAAAGTGCTGGGATTACAGGCTTGAGCCATGGAGCCCGGCCTAAAAATTTTTTTAAAGCCTAGGCAAAAACCCTTGTGAGACCCTGCCTCTACAAAAAAAAAAAAAAAAAAAAAAAAAAAAAAAAACATTTTTAAAAAAAATCAGCCAGGCATGGTGGTGTGTGCCTGTGGTACTAAAAGCTACTTGGGAGGCTGAGGTGGGAGGAGCCCAGGAGGTTGAGGCTGCAGTGAGCCATGTTTATGCCACTGCCCTCAAGCCTGGGTGACAGAGCAAGACCCTGTCTCAAAAATATATATAAAATGATGAAATCTAATATAAAAAATAAATTTAAAATTCTAATTTAATTTAAAAATTGTAAGTAGATAGATTATAATGTTTTTCTCATTGTTCATGAGAGAAAGTTTATAGTTTTATCAAAAATGGAATGTAGCAGTTTTTTGTAATATAATAATATAATGAGTACAATTGGTTGTATTTAGACGAGTGACAAGGATGCCACAGTAAGGTAGTGTCAGCACAGAGTCGTGCCCTAACACTGTGCCTCCCAACATTTTTTAAAACACACATGGAAAATTATAATATTTGTATGGCACAACAGGATAACTGAACTTTGCTGGTAGATTGAAGGGACTCCAGCCACCCCAGACCCTGGGGGCTGAGGAGATTAGAAGCCCCACATTCCTATAACACTTCTTCTTTGTCTTATTTGTGTTTAGAAGCTCCGGTCTCACTCCCCCACCCTGGCCTCCCACTCTGTTGCCCCGGCTGGAGTGCAGTGGTGCGATCTTGGCTCATTGCAACCTCCACCCCCAGAGTTCAAGTGATTCTCCCACCTCAGCCTCCTAAGTAGCAGGGATTACAGGCACCCACCACCACACCCAGCTGATTTTTGTATTTTTAGTAGAGACGGGGTTTCACCTTATTGGCCAGGCTGGCCTCAAACTCCTAACCTCAAGTGATCTGCCCACCAAGACCTCCCAAAGTGATGGGATTACAATAGGCATGAGCCACCAAACCTGGCCCAGTGTCACTTTTTTATGTTTAATGTAGACTCATCTCACTGAAGTATGATCAGACTTAAACATACCTAGCTGTGTACGTGCACATTTTTAAATATTCATCTTTTAATTTTTAGTGTTGGAAATACTAATTGTAACCTCTTCCTGATGTTATTTACTTTAGCTGGTCAGCTAAGCTAGAAATCGACTTTTTTAGTGAGCGTGGAATGAAGCTGACTGATCTCAGACAGTTTCACATTTTGTTAGTGGTAAAGCCAGATCAACTGTCTTAAACTCACTTAACTTGGGCCCTGCCTGTGAGGACTTCTAAATATTCATTTATTTGGTTTCCAGTTTATATCTTTTTTGAAAAACAACATAATTATATCTACCAGACATAGTCTTTCTTTTCTTTAGAGAAGTGGTGCTGGTTATACACTAATAGGTTCTTAATTCCTAGCTCTTTCTTTAGATTACAGAAGTAATCCACCAGGCTTATTAAGTCTGCATTTATCAGTCATCATTGTTTCTAATTTTAACAAACTTTCTCAATGGGTTATAATCCCCATGTTATATATTAACATTTTAGCTGGCTAATTCTAGATGACACAGAAGTACCTATCTTATCAGTTATTTGTTTCCAAAATCACTATGTAACATAGTTAGTTACTTCTGGTAGGTTTCCAGTTAATCTTGTCATTTGTTTCTACAGTGGCTTTGTACTCTATCCTAAATCTGGAATATAGTGTACTTTGGGGCCTGTTAATACTTCTCTAACAATTGAATGTTTTTATTGATTTGTATGCATATATATTTTTATATGTATATAAAATACATATGCATATATATATATTTATAGTGTGTGTGTATATATGTATATACATATATATGGCTTCATATCATGGAACCTGTAAGTCTTATATTTAAAATAAGGACCTTACTCAGTTAAATGGTTAATCCCATTAATAACTGAAGCAGAATGTCAAATTTTGTCAAATAAAGCACCATCTTATGAATATGAAGGGAACTAAGTAACTTTAATGAAATAGAAAAAAAGAAACACTACTGATCAAACAGCTAAAAGAATGGAATTATCAAAATAAAAAGCAGTTAATTTTTTTGCATGTTTTTGTGATGGAGTTTCACTCTGTCACCCAGGCTGGAGTGCAGGGGTGCAATCTTGGCTCACTTCAGCCTCCACCTTCTGGTTTCAAGCGATTCTCCAAAAAATAGTTAATTATGCATCTGAATTATTTTGCTGTGCCCATTTTAACGATTAGTTACCAAGAGCCAGCAATTCTACTGAATATTCTTTGTTTTGTTTTTACCTTTCTTTAAAAATGTCAGAACCATTCTGAGCAGGCAGCTCATATAAAAACAGACCACGGACCATAGTTCACTGATCCATGATCTGTCATCTCAGGAGCTGATAAAAAGCTTAGAAACTTCCAGTGTCTGGCACTTAGGGCTATCACTAATGGCTAGCACATTACTGACTAAAATATCTGGAAATGAAGAATATACATTTCATAAAAATCAGAAACAAACTTTTTAGAAGGAGTATTATCTACTTGGAATCTGTTCAAATTTTGGTAGGGATGAGACTTACATACTAACATAGATGAGAAATGACTGTGACATATTCTATTCTAATGTAATTAACAGAGAACCTGAATTTCAGACAATAATATAACCAAAGGAAGAAGTTCACCAGTAGAAGGATTGAACATATCTTTGAATGATACAAATAAATATGAGTTCATACAGCAAAATATGCTGTCTCCATGCCTTTCTGGTTAATTATTTCTACTCAAAAATTGGACTGTTGCTTAGAATCACAAGTACTACCCCTGATGCTTATAAAGGGTGATGTTGCCTAATTAGTTGGAAACATATTACTGCATTTTACTGTAGTAGAATTTTCTTTTGTCTCGCATAGTAGAAAGATTGAATATAGACTCACATGAAACTTTATGTCTAGACTTAAAAAGAACCGAAAGGCTTCTGTCATAGCAGACCCAAACATTCATCTATTCATCAAAAAAAGTCTTTGATCACTTACTTTGTGCCGAGTACTGTTCCAAGCAGTAGAAATATAAACAATTCCTGCCTTTTGTGGACCTTACATTCTTGGATGGAGATAGACTATAAACCAACCAACAAACAAAAAAATAAATTGAACAGGAAGTGAAAATGTGACATGATATGGAGAAAAATATTATATATGAGGTAACAGAAGTCGTCAATTTGCCCACTTTACAAAATTAATAAATGGCTGGAACCTGTGCTTTAACCACTGCGCTATAAGTGCTCAAACCACCGAAATCCAAGGCGGCATGACATCGAACAACTACTGCTGGCCAAACACTTTCCTGCGTGCTGAGGATGCAAGATGAAATAGATGAATGGTATAAACTAAGGGTATGAGTCAGCATCTCTAGGAATTGTGTCCCACCGCTAGTTCAGCAGCTTTAGCAAATTGTTCAGTCTCTCAACTACAGACCTGGAGATAACTATTTCAGGACAAGTATGTGGCCCTATGAAGTCACCAGGAACCTAGCTTCCTTCTTCCTTTCTCTTCAGCCATCCTTAGAGTGTGGCGTCTGTTCTGAGAATCACAGTATGGTTGCTCTGGCCTTGGCCATCACGTCTGCATTCTAAGCAGGAAGTAAGAAAAGGGAAGAAAATACAGTCTCCCTTTCTAAAGGAGTTTTTCCGTAAGTCCTACCCAACATCTTCAGCTTATATCCCATTGACCAGAACTTAGTCAAATGACCATACCTAGCAGCAAGGAAGGCTGATAAATGTTTTATACTGGATGACTCTGTTGCTTTACTGATAAAATCAGAGTTCTGTTATTAAGAAGGGGGAAATAGATATATGCTAGACACACCAGCAGCCTCCACACTTAATCTGAGCCAAAAGGCTGAGAAGTGATTCCAGTAGCCTCTGTAACAGGATTTGATTCATTTTTATATCCCCAGAACCTAACACAAGGACTGGCACAGAGTAGGCAGTCAAATAAATGCCATTAAACTAATCTCAAGTACCAATAATTTAGTTCATGTTGGAGAGTGTCAAGAAATAGGATTAGAGGCCAGACGTGGTGGCTCACGCCTGTAATCCTAGCACTGTGGGAGGCCGAAGTGGGTGGATCACCTGAGGTCAGGAGTTCAAAACCAGCCTGGCCATCATGGTGAAACCCTATCTTTTTAATAAATAAATAAATAAATAAATAAATAAATAAAAAGAAATAGGATTAGATAAGTAAGTATGGGTCAGATCCTAAAGGGGCCAGTCTTTTAAGTGAAAAGTAGTTAGAACATGACAGTGATGGTGAAGTTCACCAAAAATAACCTGAGAATAAGGAACATATCTCAGCCCTACTGGAGGAGACTTTGAAATTAACTTAAAATGATTGTGATCAAAAATCTGAAAAGTCACCCTATGAAGTAACAAGGCAGTTAATCCCCAAGACAAGGTACACTTGACTGTGGCAAATCTGTCTCGTTAACACATCTGAAGAGAAGACTTACTAGGGGTGGGAGTAATGGTCTGCAATGTAACAGACACAGATAAAAGGAGAGTCAGAAAGAACCGCATGCCATTGAAATTATTATACCAGGCCTGGCGAGGTGGCTCATGCCTGTAATCCCAGCACTTTGGGAGGCTGAGGCAGGCAGAACACAAGGTCAGTAGTTTGAGACCAGCCTGGCCAATATGGGGAAACCCTGTCTCTACTAAAAACACAAAAATTAGCCAGGGGTGGTGGCTCACGCCTGTAGTCTCAGCTACTTTTGAGGCTAAGGCAGGAGAATCGCTTGAACCCAGAGGCAGAGGTTGCAGTGAGCCAAGACTGTGCCATGACACTCCAGTCTGGACAACACAGCAAGACTCCATCTCAGAAAAAAAAAAAAAAAAGGAAAGTCTTATACTGCCCTTTCTGAGTATTAAGATTCCTTTTTAATGCCAAAGTTTTTACTTACCTTCTCCCTGTAAACAAATAGCAATAGTAGACATCTTAGTGGCAGTTGATTGAGGAAATGTGAATGTTCAAACTAATTCTGCATCCTTTGGTATAATCTTGAGGATCTGTAGCTTAGTCTGTAGAAGTTGCTTTTTCTTTTTTTTGTCCAGGAGTCACAGTTAAGAAAACCATTTACATTATGACCTAGTGACATTTGCAGTTTCTCAAAACAGAACTTAACCCCACTAGGGCCAATACTCTGATATTTTCTATGCTAGTCTTATTTCTCCACCCCCACTCAATTCTGGTCTTTACCTACTAAGCAGAGTTAATTACCCATGGGTTGAGATCTGCAATTTAAAGAACAATGACAGACATGTTTTTCTATGACCAAGAATAGTGAGAGCCCTAGACTTTTAGCTGGCTCATCTTTCCCAGTCACCCAGATCTGATTGTATGAGAATCATGCAGTTCCCTGGTTTTACTCTGACTTTTCCTTATCTTAACAACAAATAAAAAGCTGAGCTGGAAAAACACCAACTTTTCTTAAATACTTAAGAGAAGTGAGGTCACAGGGCGAACCGCCGCCCCCAAAATTGGAAAGCTAGGCCAGTACAGAGAATGCTGATGTATGAGAGCAAAACCTTGCATGGATGGGAACCAGTGCTGGGGTAGGAAAACCTGAATGTAACTGATGAGTTGCTGGAGGTTAGGTATGGACAAGTCTGAAAGTTAAAAACTCCAGTCATAAGAGGGATCCCCACACTCTTGTGAGTTTTAACTTTAGAAGCTTGACCTAGTTCTTGCAGTAAATATTGGGAGAAAATCCTCTTCTGTTTCCGGCAGGGGAAGGGGAAAGAGAACACTTTGCAATATGCCAGAGAACTCTGTTCTCAACAAAGTCTGCCCTCAGGAGAAACTGTTTAACTAGAACCCACCCTGCCAGGGCTTTATCAAAGCCTAACTGACTTGGGGAAAATGAAATACCCAACTCCAGCCCACCTAGCCATCCTGGTCCACCTAAGAGGGAAAAAACTGAGAAACATGTGAAGTTCACATGCCAGATGCACATTCTCACCGAAAGACTGAGACCTAATCATAGGACCACAGGATAACTTCCCTATGCTAAAGGCTCATTTATAGCAGTTTCTTTTACCCAGTACATTATGTCCGGTTACCAGGAAAAACTCACCAGATAGAGTAAAAGCCAAAAACACAGTTGGGAGAGACAGTGCAAGCATCAGAACCAGAGTCAATTGTGCCACAAATGTTGGAATTATCAGAGAACCTGAAACAATCATGATTAGTGTACTAAAGGGCAGCAATAGATAAAGTAGACAACATGCAAGAACAGACGGGAACTGCGAGCAGAAAGATGAAAATCCTAAGAAGGAATCCCCAAAAAAAGAAATACTAAAAATCAAAACCACTGTAACAGAAATGACAAATGCCAGCCGGTTGCAGTGGCTCACGCCTGTAATCCCAGCACTTTGGGAGGCCAAGGTGGGCGGATCACCTGAGATCAGGAGGTTGAGATCAGCCTGACCCACATGGTGAAACCCCATCTCTACTAAAAATACAAAAAAAATCTAGGAGTGGTGGCGGGCCCCTGTAATCCCGGCTACTGAGGAGGCTGAGGCAAGGAGAATTGCTTGAACCCAGGAAGCCAAGGTTACAGTGAGCCAAGATCACACTGCTGCACGCCAGCCTGGGCAACAGAGCAAGACTGTCTCAAAACAAACAAACAAAAAATGACAGGTGCCTTTGATGCTGAGGAAATAATCTCTAACCTTGAGGACATTTCAGCAGGCTCAGTGGCTCACTTCTGTAGTCCCAGCACTTTGGGAGACCTAGACGAGAGGATCACTTGAGCCCAGGAGTTCAAGTTCCAGACCAACCTGGGCAACGTAAGAGACCCGTCTCTACACACACACACACACACACACACACACACACAAACACAACTTAGCCAGGCGCAGTGGTGCACACATGTGGTCCCAGTTACTCAGGGAGCTGAAGTGGGAGGATCACTTGAGCCCAGAAGGTCGAGGCTGCAGTAAGCCATGATCATGCCACTGCACTCCAGCCTGGGCAACAGAGCAAGACCATGTCTCCACCAGAAAAAAATGGGGGAAGGGGGTTGTAGTCTAACAGGAACCTCTAAAAAAACGTAATATTCAAGGACTACAGGACGACTGCAAAAGCTATAGCTTGTATTTAATGAGAATATTAGAAGGAGAAGGAAGAAAGGAGCAGAAGAAATGTGTGAAACAATGACAGAATTTCCCCCAAACTAATGTCAGACACCAAACCCCAGACCCAGAGAACGCAAGAGAACACCAAGAAAGATAAATACAAAAAGAAAAAGCACTACACTTAGGCATATCATTTTCAAACCAGATAAAGACAAAAGATAGATAAAATCAAGATAAAAACAAAATCCTAGCCTGAGCAATGTGGCAAAACCCCATCTCTACAAAAAAAATTGTAAAAATTAGCTGAAGAGTGATGGCATGCACCCGTATTCCCAGGTACTCAGGAGGCTCAGGTGGGAGGATCGCTTCAGCCTGGGAGATTGAGGCTATAGTGAGCCATGATCACACCACTCCAGCCTGGGTGACAGCAAGAACCTATCTCAAAAAAAAAGAAAAAAGTCCTGAAAGAAGCCAGAGAAAAGTTACCCTTTACCTATAGAGAAACAAAGATAAGGATGACAGCTGACTTCTCAGAAACAGTGCAAGCCAAGAAGAGTGGAGCGAAACACTTAAAGTTACAAAAGAACAAAACCACCATCCTAAAATTCTATACCCTGCAAAATTATTGTTTTCAGAAGTGAAAGAAAAATAGACTTTCCCAGGCAAAAATTAAAGGAATTTAATCCTTAACTTTTCAAAACAGAAAGTACTAGGCCCACATAGGTTCACTGTTGAATTTCTTTCCTTCCGTCCTTTCTTTTCCTTTCCCTTCTTTTCTCTTCCCCCCCGCCCCCCTTTCTTTCTCCTCTCAGCAGAGTCTGGCTCTGTCACCCAGACTGGAGTAGTGGCACATCTGAGTTTATTGCAGCCTCCACCTCTGGGCCTCAAGCAGTCCTCCCACCTGAGCCGCCCTAGTAGGTGGGACACAGGCACAGCCACCATGCCCAATGAATTTGAGTATTTTTTGTAAAGACGGAGTTTCACCGTGTTGCACAGGCTGGTCTTGAACTCCTGAGCTCAAATGATCTGCCTGCCTCGGCCTCCAGGTATGAGCCACAGCACTCAGCTAAAATTATACCTATTCTCTACAATCTCTTTCATTAGATAGAAGCAGAGGGAATATTTCCCAGCTCATTTTGCAAGGCCAGCATTGCCCTAATTCCAAATTCAGACAAAGATATTACAGGAAAACAAAACTACAGACCAATGTCTCACGAACGTAGATGCAAGAATCTATGAGGATTTCTAGGGCAGTGAAAATATTATGTATAATACTATAATGAGCCAAGTATGATTATAGTGATCTTGGCTCACTCATATAATGGTGGATACCAGTCTATAGACATTTGTCCAAACACATAAAACGCATAGTAACAAGAGTAAACCCAAATGCAAACTATGGACCTTGGGTGATAATGACATGTCAGTGTAGGTTCGTCAGCTCTAACAAAGGTACCATTGTGCTAAGGGATATTAATAATGGAGGAGGCTGTTCATGTGCGGGCCCAGAGGGTATATGCAGTATCTCTGTACCTTCCTCTCAATTGTTTTTTAAGACAATCTTGCTCTGTATAGTAGCATGATCACAGCACCCTGCAGCCTTGACCTCCTGGGCTCAAGTGATCTTCTTTTTTTTTTTTTTTGACATGGTTGGTGTCTTGCTTTGTCACCCAAGCTGGAGTGTGGTGGCACAGCCTTGGCTCACTGCAACCTCTACTTCTCTGGCTCAGTTCTCCTGTCTCAGCCTCCCAAGTAGCTGGAATTACAGGTGTGCGCCACAACGTCTGGCATTGGTTTCATCATGTTGGCGAGGCTGGTCTCGAACACCTGACCTCAAGTGATCACCCACCTCGGCCTCCCAAAGTGCTGGTATTATAGGCGTGAGCCACCATGCCCAGCCTCAAGTGATCTTCTCGTCTCCACCTCCTGTGTTAGCTGAGACTACAGGTGCATGCCACCATCCCTGGCTAATTTGTTTTTTCTTTTAGATGGGGCCTCACTATGTTGCCTAGGCTGGTCTCAAGCTCCTGGGCTCAAGCAATCCTCCTACCTCAGCCTCCCAAAGTGCTGGGATTACAGGCATAAGCCACTGTGCCCAGCCAAAATAGGATGTTTTGACTGGCATCAGTGAAGTTCTGAATGTTTTATTCTGTAGTTCACCCTCTCACCTGCTTTTTTCTTTCTATTCTGTACAGCCTGTCTCCTTTTAGGCTGAAATGATTGAGCAATAAACCCAAGAAGTACTCTGGTGAATACTTAGAAATTCATAAGATCCAAAACACAATAATTTGGATATAGTAATTACTTAATATCTATTAGTGAATGAATATCTATCATCTATATAGATGAGACAACTAAAAATAAGTCGTCGTTGATTTTTTATAATTCTCTTTGAAAATAAAATCAATTTGTAAAATAATCACATCATCAGAAATTCTTAAATACATAGGCTTTGAGCCAGAAAACACAGATGTATGTTTTTTCTTTTCTTTTCTTTCTTTTTTTTTTTTTTTTTTTTGGAGACAGAGTCTCATTCTGTTGCCCAGGCTGGAGTGCAGTGGCACAATCTCAGCTCACTGCAACCTCTGCCTCCTGGGTTCAAGCAATTTTCCTGCCTCAGCCTCCCGAGTAGCTGGGACTACAGGCATCTGCCACCACGCCCCACTAATTTTTGTATTTTTAGTAGAGATGGGGTTTCACCATATTGGCCAGACTGGTCTCAAACTCCTGACTTTGTGATCCGCTCACCTCGGCCTCCCAAAGTGCTAGGATTACAGGCGTGAGCCACCACACCTGGCCTAGATGTATGCTTTTTCTACCACATACCTACCAGGTGGGAGATTATTTATGACAAGAGAAAAAGTCTTTGCCCTTAAGTATCCTTTCTGTATTAAGAAAAGCAATTTTTTAGTATAGTTTACATTTTTTAAAAAGCCTCAGTATATTTAGTTCTCTGAATTGCCCCTCCTGTCCTCCTTGTAAGCATTTTGTTGGATTTTCTTTTGCTTTTTTAAAACAGACTAAAAAAGAAGCACCTGAGTGGTCTAAGAAACAGAAGATGAAGACCTAGTGTCCTGGATGGGAAGCGCCTGTAGACCATGATTTACTCCTGAAGTTCTCTTTCTGCTGAAAAACAAAATTCATCTTATCACGTACTCAGCATTTTTAAAATAACTATGTTTATTTGACTAATGTTAAATTAACAAGTTTAGTATAATCAAAATGTATAAAAAACAAACTTAATATTTTTTTCTATTTTGTTATAAAATAAATATGCTATGGTTTAAATTTTGGAGCTTTCATAAATGTTCAATGAATTTTAAGTGTGTGGCTTATAAGTATGTTGGTGAGTATTTTTCTTTACTACATAAATTCTGAGTTTAAATGTCATAACAAATACCAAGGCACTTTGCATTTTTAAACATTAAGGATCATTTGTGAAGTCTACTACCAGGTACTTCAAATGTCCAGTCATGATGGTCAGATACCTTGTAGATGGATATCAATTGTTGACTCTTTCTTGAAGTTCTATTTTTTTCTTATATCTCATATTACTGTTAACCAGTGAAATCTGGCAGAAAGTCTGTCATTCCACTGGTAAAGGGAAAATTTGGTGGAAAGTCTGTTGCTACATTAGTCATAATATTATTGGACCAGATGCAGTATGGACCAGAGTTCTAGTCAGTGAGAAAAAAAAAATCAATAGGATTTTCTTTTTTCATAAAATATGCTCCATTTCTCACTGAAGTTGTATACTTTAAAGAAAGGAAGGAGGAGAGAGAGAGAGAGAAAAAAAAGGAAGAAATATATATGTAGACATACACATATATATGTATGCCCAGGTTTTTCAACCACTATTGACTTTTTTTTTTTTTTTTTTTTTTGAGACAAAGTCTCGCTGTGTTGCCCAGGCTGGAGTGCAGTAGCATGATCTTGGCTCACCTCAACCTCCACCTTTGAGTTCAAGCAATTCTCTAGTCTCAGCCTCCCAAGTAGCTGGGATTGCAGGCACCCACCACCATGCCCAGCTGATATTTATATTTTTAGTATAGACAGGATTTCACCATGTTGGCCAGGCTGGTCTCAAACTCCTGACCTCAGGCAATCCACCTGCCTTGACCTCCCAAAGTGCTGGGATTCCAGGCGTGAGCCACCATAACCTGCCCACTGTTGACATTTTGGGCTGGATAGTTCTTTCTTAAGGGTGGATATAGGGAAAATCCTATGCATATCATGATATATACCAGTATCCCTGGCCTTCAGCACTAGGTAACAATAATACTGCCACCACAACCCTAGTTTTTTGGGTTTTTTTTGTTTGTTTTTTTGTTTTTTCTTTTAGAGACAGGATCTCTCTATGTTGCCCAGGCTGGTCTTGAATTCCTGGCCTCAAGCAGTCCTCCCTCGGCCTCCCAAAGGGCTGGGATGACAGGCATGATCCACCTCACCTGGTCCCACCCCCAGTTTTGACAAGCCAAAAATGTCCTGGATGGAGACTAGGGTTCCTTCCACCTCTTGGCCATTATGAATTACCTTACTTTTTAACCTTACCTCATCTTCTCTTGGTCATGGATTTTCTCTTTGTCTGTCTGTCTGTCTGTCTGTCTGTCTATCTATGAACAGGGTCTTGCACTGTCACCCAGGCTGGAGTGGAGTGGCATGATCATAGCTTAATGCAGACTCAAACTCCTGGGGAAAAGGGATCCTCCCACCTCAGCCTCCCAAAATGTTGGAACTACAGGTGCATACCACCACACCTGTCTAGATTTTTTTTTTAACTTTTTTAGAGACAGGGATCTCAGTATGTTGCTCAGGCTAGTCTGGAACTCCTGGTCTCAAGTGATTTTCCCACTTCAGCCTCCCCAGTAGCTGAGATTGCAGGCGTGAGTCACCACACCCGGCTCTTATTTAAATTAAATAAAAACAAAAATTAGGCATAGCATTCTTATTTTTTCTTGATAAATATTTTATGAAGTGTCACCCACATGTAAGTGTAATAGCTACCATTATCAAGCTCTTTCTATCAGCCAATTGTGTTACATGCTTTCTACACATTCACTTATTTAATCTTCACAGTAACTCTGCTACTTAAGCATTATCTTCATTTTTAAAACGAAAACACAGCCAGACTCAGAGTAACTAAATGGCCCAAAATGAGACGCACGATAAGTAGAAGTGGATTTGAACCACGTCCATCCAATTACAGTGGCGACACTCCTTCCAGTACATGACGCTGCTTCTCATCGTTTGCTTCCTATCCCCGGCTCCCAAGTTTAGTTCAATAGAAAGAAATGCAGGGGAAATCTTGATTTTAATTTTTTTAGAGACAGTCTCACTTTGTTGCCCAAACTGGTATCAAACTACTGGCCTCAAGCAGTCCTCCCACTTCAGCCTCTAGAGTTGAGTAGCTGGGATTGCAGGTGCGAGCCACCCGCCCGGCAAAAATTTTGTTCTATCACCTTTTCTTTGTGGGCAGGGGGGCTATGGGTCTTGGCACAGTTGCTTTTATTTTGCTCAAGACAAGTTGATGGTTATGAAAGCTTTTTTTTTTTCTCAGAAGCTTAGCATTCCCATACTGGTAATCGAACCCAGGCCATCTGGGCGAAAACCAGGAATCCTAAGATCATGTGGGAGATGACTCTACTCCTAAAGAATTCCATGACTCCTGTAATAGTTCTTACTAGATTAACAGGATATATTCAACTTTTCAGAACCAACTAAATGCCATGTATTCACTTTATTGATTCCTACTTTCTTTCATTGAACAAACAAGAAAAAACTAAAATGTGCAAGGCATTTAAACTATGAATTGTTTGTCTTCATCTCAAAAGCCCCTGAAAAAGAATTCTGTGATACATCAAACGCCAAAGGAAGTTTACTGTCATCATCCTCAGTATAGAAATTACTAAAAAGAAGTATCATCTAGTGACCCAAGTACTCCAAATGCAGTATATATAAAGAAGATGCCAGGTATGCTGATTTCAATAAGTCATATTTGGATAATCATCCATCAGGAATGTTAAGGAAGATTCCCACACTTTAGGGAGGTTGAAGTTGTTAATGAGCCAGGTTCACTTTTATGCTAAGATTCTGAGACAGACTACTCATTCTCTCTCTCTCTCTCTCTCTCTCTCTCTCTCTCTATATATATATATATATATATATATATATACACATAGATTGAATAGCCTCTCTCTCTATATATATAGATAGATAGATAGATATAGATAGATAGATAGATATATAGAGAGAGAGTGGGAGGACTATATATATATATATATATACACATAGACATATATATATATATATATGTCTGTCTATCAACAGGGTCTTGCACTGTCATCCTATATATATATATAGATGGGGGGGGGTTGTTTTGTTTTTGAGTCAGAGTCAGTCTTGCGCTGTCACCCAGGCTGGAGTACAATGGCGCGATCTCGGCTCAGTGCAACCTCTGCCTCCTGGGTTCAAGCAATTCCCCTGCCTTAGCCTCCCAAGCAGCTGGGATTACAGGTGTGTGCCACGACACCTAGATAATTTTTTTGTATTTTTAGTAGAGATGGGCATGTTGGCCAGGCTGGTCTCGAACTCCTGACCTCAAGTGATCTGCCTGCCTTGGCCTCTGAAAGTGCTCGGATTTCAGGAGTGAGCCACCACACTCAGCCAGAAAGACTGCTGTATTGTATAGCTTTATGGTAGGTTTCTGTGGGCCACTTAGGTTTAACAAAGGTAAGAATTTCCACTTAATTATTTGAAAAAACATTTCACTTTTATTAAAAATACTACTGTTTGAAAAATATGCTGCTCCAGCAGCATTTCGTATTTAGTATTGGTGGCCTGGCATGGTAGGTGCTACCCAATGAAGAGTGTACCATGTATTTTCTTTACTATAGGCCATACTTGTACAGACATGTATATATATTTATATAAGATCTACCTATCTGGAACCTTGGGGAAAAATTAAATTGAGGGGAAGTAAGTACATAACACTTCCAGTTCTGAGCCCAGATTGTAGCTAGAGAGCAACCAGGAGCTTCCTGCCAGTAACCATGTTTTCAATAAATACTCTTTTGTATACAATAAATAAATAAAAAGCTGCTGCTCATATCTGAAATGTCCTCAAATGAAACTGACTTCGGGAATCTCTTTTCCCTTGCTTAATCTTACAGGATAAAAATTTGGGTGGCCGGGCGCGGTGGCTCAAGCCTGTAATCCCAGCACTTTGGGAGGCCGAGGCGGGTGGATCACGAGGTCGAGAGATCGAGACCATCCTGGTCAACATGGTGAAACCCCATCTCTACTGAAAATACAAAAAATTAGCTGGGCATGGTGGTGCATGCCTGTAATCCCAGCTACTCAGGAGGCTGAGGCAGGAGAATTGCCTGAACCCAGGAGGCGGAGGTTGTGGTGAGCCGAGATCGCGCCATTGCACTCCAGCCTGGGTAACAAGAGCAAAACTCCATCTAAAAAAAAAAAATTGGGGTTATCACAACTTTCCCACTGATACTGGATAGGCTAACAGTGGATATTAGTCTATCCAATGTCAGTGGGAAATACATTTTATTTTCATATGACTCATTTTAAAAATTAATAAGTACTGTAAATGCTCTGAAGAAAGACGTCCTAAGGCTTAGAGGTCGCCAACAAAGCTAGCCAACTAGTACCAAGCGTATCTCATGGTACCATTTACTTTGGTTGATTTACAGAGCTCATATTCCAGTCCTCAGCTTTACAGGCTCAGAAATTGAATTTTACTAGTTCACTAAAGATGACACATCTTTCAGGAGTGTGCTCATACTTACTGATGTATAGATCCTAATGTTTATGTATTACTTCTGAGAGAAAAGTAAAACTGATATACAGAATGGGACTTCTTTTTTGAGACAGTCTCGCTGTGTCACGAGGCTGGAGTGCAGTGGCGTGATCTTGGCTCACTGTAACCTCCACCTCCCGGGTTCAAGTGATTCTCCTGCCTCAGCCTCCTGAGTAGCTGGGATTACAGGCATGCACCACCACACCTGGCTGATTTTTTTTTTTTTTTTTTTTTTTTTTTTGGTATTTTAGTAGAGATGGGGTTTCACCATGTTGGCCAGGATGGTCTCAATCTCCTGAACTTCTGATTCGCCCTCCTCAGCCTCCCAAAGTGCTGGGATTACAGGCGTGAGCCACCGCACCTAGCAGAATATGACTTACTGGAATCTGCACACCTGGCATCTCTCCCTATTTCTCCCGCCTCCTGCCATACTGTACACTCATATTTTTCTCCCTCATCCTCTTCTACCTGATCATAGCACACTGAATTTTTCAGAGCTTTCCCCGCTCAACCTTTACTTTCCATTCTGTATTTACTCTCAGAGAATTTCTACACCCTGGCTTCAGCTACTAAATGCCAATATTTGCAAATGTATGTCTCCAGTTCTGACTGTTCCTTTTAACCAGTTGCCTGCTTGACATTTCTCCTTGTATGTCCCACTGTGACCTCAAACTTAAAGTGTAAAACTGAACTCACCAACTTTCTCCTCCAATGTTTCCAATTTCAATAAATGATACCACCATTTATTTACTCAGTGGCTTATACCACAAAACCAGGAGTCATCCGAGACCCTTCCCTTGTAAACTACCAGCATTCAATTACCAAGTCCTGTTGATCTGCTTCATAAATATATATTTTTTACTTTTGATTATGAAAATTTTCAGCCAGGCATGTGGCTCACGCCTATAATACCAGCACTTTGAGAGGCCGAAGCAGGAGGATCACTGAGGTCAGGAGTTTGAGACCAGCCTGGCCAACTTGGCAAAACGCTGTCTCTACTGAAAATACAAAATCATCTGGGTGCAGTGGCGCACACCTGTAATCCCAGCTACTCAGGAGGCTGAGGCAGGAGAATTGCTTAAACCTGTTAGGCAGAATTTGCTGTGAGCTGAGGTCACGCCACTGCACTCCAGCCTGGGCAACAGAGTGAGACTGTCTCAAAAATAATAATAATAATAAAATAAAGAAAGAAAATTTCCAAATACACAGAATGGCAAATAAAACATCAAAACAGGATATATTCCCTGTCTTGATTGTGGTAATGGATATACACATATGTCAATGTTTATCAAATTGTACTTTTTTTTTTTTTTTTTTTTTTTTTTTGCGACGGAGTTTCACTCTTGTTACCCAGGCTGGAGTGCAATGGCCCGATCTCGGCTCACTGCAACCTCCGCCTCCTGGGTTCAGGCAATTCTCCTGCCTCAGCCTCCTGAGTAGCTGGGATTACAGGCACGCACCACCATGCCCAGCTAATTTTTTGTATTTTTAGTAGAGACGGGGTTTCACCATGTTGACCAGGATGGTCTCGATCTCTTGACCTCGTGATCCACCCGCCTCGGCCTCCCAAAGTGCTGGGATTACAGGCGTGAGCCACCGCACCCGGCCCTCAAATTGTACATTTTTAAATGTGCAGTTTTGTTTCGTTTTGTTTTGTTGAGGTGGAGTCTTACTCTGTCACCCAGGCTGGAGTGCAATGGTGCGATTTCTGCTCACTGCAACCTCCGCCTCCAAGGTTCAAGCAATTCTGCCCAGCCTCCTGAGTAGCTAGGATTACGGGTGCTTGCCACCACACCTAGCTAATTTTTATATTTTTAGTAGAAACAGGGTTTCACCATGTTGGCCAGGCTAGTCTCGAACTCCTGATCCCAGGTGATCTGCCTCAGCCTCCCAAAATGTTGGGATTACAGGAATGAGCCACCACACCCTGCCTGTTTCTTTTGAAAAGCTACATTAAAAGAATTTTAAGTGCTAGAGCACTTTTAGAAGGAAAAAAAGGACATAAACTGGGTGCGGTGGCTCAGGTCTGTAATCCCAGCACTTTGGAGGACGAGTGGGCAGACTGCTTAAAGTCAGGAGTTCAAGACCAGCCTGGCCAACATGGCAAAACCCCATCTCTACTAAAAATACAAATAAGGCCGGGCGTGGTGGCTCACGCCTGTAATCCAAGCACTTTGGAGGCCAAGGCAGGTGGATCTCCTGAGGTCGGGAGTTCAAGACCAGCCTGACCAACATGGTGAAACCCCGTCTTAAAAAAAAAAAATTACAAATACAGATACAAATAGTTCCAGCTACTTGGGAGGCTGAGGCAGGAGAATCACTTAAACCAGAAGGTAGAGGCTGCAGTAAGCTAAGATGGTGCTACTGCACTCTAGCCTGGGTGATACAGTGAGAAAAAAAGAAAAAGGGACATAATATTAACTTTAGTTTGCAGGAATAGTTTTTGTCTCCAGAACCCTGGATAAAAATGCAACAAATCTAAACAGCAGTAGAATAACCCCAGAGGTGTGTTCATGAATGTTTCACAAAAGACCCTGATTTTCATAGTGGGACCTAGATTTTCATGGCAGGATAAAATGAATGAATACTCCCACTGTGGCCAGCGTAGAGCGCCCCAAATGGGGCCAGGAAAACATGCTCACACTCAGCTCACTGGGCTACACCATTGCAGCAACCACTGCCCAGGCCACAGGGTGTAGCCACCGCCTGCTCCAAACCCAAACTTCTTTTGAGCTCCTCCATGGTATGGTATTCAGCGGCCTTTTTTAAACTCCTTAAACTCTTCCAGCTGTTTGTTTTCTCAGGCCCTTTGCCACATTCTGCCTCCTCTGCCTAGAATACTGCATCTAACTCCCCTAGGTCATCCTCATCCTCTAGATTTCAGGTTTCTGATATAGACACACAAAGCAAGAAATCAGACTGCGATACAAGATGTTGGTTGTTTTGAGTTTTGTTTTGTTTTTGTTTTGAGACAGGGTCTCACTCTGTTGCTCAGACTGGAGTGCAGTGGTGCAATTACGGCTCACTGCAACCTTAACCTCCGGGTCTCAAGCCTCTCAAGTAGCTGGAATCACAGGTGCACACCATCATGGCCAGATAATTGTTTGTTTGTTTTTGTAGAGACATGATCTCAAATTCCTAGACCAGCCTGGGTAACATAGAGACTCAAGTGATCCTCCCACCTTGGCCTCCCAAAGTGTTGGAATAACAGGTGTGAGCCACCAAGGCCCAAATAAGATGTATTTCTTAGCCAGGTGTAGTGGCACACCTGTAGTCCCAGCTACTTGGGAGGCTGAGGCAGGAGAATGCCTTGAGCCCAGGAGTTCCAGCCTGCACAACAGAGCAAGACTTCGTCTATACAAAACCAATTAAATAAAATAAAAGCATTTCTTATTATAGTTCATAGCCAAAATCAAGCTTTTAAAGACTCCTGTCCTAGACATTGCCAAGATGTGCATTCTCCTCTAGACTTTCATTTTGCAGATTTCAGATTAGCAGTCCCCATCCACCTCTGTCATTACCACATTGTCTCACATGTGCTAATTTCTTCTAGGCCCGGAAGCCAGTGAGCCTACTTTCCAGGTGACTGCATACCTCTGCTCTCAACCAGTAAGTGATGACTTCATAGTTTCACTCCCAGAGGACTGTTTTTCCCCAATTCTTACGTGTTACACATTACCTTCAAGCCTCATACCAACTCACAAATTATATTTCATTTGTTTCTGGTGTTGTTATTGTAATGTGATTTGGAGTAATCATTCAGTAGTCATTCAGACTTTGAATGCTTTAACATCCCTCTGAAAAAAGAATGTACTTGGGACATGAATCCATTGGTTAGAAAAAAGAAAAACAAAAATGAAAGAAATTTTCAAAAAGAATGTACCTCATATGTCACCTAAGTCATTGAAAAACATTTGAAATGCCATTTTAAAATGTCATTAACGTCATTCTAATCATCTTACAAACATTGTCTTTAAATAACAGAGTTTATTTATATCATTGGTATTTATTTCCATTGACATCATTTTCAAGAAAGCACTATGAAATTCTTCAAGCCCATGTACTTTTCAGATATCTCTTTCATCTCTCCTCCTCTCTCCCTCCCTCTATTTTTATAAAAGCTTTTCTAAAATTTCTTTAATTAACAAACTGGTACCTGATTCAGAATAATGGATCTGTTTTTGTTTCTTCTTTAACTTTGCTACTTTATGTCATGTCATTTTTGAATGCTGAGTATCTTTTCTATATGTGATCATGCTTTATGTTCTCCTTAATCACCATAAAACAATTAGAAAATCTAAAATTGGCCGGGCGCGGTGGCTCAAGCCTGTAATCCCAGCACTTTGGGAGGCCGAGGCGGGTGGATCACGAGGTCAAGAGATCAAGACCATCCTGGTCAACATGGTGAAACCCCGTCTCTACTGAAAATACAAAAAAAAAAAAAAAAAAAAAAACTTAACTGGGCGTGGTGGCACGTGCCTGTAGTCCCAGCTACTCGGGAGGCTGAGGCAGGAGAATTGCCTGAACCCAGGAGGCGGAGGTTGCAGTGAGCCGAGATCGCGCCATTGCACTCCAGTCTGGGTAACAAGAGCGAAACTCCATCTCAAAAAAAAAAAAAAGAAGAAAATCTAAAATTATGTTTCTATCCCCTAAACTTTCAAAGTTCACAGCATATGTAATTTTCTGAATGCCATCTGTTGGTGCTTTATTAAGCAAGTTGTTAATGTTATGTAGCAAACATGTAGCAGAAATGTCACTAACATTTTAAATTGTGCTCTAAAACATGTGTAGATATTATAAACTAGTGATGACTTCTCTCTCATTACTGTTCTCACTTATTTGTGATACTGCAATCAGTCTTTTTTTTTTTAAGATGAGGTTTCTCCATGATGGCCAGGCTGGTCTTGAACTCATGACCTCAGGTGATCCACCCACCTTGGCCTCCCAAAGTGCTAGGATTACAGGTGTAAGCCACCGCGCTTGGCCCTGCAATCAGAGTCTTTTTTTTTTTTTTTTTTCTGGGAGACGGAGTTTCGCTCTTGCTACCCGGCTGGAGTGCAATGGTGCAATCTCGGCTCACCGCAACCTCCGCCTCCTGGGTTCAAGCAATTCTCCTGCCTCAGCCTCCCGAGTAGCTGGGACTACAGGCGCATCCCACCATGCTCGGCTAATTTTTGTATGTTTAGTAGAGACGGGGTTTCACCATGTTGACCAGGATGGTCTCAATCTCTTGAACTTGTGATCCACCCGCCTCGGCCTCCCAGAGTGCTGGGATTATAGGCATGAGCCACCGTGCCCGACCAATCAGAGTCTTAACGTGCCTCTTCTGCTCTCAGTTCCTGCCATTTCTGGTATGATCATCTTGATTTACTATTATCAGTATGATTGGGTCATTATCATTACCTGCTACTAGCATAGTTACAGGAATGTACTATTCACTGCATAAAATGTTAATTTCTTTCTTTTGTCATTTTATAAAAATATATCTATAGTATATTTACATATATATTCAAATGCTTATACATAAAGATACATTCAAAAGGTTCAGCTGGGCACAGTGGCTCACACCTGTAATCCCAGCACTCTGGGAGGCCAAGGCGGGTGGATCACCTGTGGTCAGGAGTTCAAGACCAGCCTGGCCAGCACAGTGAAACCCCATCTCTACTAAAAGTACAAAACTTAGCTGGGCATGGTGACATGTGCCTATGGTCCCAGCTACTTGGGAGGCTGAGGCAGGAGAATCGCTTGAACCCAGATGCAGAGGTTTCAGTGAGCTGAAATCGTACCACAGCACTCCAGCCTGGGAGACAGAGGGAGACTCCATCTCAAAAAAAAAAAAAAAAAAAAAAAAAAAAGCTTTTATTAATACCAGGAACTAGAACAAAGCTATGATGCTAGGGACCTCAAACAAATAATGAAAACATTATCTAATTCGTATTACCTTTGGTAACTAAAAGAAAAATAAAATACTATGTCCATTAGATCAAACTCTAGGAGAGGAAAAAACATGTCCGTTATATTGACTGCTGGTATCCTCAGAGCATAGAACAACAAACACACAATATAAGACGCCGAATCAATGAATCAGTGGACAAGCAGGAACTGCAGCCAGGTCTGTACTTGTGCAGGACTGATGCTCATAGCTATGAATTTGTGTTAATCATAGAATTAATTGGCGTGTCCATCCAATTAATCAAAATTAATAATATGGCCAATTACACTAGAAAATGTTTGTCCATGTAGGATCTTCTTTTTTTTTTTTTTTTTTTTTTTTGAGACGGAGTTTCGCTCTTGTTACCCAGGCTGGAGTGCAATGGCACGGTCTCGGCTCACCACAACCTCCGTCTCCTGGGTTCAGGCGATTCTCCTGCCTCAGCCTCCTGAGTAGCTGGGATTACAGGCATGCACCACCATGCCCAGCTAATTTTTTGTATTTTTAGTAGAGACGGGGTTTCACTATGTTGACCAGGATGGTCTCAATCTCTTGACCTCATGATCCACCCGTCTCGATCTCCCAAAGTGCTGGGATTACAGGCATGAGCCACCACGCCCGGCTTTAGGATCTTTTTCCATTTTATTTTTTGTTTTGAAATGGAATTTTGTTCCTGTTGCCCAGGCTGGAGTGCAATGGCATGATCTTGGCTCATCACAACCTCCGTCTTCCAGGTTCAAGTGATTCTCCTGTCTCAGCTTCCTGAGTAGCTAGGATTACAGGCGTATGCCACCACACCCAGCTAATTTTATATTTTTAGTAGAAATGGGGTTTCTCCATGTTGGTCAGGTGGTCTCAAGCTCCCAACCTCAGGTGATCTGCCCACCTCAGTCCCTCAAGGTGCTGGGATTACAGGCGTCAGCCACCAAGCCCAGCCTTTAAAAGTTTTTTTTAAAATAGAGACAGAATCTTACTTTGTTACCCAGGCTTCAGTGCAGTAGTTTAATCGTGGCTCACTGCAACCTTGAACTCCTGGGCTTAGGCAACCCTCCTGCCTTCACCTCCCAAGCAGCTAGGACTACAGGCCCGTGCCACCACACTCCAGCTGATTTTTAAAAATTTTTTGTATAGACAGGATCTCACTATGTTGCCCAGACTGGTCTCAAATTCCTGGCTTCATTCAATTCTTCTGCCTCAGCCTCCCAAAGGTCTGGGATCATAGGCATGAGCCACTCCACCCAGCCCATGTGGAATCTTTTCTCCTTTTTACTTTTTTCATTTTCATTTTCATTTTTAAAAAAATAGAGTCAGGGTCTCCCTGTGTTGCCCAGGCCAGTCTTGAACTCCTGGGCGCAAGAGATCCTCCTGCCTTGGCCTCCTGAAGTGCTGAGATTATAGGAGAGAGCCACCACCCCCAGCCCCATGTGGGGTCTTTAGTCACAGATTCTTTATGGATCTGTTCTTTCAAAAAAGGTGTGAGAAAATTTAGCATGTGATTGTTCTGGCAAAGTCATACAGAGTGGTGAATTGAGCTAAAAAAAAAGTTGTTGTTGTTGTTTTTTTTTTTTGAGACAGAGTCTGTCCAGGCATGGTGGCTCACGCCTGTAATCCAAGCACTTTGGAGGCCAAGGCGGGCGGATCACCTGAGGTCAGGAGTTCAAGACCAGCCTGACCAATATGGTGAAACCCTGTCTTTAAAAAAAAAAACAGAGACAGAGTCTCACTCTGTCGCCCAGGCTGGAGTGTACAATCTCGGCTCACTGCAACCTCCACCTCCCGGGTTCAAGTGATTCTCATGCATCAGCCTCCCAAGTAGGTGGGATTACAGGTTCATGCCACCACGCCCAGCTAATTTTTGTATTTTTAGTAGAGATGGGGTTTCACCATGTTGGCCAGGCTGGTGGTCTCCAACTCCTGACCTCAAGTGATCCGCCCACCCCAGCCTCCCAAAGTGCTGGGATTACAGATGTGAGCCACCACACCCAGCCCTAAATTTGTTTTTTAAATACCTCAATTGTATAGTGTATTCAACATGTGGATATATAATTCCTGAAATTAATATTCTTAGGCTTAGGGTTCAGCCTCTCCCCCAAACCTCCACATCACTCTATAGTCCATTTCTCTGCTTTATTTTCTTTAGAGCAATATCTGTAATTTTCTTCTTTTTTTATTTGCTTATTGCCTATCTCATCTAAATAGAATATAATACATTTGGTGAAATCCAACAGTCTTAGGCTGGGCACGGTGGCTCACGCCTGTAATCCAAGCACTTTGGAGGCCAAGGCGGGCGGATCACCTGAGGTCGGGAGTTCAAGACCAACCTGACCAACATGGTGAAACCATGTCTATAAAAAAAAAAAAAGAAAGAAAAAAAGAAATCCAAGTATTACCTCTGTCACTGCTATATCCGCAGCACACAGAACCATTGACTCCCCTGTCAAATTGTGTTCCATAGTAGCAAGAAAGAAAGAAAAGAAAGGAAGGGACATTTACTTTTAATTTTTTTTTTGTATTGAATTTTTGTTGGAAACTATTTTTAATAACTAATTAGACAATCCTTTCTCCTCTCACATTACCGAGAAAAGCAAGGAAGGTCATTTTCCATCTCCTTATTGCTAGACACTAAAACATCTCTGTATCTTAACCTATTTTTTCTCTGATCTCAGAAAAAGAGAGATTTCTTCCTTCCAAGATGAGCCCGTTTGTGCTTGTCACGCTCTCTAAATTGAGATGCACAGGCAGCGATGAGATGATCCCTGAAGAGCGTGGAGTGGGAAATGCAGGAGGCCCAAGACAGTCCCAGCAGATACCAACAGCTGAGGGAGGGGCAAAAGAGAAAACAGAAAGGAGACCTTCCTTCACTCTCTCTTACCCCTTTCCACCCAGTTCCTTCCTTAACTACTCAAGTGAAACTATTCTCCCAAGCGCGCTGGCTCTGCCTGCCATTACCGACCTCCTAAGCCTTTCTCTCTCTTCTTCCTGTGTCATTGCTCTTCTCCCTCAGCTCTTCCTGTAAAGTCATTCTTCGGTGTTCAGCTGCGAGTCCCATGTTCTGTCTCGTTTTTCTCTACTCCCCTTTGAGATAGAAAGTATTAGAGGGAACGCCGGGCACCGTAGCTCATGCCTGTCATCCCAGTGCTTTGGGAGGCCTAGGTGAGAGGATCTCTTGAGGCCAAGAGTTTGAGGTCAGACTGGGCAACGTAGCAAGACCCCCTCTCCACAAAAAATTGTAAAAATTAGCTGAGTATGGTGGTGTGTGCATGCAGTCCCAGAGACTTGGGAGGCTGAGGGTAGAGGATTGCTTGAGCCTGGGTGGTAGAGGATGCACTGAGCTACGATCCCGCTGCTACACTCTGGCCTGGGTGACAGAAAAAACCTTGTCTCCAAAAAGGAAAAGAGAAGAGAAAAGAAGAGAAGAGAAGGCAGAGGAAGGAAGAAAAGAAAGAAAAAAAGAAAAAAAGAAAGAAATGAAGGAAGGAAGGAAGGAAAGAGAAAAAAAGAAAAAAAGAAAAAGAAAGAAGAAAAAGAGAAAAAGAGAGAAAGAGAGAGGGAGGGAGGGAGAGAAGCACGGAGGGAGGGAGGGAGGGAGGGAGGAAAAGTTGCAGCAAACCCCTTGGCATGTGTATACCTATGTAACAACCTGCATGTTCTGCACATGTATCCCGGAACTTAAGTTCTTATTTTACTTCAAGTAAAATTTAAAAAAAAAAAAAAAAAAGGAAAAAAGTTTTAGAGGGAAATAAATGTGTCCTCTCTCCCCACCCCCAAACTCTGCTGTTTTCCATAAGGGTGGATTTCTCCCCATATTCCTGCCTCTCTCTGTCTCCTGACTGGTTGGCACATTTCCTTTAAGGGACAGTACTTGTGTAGTTCTTCCTTTTCCCATCCATTTCTTCTCTACAAACCAGCCAGCCCCCAGCCCCGTCTCTCCCTGGCACAGGTCTTTGCTCCCCACGTTGCAGGTCCTCATCATCCCCTGTGACTGGTGGGTTAGTCAAAGACACGGTGGGGCTGGGGGTGGAAGGTGCTTAAGGCCCATCTGGCCTTCACACTAAACTATGACCTCCAACATTTTAAATTTCAAAGCAATATTTTAAATCTCTATCTCTTTTGTCTTCCTTATATCTGTGTTATCTGTGTTCAGACACTGCCGCAAAAGAGGTGCTATTCATTGAACTCTTGATATCTCTACAACAGTAAACATAATTTGAAAAAAAATGAAATATGTGCCGGGCGCAGTGGCTCAAGCCTGTAATCCCAGCACTTTGGGAGGCCGAGGCGGGTGGATCACGAGGTCGAGAGATCGAGACCATCCTGGTCAACTGGTGAAACCCCGTCTCTACTAAAAATACAAAAAACTAACTGGGCATGGTGGCGCGTGCCTGTAATCCCAGCTACTCAGGAGGCTGAGGCAGGAGAATTGCCTGAACCCAGGAGGCAGAGGTTGCAGTGAGCCAAGATCGCGCCATTGCACTCCAGCCTGGGTAACAAGAGCGAAACTCCGTCTCAAAAAAAACAAACAAAAAAAAAATGAAATATGTATACTAGGTCTCGGTACCCCCGGCTGGAGTACAGTGTTGTGATCATGGCTCACTGTGGCCTCCAGCTCCTCGGCTCAAGCCATTCTCCTGCTTCAGGCTCCTGAGTAGCTGGGATTACAAGCATGAGCGACCACACCTGGCTAACATTTTTTTCAAGGCTGAGGTCTCACTGTGTTTCCTAGACTGGTCTTGAACTCCTGGGCTTAAGCAATCTTCCTACCTCAGCCTCCCAAAGTGCTGGGATTACAGACATGTGCTACCTCGCCTGGCCTCATATCTTGATTTATTGTAATATATTCTTTTCACCCTTCCTCTTCTCAAGATACGTTTCTAGTCTCTGTTCAAACATACTGTTCCTCCTCAGTGAAGACTAATTTATGTAACCAAAAAGTTCCCATCAGTTTGGAAAAACAGATGTTAATAAACTCTAATTGTTGTACAACAGTTTTTTAAATTTTCTTTTCTTTTCCTTTTTTTTTTTTGAGACAGAGTCTCACTCTGTTGCCCAGCTGGAGTGCAGTGGAATGATCTTGGCTCACTGCAACCTCCGTCCCCTGGGTTCAAAAGATTCTCCTGCCTCAGCCACCTGAGTAGTTGGGATTTACAGGCGCCTGCCACCACACCCAGCTGATTTTTGTAGTTTTAGTAGAGACAGGGTTTCCCCATGTTGGCCAGGCTAGTCTTAAGCTCCTGACCTCAGGTGATCAGCCCACCTCGGCCTCCCAAAGTGCTGGGATACAGGTGTGAGCCACTGCACCCAGCCAACTTTTTTTTTTTTTTTTTTTTTTTAAGATGGGGCTTCACCATGATGGCCAGGCTTGTCTTGAACTCCTAACCTCAGGTGATCCACCCACCTCGGCCTCCCAAAGTGCTAGGATTACAGGCGTGAGCCACAGTGCCCGGCCCTTTTTTTTTTTTTAATAGTGCTGGGAGTCACTATTCTTCGCAGGTGGACTTGAACTCCTGGGATCAAGAGATCCTCCTGCCTCAGCCTATGAGTATCTGGGACTATAGGTGGGCTCCATAAAAACGTTTTTGTTTTTGTTTTTGTTTTTGTTTTTGTCTTTGTTTTTGTTTTTGTTTTTTGATAGAGTCTTTCTCTATTGCCAAGACTAGAGTACAGTGATGCAATCACCTCAACCTCCTGGACTCAAGTGATCCTCTCACCTCAGACTCCCAAGAAGCTGAGTCTACAGGTATGTGCCACCACACTGAGCTAACTTCTTTCTGTTTGTTTGTTTCCTAGTAAAAACAGGGTCTTGCCATGTTGCCCAGCCTCGTCTAAGTCCTGGGCTCAAGGAGTCCTTCCACCTCAGTATCCCAAGTAGCTGGAACCACAGGTGCATGCCACCATGCCAACTAATTCTTTAAGCATTTCGTAGAGACAAGGTATTACTACATCGCCCGGGCTGGTCATAACCTCCTGGGCTCAAGCAATCCTCTCACCTTGGCCTCCCAAAGTGTTGGGATTACAGGCATGAGCCACCGAGACGGGCCTAGAAACTTCTTATTTTGACTTAATATCAGAGTTACAAAGAAGTTGCAAGAATCCTGCAAATAGTTCTCATTTGCTCTTTACTGAGATTCTCCGAATGTTTGCATTTTATCACGTTATCCTTTTCCTTGTCTCTTTTGCGCCCCGCCCCACTGCAGCGTTTTCAGAATACTTTGCAGATAGGGTTTGCTTTACTGATAAATGTTTCAATGAGCATTTCCTAAGAATAAGAACATTCTTTTACATAAGCATAGTACGATGATCAAATCAGGAAATTAACATTGATACAATACTATTACCTAATCTAAAGATGTTATTGAGATTTTGCCAGTTGTCCTAATATGCTCTCTGTTGAGAAGTCAGTCTCAGATTACTCATTGCACTCAGCTGTCATGTCTTCTACATCTTCTTTAATCTAGAATAAATCTTTCATAACATTGATATTTTTAAAGTACATGTATTTCTTTGATCTTATATCCACTAGCATTAATGTATCTCTGGAAGCTATGGTGATTAAAAGTAATCCCTCTTCTGTGTCTTCATATTTCCAGCTTTATATTCCAGCACCACCTCTTACTACATGTGTGACCACTTAACCTCTCTAAGCTGTAGTTGCTCATCTTTAAAATTCAAAGAATTAGGCCAGGCGTTGCGGGCCATGCCTGTAATTCCAACAGCTTCGGGGGGTTGCCGAGGCAGGAGGATCCCTTGAGCCCAGGATTTGAAGACCAGTCTGAACAACATAGTAAGACCTTGTCTGGATAAAAAATAAAAATTAGCCAAGTGTGGTGGTGCACTCCTGTAATCCCAACTACATGGAAGGCTGAGGTCAGAGGATTGCTTGAACCCAGGAGCTGGAGGCTGCAGTGAGCCATGATGGCGCCACTGCACTGCAAGCAGGGTAACAGAATGAGACCCTGACTTGGGGAAAAAACAAAACAAAACAAAAAACTGTAATAATTATACCTGCCTAATAGGTTATAGAGAGCATTAAAAACAGTGACAGATTAAAAGGAATTTATCCGGCCAGGCACAGTGGCTCAAGCCTGTAATCCCAGCACTTTGAGAGGCCGAGGGCTGCCAATCACAAGGTCAGGAGATCAAGACCATCCTGGCTAACACAGTGAAACCCCCATCTCCACTAAAAATAAAAAGAAATGTTACAGGCTTGTGGTCTTTCGCCTTTCACCACCTTATTCCACAGCCGGGCATGGTAGCGCAACCTTGCAGTCCCAGCTGTTTGGGAGGCTGAGGCAGGAGACTCGCTTGAATCCGGGAGGCGGAGGTTGCAGTGAGCCGAAATCACACCACTGCACTCCAGCCTGGGCAAAAAGAGCAAAACTCTGTTAAAAAAAAAAAAAAAAGTTATAAAGAGAGAACCTAGTAGGAAGCCTCATGACAAATGCAAAACATTTCCTTCTAAGTTGAAATCAATCACTCTCTGGGTCAGTTCTTTCAATAGCTATAATATAAATTGTTAGGAACATCCAGCTGGATTTCAAAAAGGAAAAAGAAAAAAAGCACGCCAGGCAGTGGTCCTCAGAGCCCTCGCGCCTACGCCACCATAAAAAAAAAAATAATAAACAACAACAAAAAAGAAAAAGAAATGTTACAGGCTTGCGGTCTAATTCACCTTTCATCATCTTATTCCACAGAATAACTAAAGATGAAACCCCCTTTCCTCTGCAATCTCCATGCCCTCCCCCATCCCTGGGGTGGGGTGGGAGGAGAAAAATAATACCAAAGATTTTTTTCTGATGCCTCTGGCAACCCCCAGGCTACCAATTTAATAGCAGTGTTTTGTTTTGTTTTGTTTTGTTTTTTTAAGTGCTTGTCTTAGTTTAGCCCAACTCATTCATTCTGAAATAACATTATTACTTTTCTTCTTACAAATCACTTGTTTAACAATCTATTCTACTATCTTAATAGAGGTGGATTCAAGCAATAGTGAGAAGCTTCCAAAATCCTGGTCTCTTTCTAACAATGTCACTGAGTTGCTTTGCGACCTAGGGAAGGTCACTCTTTTAACCTAGATGTTTCCTTTAAAAGAATGAGAAAATTTGATCTACCACTAATTAAGCTCACAGTGCCAACTACCTTTATTTGATTTTTGCCACAATCTATGCAGTAAATATGCTCTCTGTTTTACAGATGGGAATATTGAGGCTTAGATAAACTTAAAACCTTACCTAAATTCATTCATTATAAGTGGTGGAGCTGCTAGATATATATAGACCCACTGTGGCAAATGTTTGCTAACTCCTTGTGCTGCAGTGGACTTTAGGACACTCTATGGCCATTAACTGTAAACTTATACCAAATGGTACAGACTGAAAAAATAGACTTGCTTTTTTAGAATTAAAAAAATAAATTTGCTTGAGGATCTAAGTGCTCCCTACTCAACTAAAAGGCAGCAATTCCCAAAGTGTTTTCGGAGGAACACTAGTTCCTTCAATAGCCTTAGGATAAAACAGCTGTACCGTCAAATGTTTGACATACGTTTCATACTATTGTGATTCTCTTGCAGATTTAAAGGACTCTGCAAAGTGCTTTAGAAAAGAAACTTGTTTAATATTCTTGAGTCACAGAGCTCGTTTCCTGAAGCACATTTAACATAATCTGTTATAAGGTGGTGAAGTTTTCTTTATTTTTTTGTTTATTTTTACTCATTCAGACTTCAAGAATGTTTTTCCAGAGAAACAGTGAGATTTAAAAATATACATTCTTGGTGGGTCCCAGTGGCTCATGCCTGTAATCCCAGCACTTTGGGAAGCTGAGGCCAGCACATCACTCGAGCCCAGGAGTTCGAGACCATCCTAGGCAATATGGCAAAACCCCATCTCTACCAAAAATAAAAAAATTAGCCAGGTGTGGTGGCATACACCTGTAGTTCCAGCTACTCGGGAGGCTGAGGTGGGAGGACCACCCCAGCAGGGAAAATCAAGGCTGTGGTGGGCTGTAATGGTGCCATTGCACTCCAGCAGACAGAATGAGAACCTATCTCAAAAACACACACACACACAAACACACACACACCGGAGTTCCTGGGAAAGCGAAATGGAGGGGTGTGTGTCTAACCTAACGGTCTGCAGTGTGGCTCCGCTAGACATAGGGAAATTGTTGAATTTTTGTTGCAACTTGGAGTGCCAGCTACTGATAAAGATAATGCAGGTTGGTTTCCTCTTCATATTGCGGCTTCTGCTGGACGAGATGAGATTGTAAAAGCCCTTCCGGGAAAAGGTGCTCAAGTGAATGCTGTCAATCAAAATGGCTGTGCTCTGACCTGGCGCGGTGGCTCACGCCTGTAATCCCAGCACTTTGGGAGGCCGAGGCGGGCGGATTACAGGGTCAGAAGAAGGAGACCAGCCTGGCCAACATGGTGAAACCCTGTCTCTACGAAAAATACAAAAATTAGCCGGGCGTGGTGGTGGGCGCCTGTAAATCCCAGCTACTTGGGAGGCTAAGGCAAGAGAATCACTTGAAAACGGAAGGCAGCGAGCCGAAGTCGCGCCACTGCACTCCAGCCTGGTGACAGAGCAAGACTGCACCTCCAAAACAAAACAAAATGGCTGTTCTCCCTACATAATGCAGCTTCCAAAAACATGCATGAGATTGCTGTCATGTTACTAGAATGCAGGGCTAAGCACCATTATGAGGCTACAGCAATGCACCGGGCAGCAGCCAAGGGGTTTGAGTAGGATCGAGGTTGGTGACACCTCCACATGCCAGAAGAGTGGTGCACCCAACTCCATGGGAACAGAAGCTCCTATGCTCGAGACCCTCAGGACCTTACCCTATGTACCTCTTCAGCTGGCCACTCATCTGTATCCTTTACCATAAACTGATAAACAAGAAAAACAAAAACAAAAAAATCATTTGGGTGTGGTGGCACACGCCTGTAGTCCCAAATACTCTGGAGGCTGAGGCATGACAATCACTTGAGCCCAGGAGGTCGAGGCTGCAGTTAGCCATGATCACACCAGACCACTGCGCTCTAGCCTGGGGGACCGAGTAAGACCCTCTCTCAAAAACAGCAACCGAGGCCATCCAACCAACCCAAAAAACCCAAAAGATATATTGTTATTTAAATCCCCACACTGCCTATTCGGATAATGCTTTCACTTTTACAATAGGCCTACTCCTGTCCTGATGTGTCCATTGTTTTGCCTTCACCAGGCTATTATCCCGATTTTACATTTGCAGGGAAAGGTGTAGAGTTGTTAAGGAATGTACTCAACGCCTTACAGCTGGAGAAAAGTGAAACTGAAACCCAAAATCCGGCGGGCGTGATGGCTCACGCCTGTAATCCAAGCACTTTGGAGACCAAGGCGGGCGGATCATCTGAGGTCGGGAGTTCAAGACCAGCCTGACCAACATGCTGAAACCCTGTCTTTAAAAAAAAGAAAAGAAAAAGAAAAAAGAAACTCAAATTCACATTTTTGCAAACCAAATTCACCACTCTCTCACTTAACCACTTGTCCATTTTTCTGCCTTTGATCATTTTAAAAGCTTGCTGGCATGTTTTAAAACAAGCAATTCTGAGAAATAAAGTTATATTAAAAATATAAGATGACTGGCCATCGCAGTGGCTCACGCCGGTAATCCCAGCCCTTTGGGAGACCAAAGTGGGTGGATCACCTGAGGAGTTGGGGGCCAGCCTGACCAATATGGTGCAACCCCATCTCTACTAAAAATACAAAATTAACCAGCGTGGTGGCACGTGCCTGTAATCCCAGCTACTGGGGAGGCTGAGGCAGGAGAGTCGCTTGAACCTGGGAGGTGGCGGTTGCAGTGAGCCAAGATCGCACCACTGCACTCCAACCTGGGCAATAAGAGTGAAACTCCGTCTCAAAAAAAAAAAAAAAAAAAAAAATCTGTCTATTTATCTCTCTATATATAGATATATAATGACCTTTGGATTGTTAATTTATTTTATTTTTATTTTTATTTTTTTTTTTGAGACAGAGTTTCACTCTTGTTACCCAGGCTGGAGTGCAATGGCGCGATCTCGGCTCACCGCAACCTCCACCTCCTGGGTTCAGGCAATTCTCCTGCCTCAGCCTCCTGAGTAGCTGGTATTACAGGCACACGCCACCATTACCAGCTAATTTTTTTGTATTTTTAGTAGAGACGGGGTTTCACCATGTTGACCAGGATGGTCTCGATCTCTCGATCTCGTGATCCACCTGCCTCGGCCTCCCAAAGTGCTGGGATTACAGGCTTGAGCCACCGCGCCCGGTGCGGATTGTAACAGTTTTAATACTAAAAATTGTACTTGGAATTTTTCCCTTTTAACAAGTTACTCCTTATCGTCAGCAGTTTAGGGGTTTGGAATGGCAAACAGGCTGCACCCTACCAGGTTTGAGTCTTGTGGGAAAACAATCTGATCCTGGAAACAGCAAATTAGCCCACAGCTATCTATACCTGTTTACCTAGTCAATGTGTGTTTGTTCTGTTTGAAGACACTTCAAAAATAACAATTGTAAAAGAGATTACTGCTTTGATCAGAGAATCTCAATCCCCTTTGTTTGACCATGAATAATTGGTCTTTGTGATGTTAATGTTTCTTTTAAGGAATATCAGATCTGTAAATGCACCTTAATTGCAGGCAAGCAGTTTTGGAGGGAATTTGGGACAGCATTTTATGGAAGGTCTTTCCTAGTTCCCCTTCAAATCTGATTAGAGTAGAAAGATTGTTTTAGGCCCCGTAGCAAAAGGTTATAATTATTAGTACTTTCATTAACGTTCATGTAGGTCAAAAAAGTTATCTGATTGAAGAATAAAATTTAAATCTCGAAAATGCTTCATTTTCCCCTATAAAGCACAGAACAACATGCAGGACCTTAACTGAGATGTCTTTGCTAACCTGTTCACCATAATTATGCTGGCCGCTCAGAAGGCTGTTTTCCCCAGACTTTCCATTTAGAAAGAGCACCTGGGAATCCACAACTCAAACAATCGCTGATTCTCACATTTTATTTTTAAATTTGCAACCAACTAAACAATCCAATTAGAGTACACAAGTACCATATGGAGAGAGAAATTTTTTTTTTTCTGTTCTCCTATGTTCATTTTGTGGTATTAGGCTGAGTTTTTTGTTGTAAGCAGATATATGTTAATACAGAATGTTAGATGTTGCTGAAGATGTGAGGAAATGGAATTGCTAAACTGCAGATAGGGTGATTTAGTTAGATATGAGGAAGAATTTCTCAACAGCAGAGTGAAATCTTACGTGGAGGTGGTTTGCAAGTTGCATATTTTATGAAATGCTATGTGGCAAAGCCTGGGCACACAGCAAGTCCTGTTCTAAGAAAAGGAACCTTTCAATTGACTGCATTTGTTACTGTACATGGTATGAAGTCCCAGAATGGGATTTTTCTATTCACCTGGTTACAGTGCTAATAATGACCACCATTCAGCATTGTATATACCCAGTACTTACCAAGTGCTGCCTTCCAAGGATTCTTTTCAATATTCTGTTAACATTTAAACTCATCATTTAAAAAGCTATGGATAGAGCCAGCCTCCACCGGTGTATGAGGAAAAATGATATCTCTCAGGTTTAAAGCGTACTGAATTAACACATTCCAAGTCATTTCTTCTTGTTGTTGTTTTTCCTAATTATGGCAGCAATTAACTTTGCAGCATTGCATTCATTCCAAGCAGCAGGTATGGAAAACAATAATCCTGTTTACCTGAAGCTGGAGAGAGTGTACCTAGCTTTGTTCCCTCCCCAGCCTAATCTAAATGCTTTGCTTGGTGCCATCCCACACAATAGAGTGTGACTGAATCACTAGCAAACACTCTCCCTCACCTGGTTAATTCACTTGTCACTGTAAACCTCTGCAAGGTCAAGAAATAACAGATAACAGGTCGTTTCCAACTTAATAAGGCGGCACATTTTACTTACATACATTTAAAAGATAGAGCCCTCAGATATATGACTACCTGTTAAAAATCGCTCGATCTGTTAAAATTATCACGGGGAAAATAATAGAACTCCCTTGGATTGTTCTTGACTATTAATGGAATAGAAAGGTGGCGATTGTAAATGGTTTTATTTTATTCTTTGCAGTAATGGATAAATGTAAATTATTAAATGGACACATTATTTATGTTAGAAAAAAAGCTGCATCTCACACTAGGAAAATAGGTTACAGGCAATTTTGCTTTACAATGTGAACATGTCATTAGTTTTAATTTTCCACACCAAAGACTTTAGGGTAATTTGCTTTCATTAGAATGGAGTATTTTCTCCTCTACATACATTAGCATTCAGACCTCTCTTGGCTCCATGAGAGGTTTTAGTTCTTTTCTTAATTTGTAAAAAAAAAAAAGCCTTTATTTTTCCAAGTATGTAAATATTATGGCAAAAGTTTGATTGCATATGAGAGCTGAAACAGAGGGTGAGCGCATTGCAAATGTGTCATAACCATTACGCAATGCCAAACATAACACCATGAAGGTATACCACCACCATTGGGCATGTTTCAGTGTTGTAGGGCACTAACAGTGTATTTCTCTACCGTAAAGCATAGGCTACTATAGAGGAAGAACGGTAATCAGTTACACATTAACCATAAAAGGCCATTTCTTGGAGCAAATGATATGTTGATCAGGCAGTATTTGTCAGTAGGCCCGAGTCTCACTACTGAATGACCGTCCTGAAGAAAAGCCATTGTCTAGTGGGACATCGTATATGCAAATCATCCATTTGTTTAGGATGGTTTAAATATCATCAGGTCTTAATCTTCACTTCTGTAAGAGAACTCCCTGACTTTTCAGCTAATCAATCCTTGACGCTACATTTTTCTGTTAACTTTCTGTGCTGCGCGTTCAAACAATGATTAATCTCCTAATGCTAACTATGTGATAAGAAAAATATTAAAAGAAAATGAATGACGTATTCACTTGTGTTACAAAATTGTCTATAAACTAGTTTCCCAGCATGAGCTGTGGTTTATTTTCAAACTTAAATAACTTGTCTGTGTAACCTTATCTTTCGGGTACTTCCTGCAAACTTCATACATTATGCAATCAAGCCATAAATATAGGTAGAAGTTAACTTGAATGGCTGAAACGGAGTTAACCACACACATGTAGTTAGAACGTTATCATTTCTGCCATAAACCTCTCCCTTTTAAGAGATTTACCAAGCTATCATAAAAAATGTGTTATTGCTTGTATCTTTGCAAAACATGAGTTCCTATAAAGTGACTTGCCAGCCTGGGCAACAAAGAGAGACTTTGTCTCTACAAAAAATTTAAAAATTAGCCAGACATGGTGGCATGTGCCTGTCGTCCTTGCTACTCGGGAGGCTGAGGCAAGAGGATCCCTTGAGCCCAGGAGTTCCAGACTGCAGTGAGCTCTGAGTGAGCCACTGCACTCCAGCTGAGGTACCTAAGAAACACCCCACCTTAAAAAACATGTGACTTGGCTTCTTAAACATTAAACATACTGGACTTTGTTGCTACATATCACAATGGCCAGTGTGTTTGAATACTGACCACTGGATTGAGGTGGTACTGGTATTAAGCATTCCCTCTTTAGTTTTTCTAAATTTCTGAAAAATGAACATATTGTGACTCCAATGATGACATATAGCAGAGTCATACATACAAATGCATTTAACCACCTCACCAAACAAATAAGGCAAAGTGTAAAACAGGATGCTTTATAGAGGAAAAAAATGAATATACTTAATCAAATATTCAAGGTGGGAGGGACAGAGATTTTCCAGAGACATAGCAACTGAAAATAATGGGGCAGGAAAATTGAAAGGATCAGATTTCCTTTCCTAAGTTGACTTTGTAAAATGCTACATGGCAAGCATCACATTGATCATTCTGCTGGTTTCTTTTCAGGCGCTGCTGCCAGTAGCTTTATATCTTGCAGTATATGTGGAGTAGATTAAGAAATTAAACTCAGTTATTGTGAGGGTCTTTTTTTTTTTTTAATTGAAATGGGGTTTCACCATGTTGGCCAAGCTGTTTTCAAGCTCCTGACCTTAAGTGATCTCCCCACCTCGGCCTCCCAAAGTGCTGGGACTGATTACTGGCATAAGCCACCGCGCCCGGCCAAGGGTCTAACATTTTTTAAACAGGTTTAAACAAGGCCTCTTTTTCTTTGTATCTTTATTTCTATTGTTTTTTAATTTATTCATTTTTTTTTTCATTTTTTGGAAGAGGAGGTGGGAATGCAGTTAGAAGTAAGAATATTCCACAACAGGGTCAGTCACTTTGTTTACAGGAGCTTCAGTTTCCCTAGTCTTGGATGTTAGAAAATACGGAATGCTTCACGAATTTGCATGTCATCCTTGGGCAGGGGCCATGCTAATCTCTGTATCCTTCCAATTTTAGTATATGTGCTGCTGAGGGGAGCACTATTATTCATTTTTAAAAATTAGGCCGGGCGCGGTGGCTCAAGCCTGTAATCCCAGCACTTTGGGAGGCCGAGGCAGGTGGATCACGAGGTCAAGAGATCGAGACCATCCTGGTCAACATGGTGAAACCCCGTCTCTACTAAAAATACAAAAAATTAGCTGGGCATGGTGGTGCGTGCCTGTAATCCCAGCTACTCAGGAGGCTGAGGCAGGAGAATTGTCTGAACCCAGGAGGCGGAGGTTGCGGTGAGCCAAGATCGTGCCATTGCACTCCAGCCTGGGTAACAAGAGCGAAACTCCGTCTCAAAAAAAAATAAATAAATAAAGACAAGGTCTTGCTATGTTGGCCTGGCTGGTCTCAAACTCGTGGCCTTAAGCTATCCTCTTGCCTCAGCCACCAAAACTGCTGTGCAGTGGTGAGATCATAGTTTACTGCAGCCTCAACCTCCTGAGTTCGAGTTCCTCCCACCTCAGCCTCATGAGTAGCTGGGACTACATAAATTTTTCATTATTACAAACACCATCTGACTAATTAAAAAAATTTTTTTTTGTAGAGAGGGGGTCTTGGTATGTTGCCCCAGGCTGGTCTAGAACTGCTGGCCTCAAGCAATCCTCCCACCTCAGCCTCCCAAAGGGCTGAGATTACTGGCATGAGTCACGGTGCCCAGTCTAAGGCTTCTCTTATTAGAAATAATTTCCCTTCAGAAATGTGAGATTATTTTAAAATACTTCTTTTTTTTCTATGTTTCTGTCATGGAAGCCTGAGGGTCATGGAGTGGAAGGTTACAGGATCGAGTAAAAAAAATGTGAATTCAAATGCTTCCCTGCCCTTCTCAGAGATCTCTTTGCCCATGAAATCTTTTATGAATAGCCTGCCTGAATAATTGTCTATCATTGGGAACAGATTGTGAAGAGAGTTTAAAGAAACAAAACAAAACAAAACAAAACAAAAACCTCTATCTTCTGGATTTGCATAGTATCTTTGGTTGGTTGGTTGTTTTTTTTCTAGGATTTTCATAGTATCTTATGCTTCACTTTTAACCTTTTTTTTTTTTTTTTTTAAGAGACAGGGTCTCCTACATTGCCAGGCTGGAATGCAGGGGCTACTCACAGGCGAAATCATTGTCTGCTGCAGCCACAAGCTCCCGGGCTCCAGCAGTACTCCTGCCCCAGCCTCCTGAGTAGCTGAACTACAGGTGTGGGCCACATGCCTGGCTCTTATGCTTTACCTTTTAACATTTTTGGTCTCCTGGTGCTCATCGGCGCACTTCATATCACTCAGTAGGCCCTCAGTACATTTTGTTGAATAATGCGATTCCATTTCTTCAAAAATCGAAAGGGTCTATTAGAATAGGAGAATCCCTTGGTTCTTTTCAGACCAATACATTTTATGAATCGGCCAGGTGTGGTGACTCATGCTTGTAATCCCAGCATTTTGGGAGGCTGAGGCAGGCAGATCACCTGAGTTCAGGAGCTCAAGACCAGCTTGACCAACATGGCGAAACCCTCTCTACTAAAAATACAAAATTAGCCAAACATGATGGCGCATGCCTGTAATCCCAGCTACTGGAGAGGCTGAGGCAGGAGAATCCCTTGAACTGGGAGGTGGAGGTTTCGGTGAACCAAGATCATGCCATTGCACTCCAGCCTGGGCAACAAGAGGGAAACTCTATCTCAAAATAAACAAACAAACATTCTATGTATCCCAGCTTATCTCCCTAGTAGGAAATTTGTGAAGTGAAGCTACTTCATGCATGGAATGACCAATGCTTAAGAATAAGAATACTGATATCTGAAGGATTCTCTTGGGACTAGATAGCAAACTCCCTGTCTGCTAGATATGCCCCTCCCCATTTCTCCCTCTCTAGAGGCTAATTGTTTTGTTTTGTTTTCTTGAGACAGTCTTGCTCTGTCACCCAGGCTGGAGTGCAGTGGCACGATCACGGCTCACTGCAACCTCTGCCTCCCAGATTCAAGCAATTCTCATGTCTCAGCTTCCTGAGTAGCTGGGACTATATGCATGCTAATCTTTGTATTTTTAGTAGAGACGAGGTTTCGCCATGTTGGTCAGGCTGGTCTCAAACTCCTGACCACAAGTGATCCGCCCACCTCAGCCTCCCAAAGTGCTGGGATTACAGGAGTGAGCAATAGCACCCTGCCAGTAAATTGTTAACAACTGTGTGTTAGCCATTCTAGACAATGTATATTTCATATAAATTATTTACATAAATGGCACCATGAAATATGTGTTACCTAGTGACGTTTTTCCCTCATTTATTGTGCCTTTAGAGATCTTCTTGTGTCAGTACAGATATAGCCACTTTACATGGTGTGGATGTACTAGAGTTTACTTAATCATTTAACATTAAACACTTACCGTTGGATATTTAGATGGCTGCTGAGTTTTCATTATTACAAACAGTGCTGCAATAAACATTCTGATGCACCTGTCTTTGTACACATTTGAATAATTTTGAGGAATAAATTCTTTTTTTATTGTTATTTTTAGATGAAGTCTCACTCTGTTGCCCAAGCTGGAATGCAGTGGCATGATCTCAGCTCACTGCAACCTCAGCCTCCCGGGTTCAAGCAATTCTCCTGCCTCAGCCTCCTTGGTATCTGGGATTACAGGTGCGTGCCACCATGCCTGGCTAATTTTTGTATTTTTAGTACAGACCAGGTTTCACCATGTTGGTCAGGCTGGTCTCGAACTCCTGACCTTGTGATCCACCCCACCCCCCTCAGCCTCCCAAAGGGCCGGGATTACAGGTATGAGCCACCACGCCCAGTGAGGGATAAATTCTTAAAAGTGGAATGTCAAAGTGTATGACACATTTGTGTGTGCGTGTAAAGATGGGGTTTTGACCATGTTGCCCAGGCTGGTCTCGAACTTCTGAGCTCAAATGATTCACCCACCTCAGCCTTCCGAAGTACTAGGATTACAGGTGTGAGTCACCACACCCAGCCAAAATTTTATATTTAGTACATCCTTAAAATTGCCCTCTGTACAGATAGATATTTTACAAAGTCTACAAGAAGTTATATTTTTACTGACATTATAAGACTTTCAGTTTCCTCTGCAGCCTCCTGGAATCTTTCTCGTTTTTGTATATCAGTTGAGCAAAATGCTATTCCACTGCTGTTTTAATTTACATTTTCCTGATACTCAGAGGGTACCAGTCTTTTCATGTTTATTGACCACTTGTATGTATTTTCTGTGAATTGCCTATTTACTACTATTGCCTAGTTTTTTGTTGGATTATCTTTTTCTTTAAAAAGCTTTTTAAAGAATGTCTTTTATGATTGTGAGTATTAATCTTCTGCTGCAAATAATTTCTCCTAAGGCTGGGCATGGTAGCTCGTGCCTGTAATTCCAGCAGTTTGGGAGGCCAAGGCAGGCGGATCATGAGGTTGGGAGTTCAAGACCAGCCTGGCCAACATAGTGAAACCTTGCCTTTACTAAAAATGCAAAAATTAGCAAGGCATGGTGGTGCATGCCTGTAGTCCCAGCTACTCAGGAGGCTGAGGCAGGAGAATCGCTTGAACCTCAGAGGTGGAAGTTGCAGTGACCTGAGATCGTGTCACTGCACTCCAGCTTAAGCAGCAGAGTGAGACTCTGTCTCAAAAAAAAAAAAAAATTGCTCTTAGATAGTCACTTACTATTTTGGGAACTTGAGAGTGGAGGGGTCACTTGTTCTTTTAACTTTTTTTTTTTGGTGGAAGACGGAGTCTCCCTCTATCACCCAGGCTGGAGTGAGCGGTGCGATCACAGCTCACTGTAGCCTCAACCTGCTAGGCTCAAGTGATCCTCCTGCCTCAACCTCCCAAGTAGTTAGGACTACAGACATGAGCCACTGCACCTGGCTTTTTTTTAACTTTATGATCACACTAATTCACAAGACCTTCCATTATGTTAGAAATTCTCCTGGACTTTATTACAAAAATTCTTTATACAGCATGGAGAAATCTGAGTTGATCCATTTATGGGCAAATTGTTCTCACCAATTTGTGTAATCTGCGTTGAACCCAAAGCACCATGCCAGTTCTTGCCCAAAATTCCCTCCACTTTCCTCGTATCTACTATTTTACAGTTTGCAGAGTCTTGTGCTTTCTTTAGGGTTAATGCAAGTCTCAAAGTCCACAGTGATCTCTCTCTTCCTGGTTCATTATGCATTTGGGACATGATAAATGTTTGTATTTTGCATGTGTGTATATTGTAGCTTAAACTGGATGGGATGCTATTCAACTGAAGCAGCCTTGCTTTTGTCTGGACCCTCAGTGTTTTTACTCACAGGAGTCTAGTACATAACCGTTGGTTGTTTTAAAAATATTTTGTCATAGGAAAATCTTCAGGGACTCCCTCCTCCCTCATACACACTGTGGGCAGTTTGCATCGACATCTTTCCAGGCATCTTTGGTGTGCTGTGTGCTCTGTCTTTGGTTGCCACGTGTCATTAGGCCACCCTGCTCATTATGTCTGGGGTTCCAAACCTCAGCAATAATGTTGTGAACAATATTAAGGATCCCATTTCCTCAAAACGTTCTGGTGGCATAAAAAGAAGCTAGTATTTTTCACCTTTGAAAGATACATCTTTAAAGTCCAACTTGTGCCTGGCATGTGTCTTTATTTCATGCCACCTCAGATCTGCCTTCTCAAACACAATTGCAGTGCTCGATGTCAGGATGCAACAGTGGCCCCACTAACATCATACCTCATGGTCCTTGATAGCAGTTTTTTTTTTTTTTTTTTTGGCTTTTCAAAATTAAGAGATAAAAGCAGGCAGGGTACAGTGGCTCACGTCTGTAATCCCAGCACTTTGGGAGGCCGAGTTGGGCGGATCATGAGGTCAGGAGTTCAAGACCAGCCTGGCCAACATGGCAAAACCCTGTCTCTACTAAAAATACAAAAATTAGCCAGGTGTGGTGGTGCATGCCTGTAGTCCCAGCTACTCGGGAGGCTGAGGCAAGAGAATCACTTGAACCTGGGAGGCAGAGGTTGCAGTGAGCCAAGATTATGCCACTGCACTCCAGCCTGGGCACCAGAGTAAGACTTCATCTCCAAAAAAAAAACCTAATCAAAACTACATTAAAGTAAAATGGAGATTTCATTGAGTTGTAGATATTATTACCACTGCCTCTACTATGTTTGCTTTTTTATTTTTATTTTTTGAGACGAAGTTTCGCTCTTGTTACCCACGCTGGAGTGCAATGGCGCGATCTCGGCTCACCGCAACCTCTGCCTCCTGGGTCCAGGCAATTCTCCTGCCTCAGCCTCCTGAGTAGCTGGGATTACAGGCACGTGCCACCACGCCCAGATAATGTTTTGTATTTTTAGTAGAGACGGGGTTTCACCATGTTGACCAGGATGGTCTCGATCTCTTGACCCTGTGATCTACCCGCCTCGACCTCCCAAAGTGCTGGGATTACAGGCGTGAGCTACCACGCCCAGCTGTTTACTTTTTTAAAAAACAAAAACCTTTTATTATATTTCAAAAAGATAAAAAAAGTCATCAGAGTGGACTCATCCCCTAGCTTCAATCATTATTATCTCACTGCCGATCTTGTTTTATTCATACCTTCATTCCATGCTCACACTCTCTAAGTGATTTTAAAGTAAATCCCAAATGCCACATTCATTTATAGTTAAATATTATCCTAACAGTTTTATTTATTTTATTTTTTGTTTGCTGGAGTGCAATGGCATGATATCGATTCACTGCAACCTCCGCCTCTCTGGTTCAAGCAATTCTCTTGCCTCAGTCTCCCGAGTAGCTGGGATTACAGGCACCTACCACCACACCCAGCTAAATTTTTTTGTATTTTTTAGTAGAGATGGGATTTCACCATGTTGGCCAGGGTGGTCTCAAACTCCTGACCTTAAATGAGCTACCTGCTTCAGCCTAAAAAAATGCTGGGATTACACACGCAAGCCACAGCACCCGGCCTATCCTAATGTTTTTAAAAGACATTAAGGCAGTAATATTCTTTCTGGCATTTTCATTTAATGCTCCGGAGCCTCGTGTGTGTGTGTGTGTGTATGTGTGTGTGTGTGTGTGTTTGTGTGTGTGTGTGTAGTCTTCATTCACATACATTCAAAGCATTTAGTATGCTACACAGCAGAAACGCACACCATAGGAGTAGAATAAAACAAGTTTGATAAGTGTGATAATGCTAGTGGTATACAAGACATCAAGACCATCACGACAGAGAAATGATGAGTCCATAAAGACAGAGGAAAGGGATGTGTTTGAACCGAGATGAAATTGCTTGTGTGGATATAATGCTGGGTTTTCTTCAAGTTAACTTTCAACCTTCTACAAATACAAATTCTCGAAGACCAGTCCTAGACAGCAGAATTTCATCTGTTGAAATAAATTAAAGTTCCCAAACGTTTATTCCTTTTATTGTTTTTAGTTTTATTTCAAAATGATTTTAAACTTACAAAAAAGTTGCAAGAATAGTACAAATAATTCCCTTTTTTTTTTTGAGATGAAGCCTCGGCTAGGTGTAGTGGCTCATGCCTGTAATCCAAGCACTTTGGAGGCCAAGGTGGGTGGATCACCTGAGGTTGGGAGTTCAAGACCAGCCTGACCAACATGGTGAAACTCCATCTTTTTTTTTTTAATCAAAAAAAAAAAAAAAAAAAAAAGAGGCCGGGTGCGGTGGCTCAAGCCTGTAATCCCAGCACTTTGGGAGGCCGAGGCGGGTGGATCACGAGGTCGAGAGATCGAGACCAACCTGGTCAACATGGTGAAATACCGTCTCTACTAAAAATACACAAAATTAGCTGGGCATGGTGGTGCGTGCCTGTAATCCCAGCTACTTAGGAGGCTGAGGCAGGAGAATTGCCTGAGCCCAGGAGGCGGAGGTTGTGGTGAGCCGAGATCGCGCCATTGCACTCCAGCCTGGGTAACGAGAGCAAAACTCCGTCTCAAAAAAAAAAAAAAAAAAAAAAAAAAGAGAGAGAGAGAGAGACAGAGCCTCAGGCTGGAGTGCAGTGGCTCGATCTCGGCTCACTGCAACCGTCACCTCCAAGATTCAAGCAATTCTCCTGCCTCAGCCTCCCGAGTAGCTGGAATTACAGACACACGCCACCACACCTGGCTAAATAAACTTTTTAAAGAATTCCCATATACTTTCATTCTGATTTGGCAGTCATTAATATTTTGATGCATCTGCCTCTCTGTTTTTTGTTTCTGTGTCTTCTGTCTCTCAGTATGTATATAATATACTCTCACAGATATTCACACACACACACACAGACTTTTTTCTCCTGATTTACAGTTAATTGCTGACATAATGGCTTTTACCTCTTTTGAATAGTCAGGGTGTATATCCTAAAAAAAAAAAAAAAAAGGATATTTTCTTATATAACTAGTTATTTTTGTTTTGTTTGCTTGTTTGGTTGATTGGTTGGGTTCTTTTTGAGACAGAGTCTCTCTGTCGCCCAGGCTGGAGTACAGTGGCACAATATCAGCTCACTGGAAACTCTGCCTCCCAGGTTCAAGCAATTCTCCTGCTTCAGCCTCCAGAGTAGCTGGGATTACAGGCACCACCACCACAACCAGCAAATTTTTGTGTTTTTTAGTAGAGACTGCGTTTCACCATGTTGTCCAGGCTGGTCTCGAACTCCTGACCTCAAGTGATCCACCCACCTCAGACTCCCAAAGTGCCTGAATTACAGGCATGAGCCACCGCACCCAGCCCTCTTATATAACTAGTTAGATTATCAAGTTCAGTCATGTAGCATTGGTTTATTATCTAATATACAGTTCATACACAAATTTTGCTAATTATCCCAAAATGTCATTGTGCCGCTCATCTAAACCAAACCCAGGATTGCCCATTTCTTTAAAAAGGAACAGTGCCTGGCTGAATGAGGTGGCTCACACGTGTAATCCTAGCACTTTCTGAGGCTGAGGCAGGCAGATCAGAGTTGGAGACCATCCTGACCAACATGGTGAAACCCCGTCTCTACTAAAAATACAAAAAGTAGCCAGGTCTGGTGTCACATGCCTGTAATCCCAGCTACTTGGGAGGCTGAGGCAGAAGAATCATTTAATTGTTTTTGTTTTTGTTTTTGTTTTTGTTTTGAGACGGAGTTTCGCTCTTGTTACCCAGGCGGGAGTGCAATGGCGTGATCTCGGCTCACCGCAATCTCCGCCTCCTGGGTTCAGGCAATTCTCCTGCCTCAGCCTCCTGAGTAGCTGGGACTACAGGCACGCACCACCATACCCAGCTAATGTTTTGTATTTTTAGTAGAGACGGGGTTTCACTATGTTGACCAGGATGGTCTCGATCTCTTTTTCTTTTGAGATGGAGTTTCGCTCTTGTTACCCAGGCTGGAGTGCAATGGCGTGATCTCGGCTCACCGCAACCTCCGCCTCCCGGGTTCAGGCAATTCTCCTGCCTCAGCCTCCCGAGTAGCTGGGATTACGGGCACACGCCACCATGCCCAGCTAATTTTTTGTGTTTTTTCGTAGAGACGGGGTTACACCATGTTGACCAGGATGGTCTCGATCTCTTGACCTCGTGATCCACCCACCTCGGCCTCCCAAAGTGCTGGGATTAAAGGCTTGAGCCACTGCGCCCAGCCCAGAAGAATCATTTGAACCCGGGAGGCAGAGGTTGCAGTGAGCCAAGATTGCACCACTGCACTCCAGCCTGGGCGACAGACCCAGTTTTGTCCTATTGATGGTGATGCTGATTTTGATCATTTGTTTAAGGTAGTGTCTGCCAGGCTCTTCCATTGTTACCTTTGCTTCCCCTGAAATTAATGCTTCATCTATGGGAAAAATACTTTGAGACTATATAAATATAGCCTGTTCCTCTTCCGAATCTCATCCAGTCATTTTAGTATACATTGATTCTTGCCTGAATTAATTAATACTATGACAGTTGCAAAACGGTGATTTTTCTAACTCTACTATTTCTTCTACATTTTCAATTGACAGTCTATCAAGCTTCTATTTTTTAATTTATTTACTTTGAAACAGGGTCTTGTTCTGTCACCCAGGCTGGAGTGCAGTGGTGCGATCATCATAGCTCACTGAAGTCTCAACCTCCCAAGCTCAAGCAATCCTCCCAACCTCAGTCTCCTGAGTAGCTGGGACTATAGGCATGTGCCACCAGCCCAGCTACTTTATTTATTTATTTTCATTTTGGAGAGATGGGGGTCTCACTTTATTGCCCAGTCTGGTCTTGAACTTTGGGGTTCAAGCTATCCTTCCGCCTGGACCTCCCAAAGTGCTGGGATCACAGGCATGAGCCATTGTGGCTAACCTCAAATTTTTATTTTTAGTTTTACCTCTTATATCCATTACAAATAAGATGGGGTTCACCAAGCATTGATTGCCTGTTTTGTGTGGGACCCTAGGAAGCATCAGGAGGAACACAAAAATAAGATCATTTGTCCCCTACAGGGTCACTTGATTTGTTGGGGGTGACAGGCATGAGGCATATGGTAAGAAGTGCTTTATAGGGGATGCAAAGGGAAAGAGAAGAAACCAACAGAGAAGGTAATTCTTTCTGGGGGAACTGATGTGACTCTGGGAGGAAGGTGGGCTTACAGCCGGGCCTTGTGGTATATATATATATATGGTTGTATCAGTTTGTTCTCGTGCTGTCAATAAAGACACCCAAGACTGGGTAATTTTTTTTTTTTTTTTGAGTCAAGGTCTCTCTCTGTTACCCAGATGGAGTGCACTGGTGCAACCTCAGTTCACTGCAGCCTCTGCCTGCCGGGCTCAAGCAACTCTCCTGCTTCAGCCTCCTGAGTAGCTGGGACTACAGGCGTGTACCACCACACCCAGGTAATTTTTGTATTTTCAGTAGAGATGGCGTTTCGCCATGTTTGCCAGGCTGGTCTTGAACTCCTGACCTCAAGTGCTCTACCCACTTTGGCCTCCCAAAGTGCTGGTATTCCAGGTGTAAGTCACCACGCCCAGCCTGAGACTGGATAATTGATAAATTGATAAAGGTTTAATGAACTCAGAATTCCACATGGCTGGGGAGGCCTCACAATCATGGCAGGAGGTTAAGGAGGAGCAAAAGAACTTCTTATATGGTGGCAGGCAAGAGAGAGCTTGTGCAGGGGGAGCTCCCTTCATAAAACCATCATATCTCATGAGACTTATTCACTATCACAAAAACAGCACAGGAAAGACCCGTTCCCATGATTCAATTACCTCCCACTGGGTTTCTCCCATGACACATAGGAATTATGGGAACTACAATTCAAGATGAGATTTGAGTGGGGACACAGCCAAATCATATTAATAGTATATGTGCTCAAAGAAAGACGTTAAAGTTAAAGGGAACCCCAGGGACTTTGGGAAATTACAAATAATCTATACGGTTAGAGTGTAAGGTTCACGGGAGAAGAGAAGGGGAGGGATAGTGAGATACAAAGTTGTGAAGATAGGCTGGGGTCAGCACCAGGTCCCAGGCTGAGGAGTCTGAATGTCATTGTTCACTGAGGAAAGCAATGAAACATATCTGAGGAGGGAGGTTACCTATCAGGTGATGCTTACATTGCTTAGGGCAGGGATTATATCTTATTCATTTTTGTATTAAGACCTGCACAGAGTTGAACAGAGAGTGTTCGATAAATGTTTGCAGGTGCCAATTTGCCAAATAATTTAGGATAAAGACTGGTGTTTATGTATGTTTTATGTGTGAGTTGTGGTCACAACAGTGGGGAGCTGGTGGGTGGGAATGGGTCCTTAGGAATTCAGCTGTCTACTGAATTTTTAGCAGAAAATGTTTTGTTTTTGAGACAGGGTCTTGCTCTGTTGCCCAGGCTGGAATGCAGCGGCACAATAACTCACTGTAACCTCAAACTCCTGAGTTCAAGCAATCCTCTTGCCTGGGCTTCCCATGTAGCTGGGTCTACAGGCGTGTACCACCACACCTTTCTAGTTTCTTCCTTTTTGCTCATTGTAGAGACTGGGGTCTTGTTATGTTGGCCAGGCTGGTCTTGAACTCCTGGCTTTAAGCAATCCTCCCACATCAGCCTCTCAAAGCATTGGCATAGCAGGTGTGAGCCATTTTGCTGCGCCTCTAGGATGTTTTAAATATCAAGTTCGTAGACCACTACCCCTACCCTCCCTCCACTTTAATTTTCGAAATCTTAGTAACCCAATTTGAAAATTACTTTTGAACAACTTTATGTTCCAGAAAGGAGAGCAAGACTCAGAGAAACGACAGTATGAGCTGGGCATGGTGGCTCAAGCCTGTAATCCCAGCACGAGGCGGGTGGATCACGAGGTCAAGAGATAGAGACCATCCTGGTCAACATGGTGAAACCCCGTCTCTACTAAAAATAAAAAACATCGCTGGGCATGGTGGCGCGTGCCTGTAATCCCAGCTACTCAGGAGGCTGAGGCAGGAGAATTGCCTGAACCCAGGAGGTGGAGGTTGCGGTGAGCCAAGATCATGCCATTGCACTCCAGCCTAGGTAACAAGAGCGGCAAAACTCCATCTCATGGAAAAAAAAAAAAAAAAAAAAAATTTACCTGGTTTTAGGAGTCTGTCCATTTTGTCAAAACAGTGTAAATAGCATATTTTATTTAACAGGAGAAAACAGAGCAACAAAGTAAAATGAGACACCCAAAATAACAGAGTTAAAATAGTTGTAGAGGAAGTCTTGCTGATCACTTAGCATTTAAAGCATATTTATATTTCAAGCATTCCCTATATTATCCTTTTTGAATGTCAAACTCCCCTTTGTAATCTCGCATTAGCTTCTTCATTCTGCAGTGAAATTCCTGAAAATCTAGCAGCGTGGTTAAGAAAGCTTACATATTTTCCCAGTACAGAGTATTGGCAAGTGGTAGCTACACTTCACTGGCTTCAAATAGAAAATCATTTGATTGTCACCTACAGTTTTGATTAACCCTTAGCTGTAGAATGGTAATATTTATTTATGTTTTCATTTAAAATGTGTATTCTGATTAGAAATGGAATATATAGCAATTGTAGAAAATCTAGAAAATACTGAAAAGTACCCAAAAATGAATAACGACCCATAATTTTTTTTTTTTTTTTTTTTTTTTTTTTTGGAGTTTCGCTCTTGTTACCCAGGCTGGAGTGCAATGGCGTGATCTCGGCTCACCGCAATCTCCACCTTCTGGGTTCAGGCAATTCTCCTGCCTCAGCCTCCTGAGTAGCTGGGACTATAGGTGCGTGCCACCATGCCCAGCTAATTTTTGTATTTTTAGTAGAGACTGGGTTTCACCTTGTTGACCAAGATGGTCTCGATCTCTTGACCTCGTGATCCACCTGCTTCGGCCTCCCAAAGTGCTGGGATTATAGGTGTGAGCCACCGCGCCCAGCCAATTTTTAATTTTTTTAGACAGAGTCTTTCTCTGTCGCCCAGGCTACAGAGTATAGTGGTGAAATCTCGGCTCAATGCAACCCCTGCCCTCCAGGTTCAAGTGATTCTCCTGTCTCAGACTCCTGAGTAGCTGGGATTACAGTCGCATATCACCATACCTGGCTAATTATGTTTTTATTTTTAGTAGAGACAGGGTTTTGCCATGTTGTCCAGACTGGTCTCAAATTCCTGATCTCAGGTGATCTGCCTGCCTCGACCCAAAGTCCTGGGATACAGCTGTGAGCCACTGTGCCCAGCAATGACCTACAATTTAACCGTCCAATGAGGGCCAGCAAAATACATCCATGTTTAGCATTTTCATCTTTGTGGGTACATGTTTATAAAACCTCTTTCTTTGACTATACATGGCATGAATGTTTTCCCATGTCACTAAATATTCCTTAATAATGCGAATATTTCCCTTTTCTTTCCCCAGTGACTCAACATGATAGAATTATGATTTTGGGTGGCATAACAGTAACCATGGCGTGAATGTATTGCTTAACTCCTTTCTTATTATTGACACCTAGCCTGGGTTATTTCCAATTTTATTTATATTTAAATTTATTATTATTATTATTTGAGACAAGGTCTTGCTCTGTCACCCAGGCTGGAATGCAGTGGTGTGATCATAGCTCACATAGTTCACATAACCTTGAACTCCTGGGCTCAAGTGATCTTCCTGCATCAGCCTTCCAAGTAGCTGGGACTACCAGCATGCACCACCATGCCTGGTTAATTTTAAACTTTTTTTATTTATTTTTTTTATTTTTTTATTTTTTTCAGAGATGGGGTCTCGCTGGCTATGTTGCTCAGGCTGGAGTTCTGTGGCTATTCACAGGCGCAATCCCACTACTGATCAGTATGGGCGTTTTGACCTGCTCCGTTTCCGACCTGGGCCAGTTCACCCCTCCTTAGGCAACCTGGTGGTCCCCTGCTCCCGGGAGGTCACTATATTGATGCCGAACTTAGTGCGGACACATGATCAGCATAGCACATTATAGCCCAGAACTCCTAGTCTCAGGTGATCCTCCCACCTCAGCCTCCCCAGTAGCTGGGACTACAGGCATGCGCCACCGCACCGGTCAATTTTAAACATTTTTGTAGAGATAGGGTCTCACTATGTTGCTCAAGCTCCTGGCATCAAACAAGGCTCCCACTTTAGCCTCCCAAAGGGCTGGGATTATAGGTGTGAGCCACCATGCCTGGCCCAATTTTATATACAAAGATATATGTATATATACACATACACCTTTCCTGGAAGAGGAATTATCTATCCTTCTCAAAGTTATTTACATTTCAGTCTTTTTCATACTTGTCAAATTGGCCTTCCCCAAAGCTGTAAAGTTTACACAACCATCAACAGTGGGTGGAAGTTAAGGGAGGAAGAACTCGGATTGTCCTCAGCACTATTTTTACACACTTCATCTATAAATCAACATCTAAAAGAGTATTTCCGCGTGACCCATACACACTTCATTTGAGCATTCACAGGGTGTGCCCCACAGCCTGCTACCATTACAGCTTTCCTCATAACTGAACAGCAATTGGCTCAAAATACTGCCCATTGTGATGCTAATGCTGAGACCTCCCTAATGTTCTAAAAGATTGTCTGGTGTAACCACTTTAGTTCAGACCTTTCTCTTAACCTTGCCTAGTGTGTTTTGAGTCAGAATTCAAATACTGTATGGTTTAAGCTACAATGTGCTTAGTCTAAAATACTTGGTCTAATACTTGGTTCCAGGCATTTATATTTATGTCACTTTTGTCTACTTATTATTTTTATTAACAAGGTGGAAAAAGCAATCCCAGTCTCTCCAAAAGGTAAAACTCTCCTGTTTTTTGTTTTGTTTTGTTTTTTTGGTTTTTTTTTTTTTTTTTTTTTTTTTTGGCTATTACTAGAGTTTTAAAATTAGGCTAGATAAATTATAGTATTCTTAGGAATAAGTGCATAATGGGAATTTTATGACATATTTTAAGAAGAACGTGTTAAAAAATCCAAACAAATAATTTTAATTTCTTAAAAACTGGGGGCAGGAGACATTACAAAAATAAAATATTAAGTTGTCTCATTAAGACATCATTTTAATTAATATAAAAAGTATTTAGTCTTATTTAAATTGCATATCGTTTCATCACAAAAGCAATGAACATCTTCTCTCTTGTCTTGTAATCTTTTGAGTCAGAATACTTTAAATTCCAACTAATCTCAATTGAAGCTTCTATTTATCGGGCTATTTCCTTAATGACATTTTTTCTGATATGTGGCTTTAAGTGGTTGCCATTAATGAAAAAACACAAAGACTACAGATGTGAAATGTTTGAAAGGACAGTAATTATAAGTTTTCGCTGATACAGCTTCTAACAGGGGTGGACAATCAATGACTACCAAAAAGTCACTTTAATTAAATAATCTTACCCTAGAGAAGAGTGAGCTCCCATGTAAAACTTTATTTTTCATGTTTATTCTTGTTCTTTTTTCTGTGACCCAAGATCACTTGGCAATTTGATTCTGATTTGGCAGAAATAAATATTCGAGAAATATTTTTCTACTCAAAGTGAATACAATTTTGTTGACTGTGATACTCGAGATCTTTTCAAGCTCCCTCTGACGTTTTTGCCAAACAACTGAATTTAGATATTCCTTTTGCCGTGTCGTTGTGTGAACACTGCCCTAGTGATGGTTCATATTTCCCTCATCTCATCATTTAGAAGCTATTTATCTATTTTTTCCACTGCCTCCCTCAAACCCCTCCCCCATCACCGAACGCCTGTTCAGCCCCCGCATATTCATGCGTATTTATTCCCGTAAAGATAGTGACACTTATGGTTTATTCTAAGACTAAATCTGTGTTGCCCAGTGACTAACAACTTAAGCATGCACACTGCTTCTATGCTTACCCTCCTACCTAACTTGACTACTCAACATTTTTATTTCTTTCTCTGAGAATCCCCTGTTTTGGCACAGTTCAGTTAACACATCACTGCCAGGCCACTAATTGATTTCTGAAACCTGACATTTGTTTTTTGTTTTCTCCTATCTTCCCTAATGGTACAGCACTACTAAGCGAGAAGGAATGCAAGGAACTAGAAAGTTCAAAGTAATTGAGGATCTGTCCATTCACACTGTCTGGCTTCATGCCAATGTAGAACCTGGATCATTTGAAAAAATATTTATCAAGTTTTAACCCTTTTTGCTAAGTCGATGAAACAGGTTTGCAGCTGTAGCGTTTATATTAAAAGCAACAGCAAGGAAGCTTGGTTACACATATTCTTTATATGTTCAGAACCGCATGGCAAATGTCTCCGAAAAGGATTACTTTCCAATTTCCGTACTATTGTACAGTGCTAAGCTAGTGATTTTCTGTGAGACTGAAGAGCAGGGCATTTCAGAGAAAGTATTACTTAAAAGTGGCATCTCTATTTCATGAATCTTTATGCCCGATATGAAATTTTAAAACACCCTACTGTATTGGAGCAAAAAGGAATATATTCAGTTAGCTATAAGAATCCCAAAGCTAGCTTCATATCTGTATTCATTATGAAAAGTGGAAATATGAAAAAATTAACAAGAATAAAAATATAAAAAACTTATCAAATAGTTGTATGGTTTTCTTCTTCTTCTTTTTTTTTTGCAATGGAAAAGCTTTTGTAAATGAAAGCATGTTAAAAAGTGGTGTGAAATTACAGAAGCATTTCCAGTAAAATACATGGATTTCATTGCAGTGAAAACTTAGGTTGAAATACCAGGCCCCCGAAGCTCTCGTAAAAAGAAAGACAAAAGGAAAGGTCTAGATAGGTTTAAAAGCACATTAAGATACAGCTACCAAATGTATTAAATCTAAGTTAGATTTAGCTTAAAGTTACAAGAGCACAAAAGTTCTATTAAGAATTATCTACATCACATTTAGGTTTGATGTTATCAGAATTAAGTAACTAAAATCTTTCAAAGCCCAATTTTTAAAAAGAGTAACATTAAATCCCATCCTAATTCTATAATGTTTCTAAGCTAATTAATTACATGAGAAGTTTGATATTAGAGAAAAGCAGGGCAGCTTTTTAAAGATAAATGTTAGACAGCATGGGGCTGCTTGGTTAGAGAAAAACTTGCAAAAGCACTTATTAAATAATACTTTGGTAGCATGAAAGTAGTCATCAGCCAGTCCCTGAAAGCAGCGATCACAGCTATAAAAATGAATCAGGTATCAACAGGAAGAGAAGGAAAAGGAGAAAAATCTATTTTATATTTTCTAAAATAAATACATTTCTTTATGTGCATATCCATACCTTTGACAGATACATTCTTTGAAGCGAATGTTTTTTCAAATACTTTTTTTTAAAAAAACAAGCTGTTTCACTCTGAAGTGGTGAGTCGGCTGTTGTATATGTAAAACCGTCTAATGGTATACTGTGCTGTCAACATCGGTACATTTGTAGTAATATTACAGGCATTTTTATTGCAGTTTATTGTTCCGGCCTCCCAATAAGCCAGATAAAATCATGTACAAGAACATTAAGGATTAAGGGAAGTGGTTTCCTTAGGTGATTGCTGGCAAAAATTCACCCTCCCATTATAACAACATAGTAAATGGATGGTAATATATTTGGCTATTACTTTCCAACAAATTTGGATTCCTAGTTTTCAGAGCTGCTCTGTGTCTATGTTTGTGGCTTTTTGGTTGTTTCTTCCCAGAAAAAGGTGCCACAATATGAAGTAAATGTGCTAGGTTTCTGTTTTGTAAATATTAAAGTCCATTGTTTGAACATACGGTGCTAGTAAAAATAAGTCAAAGATGTAATGTCTATTTAAATACACATTTGAGCTAGTCATGCTTAAATTAGATTCCATGCTTCGGCTAGAATTAACATACTTAAATATTAGAAACTTCAAAATTCATATGGCCCAAGCTCTCCTCTCCACACACAGATAGGAGGTAGAAATGTGTGGGGAAACGTCTAGCAATTAAAATCCTAAAGGAGGGGGGAAAACGCAGGCTTTTATGAAAGGACTTGAAAAAAGGCTTGCCATCAAATCTTTTATTCAGGCATTCTGAGTTTGCTTTGTTAAATGGATACACTCACTGCTAAAGATACAGAGAGACAAGAGCTGTTTTAAATTTGTTTATCACACCGCCCCTAGTTTTCTGCTAAAGAGAAGTGCATTTTGGATATTTAAAAGTACACACTCATCAGACAAGTCTCTAAAAGCCTCAGCGCCCCCACCTAGCTGCCTTCTGGGTTTCAGCTTTTGAGTTTCAGGTCCTTGCACAACACCTAAGACGTGCAATACTCTTTCTCCCTAATCCTGCCAGAGAACAGTGCAAAGAGATCTCCCTCCGCGTCTCCACCCAAATTCCCCCTCTTCCCAGATTCCACCCGCTCCGCTACTTCCCTCCGCCCCCGGCTCCGCCAGCCCAATCTGTCAGAGAAGTTGTGTACAAACTGCGCGGCGGCCCTGCGCGCGAAGCTCCTGGCCCAAGAGGGGTGCGGTCGGGCCGGTGGAGGCGGGGCCCCGGCTGCCTCTCTCCCTGCTTATAGGCCGGTCCCTTTGCCTGTCCGGCCTCGGGGCCTCGGGATTCGCGGTGGCACTGCCAATCAGGCGAGTGCGCCCCGCCCCCCCGGAGTTGGGTGAAATAGAGGCGGGCGTCAAGTGTCAGTAGTCGCGGGGCAGGTACGCACGCTCGCAGCTTTCTCGCGGAGGTCGGCACTGGCAGTGGCGGGAGCGGGCTCCGGAGAGCTTGAGAGCGCGGTGGGGCGGGGCGGGAGAAAGTGGCCGCCGGGAGGACGTTGGCGTTTACGTGTGGCAGCGGAAGAGTTTTGCTTTTGGTGCGCGCCTTCGAAAACTGTGCCTGCCGCTGACTGAGGGGTCCGCCCGAAACCTCCCCTCCTCCGCCCGCAGCCCAGCGCCGAGCTCGCTGGCCCGAGCCAGCGTGGGCGACGTGGGAAGTGCGCCCGACCCGCGCCCGGAGCCGCGCCCCCGAGTGCCCATGGCTACGCGGGTGCTGAGCATGAGCGCCCGCCTGGGACCCGTGCCCCAGCCGCCGGCGCCGCAGGACGAGCCCGTGTTCGCCCAGCTCAAGCCAGTGCTGGGCGCCGCGAACCCGGCCCGCGACGCGGCGCTCTTCCCCGGCGAGGAGCTGAAGCACCCGCACCACCGCCCGCAGGCGCAGCCCGCGCCCCCGCAGGCCCCACAGCCGGCCCAGCAGCCCGCAGCCGCTCCGCGGCTGCCTCCCGAGGAGCTGGTCCAGGTAGGAAGAGCCGCTCCCCTCCCAGCACTGCACTCCCGGGCTCGGGCGTGTCCCGCCGCTGCGACGGGCGGGCGACAGGGGCCGCTCCAAGCTGGGGCGTGCGTCGGGGCGCACCGGAGCCGGTGCTGGGGAGGCAGACCCCCCCTGCCCGCCTGGCCGGGGCCCCGCGTTTCGCGGAGAGTAATTGGGACTCCGGGGGTGGGGAGGGGCCAGGCAGAATGTGCCCCGGCTGGTCGTCCTGGGAGAGATCAGAGGGAGGAGAACTGGGTGCTCACGCGCACCTTAGTTGTTTTTCTTACACTTGAGGGATGAAACCTTGTACCTTACGCTCAGTTTTACTTAAATTACGCCTTCGCCTTTACCGCTCTCCAATGCCAAGGAACTGGAGCCCCCCCACCCCCCATCGTCTCGGGTTAAGTAGAAACGCAAATTGGGGTGCTGGGGAGAGGTTCCCCAAGGTTTCATACCCTGTGGCTAAACCTGCTTGTAGAAGGGATCGCGGGCAGCGTTTGGAAAATGAGAGGAAAGCTAAGGTGGTGTTGGAGCGCTTATTTTTCCTTTAAACAAAAAAAATACCGGGGTGTTGTTTTCTTCGTGTGCGCCTAAATTTCCTCCCGGGGCTGCGTTGAAAGCTGGCAGTTGGCTTTTACACTTGCCCAGCAGCCGAATTAGAGCCACCGCCTGTTTCTTTCGCCCACGCAGGGAGTCATATAGCCCAGAAAAAACTTCCCGGGACTTTTAGCCTGTCCCAAGGAAAAAAAAATTGGAAACATACCCACATGCAAACAGCTGGAAGAGCTAAAATCAGAAACCACTAACCGCCGCGGGAGCGCAGTGCACGAAAGGTTTTAGTTCAGTTTATTTCAAGACACTTCATTTAGTAGCCCTTTGGCATATCGTGTATTTGCTACCGAGCGCCTACTCAGTGGGGTCTGCCAGGGTCCTGCTGTGAGAGGGCAGTGGCGTTTGTCAGAGATGTGACTCACATGATGAGAGCGTTATTTTTTATTTTTAAGTGGTGTCTATCCGGGAAACCCCGTCCGCATCCACACCAAGGTCCGAGATTAAACGCTTTTGAAATGTAGTAGTTACAGAAAATGCCTGTTTTATTTACCGATTAAGGTGCCACAGCTAATAGTTCTTCTATGCGCCATTCCATCTAGTTGGTTTTCGTATCTTTCGAAATTTCCTTTTCAGTGTTAAAAAATGTAAGCTTAAGTTATACTAGGAGAGAAGATAGCTGGAAAAGGGTTGAGATGACTTGTTAGAAGCTGCTTCATAGCCTAGAAAAGAGATCGCTGTTTGAAAAGTATTTGGTTATTTCTATTTGACAATTTTCTGCTCTAGAGGCACCAAGAAGATAAGGGATGACTGAGCTTTTTACAGAGTAGGGGGGAATGTAGCATTGGCCCACTGAGAAGGACATGATAAATGTTTTGCTGATGACTGTGCTAGGTATACAGCAGCCTCCCCACCCACTGGCAGCACTCTACCAAGGGAGTGATTTTCCCCTAGGTAATTAAAGATCTGTTTTAGATAGGGATATGAATAGGAACATTTCATTGTCATATTAACCAATTACAGGATCTGCTGATTAAAATCAACATTTAGATCAAATATTGAATGTGAAATTGTTTTGTCTCAGTGGATGCAAGGTTTTGCTTAGAATATTGTATTTAATTTCCCATTGAACTGTAAACAGGAAAAGACGCTGAAATAGCCAAATAATTTTTTTTAAATATTTGATACTTTGGAAGTATCTAGCCAAGCAAAGAAACCTTTGCAATAGTTAAAAGATTTGCATTTTTTCTTTCTTTTTTTTTTTTTTTTTTAGAAACATGATTTTTAGTGTTTACGACTTAAACAGAATTGAAGCAGTTTGGCAACATTTCAATACTGTACTGTACTCTATTTGCAAACTTAACTGTGTAATGGGGCAGGGAATCCTGCTTGTACAGGGGTGATACCTTGTTATTGCATCAGAAAGGAATGTTTTCAGTTTGCTTTCTTTTTTTTTCTTGATTTGCGTCTTTCACTTCTGAGGTGATTGGAGGAGCAGTTTTACCAGTTACACAGTTTCATAAGGTTTTGGTCAACCAATTATATTACATAATTGATAAAATAAGCCCGATATGTTTATAAGCAACACTGAGAAGTTTGCCCTAGTACCTCACATAGGGATTGGGAGAATTCTTAGTAGGCGCCGATTGTCGGTCCTGACACGGTGCATCAGGTGGATTATGCATGTTTGTATCTCTTCTCTTTTTTAGACAAGATGTGAAATGGAGAAGTATCTGACACCTCAGCTTCCTCCAGTTCCTATAATTCCAGAGCATAAAAAGTATAGACGAGACAGTGCCTCAGTCGTAGACCAGTTCTTCACTGACACTGAAGGGTTACCTTACAGTATCAACATGAACGTGTTCCTCCCTGACATCACTCACCTGAGAACTGGCCTCTACAAATCCCAGAGACCCTGCGTCACACACATCAAGACAGAACCTGTTGCCATTTTCAGCCACCAGAGTGAAACGACTGCCCCTCCTCCGGCCCCGACCCAGGCCCTCCCTGAGTTCACCAGTATATTCAGCTCACACCAGACCGCAGCTCCAGACGTGAACAATATTTTCATCAAACAAGAACTTCCTACACCAGATCTTCATCTTTCTGTCCCTCCCCAGCAGGGCCACCTGTACCAGCTACTGAATACACCGGATCTAGATATGCCCAGTTCTACAAACCAGACAGCAGCAATGGACACTCTTAATGTTTCTATGTCAGCTGCCATGGCAGGCCTTAACACACACACCTCTGCTGTTCCGCAGACTGCAGTGAAACAGTTCCAGGCCATGCCCCCTTGCACATACACAATGCCAAGTCAGTTTCTTCCACAGCAGGCCACTTACTTTCCCCCGTCACCACCAAGCTCAGAGCCTGGAAGTCCAGATAGACAAGCAGAGATGCTCCAGAATTTAACCCCACCGCCATCCTATGCTGCTACAATTGCTTCTAAACTGGCAATTCACAATCCAAATTTACCCACCACCCTGCCAGTTAACTCACAAAACATCCAACCTGTCAGATACAATAGAAGGAGTAACCCTGATTTGGAGAAACGACGCATTCACTACTGCGATTACCCTGGTATGTGCTCTTTACCTGGTTGAAGCGACAGTGAGAGAGAGAGAGAGAGTGTGTGTGTGTGCGTGCGCGAGTGTGCGTGTGCATGCACGCGCGCGCATACATCCTTTTCAACCTCATAGCTTTAAATTTACATAGCTAAGTTGTACTTGACAGTAAAAAAATTACCTACTTTTTTTTTTTTTAATATCCATCTCTGCTTTTCTTTGGTATGTAAACAAGTTAGTTGTTAATAAGTGTATTTGTTAAATAAGTGTATTTTATGCACCAAAAACTTGGCTAGAATATTCTGGAAAAAATTCCCTTGGACTTTTTAATGTTAAAAGAGATTTTAATTTCTGATATATATCATTTAGAGTTAGGCCAGAGTTACTTTAAAATGGCAGTCGCATAAATTGCAGGGTTTAATTCTAAATTAAGTGCCCCAGAAAGAGATCAAGTAGGGTAGGGGAAAATAAGGATTAATAATGAAGTGGAGGTTGTAGCCAGCTAGCCTGATGGAGGTACATTAGGCTACAGGATAGATTTAAGAATGGCTTTGATGGCATATGAGCATATGCTCAGTTTTGAATGAGATATGTCACTCAAAGTATAAATTGATGCCGGCACATGGAATATATCTACAAGTTGCTGGGAAAAGCTAGTTTATAATTAATACATTGCAAAATGTATTGACTCTGATACATGATATGGCATGATGTGCTAAATGAAAAAAACGAAGTGTGGGAGTATAGAAAATTACAGTCATCTTGGATAATGGCTTAGCACTGTCAGCTCTAGAGCCATTAAAAATTTTTAAAAAACATATAGTAGCTCTTAAATTACTGAAGTACAGCACCTACTTGATTATAAACACACATTTTCCATTTGGCTTGGTTATCTGTATTCTTTCCTCTTAAAGTGATACATAAAACAAATCATTTTATGCCTTTAATAAGGTAATGGGGGGAGGGCTCTCTTTTAAAACTGAAGCTTCAAATAATCTCATCTACCATGAGAGATTTCTTCTTTAAAGCCAGATTTTAAACACTGAATCATCAAATGTAAAGATTTCAAAAGGAACTCCAAAATGACATGCTGTTCTCCTTTATTTCAGGTTGCACAAAAGTTTATACAAAGTCTTCTCATTTAAAAGCTCACCTGAGGACTCACACTGGTATGTAATTTTCTTGTTAATTCTGTGAGTTGTGTAAATAGTGTAAGTGGTATTCATCCTTTTAAAAGCCAACACGTGTTTGATCTCTTCTTTCTTCTGTAAACTTTTTTTTTTTTTTTTATTAGCCTACTTTTTCAGCATGGGCTTGGCTCAGAATTCAGTTCCATGAAAAATCTGGTTCCAGGAAGGCCAGTGATGTTCCCTCACTAAGGCCTTCTTGCCCTGTCACCACTCATAGAATTGATTACCCAAAAATGTAAACAACGATGTTTACTAATGGATTTTTAAACTTATAATGGCAGTGTTTTGAAGAAAGAAAAAAAAAAAAACCTCATTTTCTTCCATAGCAAATAAATTTGCTTTGAGAAAGCCATTTTAAACTCTTAAAAACTTTCCCATTTAGCGTGTACAGCATAATCGCTGAAAACGTTATCTTTAGTTTCACCTCTAGGTTAAAATATCTGTGTTTAGTATGTTTTCTGTGTTTGATGAAAGGTAGGGCTGAAATTGCAGAGTGTTAAAATCAGGTGGTCAGAAATGGGTTACAAGCCCCAGCCCAAACCTGCCGTGTTTGAGAGACTGCATCTTTATTCTAGCTTATATTTTATTCTTGTTTACATGTGGTTTTAAGTTTACCCCTCTACTTTTGTTTTTGCTTTGTTAAATCTATAGCAATCACTTTTTTTTTAATTTTTTTTTTTTTGAGACGGAGTCTTGCTCTGTCACCAGGCTGGAGTGCAGTGGTGCTAACTGCAACCTCCACCTCCCGGGTTTAAGCCATTCTCCTGCCTCAACCTCCCTAGTAGCTGGGATTACAGCCCACCACCACAGTCAATCAGCTAATTTTTGTATTTTTGGTAGAGATGGGGTTTCACTGTGTTGGCCAGGATGGTCTCGATCTCCTGGCATTGTGATCCACCTGCCTCCCATCCTGGGATTATAGGCGTGAGCCACTGCACGCCCGGCCAGAAATTTTAAGAGCTTTTAAATTTTAAAACTACATCAGAACCCATTTTAAGATGAAACGAGGTGGCATACTTTGAAGGCCCCCAAATACTCCAAATATTTTTAAATATATAGATGGTTACTATTTGTGATTTTCTTAAAAGAGCAGCCCTAAAGGAAAGAACTTATATAAAGTGATTGTGTTTTTTTCCCCTCAATAAATACAGCCTTACCTAAAGTTCAGAGAATAAGTTTGCTAATAAAAGCAATGACCTAGCAAAATGTATTATTCCATCATTGCTATGGAAACCAAAGTATTCAACAGTTCTTTGAATGGGTTGTTGGATTAGTATGAGGACTTGAATCTCCCCAGGCTAGATGTTACTATGGAAATTGAGTTTTGATAAATGAAGTAGTTATCTCTAACTGCTGCATTAAAAAGTAAAAGCCTTTGAACAAAGGTCAGTGCTGAGATGGAGCCCTAAGAGGAATATGGTTGCAGACATTTTGTATGCATGTTAGGAAGCATTGCTTGATATCCCAGTGATAAACAGTACCTATTAAAATCTGATGACAGTGTGGTAGATTCCAGGGCTTTTTGAGAAACTGCTTGTAAAGAAAAGACATCTTATGTTTTGATCTATGAAGTAAGTGGCTGTTTTGGCCTGAGGTTTTTGCATAGAGACAAACTGATTACATAAAAGGAAAGATCCTTCATAAGCAGCCCAAGGTAGAAATTTTTATAAACACAAATGAATTAAGCATGTAATAAAAACTACAACGTAAAGTTTTCAGAATGCAAATGACAAGTGCCAGGAAAATATTCCATATAGAAATACAGAATATAAATGGAAATATAAAGACATTTGAACTATTGTTTTTTTCTCTGGTGGAAGTCCTTGAAACAGAGATAGGAGGGAAGGAATACATTTTCATGAGGTTAAAGTCTCCTAATAAAAGAGCACAATTGCATATAACGATGTAATCAACTACTTATTGCAGGGATGTAGTCAAACCCATATCTGAATAGCCTTTCAACCCCTCTCAGGGTTTAGTGCCCTGAATGCTTATACTTGCGATTCAGGAACTTGACCTGCTGGCAAATACATTTAATTGTGGCTTGTCTTAACAATGCTTGTACTAATAAAAACAGACTAAAAAGAAGACTGAGGCCTGGTTTGGGTCACTTGCATCAACTTTTTCACCTGACCATAAACATTGTGGCCTTCAACATTTAATGAATGAGCACATGTAATCCAGTTTAATAAAGTTTTGTTTGATAGTCTTTCAAATGCCTTGGGGAGGGTTTGTAGCAGACTTGTTCATCTGGCTAAACCTGTTCTTGGGTAATCATAGAGCATTGAGGTTGTTTTCTCCGCATTTCTCATTTCTAGACAATGCCTTTTAAAATTACCTGTGCTCTCATTGCATCCTCCCTACCCCACCTGCCCGTTGTTTTTAAATGAATGTATCTGAAGCCAGCAAAGGTGTTTTTTTTTTTTTTTTCTTCTTCCCTTTAAGGCCCAGGTAGATGAAACAGTTTTTCTAAATTATTTCTCTTATGTAATTTTTTTTTTTTTTTTTTTTTTTTTTTTTTGGTTTTCTGTCTTCTTCCTCCTCCTCGGACCATTTGTCAGGGGGCTTTAAAAACCACACAACAGTGTTGCTCTTGTATTTGATGATATAAAATAACTCTTTAAATGATTGCAGTTTTACAGGCAGAATGCGAAGCACCCTAGCACTTCTTTGGGAAATAATTGTAATTGCTTTAAAATGTCAAGTTACCTTATGTTTTAAAAATAATTTAGGCAATGAAAACAGCCTACATCTGAGTTTCATTACTTACTCTGGATCTTTAGATTGTAAATGCTTCTTTAACTTGGGTTGCAAATTGAATGTAAGCAAATAATAGTCTTAACAAAGCAGAACTTTTTAAGTAATCTGAGATGAAGGGATGTATCAGTTTCTTAAACCAGAAGTATAACATGCAAGTCTTCCAAGTTCATATACTTTGATTTCTTTATCAGGAAATCACATCTAAATAATACAAAGTTCTATCTTTGTGTGATTGGACAATACAGGAAACATAAATTGCTTCTATTCTAGAGAATAATTATATTTTATTACGTACATAATACAGCATAAGGCCTGTAGAAGCACCGCTTATAGATATGGATGTTTGCATGTGTTATTTGTAATGTGTGTGTGTATACGTTTATCATGCCTTTGATGAGAAGTAATTATGGCTGCTTCTAGGCCACAATGTCAATGACTGGTATATTTCCAATTCAAAATGTACTTTTAACAGCATTTAAATGAATATTCTACTGAAATTTTACATGCCTTATGATGTCTACAAGGGGCAGAACACATTGCCATCATCTAAAGTTGCACCTCAAGTACCTTTAGTCTTTATAAATCAACATGACTGATAAACTATCTATTGCAACCAATATCATATGCTCACATACCTTACCCTTTTTTCTTTAATCTCATAATGAAGATTTAAAATAATGTTTAAGTGCAAAGGTTTGAGGCCAAAAAAAGTTAGTATCAATAGGAAAAACTATTGACTATCTTCAAACCAAAATTTGAAGAAATTTAAAAAGTTCTTTGTGGAGAAAAAGTTTTGAAAAAGTAAACCATGGACTCAACACAGATGTTTAAAGTCCTAGTGGTTCTCTTCACTTGCGTGGATGTGCATTTAACCTTAGAGAATATGCTAAAGCTGTTGGAAAATCAGGGTACAGTAACATTTCTAGATTTTTTTTTCCAGCTTCAGCTATCTGGAACAGGGCAGGAAATTAGCATTTGTACAAAGAAAGCCTTTGAGCAACACACACACCTGGCTCAAGTATTCCTCAGACCTAGACTCCATGCATTGGCTATTCTGTGTGTACTAAATGATTCCAGAATGGTTTACTGGAGATTTACAATGGAAAAGGACAATTTGAAACACGCCCATAAGAGAAAATGGAAACAGTGTACAAATAACATAGGACCACGAAATGGACTCTGAGTAAAGCACTGTGTTCAAGATTCCCTGTTTAGAAAAGATTTCCACATTAAGTCCTGGAAAGGTTTTTAGTAGAAACCTAGTTGTAAAGGGGGTGCATTCCCATTTTCTGCCTTACTGTCTTATGCAGAACACTTTATTGCCTACTGGCATGTATAGTAAGATGTTATTAGGGATACTTTATATAATCTCTGCTTGAGATTTGCTGCTGAGTATATTTTCAATTTGCGTACTAAAAAATCCTTAGGTATGAACTTCTTTTCTAGGGCCGTGCTGTAATTAATTCTAACACGTTGGGAGGCCGAAGTGGGCAGATCACCTGCATTCAGGGGTTCAAGTCCAGCCTGGCCAACATGGCAGAACCCCGTCTCTACTAAAAATACAAAAATTAGCTGGGCATAGTGGCACATGCCTGTAGTCTCAGCTATTCAGGAGGCTGAGGCAAGAGACTTGATTGAACCCAGGAGGCAGAGGTTGCAGTGAGCAGAGATTGTGCCACTGCACTCCAGCCTGGGCAACAGAGACTTCGTCTCAAAAAAAAAAAAAAATTCTCTAGGTTTTCGTTCCAAAGTCATTTTTCATAGAATATATTAAATATAGCTTTTGATTGTAAAATCTTGATAATATTGACAATAAAGATATTTTCCTTGTAGGTACTTACTAAAGGAACATTCCGTGTTCTGAAATAACTCTTTTTGTGGAACTGTAGAAAAAGGGCAAAAGGCTTTTTAGGAAAACTTGTATGCAAAGGCTTTTCACTTTGGGCCTTTAATGGATGGAGATCATACAATGTGTATCTAGAGATAGATCAATAGTGGTTAAATGTGTAACCTGTTTTATTGGTAGAGGTAACACAGGCAAAAATTTTTTTGCAGGATGAGATTTAGGACTCTGGTTTTTTTGAGTTTCTATTTGAAAACGATTTCAGAATTATCATTTAGCCTTTAGTATTAGATTTTATTAAACATTCTTTTCATTTTTAATTTTTTTCATTTGCAGCTTTGAAATTTATATTCTGTATTGATAATTTTAATAGAGGAAAAAAAGTATTTTTTAAAAAACTAGTAGCTTAAGAGACTTGCTGGTTCAGACCCCAGGAAAGGTATTTATGATCATGAAAGCTTAGAAGCAATTTTTTTTTAATGACTCACTGGGAAGATTAAACTTTGCTTCTAGGACTTGTTCTTTTCATCTGAAAAACATTTACATAGGAAATTGATTAAACATTGTTTAGAGATGATAAAGCTTATCAAAGGTTAAGAAGTATAATTTGATTCAGCAAATATTTTTTACTGGTTTTGTGAAGAATCCAGAGATGAATAATCTCTTCTTGCCCTTTTGTTCTTAACCTAGTGGGAGAAGACCGTTCATAAACAGACTAAATAGAATTGCTGCAGTGGAGATACAAATAATTAGTCTTGAAAATAGAGAGTAGTGTTTTTTTTTTTTTAAAGTAATAATACAGTCGCCAAAGAATTTGGCAGATAATTTTGGTTCTATAGAATGTAGTAGCTGTTGAGGACCTACATTGTTTCTGGTAGGATGAGAAAGATGAGAAATAATGTCCTACTTTAGTAAAAACATCTGCGTAGCAGCATTCCTAGTCTATTAGCCAGTATTATTTATATTCAAGGATCTCTAACAACTCTCATTAAGGATAAGCTACAGTTTTAGAAGTGTACAGTAGGTAACTTTTACCTAAAAATATCTGTACAGAGAACAAATTTCTTTTTGGCTACTTTATGAAGAGGTAAACCTTTATACGAGTTGGGAGGAGACCTACTGGTCAGTGTCACCATGTGAAGTGCAAATTAAAGAGAAGGCGATCTAGAACTCATTTCTTCCTGGGAAAAAATGAAAGTAGAGGATTTTTCTGTTTTGCTTACAAAAAGAAAAGGTGAAATTCCTCATCAACACTTTCTACAGTCAGTGTGAACTCCCATTATAAGAAAATGAATCCAAATGTTGTCTCCTTGCGAGACTGAAGAATTGGTATTTCATTTCATTAACCCTGTTAATGACAGGGATAGTCTTCATAATGTTTGCTGGGAACCCTGAGGAGAAGCAGTAGTTTAGGAGCCCAGAGATCCCTCTGCTAGGTTATAGACTATACGTGTAATCCCTGACATCATGTTCCCACCCATTCCCCCTTTGGGTTTGGAAGATCAGTGCTTTCTGGCCCTGGGAGAAGTCCTCTCGCTGCCTTTGACCTGCAGCGCTAGGGGCTCCAGACGTTTTGGTTTTCCTGATGTCCAGTCCAGTTCTATATAAGAAAATGTGTTTATACAGAGTTTATCCCTGTATAACTTCAGGATGGACAATAATTGAGTCTGGTTATTTTCTCCGAAAAAGGCTCAAAACATGGTTCTCACGTAAATGCGTATTATTAGATCATCCTCAGTGGTCCTGGGCAGGGCAGAGCCAGGCAAAGCCCTGCTGCAGGAAAGGGTCCACAGAAGAAGCAAAAGCTGAGAGCCTCACACAAACCTCTTATGCCTTCCCTCCTTTTCATTAATCAGAATAACTGAGTCGTTTTCAAGATGCATTAGGAAAAGTGGCATTACAGCAGGGATAGAAGATAGTCTCTGCCCTTGAGGAACTTTAAAAGCTAGTTAAGGAGGCAAAATACAACTATTTGAAGCCTTCCTAAACCAATATATGTGCAAGTGCAAATCGATAGCTCAACAGAAATTTCAGTGATGGGGATACAGAGAAGTGGAATGATCTCTCCCGGTCTGTTCAGAGGCTTTCTAGAAGGGATGAGGGATACCGGATTTTAAAGAAAGTCATAAACATGAATTGAGGAGAAAAAGGAATTTATCTTTTGTTTTTTGTTGTTTTTTTCGGCAATCAGCTTCCTTAGCTTGAACGGGCACAATATTGATGGTGTTACTATATCTGGTAAATAATTACATGCATTTATAAATGCTAATAATACTAATCTTTGATATGGACCTTCTGTTTTAAGTATAGAAAGCTGTAACAATGAGTTTTAATAAAAAGGTTTTTGGATGGAAAATTACTGGCATAGATATAAAAATATGAATTAGTGAGCTAAAATCATCCTCCTACTTTATCTCTTTTCTTAGAGATCTAAATCATTTTCCTATGAATTCTTTTAATAAGTGTATCCTATTTTTTTCCCTTTTGATTTTTAGAAGCAACTCTAATAGTCTGTTGCACAGACTAAATTTCGTAAGTCTCAAATAATGGGAAAAATCTAATTATTGAATTGCATACAAATATTTTCCTCTTGAAATAAGAGCTCATTTTGAGCTTCAAGGACTCTTAAGTCCTAAGAGTTTAGATTAGGTTGAAATAATTTATTCTACTTTAAAAGTTTGCATTGTTTAGGTTCCCAGAACAAGATACAGATTTTAAGTTCTTTGAGGCCAGAAACCAAGACTTACTTGTGTTTTGCAAGGCATTTAGTACAGGTTACACCTTCAGTAATAAACAGTGACTTTAATTCTCATGGTATTTTAGTTTTTAATCAGATATTGATTGAATTGTCTTTTAACCACCAAGAAGGAACCGATGTGCAAATTTGCTGCAGTAAACTTTTAAAACATTATCTAAAATAACTATTTTAAGAGAAATATCTCCATCAGTGATTTTTGTTCTTTTGTTAGGAGAATCTGTGTAGAACGTTTTAGGGAAAGGCCTTGGTATGAGTCTATTGAATATGTTCAGCAGAGCAGAGAAACTTCCCATTCCATTGTGATGGGTTCAGAAGTCATTTAAAAATCAGAGAGGGGAAAAAATAATTTTCAGTTTGTTGCTGAAGATTTTAAAAATGACTTACAAATACGTTCCACTAACCCACTGAACACTTAGGGGGAACGGAGCTATCGTTAGGTGATACCTAGGAATTGCCAATACCTGAACAGTGCTTAGGACCCTGCAGGTCCTGGAGGGTGGGTCCCACAGAGGCTGGTTCTGCCAGGTTGTGCCGCTTGTTTCAGATCATCCGGGGTTCGAGGCCTGCCATGAGTCCAATAAGCCGTTCCTTAGCTGACCTTCACAAATGGCTTTAGAATCTGGAAATAAATTTGAACAATATGTATGTGTTCTTAAATCATTCAGAGAGCGTGTATTAATGTTTGCTAATGGAAGATTTAAGTGGGACATTAAGGAAAAGTGGCAGACCAGGCTTCTTAATGTGGAGCTCCTCGTTCTGCTTCTAACTCAAGGGGTTATTGTGAGGAAGCGAGAGAATGAGAAGTACCTCGCTCTGGAGTACGTGCTCCATGGCTGCTGGTGCCTGCTGCCTTCTCCTTTTACCAGTAATGTTTCTGCTTAACATTTTTGTAAAGTATGTTAATGACTTTATCAGCATGGATAGTATGTATGTTTAACTTGAACATAGTTTTCAAAGATTAGAGATTCTAGCAAAATACTCCTGTAATTTAAAAATGGAATGAGAAAACGCATACTTTGAGATAAAGTTGGAGCTTGTTTTCTGTGCTGTACAAACTTGTCACTTCTTTTTGCCTTTGGAAAGTTTCACGTTAACAGCGTGAAAACTTAAAAATACAGTTGATGTTGAAAGAGCTTAACTAAATATTTTAAATTGGTGGTATTGGAAAGAGATTCTGTAAAAATCCAATTAAACTTTTGAAAGCTCTATCCTGTTGAAATACAACTTAAAGGAAGTCAGTTTGGTTTCCCAGAAGTACTGTGCATAGTGTTTCTGGCTGAGGAAGAAAGGCCCACGTCTGCTGTTTGGCCAGAAATTGGGTACCAGCTTCCTCTGCGATGTTGTACTTGAACGGTGTTGACGCTTGAACAAATCCCATAGAAACTGCCCCAAGTGGGGGATAGTTGTCCTTACTTTTATGGTAAGACTTGGCCCCAGTAACTAACGTTCCAGACACTGGTAGTATTCTTGGCTGAATAATCTATAGATGTGCATAAATTAAGAGCAAAACCCCAAATGTTTTAGAAACTTTAATGGCTACTGTATTTCAACCAATCAGTAAAGTAAACTTTAAAAAATACTGGTACAGTTTATTGCTTCATGGCCAATAAAAATAGTGAACAGAAATAGTCTAGTGTCCCTTGTTTCTTATATAAACTCTGAAAATTCAGTTCTACTATTTAATTATTAAATTCAAAAGACTAGAATGATTTCTTTTAAAATTGGGAGCACTATAGGAATTTTTTTCCTTGCCTCAGGCATCAGAAATAACTTTTTCTTTCCATTAAATGACAGTAAAGTATTTAACCAATATGTTTGTTTATGTGACTTAATTTTCACAGGGAACAAAAACTAATACTTTTGTGCAAAATCATTTTTCGTGATCGATTTACATCTACAAATGTGATAGCTCTATTTACTACTGGTGTTAAAATATATCAAACATTTTATGTGACTGCAAGTGACATAACATGATTTATACTTTGTTTTATAGAAGGCTTGAGTGTCTCAGGCTAAATTTCCGGTTAGAATTTATTATTAGGGGAGAAAAAACTTCTAGAATTGAGATGTGCATGTTTAGAGTGGATTGATAGGAACCAAAAAGGGAATTAAAACAAAAAACTGTCTGGGTCAGAGGCAGAGGAGAGAAGAGAGGAAGTATGGCACAACAATCCATAGCATAGGAAATGTAGGTGAAATCTCATGGGGAAAAAAATGGGACCAATTTCATGTGGTCTGTTTTGGCACTTGCTTCTTTGTACCTATGGGATTTTGTCTGAGAGTCAGAGTTGTTATCAGGACAACAAAAATATATTAACCACAAATTGTAGAAATTTTGGTTGGTGAGGACAGGGTCTTTTAAAGTTTAGACTTACTTGGTTAATCCTACAACTTCCTGAACATACACTGCTAAATTAGGCAGAAAGGTTGTGCAGTTTCTGTGTCGTCAGAACAAAACAAGTGTTCAGAGCAACTCTGAGGTTCTTCCCTTTCAGAAGGAAACATTTTTTAAGGGAATTTAAGAGGTAAAAAGTTATCTATATAAAACTCAGCAGTAAGCCAATATACAAATTTATCTCAGAAATTCTTACCAAAAAAAAAAAAAAAACTCAATAAAATTCACAGAAAATTATAACAAAGTAAAGCATAAATGTAGGAACTGCTAGTTAATGCTCACTGAAAGACAAAGTTTTGGGATTTATTCCTCCTGGAATACATGATCTCCCGTAGGCTTAATTCACAAAGAGTGAATTAAGACTACATTTTTTTTTTTTTTTTTTTTTTGAGACAGAGTTTTACTTTTGTTACCCAGGCTGGAGTGCAATGGCGCGATCTCGGCTCACCGCAACCTCCGCCTCCTGGGTTCAGGCAATTCTCCTGCCTCAGTCTCCTGAGTAGCTGGGATTACAGGCACGTGCCACCATGCCCAGCTGATTTTTTGTATTTTTGGTAGAGACGGGGTTTCACCATGTTGACCAGGACGGTCTCCATCTCTTGACCTTGTGATCCACCTGCCTCGGCCTCCCAAAGTGCTGGGATTACAGGCTTGAGCCACCGCGCCCGGCCAAGACTATATTATAAATATTTAGTAGTTTTTAACGTTAAACAGCTGGCAAACTTTGGCGAGCATTAAGAATAATATGCATTACAGAATGGGAAGAACGAACATACCAACTCACTAATCAAGGGAAGACAACTGTGAAAGAATGGAATGGGCGGGTTGAATGATTTCAGACTTTTGGATGTGTATTACACATGAGCTCCATGAGGCCAGCCGTTTTTATTTTGTTAACTGTTGTATCACAAGCATTTGGGATGGTTCCTGGAGCCTATAATAGATGCTCGGCAAATTGTTTATGGAATGAATTTTGATAATTTTTTGTGTGCAACACTTAAGAAGAAAAACTAAATACAAGTCAACAAATGTCACAGTTACAGTTTTTTCATGATTTTTTTTTTAACCAATGTGAAGTTATCAGTACCAGATTGTTCTGCTTCAGTTTGCAAAACAAGGGTATGAAAGTGTGTGTGTGTGAATCTCAAAGAGTGAATGCTCTAATAGTTCATTTGGGAGGCTTTGTGTTCAAGTGAACTGATTTATGAGTTGCAAGCTTCAGTCTGGCTAATTTAGAAACATCTAGGACCAGTTTCTGGTTAAGCAATTGTGTGGTACATGAAATTCATTGTATAGGTGATTCGTGAAACAGCTTCTGAATTTTTCTTTCCTCACCCACCTTACAGCCGTCAGTCCTATAATAATTTAATTTTGGTTTGTTGGTATAGAGACCGTATTTGCACGATAATGATAAAGCCACTTAAGCTCATCTAGTCATTTCCTGGATTTATGTGTAGGAGTACATAAAAATAAGGGCACTGATTCATTTTGCATTTGCCTGAAATTGCTATTCTTCAGTTGTTCAAAGGTACACAATGTGCTTTTTTCTTTATAAGGTAAAAAAAAAAAATACTTGGAGGTTATAAGAAATAAGCCTTAACTAGCTTACTCTGAGGGGCTTTGATACCGTAAATACCGTATTTGCTCATAATGGAATTCATGAGCTTTCCTTCCTTCGCTTGGCCAAGATTCTTTTTTTCTTTGAAATTCCTTCTCTGGTGTTATCTAGGATGTTTGCATTACAAGCAGGTCACCTCACCTCCTTTGTTTGTTGTCACAGGTGAAAAGCCATACAAGTGCACCTGGGAAGGCTGCGACTGGAGGTTTGCGCGATCTGATGAGCTGACCCGCCACTACCGGAAGCACACGGGGGCCAAGCCCTTCCAGTGCGGGGTGTGCAACCGCAGCTTCTCACGCTCCGACCACCTGGCCCTGCACATGAAGAGGCACCAGAACTGAGCACTGCCTGTGCCACCCGTCCCAGGTCCACTGGGTTCCCTTTGAAACGAAAAACCTAACTGTTCCTATAAAAAAAAAAAAGAGAGAGAAAACAACAAAAACTGGAAATGTATATTTTGTATATTTGAGAAAACAGGGAATACATTGTATTAATACCAAAGTGTTTGGTCATTGTCAGAATCTGGAATGCTTGCTGTAATGTATATGGCTTTACTCAAGCAGATCTCATCTCATGACAGGCAGCCACATCTCAACATGGGTAAGGGGTGGGGGTGGAGGGGAGTGTGTGCAGCGTTTTTACTTAGGCACCATCATTTAATGTGACAGTGTTCAGTAAACAAATCAGTTGGCAGGCACCGAAAGAAGGATGGATTGTATGTCAAGATTTTACTTGGCATTGAGTAGGTTTTTTTCAATATTCGATAATTCCTTAGAGGTATTGCCAGGTATACCTGGCAATTCACAAATAGCCATTGAACAAATGTGTGGGTTTTTAAAAAATATATATATATGAGTTGCCTATATTTGCTATTCAAAATTTTGTAAATATGCAAATCAGCTTTATAGGTTTATTACAAGTTTTTTAGGATTCTTTTGGGGAAAGTCATAATTCTTTTGAAAGTAACCATGAATACGCTTACAGTTAGAATTTGTGGTAAGATACCTCTCAACATTACCAAATTCATTTCTTTAGGGAGAAGGAATAATCATTCAAATGAACTTTAATAAAGCAAAATTCATGCACTGATTAAAATAGGATTATTTTAAATACAAAAGGCATTTTATATGAATTATAAACTGAAGAGCTTAAAGATAGTTACAAAATACAAAAGTTCAACCTCCTACAATAAGCTAAATGCAGTGTCATTTTTAAAAAGGACTTAGGATGAAGTTTTCGCATATGACAATGTTGCATTTATGATGCAGTTTCATGTACCGAAATGTTGAATTTATGATGCAGTTTTCATATATCGAGATGTTCGCTCGTGCAGTACTGTTGGTTAAATGACAATTTATGTGGACTTTGCATGTAATATACAGTGAGACACAGTAATTTTATCTAAATTACAGTGCAGTTCAGCTAATCTATTGTTAATACTGACTCAGTATCTGCCTTCAAATATAAATGATATGTTGAAAACTTAACGAAGCAAGTGCTACATATATGCAATATAAAATAGTAATGTGATGCTGATGCTGTTAACCAAAGGGCAGAATAAATAAGCAAAATGCCAAAAGGGGTCTTAATTGAAATGAAAATTTAATTTTGTTTTAAAAATATTGTTTATCTTTATTTATTTTGTGGTAATATAGGAAGTTTTTTTAGAAGACAATTTTCATAACTTGATAAATTATAGTTTTGTTTGTTAGAAAAGTTGCTCTTAAAATGTGTAAATAGATGACAAACGATGTAAATAATTTTGTAAGAGGCTTCAAAATGTTTATACGTGGAAACATACCTACATGAAAAGCATAAATCGGTTGCTGTTTTGCTTCTTTTTCCTTCTTATTTTTGTATTGTGGTCATTTCCTATGCAAATAATGGAGCAAACAGCTGTATAATTGTAGAATTTTTTGAGAGAATGAGATGTTTATATATTAACGACAATTTTTTTTGAAAAATAAAAAGTGCCTAAAAGATGTATGTTGTGCTTTTCTTCTTTACCTGCAATAAAGGGTCGGATCAGGGCAGTGAGTAAAAAATCAATTCCATACATTCGTAGAAGAGCCACATCGAACCTATACCTACATAAGAGGGGGATTCATTTTTTAAAAATATAATTAGCATAAAGGGAGGCATAATTCATGAATACTTACTTTTCTGGCCACTATATACATAATGCACGAGACCTTCAGCATCCTTAGTTGAAAATACCATAGAGTTAACTTGCATGTGCTAGTCTGGAGATTTTTGTCATCAGAGGCAAAACAAGAATTGGTGTAACACCTCAAATGATTAGAAGTTTAAAAAAAAAGTTTTATTCCACAGCAACAAGTATACCTAGAACCTAGATGATTTTTTTTTTTTTTTTTTTTTTTTTTTTTTTTGGAGACTCTTAAATCACCCAGGCTAGAGTGCAGTGGCATGATCTTGGCTCACTGCAACCTCCGCCTCGGGATCAAGTGATTGCTGGGATTACAGGCATGTGCCACCACGCCTGGCTAATTTTTGTATTTTTCATAGAGACGGGTTTTTGCCATGTTGGCCAGGCTGATCTCAAACTCCTGACATTGGGTGATTGCCCACCTTGGCCTCCCAAAGTGTTGGGGTTACAGGCGTGAGCCACCGCACCTGGCCTAGATCTTGGTTTCTAATACCATTGCCCAATTTCAAGAAATGAGCTCCTGGCCAGGCACAGTGGCTCATGCCTGTAATCCCAGTACTTTGGGAGACAGGCGGGCAGATCACCTGAGGTCAGGAGTTCGAGACCAGCCTGAGCAACATGGAGAAACCCCTGTCTCTACTAAACATACAAAATTAGCCAGGCATGGTGGTGCATGCCTGTAATCCCAGCTATTTGGGAGGCTGAGGCAGGAGAATCGCCTGAACCCGGGAGGCAGAGGTGGTGGTGAGCTGAGGTCATGCCATTGCACTCCAGCCTGGGCAACAAGAGAGAAACTCCATCTCAAAAAGATAATCAGCTCATCAGAGAAACAGCTGATGCTAGGACTGAAGAGGGAAACATGCAAGTCCGGAGCATTCTGTAGTGTGAGAAAGTGATATAAGGGATATAGGAAGCGATGAAAAAGAAAACCTAGAAGAATGGGGGTATGTCTGCAACACAGTAAAGCAGGCTTTCACTGTGACACAGTACAGACTATCCCTTTGTCTATACTAACATAAATGATTGCATAAACAGAAGAGAGACGTGCAGAATGATTCCAAGTAAGTTTTTTAGAAACCCCAACCTCAAAGAAGGGAAGAAAACTGTCTACTCTTCAGTGTGGGCTGCACATAATGACTTCCAAAGATGACCCTGTGGCAAGGAGGGGAGGAGGAAGAGTAGCCTTACAGTGGAGAAGTCTGCCCACACCACCTCAACCAGGTGATCAAGGTCCACCTCAGCCGTGATAAGTCACATTGATAGTATGTACCCTTGATATGATGTGATGAAATTGGAACTTTGCTCTGCTTTTCCTTTTGAAATCGTGTACCCCCAGTGTGATCATGAGAACCACATCAGACAAACTGCAATTGAGGGATATTCTACAAAATACCTGATCAGTATTCCTAACTGTCAGTCCATCAAACACAAAGTCTGACAAATTGTCAAGATCAAGAGGAGTAAGAGACATGGCGACACAATGTCATGTGGCATGTGTATGGGATTCTAGAACAGAAAAAGGGCACTGTGGGAGAAAGGAAGAAATCTGAATAAAGTGTAGAATTTCACTAATATATCCTTTTTTTTTTTAGATGGAGTCTCATTCTGTCGCCCATCGCCCATGCTGGAGTGGCATGCTGGAGTGGCATGGTCTCGGCTCACTGCAACCTCTGCCTCCTGGGTTCAAGGGATCCTCCCACCTCAGCACCTCCCCACCTGCCTACCCAAGTATCTGGGATTACAAGTGTGAACCACCACACTCAGCTATTTTGCATTTTTAGCACAGACAGGGCTTTACTATGTTGGCGAGGCTGGTCTCAAACTCCTGACCTCAAGGGATCCAACTGCCTTGCCCTCCCAAAGTGCTGGGATTGCAGGTGTGAGCCACTATTCCCTTTTTGGCTGTAATGTGTCCATATTGATTCATTAACTGTGACAAATGTATCATACTAATGTAAGCTGTTAATAGGGGAAACTGGGGTTCGGTTAGAGCAATTCTGTTACCTGCAATACTTCAGTAAATCTACAACTACTAAAAGAAAATCATTAGTTTAAAAAAGTGAAAAAGGCTGGGCACGGTGGCTCATGCCTATAATCCCAGCACTTTGGGAGGCTGAGGTGGGGGGCATCATCTGAGCTCAGGAGTTCTAGACAAGACTGAACAACATGGTGAAACCCCGTCTCTACTAAAAATAGAAAATTAGCCAGGCGTAGTGGCAGGCACCTGTAATCCCAGCTACTCGGGAAACTGAGGCAGGAGAATCACTTAAATCAAGTAGATGGGACTATGAGTGTGGGCCATCACGCCCAGCTAATTTTGTGTGTGTGTCTGGAGGCAAGAGCCTCCCTGTGTTGCTGAGGGTGGTCTTGAACTCCTAGGCTCAAGGGATTCTCCCCCGCTGGCTTCCCAACTTGCTATTGTAACTGAAACTTCTTAGATTCTTTTGTGTTTCAGTTCTAATTGATAAGGAGATGTCCAAAAATTACTTCCTTTTTCTGTGTGAATTGACTTAAACCACTGCAGCAATTGAATACATCTAACGTTTGCCAGATTTCCTCTTCATGTTGCTCTGTTGATACAGTTTTGGTGTTGGATTTTTGATAAGGTGTGTGAACATGAAGCTGTGATTATAATGCAAGCAAACATGTAATGCCTTGTGGATTTTTAAACAGTATTAGTTTTCAAGGGAAAATGATTTTCAAAAGACAACTGTGCCTAACCAACTTTTCAAAGTTGCAAATAATTTAATTGCTTATCATTGTATGTTCATTAATGGCTATCTGTAATAAGCTACAGCAATTAGACAAAAATTGAACAATATACCAGGTTCCAATCGACCAAAGTGCAGTTATGTGACTTGATTTTAAGGAAGTAATGTTTTGGGGTTAACTATCTTCAGTTAATTTTTAGTGTCCCCGCTATTAAGTAATCTTGTTCTGCTTCATTTTGCCATTTCATTCTTACATTACAGCTCGCAGTAAGCACATCACTTCATGGCTTCCAATTAGAGAATCCTTAGGTAAACATGACCTGGCTTGCCTGCATAAAAATATTTTTAAAAATCTAGCTAAATTCCCTTTCCTATCTGTAACTAAGCCCACCAGACCTTTTTGGATTGACTCGTGGGCAGTAACATAACAAAAAAGGGCTTTATTCTCTATTACTAAATCTGGTCCCTACTTTGAAGTTAACCAAATTCCATCTTTGGTTAGATTCTTGATTACGGTGTGAAACTAATCAATGGGAGTTTTTTGGTTTTTGTTTGTTTGTTTGTTTTTCAGACGGAGTTTCACTCTTGTTACCCAGGCTGGAGTGCAATGGCACGATCTCGGCTCACCGCAACCTCCGCCTCCTGGGTTCAAGCAATTCTCCTGCCTCAGCCTCCTGAATAGCTGGGATTACAGGCACGCGCCACCATGCCCAGCTAATTTTTTGTATTTTTAGTAGAGACAGGGTTTCACCATGTTGACCAGGATGGTCTCGATCTCTTGACCTCGTGATCCACCCGCCTCGGCCTCCCAAAGTGCTGGGATTACAGGCTTGAGCCACCGCGCCCAGCCAATTTTTTTTTTTTTTAATTACTCATACTGAAGTTATAGGTGACAAAACTGGAAATTTTATAACTGTTTTAACAATGACTATTAAGACAAAAAACATAGTGGCTCATGCCTGTAATGCTGGCAGTTTGGGAGGTCAAGGCGGGAGAACTGCTTGAGTCCAGGAGAACCCTGTCTCTATAAAAACTAAAAAAATTAGTCTGATGTGTACCTCGTGCTTGTGGTCTCAGCTTCCTGGAGACTGAGTGGGAGGATTGCTTGAGCCTGGGAGGTTGAGATTGTAGTGAGCTGTGTTCACACCACTGCACTCCAGCCTGAGCAACAGAAAAGAAAGAAGAAAAGCACAATAAATTGCCTAAAAGCTATATATGTGATTTAGAGCTTCGGAAGAGTTTGTTACATGAAAACCCAGAAGTTTCATTTTTCTTTGTAAATCAGCAATCTTCTTCTTTCCATATGTCCCTCTCAGAGCCTGTCACCCTATGAAGGCATTTAGTGTTATATAAATGGTAATATTCTTAAACATGAATGTCTAAGCTTAATGCTATTTGGTACCCAAAGACATTTGAATCTCTCTCTCTCTCTCTTTCTCTCTCTCTATATCCACTCACATAATCTCGACAATTAGAGCTTGGTGTACTGCTCAGTCTTTGTCTAATTGCTATAGTTTGTTCACAAAGAAAAAGTAGGAATATATAGATATTGAATTGGAAACTAAGAAACCCATATAGACTTTTACGTAAAGAAGGTACCATGAGCTCAAACATCTCAGCCTTCAGAACTATTCAACATCTTCTTTGATGAAGGAAACAACCACCAGATGACTTTGTTCCAACCAGCAAGATCTTGCCCAGGCCAAAATTGGATCAGTAAAGATGATAGTGTCCAAACTCCTGAATACTGTCTCAGGAACCTCCAAAGATATGCCATGGAGTCCAGTAGTGGAACCTCTTCCTATCTAGTTTCAAAAGACCTTCACTGATTTCAAGACTGTAATGGAATATCTCTCTCAAATGAATTCTTCCGACACACTTGTAGAAAAAGGGCCTGTGGTTAAACAAAGGCCTGCCTGCCAAATCTAGAAGATTCACAACACATGCTGGAATAAGAAGTCTCTGAGGTGTTCTGCAATAAATAAATTTAAACAAACAAACAAAAAAGACTGTTAACAGTTTGTCTACATTAATTCCTTAGTTCCCCACCTCTCTTCAAACCCCAGCAAAAACACACTTTGAACAGGGAATAATCAGCCCCCACCAGGTGGAAGGTTTATAGGCTTATTCTCTGGAGAGGGGAAAGACACAGGAATTTCTCAACTGAATAAACAGGCCCCAGTTTCTAGCGTCGTGGCTCACACCTGTAATCCCAGCACTTTGGAAGGCCAAGTCAGGAGGATCACAGGAGGCCAGGTGTTCAGGACCAGCATGGCCAACATGGTGAAACCCCATCTTTACTAAAAATACAACAATTAACTGGGTGTGGTGGTGCACATCTGTAGTTCCAGCTACTTGGGAGGCTGAGACATGAGAAACTGCTTGCACCTGGGAGGTGGAGGTTGCAGTGAGCCAAGATTACACCACTGCACTCCAGCCTAGGCAAAAAAGTGGTGAAATTTTGTCTCCAAAAAAAAAAAAAAAAAAAGCCCCAGTTGAGGAGGAGAATGCTATGGTAACCAGAAAATTAGCTAAGATTCTTTTTTATGCAAAAGAATGTTTTACATACTCATTAACATAGTAATTAATATAAATTACTTTTTTTTTTTTTTTTTTTGAGACGGAGTTTTGCTCGTTACCCAGGCTGGAGTGCAATGGCATGATCTCGGCTCACCGCAACCTCTGCCTCCTGGGTTCAGGCAATTCTCTTGCCTCAGCCTCTTGAGTAGCTGGGATTACAGGCATGTGCCACCATGCCCAGCTAATTTTTTGTATTTTTAGGAGAGATGGGGTTTCACCATGTTGACCAGGATGGTCTCGATCTCTTGACCTCGTGATTCACCCGCCTCGGCCTCCCAAAGTGCTGGGACTACAGGCGTGAGCTACCACGCCCGGCTTATAAATTACATTTTGATAATGTAAAATATAGTGTTTTTGTTAGGCTTTAAAAAAGAAACAACAGCATTAGCTCAATTTAAGATCACTGGTGAGGCTCTTTAAATTGTTTAGGAGGCTGAGATTTATTCTCTTCCTTCCTTGGTTCCCAGAATGCTGGAGACCAAGTCTTTATCCTCAAGGCAGGAGGCTGGAAGAGTCTTTGGAATGGACCAGTCCAAGAGAAAGAACTAAATGTATGGAAAATCCCAAGTTCTCCAATAAAGTGACCCAGCCAGATCATTCACAGAGAAACCCACAAATGACTATACCGATACATGTTTCCAGAGCTTCCAATCAACTCTTTGGCCCCTCACTATTAAATATTAAGAGATGGCTGGGTGCAGTGGCTGACGCCTGTAATCCTAACACTTTGGGAGGCCGAGGCGGGCAGATCGCCTGAGGTCAGAAGTTCGAGACCAGCCTGGCCAACTTGGTGAAACCTGTCTCTACTAAAAATACAAAAATTAGGCAGACACAGTGGTACACACCTGTAATCCCAGCTACTCAGGAGGCTGAGGCACAAGAATCACTTGAACCTGGGAGGTGGAGGTTGTGGTGAGCTAAGATTGCCCTCCATCCTAGGCAACAAGAGCAAAACTACAGCTCAAAAATAAATAAATAAAAATAAAAATAAATATTAACAGACAAGAAATAACAGATACCTGAACAAATCATTTAATATGAAAGAGATAAAACAGAGAAGGGTAACAGAGAAAAAAAGACTATGTTAATTGAATTAAATACTGAAAAGAAGAAAAAGCTGTTATTAATAGTCTCAGAGATACAAAAAAGATATTAAAATTACAAAACAAGATACTCTAAGGGGCCTAAAGAGAACAAAAAAATTAAAATAAAAAATATGATGGTAGAAATAAAAGAATCAAAAGTAGAGCAAGAAATTTTCTGGCAAGGAGTGGTGGCTCACACTTATAATCCCAGCATTTTGGGAGGCCAAGGCAGGTGACCTCACTTGACGCTAGGAGTTCAAGACCAGCCTGTTCAACATGGTGAAACCCCATCTCTACTAAAAATACAAAAATTAGCCAGGTGTGGTGGCAGGCGCTTGTAGTCCCAGCTACTTGGGAGGCTGAGGCACAATAATCGCGTGAACCCTGGAGGCAGAGGTTGCAGTGAACCAAGACTGTGCCATTACACTCCAGCCTGGGTGACAGAGTCCATCTAAAAATAAATAAATAAATAAAAAAGAAAAGGGCCAGGCAGGGTAGCTCACACATGTAATCCCAACACTTCGGGAGGCGAAGGCAGGAGCAACACCTGAGCCCAGAGATTCAAGACCAGCCAGCTTTGACAACATAGTAATGCTCCATCTCTACTTACAATTTAAAAACTAAATAAAGGACAATGGATTTCACAATTGAAAGGCTCTTTGGATGCTCTTCACATGAGGGTAAAATAGATTCACAACAGTGTGAAATTTCAAACTCTGGGACCAAAAAGAATTTTCTACAACTCTCAGAGAGAAAAATAGTCACACATAAAAGGAGCTGAATTGCTTCAGACTTTTCACTGGTGACCTTAGAATCTAGAAGAAAGTGGAGTAACACACTTAGAATGCCAAAGGCAAATACTTTTTAATCTAGAATTTATACCCAGCCACACTATTAATCAAGTATGAGGAAAGAATAAGACATTTTTTTTGACAACCCAAGGCTTGATTTTATCCTACGAGCTACCAATGGTTCTTACATTCTTAGAAGCTTGGAAAAAATGAAAATAATACTATGCAGCAAAAACCTCTGTGGACAAAGCCTGATAGACTTACAACCTATTTCTTTTGCAGAAAAAGTTTACTGACCTCTGATTTAGACAACTGGTGTAGATTTGAGGGTTTAATTAGAAATCCGTGCATAGAAAACCACACCTAGCCAGTATTGCAAATTTTCGGTGTGGTCAAGGATATAGAGCTTTCCTTTGTTTATTTGTTTGCTTGTTTGTTTTGAGATAGAGTCTTACTCTGTTGCACAAGCTGGAGTGCAGTAGGGTGATGCAGGCTCACTGCGACCTCTGCCTCCAGGGTTCAAGTGATTCTCCTGCCTCAGCCTCCCGAGTAGCTGGGATTACAGGTGCACAACACCACACCCAGCTAATTTTTGTATTTTTAGTAGAGATGGGGTTTTACCGTATTGGCCAGGTGAAAAGTAGTGATTGTATCATTCTATGCCAGCCTGGGTCACACAGCAAGACCGTATCTCCAAAAAACAAGGTAGACTTCTTTTCTCTTAAACTCCCGACCTCAGGTGATGCGCCCACCTTGGCCTCTTAAAGTGCTGGGATTACAGGTGTGAGCCACCGCACCTGGCCAGAATTTCCTTATTTCTCCAGAGGAAGGGGTTTTCCTTCCCCCTTTCTTAAAAATGACCCAAAAACAAAAAAATTAAAACCACCTCAATAATTTCCCCTCAAACACAAAAGGCTTAGTGAGTGTAAATTTTGTTGAAAATGTCACTGATTCCTCTTTGACTGTTAATCGATTGTTCCTGGGTTCCAGATTCACCTGCACTTACATGACTTCAGGTGAGTTGCGGAGCCGTAAAAACCCAGGTGACAGAGCCACAGTGAGTGATGAGGCTCCTTTTTCTGTCTCACCTTATGCAGGGCTTATAAGAGATTCTGGAGAAGCAAAGATTTTATAGAACTGGAGTACCAATTTACCCTTGTCATCACCGTAATGGGAGCTTGGGAAGATAGTTATCTTCACAACCTGTTTTCCAGAATATTTCACAAATTGTACACAAACATAAACAGGAATTTTAATTGAGTACTTTTATAACTGCAGTATTCTATACTCCAGATGACTTGAACTATGTCTTGGTTGTCATAAAAATATCCACCAAATGAGTAGATTGTTATAAAAATTGAAAGGGCCAATAGACCATCAAAGATATTCCCCTCAAGGCTTACCTATCAGAATGCGAGGTATTTCTTTGTGGAAAGATGTATTTAGTTTCCTGCCTTGACAATGTGATTGTTATGACATTACTGGCAATGCTAATGTTTTGGCCGAAACTGAAACAAATGAAGGGATTTTATGTTTTGTTTTGTTTTTCTTTTTTCAACTACATATTATCCTGGAATGGCATCAGATAAACAAGTTCTAAAAGACTGGAAATTAAAAATAATAAAAGCAGAGCCAGTTACTTGGGGGTAATAAGAAGGAACTAAATATTGTGAGATGATAGGTACAAAGTACTTTAGATTTTCCAGGCATTTTAATAAGAATATTTTCCCAGGCCAGGTGCGGTGGCTCACGCCTGTAATCCCAGCACTTTGGGAGGCTGAGATAGGTGGATCACTTGTGGTCAGGAGTTCGAGACCAGCCTGGCCAACATGGTGACACCTCATCTCTATTAAAAAAAAAAAAAAAATTTTTTTAACGAATATTTTTCTTTAAGAAAATTAGAGATATTTTACAAATGTTCCTTTTTTGAGCTAATTTCTTTAAACTTTTTATGAGCATTTAAAGAAAAAATGGGCCAGGTGTGGTGGCTCACACCTGTAATTCCATCACATTGGGAGGCTGAGGTGGGCAGATCACCTGAGGTTGGGAGTTTGAGACCAGCTTGACCAACATGGAGAAACCCCATCTCTACTGAAAATACTAATTAGGTGGGCATGGTGGAGTATGCCTGTAATCCCAGCTACTCAAGAGGCTAAGGCAGGAGAATCACTTGAATCTGGGAGGTGGAGTTTGCAGTGAGCAGAGATCATGCCATTGCACTCCAGCCTGGGTAACAAGAGCAAAACTCCGTCTCAAAAAAAAGATAAGAGAAGAAAAAAGAAAAAATGATAACATTGTCTGTGGGGGTTCTAATAGATGTAATACATTTGACAACCACAGCAAAAAAGCAGAGTGATGGTGAATGGACTCGTATGGTAGCAAAGTTTCCAGATTTTACATGAAGTAGTTCGGTATTAACTCTACATTGTAAAAAGTTAAAGAAAAGGTAGGTTCGGGCCTGGTGGCTCACGCCTGTAATCCAAGCACTTTGGAGGCCAAGGTGGGCAAATCACCTGAGGTCGGGGTGTTCAAGACCAGCCTGACCGACATGGTGAAACCCCATCTTAAAAAAAAAAAGAAAAGGTAAAGTTTTAGGCTGGGCGCAGTGGCTCACACCTGTAATCCCAGCACTTTGGGAGGCCAAGGCAGGAGGATTGCTTCAGTCCAGAAGTCCGAGACCAGGCTGGGCAACATAGACCTCATTTCTACAAAAAACGAAAAGATTAGCTGGGCATGGTGGCACGAGCCTGTAGTCCAAGCTATTCAGGATGCTGAGGTGGCAGGAGACCTTAGCCAGGCGATGGGGGCTGCATGTGACCACACCACTATACTCCAGCCTGGGCAACTGAGTGTGACCTTTTCTAAAATATACATATATATAGTAATCTCCAAGTGACCAGTAAAAAAATACAAAGGGACATAGCTAAAAATCAGATAGACAAAATACAATTTTTTTTTTTTTTTATGATGAAGTCTCGCTCTGTCGCCTAGGTTGGAGTGCAGTGGTGCGATCTCAGCTCACTGCAACCTCCACCTCCCGGGTTCAAGTAATTCTTTGCCTCAGCCTCCTGAGTAGCTGGGATTACAGGCACCCTCCATCACGCCCGGCTAATTTTTGTATTTTTAGTAGAGACAGGGTTTTACCATGTTGACCAGACTGAACTCCTGACCTCGTGATCCACCCACCTCAACCTCCCAAAGTACTGGGATTACAGGTGTGAGCCACCAGTGCCCGGCTGACAAAATACAATTTTAAAGAAACATTCAAATATTAGAAAGCTGGAAAGTAGGAAGAGAGATAAAAATATCAGTGGGAACAGACAAAAAAATAGTAAAATGGTTAACCTAAATCCTACCAAATCAATTGTTACATTAAACGTTAATGAACTAAAAAAAGTAGACTTTCGACCGGGTATAGTGGCTCACACCTATAATTCTGGCACTTAGGGAGGTCATAGCAAAAGGATCCCTTGAGCTCAAGAGTTTAAGACCAGTCTGGACAACACAGGGAGACCCTGCCTCTATAAAAAAGTAAAAAAAAAATAGCTCCGTATTGTGGCACACGCCTGTAGTCCCAGCTACTGGGGGTGCTGAGGTGGGAGGATTGCTTGAGCTCTGGAAGTTGAGCCTTCAGTGAGCCGTGATTGTACCACTCTATGCCAGTGAGGGCCACAGAGCAAGACCACGTCTCAAAAAAACAGACTTATTTTCTTTAAGTGTTAAAGGCCTAGTTAATTTTTGGAGGTTTTTAGCAGCAAAAAAACCTCTGGATGGCACATTTAATGACACAGCTGCAAACCAAAGATCTACACATCGTTCTGGAGGTAAGTTTTATATGCAGCCATTATTGATCATCTGACCCTGGCCCAGTGGCAACTGGACCTTGCTTGGCGAGGGGCTTATCCCCCGAGTAGATGTGTGTGGCCCAGTGACCAGAAACAGCTGAAGCAACAAAGAGCCTGAACACCTGGAGGCCTGCCTCCTCGTCTCAGGTCGTCCTGGATTGAGTGTTAGCGAAGAGGAAAGTGATACTGTCTTTCTTTCTGAAAAAATCAACGATTTGTTATCCATTTTGTCATTTTAAATTTTTTCTTTTTCTCTTTTTTAAAAATAGAGATGGAGGTCTAACTATGTTGCCCAGGCTGGTCTCGAACCCCTTGGCTCAAGCAGTCCTCGAACCTTGGCCTTCCAAAGTGCTGAGATTACAAGGCATGAACCACGGTGCCTGGCCACTGTACCTCTGTAATTACGTTGAGAGGCGTAGCCATCATAGCGTGACTGTAGACAGCATTAATCAAAGATAACACAATAAACGGTGACCTAGAGAACTGTAGTAACAAACAGAAAGGGGCTGTTCTGGGAGAAAGTAGCAGTCAAACAAATTTGGGGTCACTAGTCAGGTGACTGGATGTAATGTTGCAAGATTGGTGGTCACAGCGTGCTGAAACCCGGGCAGTTTTTCCTGACCTAATATACGATTTGCAAGGGCACTGGCTCAGGGCCTTGAGCCCTTAGCACATGTGACTTCCCTTACTATAATTCTATAATCCGCTTCTTCCTTTTTTTTTTTTTTAAAGATGGGGTTTCACCATGTTGGTCAGACTGGTCTTGAACTCCCGACCTCAGTTGATCTGCCCGCCTTGGCCTCCAAAGTGCTTGGATTACAGGCATGAGCTGCCACGCCCGGCCCAATCCGCTTCTTATTATTGCCAATTTTATAGATGAGAACAATAACTCCCAGGAAGGTCAAGGGACTCATTTTCCTCATGAAAACACAGCAAGTAAGAGACAGAGCTGGCTGTTCTGATTTGACCTCCTTGACTCTTTCCACAGCAGCATACCTGTTTCCAGGGGTACGCTCTGTATAGGGAAGCCCATCAGAGTTAGGGAAATAAGGAAACAGGACATAAAGGCAACTTGGAGCTTGCTGAGAGGGCTCCCCAGGCTCCCTTTAGGATGGGAGTCTGTTCCAGGGTGCAGCCAGCCCGAGACGGCCAAGAGTGGCAGGTGAGCCTCGTAAGACAAGGGTCGGTGGATTCATCTGCTTGGAGAGAGATGCACGATCCTGATTGTCTCTTGAGAGATAGTGGAGGATCAGCACTGCCGAGATCAAACCCTAGAGCTCAGGAGGATCTCAAGCAAGTGCTTTGTCCACTGGCAAAACCTTCATCCAAACCAAATAAGACAAGCGATTGTGGGAAGAGACTAGTGCATTTCTGGTGATTATACCTTACAGAGAGGCAGGAACAAAGGGAGAGAACAATGCTTCCAGGCCTTTGATCTTCTTTACCTGCCACAGGCCTCTGACTTCCTGAGGCAGGAAATGGTGACATCACCCTGCGTTTGTCAGCACTCTCCTATTCTGAGTCACCGGGATTGCTGGCATAGTTATCCATAAGATTTCCAAGTAGATTATTTACTCTCCTTTTAGGGGCTTGGCGTTGCACCCTGCCACCCTCCCTCAGCGAACTGCCAGACCTCTGTTCAGTTCGAGATTTCCTCCTTGGAATGTCATTCAGGGTCCTTATAAGTAGTATCTTCTCATTTTTATTAACATTATCCTTTATTAACCAACTCTAAATTGGGGGTAGGAGGTCATAAAAATACCCATTTGAATGAATTACAGTTAATTTTAACCATTCCTCCATCGCTGGACATGAATATCGTTTCCAGTTATTTGCTATTATAGACAATGTGAAAGGAAACATCTTGGCGGGGCATGGTGGCTCACGCCTGTAATCCCAGCATTTTGGGAGCCGAAGTGGGCGAATCAATTGAAGTCAGGAGTTTGAGACCAGCCTGGCCAACATGGTGAGACCCTGTCTCTACTAAAAATACCAAAAAAATTAGCCAGGCGTAGTAGCACATGCCTGTAATCCCAGCTACTCGGGAGGCTGATTGCAGGAAAACTGCCTGAACCCAGGAGGTGGAGGTTACAGTGAGCTGAGATCACACCACTGCACTTCAGCCTAGGTGACAGAGCAAGCTGCTGTCTCAAAAAAACCGTCATTTTATTTTATTATTTTATTTTTTTGAGACGGTGTCTCACTCTTTCACCAGGCTGGAGTGCAGTGGCACGATCTCACCTCACTGCAACCTCCACCTCCTGGGTTCAAGTGATTCCCCTGCCTCAGCCTCCTGAGTATCTGGGACTACAGGCACACACCACCACACCCAGCGAATTTTTTGTATTTTAGTAGACATGGGGTTTCACCATGTTGGCCAGGATAGTCTTGCTCTCCTGACCTTGTGACCTGCCCACCTCAGCCAAAATGCCATTTTAAATCTGAACAGGTTCTGAAAAATTGTTCCTAAAAAAAAAGTCAATGAGACGCAGTGGCTCACCCCTGTAAGCCCAGCATTTTAGGAGGCCAAGGCGGGTGGATCACCTGAGGTCAGGAGTTTGAGACCAGCCTGGTCAACATGGTGAAACCCCATTCTTACTAAAAAATACAAAAATTTAGCTGAGCATGGTGGTGGGCGCCTGTAACCCCAGCTACTCAGGAAGCCAAGGCAGGAGAATCGCTTGAACCCGGGAGGTGGAGGTTGCAGTGAGTGGAGATCGCGCCACTGCACTCCAGCCTAGTGACAGAGTGAGACTCTGTCACAAAAATAAATAAATAGGCCAGGCACGGTGGCTCAAGCCTGTAATCCCAGCACTTTGGGAGGCCGAGGCGGGTGGATCACGAGGTCAAGAGATCGAGACCATCCCGATCAACATGGTGAAACCCCGTCTCTACTAAAAATACAAAAAATTAGCTGGGCATGGTGGCGCGTGCCTGTAATCCCCGCTACTCAGGAGGCTGAGGCAGGAGAATCGCCTGAACCCAGGAGGCAGAGGTTGTGGTGAGCCGACATCACGCCATTGCACTCCAGCCTGAGTAACAAGAGCGACACTCCGTCTCAAAAAAATAAATAAATAAATAAATAAATAAATAAATAAATAAAAGTACTAACTTACTCCTGCACCCACAGTGCTGCTCTTGGGAGCAGAATTCTGGAGGGAAAGGCAATATGCAAGGGAAACAGTTTGCCTTTAAGTTTTAACATAGCCTATGCCAAAACTTAAAGAAGGAAGACCAATAAACAGTACTGTAGCAAGAGGAGAAGCTGAACCTACCAGTGGTGTGAGCTCTCATACACTTAACCCTCCTAAAGTACGGTCTTGAATAACAGACAACATCAAAAGGCAGCTGTGCTTTTCTCAGAATAAAACAGCTGAGCTAAACAACCAAAACCAAACAGCTGTACTGCCTTTGGATTTAGTGTTACATTAAAATTAGATGTTTTCTTTCCCCAGCCTTTTTTTTTCTCCTTGATGGAAAGAAAGCAATTGAAGAGTTTTATTTCAGACATAAATGTTATGTTTAAATCATGTGTACACAGCCCACAGTAAAATGTTAGTTATTGTGGAACTCTGACTGATAGCACTGTCACTTACAAGGAGAGACTCTGTCTCAATTGTTTTCATTCTTCAATACTACTTAACTATTTAGAATTTGCCTGTGTACAGTGATCATTGATGTTGTAGATGTGAGAGTTCAGTTGCAAAGGTTTGAATATTTTATTTGTAAAAAGTATGAAAATATTCAATTGATTAAAACACCTTAAACTTAATGCTTAAATAGTTATTATTCTTTTCGTTTAGAGAAAAGTTAATTATCTTACAATCTAAACTATTAATAACGAATAATACAGGCAAAGAACAAAACAAAATCAAACTTCTTCCTTACAACAAGCTTATAACTTTCTTTTAAAAAAAATTATAACGAGTTAAATTTTTACATTACAAAATATTAAATACTCATTGGAGAAAATATAGCAGACAATATAGGCAGACTTTGCCCGTCTTGTTTATGCTTACTGCGTTGGGTGTACGGTCATTAAGTGATTATTTATTATTATGTTACTTAAGTGTTTTTCCATTTTTTTACCTTCTTGAGGACAGACAAGTGTCTTATTTTCTCCTCTGTATTCTCAGGCTCAATATATTGCAAGAGTCCAATAAATACTTTCTGAGTAAATGAATGAATGCATATATACATGAATATTGGGACTATATTAGTAAAAGATACTGAGGCTAGATCTTTGGGGATCTAGACGGTAAGTTTAATTTTTTCAGTTATTATTATTATATAATTTTCATCAGAATCCTGGAGCTGAAATAAGAAATTCCCAGATGTTCTTCTGTAAAATGCAGTTGGCCTTATGTGTTTTGATTGCTTTTGGCTGATATCAGAGGTTTTCACTGAGTTATGCTCCTTTAAACCACAGACCATGCACAGATAGCCTTGAACCCTGAGCCCCTCAGCTTAGGATTAGAATGTGGCAGATGGGTGTTCATTAGATTTTTGTTGAAAAAAATGCCTTCCAGGCCGGGTACGGTGGCTCATGCCTGTAATCCAAGCACTTTGGAGGCCAAGGCGGGCAGATCACCTGAGGTCAGGAGTTCAAGACCAGACTAACCAACATGGTGAAACCCCATCTTTGAAAAAAAAAAGGGCCGGGCGCGGTGGCTCAAGCCTGTAATCCCAGCACTTTGGGAGGCCGAGGCGGGTGGATCATGAGGTCAAGAGATCGAGACCATCCCGGTCAACATAGTGAAACCCCGTCTCTACTAAAAATACAAAAAATTAGCTGGGCATGGTGGCGTGTGCCTGTAATCCCAGCTACTCAGGAGGCTGAGGCAGGAGAATTGCCTGAACCCAGGAGGTGGAGGTTGCGGTGAGCCGAGATCGCGCCATTGCACTCCAGCCTGGGTCACAAGAGCGAAACTCCGTCTCAAAAAAAAAAAAAAACCGAAAAAATTAAAAATAAAAGAAAAAGTGCCTTCTAATTTATCCATGTTTGATCTTACGGTTGTACCGTGATTGCTCCCATGTTCTTAAACTCTTCCTGTCCTCTTCATTCAGACAAACTACACCTCCTTTTCTGATGCTCGTGCTTGGATGGGGTCCCTTCTCCAGCCTACGGAGGCCTCTTTGTGTCACCAAATCGTACAGTGTATTTTTTATTTTTATTTTTTAATTTTTATATATTTTTTTGAGACAGAGTTTCACTCATCACCTAGGCTGGAGTGCAGTGGCATGATCTCAGCTCGCTGAACCCTCTGCCTCCCGGGTTCGAGTGATTCCCCTACCTTAGCCTCCCAAATAGCTGGGAATACAGGTTCACGCCACCACACCTGACTAATTTTTGTTGTTTTTTGAGATGGAGTCTCGCTCTGTCACCTAGGCTGGAGTGCAGTGGCGCCATCTCGGCTCACTACAAGCTCTGCTTCCCAGGTTCAAGCAATTCTCCTGTTTCAGCCTCCCAAGTAGCTGGGATTACAGGCACCTGCCACCATGCCCGGCTAATTTTTGTATTTTTAGTAGTGACAAGGTTTCACCATATTGGTCAGGCTGGTCTCAAACTCCTGACCTCAGGTGATAGATCACCTCGGCCTCCCAAAGTGCTGGGATTACAGGTGTGAGCCACTGGACCTGGCCATATTGTATATTCTTTAAAACAAACAAACAAAAAGCTCATTAGATTTTTCCCAGCTGAGTTCAATTCTTTACCTTCTATTTGTTTCTGACCACTCCACCAAAACCCACTTTAGTGGTCAAGTGGGAGAGCTATAAATTACTCAAAGTCTATTTACTGGCAGGTTGTAAGAGCCTTGGAGCAGGAAAGGTCTTGGCTTTTTTAGTGAGACTTGCTCTAGGTCCCTGGTTTCTAAATCTGGACAGGTGTCATCATTGGAGGAACTAGTTAAACATCTGCATTCCTGGCCCCATTCCAGCCTCGGTGACTCAGAATTTGGGGTGTGCTACCCCGAACCTCCAAAGAGTACTGCAGGAGTCTCAGGAATTTGGATTTTAACAAGTGTTCCGGGCAATTCTGATACCTGGGCAGGTAGTTCATACATTCAGTGTAAATTCCTTCCAGGTTAAGCAGAGGGACAAGGGAGAAAGAATGAGCTCAAATTTTGGCAAAGATTGGGAGTTAGTCTGACTTCCTGTCCGTGTTGTCTATGTATTTTCGCTTTTATCTTTAGAACCTACGTTTTCCTCCATGCCTTTCATGGTTAACTTGTAGACTGACTCTAGAGGCCAAGGACTTGCTACTTCATTTGTATCAGAAGCAGGAATTTCTATGAAAATGAACAGACCTGAATTCTTTTATCTTGCAATCCTGGAATTGTTAGGAATTTAAAGGTCACTTAGTGACCTTATTTAGTGGGACACCTTAGATATCCAAAGGACAAGCAATGACATCAAGATTAGCAACTCGCATAATTGTAGTGAGCCACCCAGAGCAAGCCTTCCCGGAGGCTTCCAGCCTGAAGTCTTGAGCACTGCAAGCGGAGAGATCAGAAAGTCGTAAGTAAACGCTATTTGGGGAGAGGAGTTGGGGGTGCCTACAGGAAAATGGGGGAGACCACATGGTACTGGGAGAGCGAAGCGGGCGTGGAACAGGAATGTGGGTGAGAACAATCTTTCAGTGCACTCTGACAAAAAGGAATTCATTTACTTAACTCCCCAAACACCTGTGAGTTATCTCCCGAGACCCTGATCTGATGCTAACCACAGGTCTTGCCCTCAAAGAGCTCTCAATCTAGTGGGATAGACAGATACCTATGACAATAGAGAGTGATAAGTCTAACAATAGAGGCAGATTTCAGGAATAAGGTAAGAATATGCGCAAACACGCCAGCCCCAAGGGTTTGTGGAGCCCTTCAAAATTATTTATAGTGTTGGCTATAACAGTAACATTAAAATATGCAAGCTAGCCAGGCACAGGTGGCTCATGCCTGTAATCCCAGCACTTCAAGGTGCCGAGGCAGAAGGATCTTTTGAATTCAAGAGTTTGAGACCAGCCTAAGTAACATAGTGAGAACTGTCTTTACAAAAACTAAAAAAAAAAAAAAAAAAAAAATAGCCTGGCATTGTGGTGAGTGCCTGTAGTTCCAGCTACTCAGGAGTCTTGAGGGGGACGGATCACTTGAGCCCAGAAATTTGAGGCTGCAGTGAGTTATGATCAGGCCACTGTACTCCAGCCTGTGCAACACTGTCTCTAAAAAATAAAATAAATAAAAAATAAAGTACATAAGCTAAACAGAGAATCTATATCCAATTGTTTTTAGAATCATTTTAAACTTGCATTTGATTGCACCACGTTATTCCAGCCTGAGTGACAGGGTGAGATCCTGTCTCAAAACAAACAAACAAAAAATGACTACCATAGATATAATGAAGAAATATGAATTTCATAATGTATTAAAAGAAATCTCATATATGAATTGTTCACGTGAGAGAAAACATAGGGATAGATGTATACTGTAGAAGGAAAAATTACCTTAAGCTAAAATGAAAACTTGCTAAATTTCTCTTTCTTGTTCTCTTTTTAAAAATAATCAACTTTCTTTTGTGTTTCTTGAAAAAGGTAAATATTTGTCTTTGGGATAATGTGACAAATGAATACACTTTGCCTTTCTCTCCTGCCTGCACCTTCACTTGCAATCACAAAGCTATTGTTGAATGCTAGGGACCAAAGGTATTTTACTGCTGTGATATAAAATGGCAATTGTGGGAATGTAGATTTCAAGATTTCTCAGGGAGGGAGCTGGGTGCCATAGCCCACACCGGAATCCCAGCACTTTGGGAGGCTGAGGTGGGTGGATTACTTGAGGTTAGGAGTTCAAGACCAGCCTGGCTAACATGGTGAAACCCCATCTCTGCTAAAAATACAAAAATTAGCTGGGCGTGGTGACATGCACCTGTAATCCCAGCTACTTGGGAGGCTGAGGCATGAGAATTGCTTGAACCCACGAGGTGGAGGATGCAGTGAGCTGAGATGGTGCCATAGTTCTCCAGCCTGTGTGACACAGTCAGACTCTGTCTCCAAAAAAATAAAAAAGACTTCTCAGGTATGGACTGGGTAGAAGAAAAAAAAAAAAAAAAAGAAGGTGCTCCAGATTATTGGTATCAGGGCAGGGATAGTGCAGAGAAAGAAAGTAGGACTATTCGGAGTCTGAGAAAGAAAAAAAATTACTCTAAACGTGGAAATGATTGTAATTAGCAAGTATCAGGCATCATAGTTTAGACCTATACAGAGGTAAGTAAACACTCAAAGTGTGTTATTTAACTGATTAGCAAGGAGGACAAGATATCTTCATATTTTAATAAAGAATTCCTGAATCAGGAGTGCTGTAGGAAGTTTCATGGATAGGAATAAAGTAGTCAGAACAAAATCCAATGCTTAAAATTACCATAATTCAGGCTGGGCACCGTGGCTCACGCCTATAGTCCCAAAACTCTGGGAGACCAAGGCAGGCGGATCACAAGGTCAGGACATCCAGACCAACCTGGCCAACACAGTGAAACCCCGTCTCTACTAAAGATACAAAATACAAAAATAATTCAGCCTGGGTGACAGAGCCAGACTCCATCTCAAAAATAAAATTTAATTTAATTTAATTTAATTTAAAGAATGGCCCTGTTTTCCTCTAAGATTATATAAGGTTCTTACTGCAATGGAATCCTAAGTCATTTTATATAGCTTTTCATTTCTAATAACTAGGTTGAATCTGTGCTACACAGATTTGGTTATTAATAGATATAATTCAGCCTTCTTCACCGAAATCGGTGCTTTCTTTTATTTCTTTCTGCTCCTGACACAAGCTAGGCACAAACTAGGCATTCAAAAAATATTTGTTGACTGATGAAAACAGTGATATGCACAATCAGAATTTATCATTTTGAACTGTTACAAAAAACAGTTTAAAAATATGGATTCCATAGTCCATAGTCATTTCAACTTATTTTTTTCCCCCAAGTATCAGGAAAATATTTTCTTGACAGATTTTTCTCCAGTAAAACTGAAACCTAAATTCAGTCTACTTATCCGGAGTTCATACCCACCACTTAGATTATAGAAAGGTATGTCTATAATTCCAAATTCACTCCAAGTGGACTTTCAGCCCAGGGGAGCTGACTAATGGCCTGAATTCTTCCACTCCTTCCCCTGCTGCAGGAATCAGTCCCCTGGACTCTGATGTGTGGCTGGGTTGGCTGGGTTGCCCTGAGCAGATTTATTAGCTTGGACTCTTTCATATGCAAAAGATAGCACCTGTGACTGTACATATTGAAAATTCAATTGCAGGTGTATTTGCAAATTGGATTTTGAGGGGGAAATTTAAGCAAATCCTTTTGAAAGCAAATCCCTCCAAGGAGTGAGTAATAAAGAAACAAGAAGAAAGGTGACAATCAAAAACCTATTAAAATCTAGTTTCCAGAGAAGAAGCTGACTGTCTAATGACATTTATGCTTCCATAGCTAGGCATTTAACAGTCATTTTGTGTCAGTTCCTTCCTTTATACATGTCACATGGCACATTTTTCAGTTTTCTGTATTTCTGAGGCCTTAATCCCAACCATTCTTAAATGCTTGAAATGAGCCCATGTTCCTAAAAGGAGGGTTTTTTTTGGTCCATCTGAATTTTCTCTGCAGGAATCTACGATGATGCCTCAAGCACCAATACACAAAGTCAATCACTGTCATTCATCCAATTCATTCATTCCATTCATTCTTTTATTTAGCCCTAAAAATCCATGGTAAATTATTATGACCAAGAAAATGCTAAACCAACCAGCTGTTTAAAAGCATTAGAATTTGGGATCACAATGAAGTTATGTGTCTAACTAAAGGGAGAGATTATTCTTATCTGATTCATCACTAATACTTCTGGTTCCCATTTCTGTTTGCTTGCTTTATTTTTTCCTTTTGTTAATTTCACTGCCTGACCCCCAAATGTTTGCCCTAACCGCTGTATTTTGGATCTGAACGTTATTTGCTACTTATGCTATTGTTCTCTGGGTTTAAAATGGGACAGTAGGGTAGATATGAAGAATCAGGAGCAGTAGAAACCTAGATCTTACCTTTTGGTCAGATTGTAAATGTGTGATGACAATAAGATATGATCAACTTTTTGATCATATCTTTGATCAAAATCTTTGTTGTTACCCTTCAGCTCTCCAATTGACATTGGATGTTTGGAGGGGGACAAATCCTGACTCAGGATCCAAGTATTTTCTTCCCCTCCATGGTAAAAAATGTAATTCTAATTGGGAAAAGAAGACCGAATTTTCAAGTTTTAATACATCAACTGGTTTCTAAAATACTTTTGGAATAGTCAAGTACGAATGTCTTTAAAAAGTGGGGTTGGAGGCCGGGCGTGGTGGCTCAAGCCTGTAATCCCAGCACTTTGGGAGGCCGAGGCGGGTGGATCACGAGGTCAAGAGATCGAGACCGTCCTGGTCAACATGGTGAAACCCCGTCTCTACTAAAAATAGTAAAAATTAGCTGGGCATGGTGGTGTGTGCCTGTAATCCCAGCTACTCAGGAGGCTGAGGTAGGAGAATTGCCTGAACCCAGGAGGCGGAGGTTGCAGTGAGCCGAGATCGTGCCATTGCACTCCAGCCTGGGTAACAAGAGCGAAACTCCGTCTCAAAAAAAAAAAAAAAAAAAAGTGGGGTTGGGATTTTATTTGATCTTTGTTGGTTTCTATGAATTGTGGTACTGGAACCTGTTAAAAATGAATGCCATATAGAGAAGTGTTTTCTGAAAGCAAAACCTGATGTTTGCAGAACTTATAGGCTCATGGGTTTCTAATTCAGAGTATGAATTAGAAACAGAAACACAGACCCCTCCAAGGTAAATACATACATTCTAAATTTACCTGAGCGCTTTAAGCAGCTCTTAACATCCTATGACAAGGAGAACATTTGTTAATCAGAAAAATTACAACCTATTCATACTCATTGTTTGATTATTTCTCTGCTGACCTCTGAGGTCCCATTGTTGATTGAATTAGTTATAGTAACTCATTTATTTTAGCAACTAGCTAATATAAATGCAAACTCTTCTTATCACCAGATGATTGATAGGCACATTAAGAAGTTGTTCAACAGGTTGCTTGGTTTAAAGAAATGTTTAAATCCTGATGGGTTACTTTTTTTTTTTATCAGCAAAGAGTGGGAATTAGCACAGATAAGCTCATAGTAACACAAATTTTATTTACGAATGGAATGTTGTCAGTTCTTTATATTTGATTTTGCTTAAAGCAGTAGATTCTATCAGTTCCCTTTTATAGATTTAAACATATTTTGAAGGTATTGCTTTTCTAGTGTTGACTGGAGAAGGTATCCTATAAAGAATATTGTCAAGCAGCTGAAGGTGATGAAGTGTCTATTGGCACTAATCTGACTTTTTCTTTCTTCTTTCTGTTTTGTTTTTGCATAAAACGTCCATTTTGTAAAGGCTTTCAGGCACTTGAACTAAGCTAGCCCCACAAAATGCCTAACATTTTTTTCACTGGTAAAAGTACTGTTTTGATTCTTCTTTACTGAGACAGAGTCTCACTCTGTCGCCCAGGCTGGAGTGCAGTGGTATGATCTTAGCTCACTGCAGCCTCGGCCTCCCAGGTTCAAGTGATTCCTCTGTCTTAGCCTCCCGAGTGGCTGGGACTACAGGCACTCACCACCACACCTAGCTAATTTTTGTATTTTTAGTAGAGATGGGGTTTCACCATGTTGGCCAGGCTGGTTTTGAACTCCTGACCTTAGGTGATCCATCTGCCTTGGCCTCTCAAGTAGCTGGGATTACAGGTACCTGCTACCATACCCAGCTAAGTTTTACATTTTTAGTAGAAACAGGTTCACTATGTTGGCCAGGCTGGTCTTGACCTCCTTGACATCAGGTGATTTGCCCGACTTGGCCTCCCAAAGTGCTAGGATTATAGGCTTGAGCCACTGCACCCAGCCCCAGTTTTAATTTAATTAATTCCCATACACTTTCAGTAATTTTTTTACTTCAAAATTGCCCTACATATAATTGTGTTTCTTGGTATCTGCTTCAAAGAATTTGTACAAGATGATACAGTAATCCAAGCAATTCTCCATAAAAAGTCACTAAAAATTATCTATAAAAAGACTCTACTACGCCAGTGCGGTGGCTCAGGCCTGTAATCTCAGCACTTTGGGAGGCTGAGGAGGGTGGATCACAAGGTCAGGAGATCAAGACCATCCTGGTCAACATAGTGAAATCCCCTCTCTACTAAAATACAAAAAATTAGCCAGGCATGGTGGCATGCACCTGTAGTCTCAGCTACTCGGAAGGCTAAGGCAGGAGGATTGCTTGAACCTGGGAGGCGGAAGTTGCAGTGAGCTGAGATCACACCACTGCACTCCAGCTTGGTGACAGAGCAAGACTCTTGCCAAAAAAAAAAAAAAAAAAAAAAAAAAGGAGTTTCTATTAAAAATACAAAAATTACCCAAAAGCTGGGTGTGATAGTGTGTGCACCTGTAATCCCAGCTACTCAGTGGCTGGGGCAGGAGAATCGCTTGAACCAAGGAGGCAGAGGTTGCAGGAAGCCAAGATCTGACCACTGCACTCTAGCCTGGGCAACAGAGTGAGACTCTGTCTCAAAAAATAAAAAATAGTAATAAAACTGGCCACTGGGCGCGGTGGCTCACGCCTGTAATCCCAGCACTTTGGGAGGCCGAGGCGGGTGGATCACAAGGTCAAGAGATCGAGACCATCCTGGTCAACATGGTGAAACCCCGTCTCTACTAAAAATACAAAACATTAGCTGGGCATGGTGGCGCGTGCCTGTAATCCCAGCTACTCGGGAGGCTGAGGCAGGAGAATTGCCTGAACCCAGGAGGCGGAGGTTGCAGTGAGCCGAGATCGTGCCATTGCACTCCAGCCTGGGTAACAAGAGCGAAACTCCGTCTCAAAAAAATAAATAAATAAAATAAAATAAAAATAAAACAGAGTCGCCTGCTAGAGGTTCACTGGGTATTTGGAGATTTGCTGGCTCTACTGTGGACATGACGGCATATTCACGGATGATGTGCAGAGTGGCAAAATGGCAAGGCCTCTAATTATTAATCAAATCACAGATTCAGATCTCTCTCCCCCTACTTTACCCGTTTCCTTGGAGACACAGTTTCCTGTCAATTTTTTGAATTGCATTAATATTAACTATGACTTTGAATCAGGAAGAATGCAAAATATCTGAAGAGTTGTATTTATATCTTCCATGTGACATTTGCATCACATGGATAAATGTTAACAACGTTCTTGAGAGCATGAGAAAATAAGGAAATAGAGTTCAAAAATAAAGTATAGAACTTGCTAGACTAGTTTCTGTTTAAAACTCAGTGGATTATACCTCTTTGTTTTAAACCATTAGAACAGCAATGATTAAATATCAGATTCCTTAAAGAGTCACTAGTTCCTTTTGGAAAGTTTTGATGAAAGCATTGTATTTCTTAAACTGCTCTACCCACACAGCTTTCCTTCAAGATGTTGTTTTTCCCACATCTACTGTTTTATTACATGACAGTTATTGAAAGGTTAGATGTGGTTTAATTTCTCAAGGTTTATTTTTATATGTCATAAATCAAGCTTTGTTGTTGTTGTTGTTAACACATCACAAGAAGCAGTGTGGTCTGTTCAAAGTGGGTGTCGGGAGACCTGGGTTCTATTTCTGACTCTGACATGTGACTTTGGGTAAGTCGATGAATTTCATCAGTGTCTCAGTCTCCCTAGCTATGTAATGGGGATAATAATATCTCCCTTTTACCTACTTCACAGGTTTTTTTTTTTTTTTTTTTAAAGGATTAATTAGTTGATGTTTGCAAGTCACTCTGAGCTCCTTTGATAAAATACAAAGCACCACTATTTATGGCAATAATAATAGTGTCTCGACCAGTGGGTTTCCTTTTATCCAAGGATGGCAAAGTACTTTACCCCATGGGATTGCAGCTTTACAGCAGATTACTGTGTGGTGGCTGGCTCTCCTTGAAGAAACAGATGGTAATGAGCAGTCTGGTTTTCACTAGAGAGTAATTAAGTCTCCCACCAACTCATCAAATCATTTGCATAAACTTCCCAAGACAGAAGCGCAGCTCCCAAAAGAGAGCTGGGAGAAGCTGAATTGGGCTCTCATCCCTCATCACTATTTATAAACAAGTCACAGGGGATGTGGATCTTGGAATATCAATATTTTCAACCCCCAAATCAATTTGCTGAACCATTGCTAAAGCATGGGAATATTTAGACAACAGGTAAATTAGGTTCAACAAAAACAGACATGTAACAAGTGTGAGTTACCTGAGGGTCTTTCAGGTTGTGCAGACCAATTATGCACAAGCCCTGTGATCTCTCCTTAACAGTCTGGTTAGACTAACTTTCAGTTAATTGACAAAGATGAATTAAGTACCTGATTCGTGTGCCTGCCTGGGGTTATTAAGAAGAAAAGTGTGCAATGTGGTCCCTACCCTCAAGTTGTTTACAACGTATTTGAGACGATGAAACTAAGATATGGGAAACAATTAGTGGAGTATGGAAGACAGCATATAATTAGGGGCTAAACTGTGTGGAGCAGACCACAGGACGATGAGAGAAGGAAGTGGTCTATATGGACCAGTGTAGTGCAGGAACGATTCACCAAACAGGTCAATTGAAGAAGCACGTTTTCCATGCACGCCATACATAGGCAGACCTACTATGTACCCACAAAAATTCAAATAATTTTTTTTTGAGACAGGGTCCAGCCCAGGCTGGAGTGCAGTGGCATGATCCCACTGCAACCTTCACCTCCTGGGCTCAACCCATCCTCCCGCTTCAGCCTCCCAAACAGCAGGGACTACAGGCACATGCCACCACGCCCGTCTAATTTTTGCATTATCTGTAGAGAAAGGGTTTCACCATGTTGCCCAGGCTGCTCTGGAGCTCCCAAGCTCAAGCAATCTGTCCCCCTTGGCCTCCCAAAGTGCTGGGATTAAAGGCGTGAGCCACTGTGCCCAGCCTAAAATAAAATAATTTTTTAAAAAATTAAGAAAAAAAAAAGCATGTTTTTTGTAGAAACTGGTGCATGAAGGGACAGGGTGCTTGAGTTGGGAGATAGGGCAGAGAGGGAGACTTAACTCTGGTAATTGGGGGGTTTTTGGTGGCCAGGCAGGGAAAAGGTTCTCTACACCCAAGGTACAGAGAAATTTTTTTTTTTTTTTTTTTTTGAGATGGAGTTTCGCTCTTGTTACCCAGGCTGGAGTGCAATGGCACGATCTTGGCTCACTGCAACCTCCGACTCCTGGGTTCAGGCAATTCTCCTGCCTTAGCCTCCTGAGTAGCTGGGATTACAGGCACACACCACCATGCCCAGCTAATTTTTTGTATTTTTTAGTAGAGACGGGGTTTCATCATGTTGACCATGATGGTCTTGATCGGTACAGAGAACTTTCATAGTCAGAGGAGTTTGGACCTAATTTAATACTCTTTCTTTCTTTCTTCTTTCTTTCTTTCTTTCTTTCTTTCTTTTTCTTTCTTTCTTAAGAGACAGGGTCTCACTCTGTCACCCAGGCTGGAGTGCAGTGGTGCCATTATGGCTCACTGTATCCTCAAACTCCTGGGTTCAGGCAATCCTTCTATGTCAGTCTCCCAGTAGCAGGGACTGCAGGCATGTGTCATCATGCCTGGTGAATTTAAAAATTTTTTTTGTAGAGATGGCATCTTGCCATGTTGCCCAGGCTGATCTCAAACTCCTGTGCTCAAGCAATCTTGCCACCTTGGCCTCCTAAAATGCCAGGATTGCAGGCATGGAGCCATTGCACCTGGCCCTTTTTTTTTTTTTTTCTTTGAGACGGAGTTTCGCTCTTGTTACCCAGGCTGGAGTGCAATGGCGTGACCTCGGCTCACTGCAACCTCTGCCTCCTGGGTTCAAGCAATTCTCCTGCCTCAGCCTCCCGAGTAGCTGGGACTACAGGCGTGCGCCACCATGCCCAGCTAATTTTTGTATTTTTAGTAGAGACGGGGTTTCACCCTGTTGACTAGGATGGTCTCGATCTCTTGACCTCGTGATCCACCCATCTCGGTCTCCCAAAGTGCCTGGATTACAGGCGTGAGCCACCGCGCCTGGCCTGGCCCTCTTATTTTTAAAGACTTCAGAATATAGGGACTCAGCCGAGTGCAGTGGCTCATACCTGTAATCCCAGCACTTTGGGAGGCCGAAGCAGGAGGATACCTGAGGTTAGGAGTTGGAGACCAGCCTGGCCAACATGGTGAAACCCCATCACTACTAAAAATACGAAAATTAGCCAGACATAGTGGTGGGTGCCTGTAATCCCAACTATTTGGGAGGCTGAGGCAGGAGAATCACTTGAACCTGGGAAGCAGAGGTTGCAGGGAGCTGAGCTCGTGCCACTGCACTTAGACCTGGGTGACACAGCAAGACTCTGTCTAGAAAAAAAAAAAAAAGAACACAGGGACCTGATAAAAGCAGTATTTTGTAATGATTCTTTGGCAACAGTATCACCGGAGCAGGAAAGACACCTGAAGCAGGGAGGCTGGCTGGAATCAGATACAGTAATCTAGAGTGGGTGGAATTTTATCTAGAAGAGTTGTGGTGGACATGGAGAGAAATAAGTAAAAATAGAGCTTTAATGAGAGCTTATTACATGCTGGAAAGGCATCTTACTCTCACAACAACCCAAGGTGATGCTGATATAAACTCATGTCAGCACTGATTTTCTGATATGGAAACTGTGGTTGAGGAGGTGAACTTGGGACTTGAGCCCAGAGACGGTATGTCTTAGAGCCAAGATTTGAGCCCAGTGTGAATCCTAACTCACTGTTTAGATGGAAGAGATTAAGAGGGGAGCAGTAGACATTTTGACCAAAGAATAACTCAGTCTAGTTAGGAAAACCCTGGGTTAGACAATGTTAACAGGTCATTTTCTCTCTCTTTATTCCTAGACCTCTATGGTGTCCTCTAGGGTGTTCTAGACGTCTACGAGGCTATTGCACATAGTGATTCTGCAAGAGAATTTAGTCTGAGGAGCATGTCTACACTGGCGTCGTGCAGAAGGCATTTGGAAAATGCTGGCATGGAATCTTCCTTCCTAGCCACGGTAAGCTCCATACTCAGGAATACCAGGGAATCATCAGGACTGGAAGCAAGAGTATTTCAATGACTGCTAGAGAGCCAGAGGTTAGGACTGGGATTAAGCAAAAGCAGGAAATAAGAGAGGCAGACAGAGGAGGCAGCTATCAGTCTGCCAAACTAGATTCAGGGATTTGGGCATTCAACGTGGGAAGGTGTAGGTCACAGGCAAATTCGTTCCAGAGAGAAGCTAGTGTCTGGAAGTCTAGTTTCTGCTACCTGTTGCTGGGTCCCGCTTTGCCTCACCTGGTTGGACCCTGCCAGGTCAGCCAGTCTCTCCTTCAGCATCTGAAAGTGCTAAGGCTGAACAGCTGATGCTCTTGATAGGGGGCTTAAGAAAGGTTAGTAGTTTTTCCTGGTTAGAGAAAGTGTTAGAGAATAAGGTTGCAGCAGCAGTGGCTGAATTTGGTTGATACCCTGGAGCCCCAGGTTTGTGAAATTTTACTTTGACTCAAGATGAAATTGGGAGTAATTCTAACGAGAAAACAAAGTGCTTGAGGAAGAGGATTCTTGCTGATATCTGAGGCTTTGGAAGGAGAAAAGGTTAAAACAAAACTGTAGCTGAGTTTAAAACTCAAGACCCTTTAAACACTGGCTGGCTTTAAAACTCTGCAACAGGCCAGGTGCGATGGCTCACACCTGTAATCCCAGCACTTTGGGAGACCGAGGCAGGCAGATCACCTGAGGTCAGGAGTTCAAGACCAAGCCTGACCAATGTGGTGAAACCCCGTCTCTACAAAAAAGAGAAAAGAAAAAAACTCTACTACAAATGATTAGAGCATTCGCCATGATTTCTAAAGCTTGCAATTTGACTTATGAATCTACACACTGATTACATTTTGGATATATTTGGCAGCCAAAGTAGAGCAGGAAATCATTATTGGATAAAAAGGGCCACACAGGAGGAAGTTTGTATTAGCAAATACCAACTTATATATTCACAGAATCCTATCATCTTAGTCCTAGAAGGACTCTATCCCCGCTGCCTTATGAAGGCCTTCTCTAAAATGTGTCCAAAGAGACAACAGTCTCTTTTCATTTAATAATCTGCCCCCCTTCCAACTTTCTGAAATGTATTCCAACCTCTGACACTCCTATCATATTAATTAAAATCCTTTTTTTTTTGTTATCTTCTCTCTGAACGTGGAAAACAGTTATCATCTTTTCTTTCAAAACCCTTCATATTCTAGAAAGCTATAATTACATTTCCCTCAATTTTCTCAGCTTTTGATGGAATACTATACATATGTATGGCTGACATTTGTTGACTTCTGGGGGTGTGTAGGGCACTGAGCATCTCACATAAATTATCTCATTTAGTTCTGACAAAAGCCTGTGAATCAAACATTCTTAGCCCCATTTGAGAGATAAAGAAACGGACACTTGAGGTTCAGAGGTTAATAATAGCTTTCAAATAGTGGTAAATAGAAGAGCCAGGATTGAAAAACTGCTGATGTTCCTGTGAACACATGCATTAAATTTCCCAAACCCGTCTGAGTTGACTTCCCTATGATTTTTTTTTTTTTTTTTTTTGACTGAGTTTTGCTCTTGTTGCCCAGGGTGGAGTGCAGTGTTGAGATGTCGTTTCACTGCAACCTCCGCCTCCTGGGTTCAAGCAATTCTCCTGTCTCAGCCTCTTGAGTAGCTGGGACTATAGGCATGTACCACTGCGCCTGGCTAATTTTTTTGTGTTTTTTTTTTTTTTAATTAATTAATTAATTAATTAATTTTTTTTTTTTAGACGGAGTTTCACTTTTGTTACCCAGGCTGGAGTGCAATGGCGTGATCTCGGCTCACCGCAACCTCCACCTCCTGGGTTCAGGCAATTCTCCTGCCTCAGCCTCCTGAGTAGCTGGGATTACAGGCACGCACCACCATGCCCAGCTAATTTTTTGTGTTTTTAGTAGAGACAGGTTTCACCTTGTTGGCCAGGATGGTCTCGATCTCCTGACCTTGTGATCCGCCTGCCTCGGCCTCTCAAAATGCTGGCCATGCGCCACCACGCCCGGCCACTTTTTTTTTCTTTTTATGGAACGCTTTATGAATTTGCATGTCATCCTTGTGCAGGGGTCATGCTAATCTCTGTATTGTTCCGATTTGAGTGGATGTACTGCTGAAGCGAGGACCTGAAAGCATTTTGTGCAAACGCAGCCAAGCAGAGCAAAAAAAAAGGAGGTGGGTGGGTGGTACTGGGATCAGAAGACATAGATTCAAATGCTAACTCTGAAATTTACTACTCGTTTGACTTGGGAAAATTACTATCACTTTCTGAGCATCTGTTTTCTCTGTGGTAAAATGGAGATGATAATACTGATATTACAGAGTTCTTATGAGGACTACAAAATGCAATAGGGTGAGCATTTTATGGAGAGCTGGGCACATGCACTGTTCCAATGACAGGTTTTATCCTTAGATTATGTTGTATTCTTGTACGTCTCTCACAGAAATCACTCTCTTATTAGACAGTAAATTTCTCAAGGGCAGAGACGGTCCTTCATTTTTATTACCACTCCCCTCCCCTCCAGCTTAATGCTGGTCACATGGTAGCATACAACAACGTTTTTGGTAATGGTATATGAGAAGGAACCCTAGTGGGGAATGCAGGCTGGAGAACTCTGTTAAAGACTCTGAAACTGGAGACAGGGGCCGGGTGTGGTGGTTCACACCTGTAATCCCAGCACTTCAGGAGGCTGAAGTGGGAGGTTCGATTGAGCCCAGTAGTTCGAGACCAGGAGTCTGTAACAAAGTGAGACTTCATCTCAACAAAGGAAAAAAAATCGTTTTTAATTAGCTGAATATGACATTAAGGTGGCTTGTGCTTATAGTCCCAGCTGCATGGGAGGCTGAGATGGGAGGATTGCTTGAGTCTGAGAGGTTGAGGCTGTAGTGAGCCATGGTCACGCCACTGAACTCCAGCCTGAGTAACAGGATGAGACCCTGTATCAAAATAATAATAATAAAAAAAAAGCTGAATGGAGTCTAAAAGCTATACTTTGTACCAGGCCCTAGAATGGTGTTCTACCTTTAGAAAAGTTTGAAAATCCAGTGATTTCTTTTCTTTCTTTCTTTTTTTTTTTTTTTTTTGACACAGTTTTATTCTGTCAACCAGCCTGGAGCTATCTTGGCTCACTACAATCTCTGCCTCCTGGGTTCAAGTGATTCTCCTGTCTCAGCTTCCCGAGTGAGTAGCTGGGATTACAGATGTGCAGTACCACACCCAGCTAATTTTTGTATTTTTAGTAGAGACAGGGTTTCACCATGTCAACCAGGCAGATCTCGAACTCCTGACCTCGTGATCCACCTGCCTCAGCCTCCCAAAGTGCTGGGATTACAGGCATGAGCCACTGAGCCCAGCTTCAATATTTTCATCTCCAGTATTTCATTTAGCCCATTAAAAAATATGGAGATAATTTAAAAAGTAATGTCCTATTCTTGCCTTGTAGATTCTATTTTTTCTCTAGCTCTTTACACATTTAAAACAAATTTATACATATTATTATTTAAAGTGATTTGTCCAGGATGATGTAATGTTCTTTTCACTGCATGCCTTTGTATTCTTTTTCAAATTGAGACAGGGTCTTGCTATGTTGCCCAGGCTGAATTTGCACTTCTGGCCTCTAGCAATCCTTCTGCCTCAGCCTCCCAGTAGTTGGGATTATAGCTTCTTACTACCTTGCCCAGCTCCAAACTTATTTTAAAATCTCTTTCAGATAGTTCTATTACTCCTAGTCCCTGCACTGTAGATTCTTCCTTTCTGTGTATTTAATGCATCTCTCTCAAGAGGGATGTTGGTTTCCTCTTGTGTTAAGATTTTTGGGCTGCGTGTGGTGGCTTATGCCTGTAATCCCAGCACTTTGGGAGGCTGAGGCGGGCAGATCACGAGGTCAGGAGATTGAGACCATCCTGGCCAAAGTGATGAAACACCGTCTCTAAAAAAAAAAAAGAAAGAAAGAAAAAAGAAAAAAATTGTAGAAAAAAAGGGTTTTTGATGGTGAGCTCACTGTCAAAGAGAATTATTGCTCGAAAGGATGCAACTGCTCTGGTTTGTGGCAATATCAAGTCCAATGTTTCTTACTGGCCTCTCTTGTGATCTCCAGGGCTAAACACACTAAGAGTAATTCCTGCTATTAGCAATAAGGCCCAGAGCCTAGGCCACAAAGAAAGCCCTGTAGATCACTTCTTCCAGACCTTCTTTGTGTAGTCAGACAACCAGCACGTGGTTACAAGCATGCCCCATACCTTCTAAGATGCTGACAAGGGCTGTGTTAATTTCCCTTCCTCTTATTCTCCCAAAACTGTCCCTCCAATGTGGGGAACAAGATGATCCAGACAGGTTAGTTATTAGGAACCATGCTGTTTATTATACAGGTCCAAACTTTCTTTCTTTCATTTTTTTTTAAGATAGGGCTTCACCATGATGGCCAGGCTGGTCTTGAACTCCTGACCTCAGGTGATCCACCCAGCCCGGCCTCCCAAAGTGCTAGGATTACAGGCGTGAGCCACCGTGTCCGGCCTCAGGTCCATACTTTCTTAAGAGTGTTTACTGAATTGATTGGGTGGTGATTTTTTTCCTCAAGAATGAAAGGGAAGCTCATGAGTACATATTTCTAGGGTCTCATTTCTAGCTTAAAGAAACTTTCAGGCCAGGCACGGTGGCTCATGCCTGTAATCCCAGCACTTTGGGGGGCCAAGATAGTAGATCATTTGAGGTCAGGAGTTCGAGACCAGTTTGGCCAACATGGTAAAACCCTGTCTCTACTAAAAATACAAATATTAGCCAGGCATGGTGCCAATCACCTGTAATCCCAGCTACTCGGGAGGCTGAGGCAGGAGAATTGCTTGAACCTGGGAGGTGAAGGTTGTAGTGAGCTGAGATCGCACCGTATCACTCCAGCCTGGGTGACAAGAGTGAAACTCTGTCTCAAAAAAAGAAACTTTCATGGTTTTTATTACACAAAAGTAATAAATATATTTAGTGTTACATTCTTACATGGAGTACACTATGCTAATTTTTCCAAATACATAGGCAGCTCCTCAGACTTTGTGGAATTCCTAGAAGATGACAGAGTCCTTTGATGGCACTAGCTGATTATTATCAGACTTTGATCCAAGAGATTGGAGATATTGACGATTTAAGGTTGGAAAGGACAGGTGCTTTTCTCTTTTTCACCAAAGAGTTTATAATCTGGGACAGATACACACACCCAGGGCAATGACAAGGGTAACGTAGGACAAAGCGCTGTCTGGAAGGTGAGCTGAGAGAGCTGTGGGAATCAACATGCCAGAGTAATTAATTCTGCCAAGTGGAAGAGAAAAAAGGAAAACTAGAGAAACAAGGCAACCTTTTGGATGCTCTTGGAATGAGGATTTTGCCAGGAAGATGAGGGGCTGGAGGGCATTTGTGGGAGAAGAAATAGTTTGCACAAAGACAAGGGTGATAGCCATAATGCTTGGGTGTGAGAAACATACATCTGTGTTATTTTTTTCTAAACAAAATGAAAAATGGCTCAGGGTCCCCACCCACTTCTTGTTAGGAATACAATGTGCCATTTTTTGGGGGGTGGGGACACAAGGGGCTAAGGTAGACGGTCTAAAATGTTTGAGAATGGGGCTCTGGTCTTTAGGGCATCATGGTTGCCACTGAGATAGATGTTCACTGTTTCCTGGGCTCATAGGAAGGGTGTTCACAGTGCTTACTGTTCCTGGGTGTTCCTCTTCGAAGGGTATACAGGTTTCCATAGAGGTTTGCAGATATCTTTAGAGCTGGGCTGGGATCAAGTGGTTCTTCTTTTTTTTTTTTTTTGATACGGAGTTTCGCTCTTGTTCCCCAGGCTGGAGTGCAATGGCGCGATCTCGGCTCACCGCAACCTCCGCCTCCTGGGTTCAGGCAATTCTCCTGCCTCAGCCTCCTGAGTAGCTGGGATTACAGGCACGCACCACCATGCCCAGCTAATTTTTTGTATTTTTAGTAGAGACGGGGTTTCACCATGTTGACCAGGATGGTCTCGATCTCTTGACCTCGTGATCCACCCACCTCGGCCTCCCAAAGTGCTGGGATTACAGGCTTGAGCCACCGCGCCCGGCCGGTTCTTCTTTTTTTTTGTGTGAGACAGTTTCCCTCTGTCATATAGGCTAGAGTGCAGTGGCGTGATCTTGGCTCACTGCAAACTCTGCCTCCTGGATTCAAGCGATTCCCCTGCCTCAGCCTCCTGAGCACCTGGAATTACAGGCATGTGCCACCATGCTTGGCTAATTTTTGCATTTTTAGTAGAGATGGGGTTTCACTATGTTGGTCAGGCTGATCTTGAACTCCTGGCCTCAGGTGATTCTCCTGCCTTGGCCTCCCAAAGTGCTGGGATTACAGGAGTGAGCCACTGCACCCAGCCTGGGATCATGGGATTCTGTACAAAAGTTTTACTTAATGCCTCTGCTTTGCTTTCAGTACCTGAGCTCTGCCCTAAACAGTGCCTACTGCATCTCAAGCTTGGTTCAGCGGCTCCAGAGAATACACCTCTTGCCTCTTGTGAAGGTAGGGAGGGGTAGACCCTTGATTGCAGAGGGGAGAGTTGGGTCTGGAGTCCAAATGCTCTTTGTGTAGGCTTTCAGCGAAGCCTTCTCTTTTCAGCAACCCCCACTCGTCACCATCTTCAGTATCTGCTGCTTCAAGCTCTTGAGCCTGAGGGCCAGCATACTAGCTTCTAGTCCACCCTCTTCGGTTTCACTTCACGCCCTGGGCCAAGCTAGTTACTGCTTCTCTGTGAGCGTGAGCGTTGAGTCTTTGCATTTTACTGTTTGGGACTACAGATGTGTATCAGTTTCACCGGGGAGGAAGTTTTTATTGCTTCTTGTTCTTCTTGTTGGCTTTGGATGATATCTGAGGAAAGGATTACGCCACCAGCTTTGAAACATGCATTCTTCAAGTTAAAATGATCTTTCCCTCATTTGTTCACTTTCACACACTTCCCAGTTTATGGTAACTTTCTTTTTCTCCTCTTAGGCCATTAGACTTTCATTTACTTTTCCTTGTATTAAAGATGAAAATCCACCCTAATTTAAAACATTTTATTTTTATTAGAGTTATTAATGCTCATAGTTTTTTTTTTTTTTTTTTTTTTTTTTTTTTTTTTTTTTTGAGATGGAGTCTTGCTCTGTAGCCCAGGCTGGAGTGCAGTGGCATGATCTCAGCTCATTACAACCTCTGCCTACCGGATCCTGGTTCAAGCAATTCTCCTACCCCAGTCTCCCAAGTAGCTGGGATTACAGGCATGAGCCACCATGCTTAGCTAATTTTTGTATTTTTTAGTAGAGATGGGGTTTCACCATGTTGACCGGTCTAATCTTGAACTCCTGACCTTGTGATCTGCTCACCTAAACCTTCCAAAGTGCTGGGATTACAGGCATGAGCCACCATGCCCAGCCAATGCTCACAGTTTAAAGAGTTAAACAATCCCAAAAGATGTGTGAAAATCATTTCTCACCTGCCTGTCTCTCTTTCTCCATTTTCAGGCTCTTTAGAAGCCTCCTTGTTCAAACTTTTAGTTGTTACTTTTGAGAATTATAGCTGTGTCACAACTGCTTATTACTTATAGCGCTATATCAAGATTTTTCAGTGAAGATGTTGTCAACTTATTTTCTGATATGGAAGATGAGAATTAGCTTTTTAGTAATATTCTCTTTTTTTCTTTTTATAATTTTTTTTTTTTTTTGGTACAGCTGGGGTCTCACTATACTGCCCAGGCTGTTCTTGAACTTCTGGGCTCAAGTGATCCTCCTGCCTTGTCCTTGCTAAGTGCTGGGTGTATAGACATGAGCTGCTATGACTGGCCCCTGACTAGTCTCAAATACACAAACACACACACACACACACACGTACACACACACACACAGACACATGCACACACACACCATCCCCATCCCTCCTACATAGAGTATCATAATTTGGTTTATATTATTCTTTAGCACTTATCAGATTATGACTTCATGACTATGTGAATGGTATTTACACGTGAGCTATGTGGTATACTAGGATTATTTTTGCTTTCTTGAACCATTTAAAAAATTCATTGAAGTACATACATTGTCCTATTCTTCATTCTTTAGTCTTTTTTTTTTTAATTTGTTTTCTTTCTTTTTCTTTTTTTTTAATATAAAGATGAGGTTTCACCATGTTGGTCGAGCTGGTCTTGAACTCCCAACCTCAGATGATCCGCCCGCCTTGGCCTCCAAAGTGTTTGGATTACAGGCGTGAGCCACCATGCCCGGCCTTATTTTTTTCTTTAACCATTCCTAAACTTCCTTCTTAATATTATATATTCAAGCTCATCAGGTGTTCTATCAGTTTCATCTCCTTGGACACATGTCTCTTGAAACTGTTCATGGACTTCTTACTTTATTAGCTTTTGTCCTTTTTACTTTCATTTTATATTAATCTTTTTTTGAGACGGAGTCTCACTCTGTGGCCCAGGTGGGAATGCAGTGGCACAATCTTGGTTCACTGCAAACTCTACCTCCTGGGTCCAAGAGATTCTCCTGCCTCAGCCTTCCAAGTAGCTGGGATTATAGGCATGCACCACCATGCCAGGCTAATTTTGTACTTTTAGTAGAGACGGGGTTTTATTAGTTGGCCAGGCTGGTCTTGAATTCCTGCCAAACGTGGCGATCCACCCGCCTCAGCTTCCCAAAATGCTGGGATTATAGGCATGAGCCACCGTGCCCAGACCCTAATTTGTTCTTTAATTTCTGCTTCTGACTGTTGTCCCTAGTGTCCTTGAAAATATATTGACGATACATAATTTATAGGACTGTGTTTCCTAGTCGAGGTGAACTTACTTGCCTCTCCAAGGTTGAGTAATTGAGGCTCATACATTTTGATGTATAGTCCTAGAGTCTCTGTATGCAAATGAGAAAAACATCACTATTTTATTGACCATTTTCCAATATTTCCTTTGGTCTGGGACTCATAAACACCATTATTCTTTCTCCATGTCTGGAGAGCAACTCTGAGGGCGCAATTCCATTACTGTGAGGTACCTCCTTGTCTTAGAACTGATTTATTTGCAGCTGAAGAAGAGAGCTGATTTCGTATTACTTTAAGATGCTGACTTTGTTATTCTCTTCCCTACCCTCTCCCAGAGAAGTAAACAGGCACAGGGAAGATCACAAACAGACATTCTGTGATAACCCAGCCTCCTTTCACACGTTTCTTTCTCCCGCTCACTAAACTTACTAACAGAAAGCTGAGCCTAGGTATTTAATAGAATTAATGTCTGGAATATTGGGTTAATGAAATATAGTAGGGCCAACTACTCCAAGATTCCTTGGTTCTGTGAATACCCTGCGTGTCTGAGAGCGCATCTCTGAGTGAATGTGTTTTTCCCTTGCAGAACCTGATTTATGAGGACGTACAGTGGCTAAGAACACAGTCACATAAATTTGAGTTCAATCCACCTACTAATGGGAATGACTTGCACAAGATACTTAATCTTTATAAGCTCCTTTTTCTCACCTGTAGAGGGGGGAAGTAATACCTGCCCTATAGGTAACAGTAAAGATTAAATATGATAATGTATGTAATGCACTTAGGACGGTGGCTGGGCCTGACATACACTTACTGTTTGTGGTTGTTTTGGGAGCTATATATATATCTCCCAAATATATATCCCATTGTGTGTGTATATATATATATATTTTATAAATATATATTTTATAAACATATTTTTATAAACATATATATATATATATATATATATATATATATATATATATATTTTTTTTTTTTTTTTTTTTTTTTTTTTAAGGCAGAGTCTTGGTCTGTGGCCAGGCTAGACTGCAGTGGTGATACGATCTTGGCTCACTGCAACCTCCGCCTCCCAGGTTGAAGCGATTCTCCTTCCTCAGCCTCACAAGTAGCTGGAACTACTGGCATGCTCCACCATGCCCGACTAATTTCTTTTTGTATTTTAGTAGAGACGGGGTTTCACCATGTTGGCCAGGGTGATCTCGATCTCCTGATCTTGTGATCTGCCTGCCTTGGCCTCCCAAAGTGCTGGGATTACAGGCGTGAATCACTGTGCCTGACCTGTGTTGGGATATTAACTATAACTCTCTTCCGCTTTTTTAAAATAGAGACTCTAACGTCATCTGTAATTCCAAAAGTTCAATTATTTTCTGATTATTTGTGTTAGACAACAGAAGATCTTTGAGTCACACCTCTAGTCATATATTTGGCAGCCCAAAGAGGTTAATTTATGAGATAGACATTAAGAAGTCTCCCAAAAGATGTAATTTTCCCCAGAATCTCCTGATCCTTAAAAAAAAAAAACAACAAATTGTTCAAAAAAATTTCTAGTTATTCTTTATGAAACCCATTAAGATTAGATGTAAGGATTTTTTAAAACCAAAAGTTTTAGTGCAGTGTGCCAAACCAGTTTTGTTTTAGTTTTGTTTTAGACAGGGTCTCATTCTGTAACCCAGGCAGGAATGCAGCAGCCTGCAGCCTTGACTTGTCACTCTCAATCGATCCTCTCACCTCAGTCTCCCGGGTAGCTCCTGTGCCACCATACCCAGCTAATTTTTGTATTTTTTGTAGAGATGGGGTTTCATAATGTTGCCCAGGCTGGTCTTGAACTCCTGTGCTCAAGCAATCCAATCAGCTTTGACCTCCCAAAGTGCTGGGATTACAGGCATGAGCCACCGAGTCCAGCTGCCAAACCAATTCTGAAGGGTGCAGGGTTAAGCTGAAGCTCTTCAGATCTTCTTTGGTATTCAAATGGTGTCCTGATGTGTTCAATTTTATTGAAACACCACATGATAAAATATTAAACAAGTGCTGGAATAGATAAAAATATATAAGTTGACTTGTTTTACTTCTTCAAGAGAGAGAAAAGTGATTGATATAATTAGATTACTTTGTGGACTTTTACTCTCTCTTTTTTCTTTCTCTATTTAAAAAAATTTATTTATTTATTTTTTTGAGACGAAGCCTCGCTCTGTCTCCCAGGCTGTAGTGCAGTGATGTGATCTTGGCTCACTGCAACCTCCACCTCCTGAGTTCAAGCAATTCTCCTGCCTCAGCCTCCCAAGTAGCTGAGATTACAGGCGCATGCCACCACGCCCAGCTAATTTTTTGTATTTTTAGTAGAGATGGGGTTTCACCATGTTAGCCAGGATGGTCTTGATCACCTGACCTTTTGATCCACCCACCTGGGTCTCTCAAAGTGCTGGGATTTATGGGTGTGAACCACCGCGCCGGCCTTCCTTTTTTTTTTTTTTTTTTTTTTTTGAGATGGAGTTTTGCTCTTGTTTCCAGGCTGGAGTGCAATGGCACATTCTTGGCTCGCTGCAACTTCTGCCTCCCCAGTTCAAGGGATTCCCCTGCCTCCACCTCCCAAGTAGCTGGGATTACAGACATGTGCAACCATGCCTGGCTAATTTTGTATTTTTAGTAGAGACAGGGTTTCACCGTGTTGGTCAGGCTGGTCTCGAACTCCTGACTTCAGGCGATCTGCCCGCCTTGGCCTCCCAAAGTGCTGGGATTATAGGTGTGAGCTACCGTACCAGGTCTCTTTTTTCTTTAATATTCTCTCTCTCTCTCCGTCCCCCACCCCCACTGCCCCCGAGGTGGTGACAAGGTTGAAGGCCTTAAATGGCCAAATAAGACAAGGTGGAAATACTGTGCTGGCCTCGCTTGCTGTCACTTCCCTGTGTGATTACGCTGTGCAGCCAGGACCTAGAAATACCTGTCCTGTTACTAACCTATCATTTAAAAGAGCCTCAAATGGTTTAGTGTGATTTAATCACTCATTCTCTCTCTTAACATGCAGTCACTATCTTGGTTTCTTATCCATATGGGACACCAATGAATGCTTTTGAATTCCCAGTGTTTTGGGAAACTCTTGGCATTGCATCCAGCTGCCTGAGGACTGAGTCTACAGTCTGCATTCTTTTCGCACACCTCCTACAGGCAGGAGTTGGAGTCGGTCTAGCCTAAATCCAACTGGGAAAAGACATTTTTCATCCTCAGTTTTGATTCTGCGAACCTTGAGCTCTAGGAAATCTAATCATTGAGGCAGGGACGGAGATGCAGAGAAGACGATGTAGTTTTTTTTTTTTTTTTTTTTTTTTTTTTCTTTTAAAACCAGGGCTTCGCCGGGCGCGGTGGCTCAAGCCTGTAATCCCAGCACTTTGGGAGGCCGAGGCGGGTGGATCACGAGGTCAAGAGATCGAGACCATCCTGGTCAACATGGTGAAACCCCGTCTCTACTAAAAATACAAAAAATTAGCTGGGCATGGTGGTGCATGCCTGTAATCCCAGCTACTCAGGAGGCTGAGGCAGGAGAATTGCCTGAACCCAGGAGGCGGAGGTTGCGGTGAGCCGAGATCGCGCCATTGCACTCCAGCCTGGGTAACAAGAGCGCAACTCCATCTCAAAAAACAAAAACAAAAACAAAAAAAACAAAACCAAAAAAAAAAACCACTAGGGTTTCACCATGTTGGCCAGGCTGGTCTTGAACTCCCGACCTCAGGTGATCCACTCGCCTCGGCCTCTCAGAGTGCTAGGATTACAGGCGTGAGCCACCATGCCCGGCGACGATGTAGTCTTTAGGGCAGCCCTTGGACCTGCCTGGAAGGCACAATTCTAGAGTAAAAATCCCCTCTGCCCTGATGAAGTCTTCCTGGGAAAGACTCACTAGACAGACCTAGGGGAACCATGGTTGTGGGGAAAGATGGTCAGCCTGAGATTTGGGGATTTTGTCAGGAGCCGGCCGTGTCAATTTTGCTCTGTGACATTCGTTTTTGGATCAATCTGAGCCAAATTGTATAGTTTTCTGAAAGCTTAAATTCGAAGTAAAAGGCCAAGAATATAAATTTCTACTTTTGATCTTGATTGACAGAGGAAGAAACACTGGTGTTTATCATTATATATGTTTGCAGCTAAAAATAAAACTGCTTTGAAAGTACTAAAAATTTTGTTTAGAAAAAGCCACTTTTCACTTTTTTCCAAAGTCGGATCATGACCGTGTTCCCTCTGCCTAATTCTATTGTTTTTCTGGAATGTTGTTTATGTAGAAGTGGCTTCTTACAATTTTTATCACAATTCACATGATTCAGCATATTACCCGCATTTCAAAGTCTCTTGGTTTGATCCTTTAAACCCTTTCTACTGATTATCAATGAAAGTCCTCAAGAGTTTGAGGTCCTAGCCTTTTTCCTTTTAAACGTATTCAGAATCAGCAGGTTCTTACATTTCAGAATATAATTTTAGGGCTGCAAGAACAATTCAGCAGCCAGGTTTTGAAATTTGATGCCAACTTCTGGTCATTGTCCATACCTTCTCCTTTTCTTCCTTGCCCCTGTCTCCCCGCTCTCTGAACTCTCCCATGACATCAAAAAGAGCCCTGCTTTGAAGGGACAAAAACTGCACTCACGGGACATTCTGCTTTAGCATTTCAAATTTAAATGGTGAGGCTACTTTATTAGGACCATATTTCATTTTCTATTTTTCCTAGAGCCCAGCCCATTACTGAATTATAACAAATGGAAAAAAAAAATGCCGAGAAGAAATTAGTTAAATGCTATATTAAAAAATGCACAGAGAAACTTGAAAAATTATGGTTATGGCCTCTGCTTTATCTAAAGTTATTTTATTATAATAACAGTATTGCTTAGTTTTACTCTTTTTTTAAAAAAAAAAACAAAACAGAATTTCTGTTACATGGAGTACAATCAAAATATCCAAATAATTGACTGCATTTAGGAATTAATGTTACTTTTTACTTTTATGTTTAAAAAGCATTTCTCAGGTTCAGACTTTAAAAAAACCCCAGAGATTTAGATAAATATATTCTGGTTAAACACAGATAAATATTAGAAAGAGAATAAATACAAAATGTTCACTTTATTTGAAAAAAAAAATTATTTTGAGACATAGTATTGCTGTGTCGCCCAGGCTGGAGTACAGTGGCATGATGGTGGCTCACTGCAGCCTCAGCTTCCAGGCTCAAGCAATCCTCCCACCCTAGCCTCACTATCAGGTGGGACTACAACCTTGTGCCACCATGCCTGACTAATTTGTCTTTTTTTCTTTTCTTTTTCTTTTTTTCTATTATGGCATTTCTAGTTGTAGAGAAAATGTTTTATTTTTATTTTTTTGGGGGGGGGACACAGAGTTTCACTCTTGTCACTCAGGTTGGAGTGCAATGGTGCAATTTCAGCTCACTGCAACCTCTGGTTCACTGCAACCTCTGCCTCCCAGGTTCAAGCGATTCTCCTGCCTCAGCCTCCCAGGTAGCTGGAATTACAGGCGCCTGCTAATTTTTGTATGTTTAGTGGAGATGGAGTTTTATCATGTTGGTCAGGGTGGTCTCGAACTTCTGACCTCAAGTGATCTGCCCGCCTCAGCCTCCCAAAGTGCTGGGATTGCAGGCATGAGCCACTGTGCTCAGCTTCTTTTCATTTTAGATATAAGTAGTGGGAAAGGCATACATGTTGGACAATGAAGGAGAATAATTCAGGGAGACTCAATGGGTGTTTGTGAGTGACAAATTTGCCTGTCTCTGTTTCTTAATGTCCCTTCACTACATGTTATCATGGCAGGTGCTGGGAATATGAAGATTCGAGTCTTTGTCCCAGTCATGTATCCAACAATTTATGTGACTCTGGTCAGAAGAATATTTTGTAGTCCACGTATTTTTCATCTCTTAAATAGGGGTAAATTCCTTGTCCATCTCTCTCTTCCAGGGTCACTTCTTCATGCTAATCTTTGGAAGTATTACAAAGAAAGTATCTTAAGCATGAATTTCAGCCCATGTTTTTGTGTTCCTGTTCTTGGACCATTGGTTGGTTTCTTTGGAGACAGCTTCTGACTGTTACGCCAATTGTTACAAAGTCATGGGTATCAAATTACAACCTATAGTTAATATTCAGCATTATTAGAATATTTTAAAGCAAAATTCACCAAATACAGAGCTTGTGGAGAGAATATGTGATATTGTCTTTCTTCCTGTAGTTCTTCAACAAAATCTGGCTTTATGAGGGTAAGATTTAATTTGTAGCCAGTGATGGTGTTCTTTTTTTTTTTAGTGATGGTGTTCTGTACTGCAGTTAACAGCTATCAGAAGATAAATTCTCTAGTTTTAAAAACTGAGAAGAATTTAAATTTGAATTATGATGATAAGTGAATAAATATAAGAAATATACTTCTGAAGTAATAAATAAATTTATATAAATACCATCCAGTTTATAATAGTGGTAGTGAAAAAAATCACAGAACCATTTAAGAACTTGGATAGACTGAATGGTATCATTATGTGAATTTTATTAGTATTATTTTTTGAGATTTGCTCTGTCACCCAGGCTGGAGTGCAATGGTGTGATCTTAGCTCACTGCAACTTCTGCCTCCCAGATTCAAGCAATCCTCCTTGCCTCAGCCTCCAGAGTAGCTGGAATTACAGGCACCTGCCACCATGCCCGGCTAATTTTGTACTTTTTAGTAGAGACAGGGTTTTACCATGTTGACCAGGTTGGTCTCAAACTCCTGACCTCAGATGATCTGCCTGCCTTAGCTTCCCAAAGTGTTGGGATGGCAGATGTGAGCCACCATGCCTGGTCTATTGTGTGAATTTTGTACTTTAAAAAATTGTTTGCTTCTGTTTGATCTTATGGAACATGCCTATCTCCTATTTTCCTTTAAATATGATGCCGTAGCTACGTGTGGTGGTGCATGCCTGTAATCCAACTATGCCAGAAGGTGAAGTGGGAGGATCACCTGAGCCCAGGAGTTTGAGGCTGCAGTGAGCTATGATCGTATCACTGCACTCCAGTCTGAGTAACAGTGAGAACTTGTCTCTAAAACAAAACAAACGAAAAAAAAAAAAAAAATGCCGTAGTAACATTAGAGAGCAGTTTTCTTTTTTTTTTTTTTTTATTGCATTTTAGGTTTCGGGGTACATGTGATGAACATGCAAGATTGTTGCATAGGTACACACATAGCAGTGTGGTTTGCTGCCTTCCGTCCCCTCACCTGTATCTGTCATTTCTCCCCATGCTATCTCTTCCCACCTTGCCACCCCCCCGCCCCTCCCCCATTTCCCCCCAACGGACCCCAGTGTGTAGTGCTCCCTTCCCTGTGTCCATATGTTCTCATTGTTCAACACCCGCCTATGAGTGAGAATATACGGTGTTTGATTTTCTGCTCTTGTGTCAGTTTGCTGAGAATGATGGTTTCCAGGTTCATCCATGTCCCTACAAAGGACGTGAACTCATCGTTTTTGATGGCTGCGTAATATTCCATGGTGTATATGTACCACATTTTCCCTATCCAGTCTATCATCGTTGGGCATTTGGGTTGGTTCCAGGTCTTTGCTATTGTAAACAGTGCTGCAATGAACATTCGTGTGCACGTGTCCTTGTAGTAGAATGATTTATAATCCTTTGGATATATACCCAGTAATGGGATTGCTGGGTCAAATGGGATTTCTATTTTTAGGTCCTGGAGGAATTGCCACACTGTCTTCCACAATGGTTGAATTAATTTACATTCCCACCAACAGTGTAAAAGTGTTCCTATTTCTCCGCATCCTCTCCAGCATCTGTTGTTTCCCGATTTTTTAATGATCGCCATTCTAACTGGTGTGAGATGGTATCTCAATGTGGTTTTAAATTGCATTTCTCTGATGACCAGTGATGATGAGCATTTTTTCATATGTTTGTTGGCCTCCTGTATGTCTTCTTTTGTAAAGTATCTGTTCATATCCTTCGCCCATTTTTGAATGGGCTTGTTTGTTTTTTTCTTGTAGATCTGCCTTAGTTCTTTGTAAATTCTGGATATCAGCCCCTTGTCAGATGGGTAGGCTGCAAAAATTTTTTCCCATTCTGTCGGTTGCCGATTCACTCTACTGACTGTTTCTTTTGCTGTGCAGAAGCTGTGGAGTTTGATTAGGTCCCATTTGTCTATTTTGGCTTTTGTTGCCATTGCTTTTGGCGTTTTGGTCATGAAGTCCTTGCCTACACCTATGTCCTGAATGGTTTTGCCTAGATTTTCTTCTATGGTTTTTATGGTATTAGGTCTGATGTTTAAGTCTTTAATCCATCTGGATTTAATTTTGGTGTAAGGTGTCAGGAAGGGGTCCTGTTTCTGCTTTCTGCACATGGCTAGCCAGTTTTCCCAACACCATTTATTAAACAGGGAGTCCTTTCCCCATTGCTTGTTTTTGTCAGGTTTGTCAAAGATCAGATGGTTGTGGGTATGTTGTATTTCCTCTGAGGCCTCTGTTCTGTTCCATTGGTCTATATCTCTGTTTTGGTACCAGTACCATGCTGTTTTGATTACTGTAGCCTTGTAGTATAGTTTGAAGTCCGGTAGTGTGATGCCTCCTGCTTTGTTCTTTTTGCTTAGAATCGACTTGGCTATGCAGGCTCTCTTTTGGTTCCATATGAAGTTTAAGGTGTTTTTTTCCAGTTCTGTGAAGAAGGTCATTGGTAGCTTGATGGGAATAGCATTGAATCTGTAAATTACTTTGGGCAGTATGGCCATTTTCACGATGTTGATTCTTCCTAACCATGAACATGGAATGTTTCTCCATCTGTTTGTATCCTCTCTTATTTCGTTGAGCAATGGCTTGTAGTTCTCCTTGAAGAGGTCCTTTACGTTCCTTGTTAGTTGTATTCCTAGGTACTTTATTCTCTTTGTAGCAATTGTGAATGGCAGTTCGTTCTTGATTTGGCTCTCTTGAAGTCTATTACTGGTGTATAGGAAAGCTTGTGATTTTTGCACATTGATTTTGTATCCTGAGACTTTGCTGAAGTTGTTTATCAGTTTCAGGAGATTTTGGGCTGAGATGATGCGGTCTTCCAGATATACAATCATGTCACCTGCAAATAGAGACAATTTGACTTCCTCCTTTCCAATTTGGATACCCTTTATTTCTTTTTCTTGCCTGATTGCTCTGGCTAGAACTTCCAGTACTATATTGAATAGGAGTGGTGAGAGAGGGCATCCTTGTCTAGTGCCAGATTTCAAAGGGAATGCTTCCAGCTTTTGCCCATTCAGTATGATATTGGCTGTTGGTTTGTTGTAAATAGCTTTTATTGTTTTGAGATACGTTCCATCAATACCTAGTTTATTGAGGGTTTTTAGCATAAAGGGTTGTTGAATTTTGTCAAAAGCCTTCTCTGCATCAATCGAGATAATCATGTGGTTTTTGTCTTTTGTTCTGTTTATGTGGTGAATTACGTTTATGGACTTGCGTATGTTGAACCAGCCTTGCATCCCCGGGATGAATCCTACTTGATCATGGTGGATGAGCTTTTTGATATGCTGTTGCAATCGGTTTGCCAGAATTTTATTGAAGATTTTTGCATCTATGTTCATCATGGATATTGGCCTGAAATTTTCTTTTCTTGTTGAGTCTCTGCCGGGTTTTGGTATCAGGATGATGTTTGTCTCATAAAATGATTTGGGAAGGATTCCCTCTTTTTGGATTGTCTGGAATAGTTTCAGAAGGAATGGTATCAGCTCCTCTTTGTATGTCTGGTAGAATTCAGCTGTGAACCCATCTGGACCTGGGCTTTTTTTGGGTGGTAGGCTCTTTATTGCTGCTTCGACTTCAGACCATGTTATTGGTCTATTCAGGGTTTCGGCTTCTTCCAGGTTTAGGCTTGGGAGGGTGCAGGTGTCCAGGAATTTATCCATTTCTTCCAGGTTTACTAGTTTATGTGCATAGAGTTGTTTGTAATAATCTCTGATGATGGTTTGGATTTCTGTGGAATCTGTGGTGATATCCCCTTTATCGTTTTTTATTGCATCAATTTGGTTATTCTCTCTTTTCTTTTTTATTAATCTGGCTAGTGGTCTGTCTATTTTGTTGATCTTTTCAAAAAACCAGCTCCTGGATTTATTGATTTTTTGAAGAGTTTTTTGTGTCTCTATTTCCTTCAGTTCTGCTCTGATCCTAGTTATTTCCTGTCTTCTGCTAGGTTTTGAGGTCTTTTGATCTTGCTCCTCTAGCTCTTTCAATTTTGATGATAGGGTGTCAATTTTAGATCTCTCCTTTCTTCTCATGTGGGCACTCATTGCTATATATTTTCCTCTAGAGACTGCTTTAAATGTGTCCCAGAGATTCTGGTATGTTGTGTCTTCGTTCTCATTGGTTTCGAAGAACATCTTTATTTCTGCCTTCATTTCATTGTTTATCCAGTCAACATTCAAGAGCAAGTTATTCAGTTTCCATGAAGCTGTGTGGTTCTGAGTTAGTTTCTGCATTCTGAGTTCTAACTCGATTGCACTGTGGTCTGAGAGACTGTTATGATTTCCGTTCTTTTGCATTTGCTGAGGAGTGATTTATTGCCAATTATGTGGTCAATTTTAGAGTAGGTGTGATGTGGTGCTGAGAAGAATGTATATTCTGTGGATTTGGGGTGGAGAGTTCTGTAAATGTCTATTAGGTTTGCTTGTTCCAGGTCTGTATTCAGGTCCTGGATATCCTTGTTGATTTTCTGTCTGGTTGATCTGTCTAATATTGACAATGGGGTGTTAAAGTCACCCACTATTATTGTGTGGGAGTCTAAGTCTCTTTGTAAGTCATTAAGAACTTGCCTTATGTATCTGGGTGCTCCTGTATTGGGTGCGTATATATTTAGGATCGTTAGCTCTTCTTGTTGCAGTGATCCTTTTACCATGATGTAATGTCCTTCTTTGTCTCTTTTGATCTTTGTTGCTTTAAAGTCTATTTTATCAGAGATGAGAATTGCAACTCCTGTCTTTTTTTGCTCTCCATTTGCTTGGTAGATCTTCCTCCATCCCTTTATTTTGAGCCTTTGTGTATCCTTGCATGTAAGATTGGTTTCCTGGATACAGCACACTGATGGGTTTTGGCTTTTTATCCAATTTGCCAGTCTGTGTCTTTTAATTGGGGCATTTAGTCCATTGACATTTAGGGATAGTATTGTTATGTGTGAATTTGATACTGTCATTTTGATGCTACTTGGCTGTTTTGTTGGTTAGTTGAATGCAGATTCTTGATTGTGTTGATGCTCTTTTACCATTTGGTGTGTTTTTGGAGTGGCTGGTACTGGTTGTTGAGCCTCTTTCAGGAGTTCTTGTAGGGCAGGTTTGGTGGTGATGAAATCTCTGAGTGCTTGCTTGTTCACAAAGGATTTTATTTTTACTTCATGTATGAAGCTTAGTTTGGCTGGATAGGAGATTCTGGGTTGAAAGTTCTTTTCTTTAAGGATGTTGAATATTGGCCCCCAATCTCTTCTGGCTTGTAGGGTTTCTGCTGAGAGATCTGCTGTGAGTCTAATGGGCTTCCCTTTGTGGGTAACCCGACCTTTCCCTCCGGCTGCCCTTAGCATTTTCTTTTTCATTTCAACCCTGGTCAATCTGACGATTATGTGCCTTGGGGTTGCTCTTCTTGAGGAATATCTTTGTGGTGTTCTCTGTATTTCCTGGATTTGAATATTGGTCTGCCTTGCTAGGTTGGGGAAGTTTTCCTGGATAATATCCTGAAGAGTATTTTCCAGCTTGGATTCATTCTCTTCATCACATTCAGGTACACCTATCAGACGTAGATTAGGTCTTTTCACATAGTCCCACATTCTTGAAGATTTTGTTCATTCCTTTTTGCGCTTTTTTCTCTGTTCTTGCCTTCTCTTTTTATTTCGTTGAGTTGATCTTCGACCTCTGATATCCTTTCTTCTGCTTGGTCAATTCGGCTGTTGAAGCTTGTGCATGCTTCACGAAGTTCTCGTGTTGCGTTTTTCAGCTCCATCAATTCACTTATACTCCTCTCTATGCTGTCCATTCTCGTCAGCAGCTCGTCCAATCTTTTCTCAAGGTTCCTCTTTTCTTTGCGTTCGGTTAGAACATGTTCTTTTAGCTCACTGTAGTTTCTTACTACCCACCTTCTGAAGTCCGATTCTGTCATTTCGTCACCCTCCTTCTCCATCCGGTCTGGTTCCCTTGCTGGTGAGGAGTTGTGATCCCTTTTAGGAGGAGAGGTGTTCTGGTTTCGGGAGTTTTCATCCTTTTTGCACTGGTTTCTTCCCATTTTTGTGGGTTTATCCACCTGTTGTCTGTCTCTGTCCCAGGGAGTTGGAGCTTTATGAGTTTCCGTTGCACTACTGCCTTTTTTGATTTTTCTTTCAGGTCGGACCCGCCCAGCTAGCAGCACGCCTAGCCTCTGCCTGCCCGCAGGGGTTTTGCTGAGCTACTGTGGGCTCCACCCAGCTGCCCTGAGCTCTTCCCTGTAGTCCTTTTTATATGGGCATAGTTAGAACTGTCTTGGCAACGGTGGCCCCGCCTCTGTTATGGGGGATTCTCTCTGTTGTGGCAGGTTGCCTCGGCAACGGCGGGTTGCCTCGGCAACAGCAGCCTGCCTCCGTAGCGGTGGAGAGTCTCAGTAATGGCGGAAGCCCCTCCCCCACGGAGCCGGACCGTCCCGGTTCAGCTGTGCTTGTTTTGAAGGGCTCAACCCAGAGGGTTTCCAATTACTGTTTTTGTTTTCGTTGTTGTTGGGGGTGGAGGGGTGGGACCAACCGAGCCTGATCACCTGGCTCCGTGACTCAGAGTCTTTTCTTTTAAGTTGAACGACCCTGAGTTCCGGTCGCTTGTTGAAAAGGCGCCGGGATCTCCCGTACTGCAACTCACGGAGTCGGCTCGAACTGCGGCGCCGGCTCCTGGCGGATTTTTTGCCTAGGAATCTCCTGGCCTGGCTCGCTATTTCAGATGAGTGGGGAACTCTGCCGTCTCAGGGCTCTGCTCGCCAGCTAAGAGGGCTCCCAGACCAGTGGCTTTTGTACGGAGAACCGCAGCAACAGGGAGTGGTCACAGCAGCCGCGCGGGCGGAATCAGCCCCGCGGGGGCCAAAACAGCCGCACCGGCTGGGACTGTGACGCTGGCGACCCCTCTGCCTGGGTATCTCCTGGTCTGTGGGCAATAAGAGTTCGTCTGGAAATGCGGCGTCCACTCCCCCTCTGCACTTTCACTGGGAGCTGAAGTCCTGAGCTGTTCTTAGGGGGCCATCTTCCCAGCATTCCTTTTTTTTTTTTTTAGAGAGCAGTTTTCTTATATCTTACTGTAACCGTGTGTATATAGGTGTAAAAAATTTATTGGGGATAATCCCAGCACTTTGGGAGGCCAAGGTGAGCAGATCGCTTGAGCTCAGGAGTTTGAGACCAGCCTGGGCAACATAGTAAAACTCTGTCGCCACAAAAAATACAAAAATTCAAAAATTACAATATTCATGATTCGTGTGAGGTGGTAAAAATATCAACATTAACAGGAGTTCGGAAGAAGTCAATTGTAATCCTCCTGAATGACTCTGGGGGTTAAAGACTTCAGTGGAGGAAGGTACTACACATGTGATGGAAATAGCAAAAGAACTGGAATTAGAAGTGGAACCTGAAAATGTGACCAAATTGCTGCAATCGTGTGATAAAACTTGAATGGATAAGGAATTTCTTCTTATGGATGAGCAAAGAGAATGGTTTCTTGAGATGCAATCTACTCCTGGTGTATATGCTGTGAACATTCTTGAAAATGACAACAAACGATTTAGAATATTATATAACTTGAGTTGATAAAGCAGCAGCAGGGTTTGAGAGGACAGACTGCAACTTGGAAAGAAGTTCTGCTGGGGTTAATGCTCTCGGACAGGATTGCATGCCACAGAGAAATCTTTCACGTAAGGAAAAGTCAATTTGCGCAGCAAACTTCTGATGTGTCTCCTTTTAATACGTTGCCACAGCCACCCCAAGCTGAAGCAACCAGCACCCTGATCAGTCAGCGGCCATCAGCATTAAGGCGAGACCTTCTACCAGGAAAAGATTGTAACTTGCTGAAGGTTAGATGATCATCAGCGTATCTTAGCAATAAAATATTTTTAAATCAAGGTATGTATGTTGTTTCTTATAGATGTAATGCTATTGCACACTTAATAGACTACAGTATAATGTAAACATAACTTTTATATGCAGTGGGAAGCCAAAAAGTTTATGTGACTTGCTTTAAGGCAGTATTTGTTTTATTGCAGTGGTCTGGAACTAAACCCACAATATCTCTGAGGTATGCCTGTGTATGCTTTTTAAAGATATGTTAGATTTAGAATAATCGCTATATTTTCATTGCTTATAAATGAAAAGTTTCTTGACAATATATTTATAAAGTGGCCATATGTTTACACAAAAAGTGCACAAACTCTTATCTGATGAGCTTTGGGTTCTCAGTGTCTTGCTTCTCTAGGTGTTGGATGGTTTTCTGTTGATTGAAACCACCTATTTGAGCACTTTTTTTTTTTTTTTGAGACAGCATCTCCTTTACTCTGTCACCCAGGCTGGAGTGCAGTGGTGCAATCACAGCTCACTGTAACCTTGAACTCCTGGGCTCCTGGCTTATTTTTAATTTTTAATTTTTTTTTTTTTTTTTTTTTTTTTTTTTTGAGGTAGAGTTTTGCTTTTGTTGCCAAGGCTGGAGTGCAATGGCGCGATCTTGACTCACTGCAACCTCCGCCTCCTGGGTTATTCTCCTGTCTATTCTCCAGCTATTCTCCTGTCTCCGCCACTCAAGTAGCTGGGATTACAGGTATGCGCCACCATGCCCGTCTAATTTTGTATTTTTAGTAGAGACAGGGTTTCTCCATGTTGGTCAGGCTGATCTCGAACATCTAACCTATTTGGCATTAGTAATGTAAAATAGAGACATTAAAAATGATCAATTTTTGATTATGAAGCTGAAGGTTGTCAAAATTTAAAAAATTTTTTTAAAATGATCAATTTTGTAGTCTTTCTTTTTTTCCTAAAGAAGAATATGGCTGAGCACAGTGGCTCACACCTGTAATCCCAGTACTTTGGGAGGCTGAGGTGGGCAGATCGCTTGAGGTCAGGAGTTTGAGACTAGCTTGGCTAACATGGTGAAACTCCATCTCTACGAAAAATACAAAATACTAGCTGGATATGGTGGCACATGCCTGTAATCCCAGCTACTCAGGAGGCTGAGGTAGGAGAATGACTTGAACTCTGGAAAAGAACCAAAACTCTCGAACCACTGGAACCTGGAAGGCAAAGGTTGCAGTGAGTGGAGATCATGCCACTGTACTCCAGCCTAAGCAACAGAGCAAGACTCTGTCTCAAAAAAAGAGAATGTGATCCTAGTCGGTACAACTTTAATTTCTGTTTTCCAGATGCCTCAATTTTCTTCATGCATTTTTTTCATTTTTTATGTAAACAACAACTAAAAATATTCTCTTTGTAAAAATTTAACTTACAAAAAATGTGACACCTATGAAATTGCCTCCTAAAATTTACTGTCTGCCCTGTACCTCAAATCCCGCCTTCCTCCCCAGAAGTAACCGCTGATAACACTTTGTTCTACATTCTTGATGTTTTCTGTTTTCTCTCTGCATATGTACAAACAATTCTATCTTTTGAATTTCATATATGGGATTATAGCACACATATTTTTATAAAACTTAATGCTTTTACTTGTTTTTTTTTTTTTTTTTTTTTTTTTTTCCATAACAGTACACAGAAATCCAGCTAATTCTTTTTTTTTTTTTTTTGAGACGGGCTTGCTCACTATTTGTTGCCCAGACTGGAGTGCAGTGGCATGACCTTGGCTCACTGCAGCCTCAACCTCCCATGCTTAAGGAATCCTTTCACCTTAGCCTCCCAAGTAGCGGGACTACAGGCATGCACCATTACACTTATGTATTTTTTGTAGACATGAGGTCTCTCTTTGTTGCCCATGCTGCAGCCTATTCATTTTAAATGCTGCAAATTAAGTAATCAATAGAAGACTATCTACTGCCCCTTTTTTGGTTTTATCATATCTCTATTAATAAATCATTTAGATACCCCCCCCACCAATATTTCAGCTACAAAATATGTTACAATGAACTTTCTTGTAAATGTTTCTTCAAGTGCTTTCTTTTCTTCTCATAAATTGCCTTGGGAGACTTATTCTGCATATTTGGGGGCTTGCGGATTGACCACAAAGATTGAAATAGGAAATGCGGAGGTGCTCCTTTTGCCTTTTCTAAAGTTTTCCAGCTGAACCTAGGGTGAGGAGTAAACTTCTGTCTTCTCTGAGATTCCCCATGAACTTGAGGGGAAGGAGAGAACATGGTAATGGCAAGAAACTTAGAGATCCACCTGTTGACTCGCTCTCATTTCCCAAATAAACAAACAAAAATCTCGCTTGACATGATATTTCTTTGTAGCTATGGCCTCTTCCTTTTCTTCACATTGCAGTCAAACTTTGCTAACGAGAAATTGCTGCGTGCCCTTTCTAAGTGCTCACTTCCCATTCAGCTCTTCACCCACTTCTGTGTGGGCCATACCCCACCACAGCGGCCACTCCGGAAACTGCTCCTTCAAGGCCTCTGCTTACACGTTCTTTGGATGCATTTGATCACTCTTGATCACCTCCTGCCGGAGCTCTCACCCCCTTTGGTTTCAGGGACACTACTGTATCAGTTAGCTCTGCTTTGGACAAAAGTAACAGAAAACTCGACCAAAATTGGTTTAAGCAATAAGGATTCATGTAAATGGAATCTAGAGGTAGAGCGAGTGTCAGGCTTGGCTCCAGCTCCCGATCTCTGGGATTCTCCAGGTTTGGCTTTCTTCTCTGATTGGCAGGGAGAGAGGGCCGTGGCAAGTCTCGGCTTCGTATTTAACTAGGGATGACGTCTGAAGAAGGAAAAGTATCATTGCTGAGAGTTCTCCCAAGAGAGTAATGAAGAATTTGTCTGAATCCCCGTCAAACTTCTCTTGACTCTCACTAGGTCACCAGGTCCTTGCAGTCACCAGCAAAGGGGGTGGGATTATTTTTAGATAAATCAGGTCACCTCTTGGAACTAGAAACCTTCAGCTTCCTTAGAGGCCTATGGACTCCTTGGGGGTGCGCATTTTGTGAAGGAGTGCAGGGAATTGGCACTGGTTAGAGAACCGGCAGTGTCCACCGCAGCATTCTCCTGGTTGTGTTGTTTTGCGTCTCTAGCTGCTCTTCTTGGTCCTCTACTGGCTTCCTCTTCCTCTGCTTAGCCCCTCAATGTGGATGGGCCCCCGAGTACCACTCTTGCTTTCTTCCTATTATTCATGTTACCCCAGGGACAGTTCATTCACTCTCAAGGCTGTGTATGCCAGTGACTCCCAAATATATAAACCCAGTCCACAGGGTTTTTCTAAACTGTAGACTTATCCAATCACATGTTGAACATCTCCACTGGATTATCTCATGTGCATCTCAAATTCATCATGTTCCAAACTAAATTTATCAATATGGCCTACGGACCAGCAGCATGTTTTCTGTATTCCCAATCTCAGTGGATGGCATCATCAAAGACTATTCCCTAGGTCACTCTTTTCTTCCCTGATGTCGAAGCAGTCATAAAGCCATGTGGATCTAGCCACTGAAATTTAGCTTAAGGCCACAGTCCATGAGAAATCTTTTCTGTATTGTGTTCTCCAATTCGGGATGTGTTACGTGCTGTTGTGATACTTCATATATCCCTCTATAAGAGCACTTCTTTATCTGGTTTTTCATTACTTATTTATTTTTGTAGAGATGGGGTTTTGCCATGTTTCTCAGGTTGTTCTCAAACTTCTGGGCTCAAAGAGATCTGTTCGCCTCTCTCCCAAAGAGCTGAGATTACAACGTGAGCCACCACACCGGGCCTATAAGAGCACTACCATTGTTCGCTATCTTCCTGACTGTAGGAATCTCATCTTACTATTTTTTAAAAAAATTTCTTTTCTGCCCAGGCTTGGTGGCTCATGCCTGTAATCCCAGCACTTTGGGAGGCTGAGGCAGGTAGATCACTTGAGGTCAGGAGTTCTAGATCAGTCTGGTCAACATGGTGAAACTCCGTCTTTACTAAAAATACAAAAATTAGCCAGGCAGGGTGGTAGGCACCTGTAATCCCAGCTACTTGGGAGGCTGAGGCAGGAGAATTGCTTGAACTGTGGAGGTGGAGGGTGCAGTGAGCCAGGATGGCACCACTGTGCTCCAGCCTGGGGAACAGAGTAAGACTCCATCTCTCAAAAAAAAAAAAAAAAAAAAAAAAAATTTCCTTCTCAGCAGAGTACCTTGGATATGGTAGGTGTTCAGAAATGTTAAACGATTATTGAATGACTTTAGTTATTATTATTATTTTAGAGACAGGGTCTCACTGTCACACAGGCTGGAGTGCAGTGGTGGGATCATAGCTCACTACAACTTCAAACTTCTGGGTTCAAGAAATCCTCCCACCTCAGCCTCTCTAGTAACTGGGACTATAGGTGCTTATCACCATGCCCAGACAAATTTTAATTTTTTGCAGTGACAGGGTCTCACTATGTTGCCTGGGCTGCTCTCAAACTCCTGGGCTCAAGTGATCCTCCCACCCTAGCCTCCCAAAGTGTTGGAATTACAGGTGTGAGCCACCACACCCAGCTGACCTTAGTCTTTAAATACTTATTAAGCCACTATTGTTTCCAGACATTCTTTCAATCTCTGACTGTCTGATGCTCTTCCTTGACAGATTTGGTTCTGCGGTTGGGATGGGTGGAGTCAGTGGGAAAATGCCAGAAACTGTGTCCTCAGGCAGTGAGTGCCAGGTCAGGGCCAGTGTAAACAATACAAAAGCAGGTCAGAGATCCAAATAGGATTGGATGAATGTAGGAAGCTAAGGCATGAAGCCAATTGGGTTGGCGTCTGTGTTTTTGAAGAGGCCGGTGGGAAGAAAACCTTAAACTTAATCTCACATCCATGAGAGACATCTATGGCAGTTTTTAAATTCACTTTAAGATGCTCACAGCATCATAGTCCCTGGGATACAAAGATGAATAGGAGCTCATGTTTGGTGGGAAAACAAATAGGTTAAAGAATGTAATTTTTCACTTCAATGTGAGGAGACATATAATAAAGCAAATGTATACAACATTTGCTTGGAAGAAATTGTGGTGACCTTGGAAAGATTCTGGTTATGGAAGTTTTTTATTTGTTTGTGTTTTAAAAGAGAATACCTCAGATTTGGCATTTTAGTTCTTAGATGTCCTCAGGACAAATAACATCTTTTGATACATAGAAAAAAGTTGGATTGTTCTATTCCAAAAAGATCCACATCACAGTTTTCTTCCAGGGCCCATAGGGCCTGCTACTCTGGAAATCTTTTCAGTATCTTTGTACTAAAGCTTTAAATATGAAAGTTTGTTTTTGAGGGTTGTTTTTATGCAGAGTAAGGACTATTCAGAGTTTACTTTAGATATATGAAAACTAATACCCAATATATTAGAATTACATTTATAAACTATACATTTAAATGATTAATTATAAGTACCTGTTTTTTCCTTAGGCTTAGTTTAACTTCTATAATTGTTTCATTAAATAAGCATTCTGTCCCATCTTTGTCTTGTTTTCTCCTGTAAATCCCATAATATGAATATTTGTTCACTTAACGGTATCTGACTGATTTCATAGGCTGATTTCACTGTTCATCATTCTTTTTTTTTTTTTTACCCCTCTCTGATTAATTTCAAATGCTGTATCTTCAAGTTCAGAGATTCTTTCTTCTGCTTTATCTAGTCTGCTGTTGAAGTTTTCCTGTATTTATTCATTGAATTCTTTAGCTCCAAGATTTCTGTTTGATTTTTTTTTTTTTTTTTTAAATAATAGCTATCTCTTTGTTAAATTCCTCACTCAGATCATGAGTTATTTTCCTGGTTTTGTTGAATTGAATATTTGTATTCTCTTGTATCTTGCTGATTTCCTTAAGATCATTATTTTGAATTTCTTTTCAAGCACTTCATACATTTCTTTCACGTTGGGGTTAATTACTAGAGAGTTATTGTGTTCCTTTGGAGGTGTCATATTTCATTGCTTTTTCATGTTTCTTATGTCCCCATTTTGATGTCTGTGCATTGATGGAATGATCACATCTTCCAAATATTACAGAGTGGCTTTCATGGAGAAGATTTTCATGTCCAGATAGGTCACAGTGCACTGGATGAGAAGGGTGTGGTGGCTCTGGTTTCAAGTAGATGCAGTGGTACAGATGAGGTATTGGAGATCAGATGTTTCCTTCCATTCTTTTTTTTTTTTTTTTTTTTTTTTTTGAGATAGAGCCTCATCCTGTTACCCAGACCAGAGTGCAGTGGAGTAATCTTGGCTCACTGCAACCTTCGCCTCCCGGGTTCAAGTGATTCTCCTGCCTCAGCCTCCTGAGTAGCTGGGACTGCAGGCATGCACCACCATGCTTGGCTCATTTTTGAATTTTCAGTAGAGGTGGGGTTTCACCATGTTGGTCAGGAGTTCTCAAACTCCTGACCTGAGGTGATCTGCCTGCCTTGGCCTCCCAAAGTGCTGGGATTACAAATGTGAGCCACTGTGCCAGCCTTTCCTTTCATTCTTTATGTAGCTATCCTGAGTTTCTATGCTCTACAGGATTTCTGCCACTCCTTTGATATACTCTGGTACTCTCCTTTAGTTATTTTCATGACAATGTAGTCATTTATTTATTGTTTTGTTTGGGCTTTGCTGTGGGAATAAGCTCTAATGGCTTCTGGTTGGCTATCTTGTTAATGTCACTTTCTAAATCTTATTTTACTAAAAGACTAGCAAATTTTACATCACTTTTATAGAAATTTAAATGAAGTTTGTTAAATGAAGACTTTTAAACATTTAAAACTGCATTTACAATTTAATATTTGGGCGGGACACAGTGGCTCATGCCTGTAATCCTAGCACTTTGGGAGGCTGAGGCAGACAGATCACCTGAGGACAGGAGTGCATGACTAGCCTGGACAACATCATGAAACTCAGTTTTTTATTTTGCATTTTGTACTACAACACAAAAATTAGCTGGGCATGATGGCAGGTGTCTGTAATCACAGCTACTCTGGAGGCTGAGACAGGAGAATCACTTGAACCCAGGAGATGGTGGTTGTGGTGAGCTGAGATTGCACCACTGCACTCCAGCCTGGGTGGCTGAGCAAGACTCCATCTCAAACAAAGAAAGCAACAACAACAAAAATCCAAAAATAATGTAATATTTGTGATTTTCCTATTAGACGCTACAGTTGAATATTTATTTATTTATTTAATTTATTTATTTTGAAACAGGATCTCACTGTGTACCCAGGCTGGAGGGCAGTGGCATGAACATGGCTCACTGCAGCTTCAGCCTCTCCAGGCTCAGGTGATCCTCCTACCTCAGCCTCCCAAGTAGCTGGGACTACAGGCACATGTGAACACATCTGGTAATTTTTGTATTTTTAGTGGAGATGAGTTTTTCCATGTTTCCCAGGCTGGTCTTGAACTTCTGGGCTCAAGCAATCAGCCCGCTTTGGCCTCCCAAGTTGCTGGGAATACAGGAATGAGCCACTGCGCTTGGTCACTTCTCTACATAATTGGAGACTTTCTTTAGGGTTGGAAGATGCTTATGCTCTGTGGACAAGATTATATCTCAAAATATTTTTTCCTCTACAGTCATAGCTGCATGTGTATGGCTAAATGCACTCTTGAAGACTCTGAGACATTCTGTCTTTTTCTTTCTTTTCTTTTTTTTCTTTTTCTCACTGTGCTTGGAGAGACACTCCTATTTGTAGTAGGAGTGGTTTCAGATTCCTAAACTCTGATTTCAAGAGCTGTGTTTCCTAATTCTTCCATCTACTCCACCTGCTTTCAGCACTTGATTGAATTTTGCATGTTTTTGACTCTTAAGACACTTAAACGTCTTGCACTCTATTGGATCTAAAGACAATTATACTTGGGAGGCATTTGCATTCTTTCCATAGTCTTGCTTTCTGTTAGGACCACAGCCATCCTAATAATCTAAGGTTATCTCATCAAACTCTAGCTACCGTTCACGACTTTGTCTTAGTAAAGACACAATTTTGGAAGTCATTCTGATGATTTAAACCAGGTAGGTTCTTCTGTTTCATGAAGAGCCTAGTTGTCTCTTTCTTAATCTTTAGGTCTCAGCTTGAATGTCTTATCCCCACAGAGCTTTTCTCTGATTGCCCTTTTATAAGGATGGAATCTTTTATTATTGTTATTATTTTTGAGACGGAGTTTCGCTCTTTCACCCAGGCTGGAGTGCAATGGTGCCATCTCGGCTCACTGTAACCTCTGTCTTCCAGTTTCAAGTCATTCTCCTGCCTCAGCTGGGATTACAGGCTCCCACCACCACTTCTGGTTACTTTTTGTATTTTTAGTAGAGACGGGGTTTCACCATGTTGGCCAGGCTGGTCTCAAACTCCTGACCTTGTGATCCACCCACCTCAGCCTCCCAAAGTGCTGGGATTACAAGTGTGAGCTACCGTGCCCGGCTGGCACTTGTTAAACAATGTTCTTCACAACACATAAAGTAATTTGGGGACTATTTTGTTTACTTGTTAGTTATCTGTGTTTCCCGCTAGAGTGCAAGCTCCATGAGAGCAAAGACTAGGCTTTTAAAAAATTAATAATTTATTTTGAAATAACTTTAGAGTCATAAGAAATTAAAATGATAGCCTGGGCACAGTGGCTCATGCATGTAATCCCAGCACTTTGGGAGGCTGAGGTGGGTGGAACACCTGAGGTTAGGAGTTCAAGACCAGCCTGACCAATACGGTGAAACCCAGTCCCTACTAAAAACACAAAAAATTATCTGGATGTGGTGGCACATGCCTGTAATCCCAGCTACTCAGGAAGCTGAGGCAGGAGAATCGCTGGAACCCAAGAGGCAGAGGTTGCAGTGAGCCGAGATCACGCCACTGCACTCCAACCTGGAAGACAAGAGCAAAACTCCATCTCAAAAAAAAAAAAAAAAAAGAAAAAGAAATCAAAATTAGGAAACTGATGTTGATACAATACCGTTGTCTAGACTTATAGAACATTTCTTGGGTTTCACCAGTCTACATACACTTGTGTGTATGTGTGTATGTGCACATATGTGTAGTTCTATGAACTTGTACCCCTTGTACAGGTTCATGTATCCACCACAGTTGGACACAAAACTGTCCCATCTCTACAAGGCCACGCCTCTTGCTGTCCCTTCATAAGCGCTAGTCTGTCTTGTTCACTTTTGTCCCCTCCATTCCCTGCTTAGGCCCAGGTCCATGATAGGCACCAGATAAATATTTGTTGAATGTATCAGTGTGTGGCCAAATATTACTGGAGGAATTTGCCTAATTTGTTTGGATAAAAGAGTATTAATCTGTTTATTGAACTTCAGTTACTAAGAGGCTGTTTGAGGAGAAAAATGTCATCAAACCCCATCTCAAGGGGGGTGGGGAGGAAAAAAAAATCTCGTTATGACTAATTTGCAAAGAACACAAAAAATCCTCAGCTACCAAATCTCAGAGACGTTGCAACACTAATGAATCCAAATCTTATAATCCAGCCTTTGCCAATGTGGAAAGGTTAAAAATCTTGAGAGGAGGGCAAAATAGGTACTATTTGTGTGTGTGTGTGTGTGTGTGTGTGTGTGTGCATGTATATGTGTGTGTGTTTGTGCGTGTGTGTACACATGTATGTGTGTGTGTGTATATATATATATATATATATTTTTTTCCTCCAAATATTTAATGTGAAATGTCATTTCAACATACCCTGGAATCCGAACTAGCAATTGAAGGCAGCCTGACCGAGAATGCTGTGCTCCTGAGCCGCCAGGCCTCCTTCCTCCTGGTTCCGATTACTAATACTGTCCCAAAGTAAACAGAAACTTGACCCTCCATTAACTTGTTTTAGACTGCCTACAATAAAATTTCTCCTAATGGTACTAGGGGGAAATCGACGACTCCTGAAAGATATTTGCACATTGCTGGAGTTTCTTGACCTTAAGATATCTTTTTGGAAGCATTTAAAGAACTAAAGAAAGAAACCGTGCTTTAAGTAGACCTTGTGACAGAAGTAGGTGGGAAAATAATTACACTGCATACCAAACCTTACCTTTGCCCAGGATAACTCCATGACAAATGCTACGGCAAACATGCTGTAAGAATACCATCATATTCATTCACCTCTTTTGTGATAAGAAAGCCTTATGGATTTGATATCTTGAACACCTTTGTTTTACAGGGTTTGCTTTAACAGCGCGCCTCTTACTCACCATGTATAGAGACTGAATCACTTTGGAATCCATTTTCATTTAGTGACTTGAGGCAGAGCATTCAGTGTATTTTGTGTTTGAAACCACAGGTAGGACCTGTTTCTGTAAATGATTTATTTCCAGGGATCTGTTCCTTTAATTGATTTGATATTTACTTAAGAAAGTTCTTTCTTTGCTTGCCCTGTCATCCCCCACTGAGAGCTTTGGTAAAGTATGTGGCTGTCATAAATAGGCTGCTTCCTTCCCAGACCAGTCATTTCTCTGAGATTTACACATCTTTCTTTTTTTATCTTTTTCTTTCTTTCTTTTTCATATAGAAGTATTCCTGAACACATCTTTTCTTTCTTTCTTTCTTTTTTTTTTTTGAGATGGCATCTCGTTCTGTCGTCCAGGCTGGAGTGTGGTGGTGCAACCTTGGCTCATTGCAACTTTGCCTCCCAGGTTCAAGCAATTCTCGTACCTCAGCCTCCTGAGTAGCTGGCGTTACAGGTGTGTACTACCACACCTGACTAATTTTTGTATTTTTAGTGGAGATGGGTTTCACTGTGTTGCTCAGGCTGGTCTCAAACTCCTGATCTCAATTCGCCTGCCTTGGCCTCCCAAAGTGCTGGGATCACAGGCGTGAGCCACCACACCTGGCCTACATGTCTTTAAATAAAGTCTGGGCATCATTTCAAAAGGGTTTTTCTTTATGTGCTATTTTTGGGTAATAACCTGTGGCTTAGGAAGGCTTTAACCTGTACTCAGTCAGCTCTATAGCCCTCCTCCCCATAGTGGTTATAATAATGACAACAAACAACAATCATCGTAATTACTAATATGGACTACTCATATATTCTTGATCTTTTTTCTTCGTTTTCTTTTTCTTTTTTTAAAAAATGAGATGATGTCTCACTATGTTGCCCAGGCTGGTCTTAAACTCCTGGGCTTAATTGATCCTCCTATCCTGGCCTCCCAAAGTGCTGGGATTACAGGCATGAGCCACTGTCCCTGGCCTTTTTTTTTTTTTTTTTTTTGAGACAGAGTTTTGCTCTTGTTGTCCCGGCTGGAGTGCAATGGCATGATCTCAGCTCACTGCAAACTTCTGCCTCCCAGTTCAAGCGAACCTCCTGCTTCAGCCTCCTGAATAGCTGGGATTACAGGCTCATGCCACCATGCCTGGCTAATTTTTGTATTTTTGGTAGAGATGGGGTTTCATCATATTGGTCAGGTTGGTCTTGAATGTCTGACCCTAGGTGATCCACTTGCCTCGGTCTCCCAAAGTGTTGGGATTACAGGCATGAGCCACACCTGGCCTTTTTTTTTCTTTTTAAAAATAGAGATGAGGTCTTACTATATTTGACAGGCTGGTCTTGAACTCCTGGCCTCACGCAATCCTCCTGCCTTGGCCTCCCAAAGTGTGGGGAATACAGGCATGAGCCACTGTGCCCGGCAGTGTTCTCTCATATGAATTTTAAGTAAAGGCGTCTTTAGGGATGTGTGCAAGTTTTATTGATTGTAAAATCCAATCTAAATAAAAACAGTGAAAACTCAGCTTTGAGACAAGTCATGTGCCTTACCTACCAACCATGTTGCCTGCTTTAAACCATTTTGAAATGGCTGCTGGATATAAAATCTGTGGCAGAAAGTCTCTTAGCTGAAAGGTCATAAACCCAGAGCTTCTCAGTCTCTCCCATCTTTAAGTAACAGGGATTCCAAGATCTTAAAGTGATTCGTGTATGTTTAGACTCAGTTCACACTCTGGCAGTAAGGCTGGGACAGAGCATGCTCTCTGAACTGTAATTTTCAGCTCCATGGAGGAGTCCAGTTCCAGGGACAAGAGCCTGGAGAGGGGAAGTCCCATCCTGCACCTTGCTGCCCTCCGTCAACAGCAGCTGGAAGCTTTTCAGTTCCTTCACGACACAGTTTCTCTTCCTGTAAATAGAAAAATGCTTCTCTTCTGTGAAACAACATTTGAGAAGCACCTAGGTTGTTTGTCTTAAGCTTACTTAAAAGGAAGAGTGGGTTTTGTATGGGGAGAAAACCAAAGCCCAAGGTCACCAGGCCAAAAGACAGCCAAGGAAGAAAACTGCCTCCCAAAGCTTCGAGCCGTTTCCAGCCACTGACCTCCATATTTATCCAGAGCTCACTGTGCATGCAGCTCCAGCTCAGAGACCCTGGCTGTGGTCTGTGTCGACCCAGAGAACTGAAGGGAATCATCGATTTTTCAGATTTGTTTAGGAAAAGCCACCAACCATACCGGGGAAACCCTGCTCAGCCTTCCAGGGGACTTCCAGAGCTAGGGACTGGGGGTTGCATGACTTAGTCCATTAGGTATGCTTTTCCAGGCTGCTGCTGTTTCATTTTGTTCTTATCAACATGAATATTTGCCCAAATGTTGCTTTCTGCTTTACCCTCGCCTCCGAGGAGGAAAGTATTGTTAATGGAGAGGGCAGACCAAGGGCAGAGAATTGCTCATTTTTCTGCATCATGGAAAATATAGGATGTGCAGGAAACAAATCCTTTCAACTGGCTTAATCCTTTCGGTGAGGCTCGTTTGAATGAACTCCATTGTATTCATTTCTTATTCGAGCATGATAAAAATAGAACACTTAGAGGACTATGTCTATAGAACCAGAGTGAAATGGAGAGTTGAGCCAATTGTCCAGATAATCCAAGCAAAAACAGATCGAAACAAAATGAAACCAACCACCGTAGAGAAAAAAGCAGCTTTAGGAGTCTGAACGATCCAGTCCAGTTCTCTGCATTGTTCAAATTCACCTGCTCTGCATTCTATGTTTACTTTTTCTACATAGCCTGGGCTTGAGTTGTTGAAGGGTTTTTTCCTCTAATATTATCTCAAGTACTACCTAAAAAAAAAAAAATGTCTTTGCTTTAAAGTATTCCTCTCTGCCCTATTTCTCAGAAAGAAAATAAATCTCATCATAGATGTGTATGTGGTTTTCTATCAGACAGCATTAGGAGTTTTGGGGAGATTTCTTTTTCATCTGACTCTGTGAATTCCCTTTAGCAGGGAGTTAGGGCTGGAGATGGTTTATCTACACAGTCACATGTTGTAAACCTGTTGCTTTCTGCTTGGCTAAGTGCCTGTCATGTGTGTTGGTTGCCAACACAACAGCTTGGCTCATTTAGAAAAGCAAGGAGCCCAATTTCCTCCGAGATAGCAGCTGGTAATATTCCACTGGATGCTACTGACACCCTATGCGACTCGGAGATGGTGTCTTGGCCAGGGTTCTCCTTAGACTGGCTTCCCACATTGAGGGGCATGACTAGCCTCTCAGATTAGACTCCTATCTTGTTCTTTTAATGGCTCTTCTCTCCCTGTCCCTTTTGCTCAGACTCAAATCTTTTCATTCATTCACTCATCTGATTTTTCTGTTTCTTTCCCAACATAACCAGTCACCAAGTGCTGTGGATTCTTCTTTCTCAAAGTTTCCCTCATTTTAAGCTTTATTTTTTTCTCCCCGTTCCTTGCGTTTGAGGTCTCATTTTCTTATCCCTCCTAATAATCCCCTGCCATTTTTCCGTCTCACCTATTGCTAGTGTAAAGTTTCAATCTTCCTTGAAACTCTGCATAAATGAATTGTATTAACATTTCTTTCCACAAACATCTTCAAGAACTCCTTGTCGCTGAAAAGATTTTGCTGAGATTTCGCATCCTGCCATTGAAAGCTTTTGCTGGCTGGGTGTGGTGGCTCACACTTTTAATTCCAGCACTTTGGGAGGCCGAAGCAGGAGGATCACTTGAAGTTGGGAGTTTGAGACCGACCTGGCCAACATGGTGAAATCCATCTCTACTAAAAATACAAAAATTAGCCAGGTGTGGTGGTGTATACCTGTAATCCGAGCTACTCAGGAAGCTGAGGTAGGAGAATTGCTTGAACCCGGGAGGCAAAGGTTGCAATGAGTGGAGATCACGCCACTGCACTCCAGCCTGGGTGACAGAGTGAGACTCCATCTCAAAAAAAAAAAAAAAAAAAAAAAAGGAAAAAAGAAAAGAAAGCTTTTGTCAGTGTGGTTCTGATGACTTCCCAGCCTCTTGTGAACAGTCAGCTCTGGCAAGACAGACCAATTCTCCTCTTACATAAAATGCCTTTCTTTCTCTTGTTCACCCATCAAAATCCCAACCATTTTCCAAGGCTAGATTGGACATCACCCTTTCTCTTCTTCTTCTCCATTTTTTTTTTTTTTTTTTTTTTTTTTAAACAGAGTCTCACTCTTTCACCCAGGCTGAAGTGCAGTGGTATGATCTTAGCTCACTGCAACCTCTGCCTCCTGGGCTCAAGTGATTCTCATGCCTTAGCCTCCTGAGTAGCTGGGTTTACAGGCATCCGCCACCATGCCCAGCTAATTTTTGTATTTTTACTAGAGACAGTGTTTCACTATGTTGGCCAGCCTGGTCTCGAACTCCTGACCTCAAGTGATCCACCCACCTTGGTCTCCCAAAGCACAAGGATTACAGGCATGAGCCGCCGTGCCTAGCCGACCCTTCTTCAAACAGATTTTTTTTTGACCACATTGGAAGAAAAGGAAAACACACGTGGTAGCTCACTGCATTTTTATACAGCTGATATTGATACAAATTTCTTTCCTTCCCTGCCCGCACCGTATTCCTTCATTTTTTTCTCTCTCTGAGATAATTTCTGCCCCTTTGTCTTTGATCCTATCCTCAGAAACAATACAAAAGTAATATCATGTTTCTATCTCAAAGCTCCTCAAGTATTTGATGTATACTATTATAGCTATCTTGACTAACCCACATACAACCCAGATTCTTTTTTTATTTTTTGAGATGAAGTCTCTTTCTGTCACCTAGGCTAGAGTGCAGTGACACAATCTCGCATCACTGCAATCTCCGCCTCCTGGATTCAAGCGATTTTCCTGGCTTAGCCTCGAAAGTAGCTGGAACTACTCGCCAGTAGCACCACCACACCCAGCTAATTTTTTTGTATTTTTAGTAGAGACGGGTTTCAGCATGTAAGCCAGGATGGTCTTGATCACTTGACCTCATGATCTACCCACCTCGGCCTCCCAACGTGCTGGGATTACAGGCATGAGCCACTGTAGCAGGTCTACAACCCAGATTCTTAAATTACTTCTTATATTAACATGGTAAATTATTCTCTAATTTGATCATGTTATCCAGAAGTACTCCAAGGTGTTAACAATAATTTTAAAATGCGGATTCTAGAAAAAAAGCACGACTTTTCTGATCCATAGTATTAATTCTAGAGAATTTGAGATGTTTGTACCATTTATTATGGTCACACACTGTAGAATTTATAGAATTTTTTTTCTTTGTCAAGGAGGAAGGAGGGCCAGTTTCCACAATTTCCTGTGTTTCTGCGGTTTTTGCATGTAAACTAGATGATCAGCCCCTGGTAAGCAGGAAGTCTGACCTGCAAATCTCTATGTCCGTCAAAGAAGACCCTGGACCGAGTAGGCATTCCACCATTTGATTCTGAAAAATTAATCTCAGATAATGAACACTGCTGACTCCAGTGCTCACTTTTCTGCTCTTACATTATTTGATTTCTTCGCAGTGTTGACACTGTTCATTCTCCTTCCGGAAATTCTTCCTTTGTTTTTCCTGCTATTCTACTTCTTAGTCTTCTTTGTGATTTTTCTTTAGCATCGGTTTTCTTTGGGGTTCCTTCTAATGCTGTTTTGTTTTTCTTTTTACTCAACTCACTCCTGGGCATACATTTCTATGCCTTCTATAAAGTCTAGTTACAAATGGTATCTTTCTCTGAATCCTGGACCAGTGTAGGCCTTCCCCACTTGAACGACCGAAGGCATTCAAATCAACAATATGTTCAAAAGCTTGAACTCATTAAATTCATTTTGCTTTTTTTTTTTTTTTCAGGATCATATTTTTCTTCAGTTTTCCTCACCGCCCACTGAGGAATTCAAGTGGAAAATCTGGGCGTCATCCTCACCCTCTGTCTCTACTCCCACCATCCCTTTCAATGAATAATTATGGCCAATCAATCTGCTTCCTAAATATTCTATGAGTTTATTCACATCTCTTCATCCTCACTGCTACTTCCCTACTCTGGATAACATCTTGGGCATGGATTGCGATAATACTCTCCTAAGACCAGATTTTAGAAGTCTGGGGATGGGGGATGCTTAATAGGTAAATTCTTTTCCTGGGAGAAAAGACAGTAGGAAGAAGTCAAGTGAAGAGATCTGAGAAATAGTTAGAAGGCAGGATTGAATGAACTTGGTGCCATATTGGACTCTGTGATGAGAATAGAGTGAGGAAGAGTGATGGTAATGGGTAATGCTGACATTTCTGGCTCAAGGTAGTAGGTGTGTGTGTGGAACTTGGGAAGAAGAGTTTTGGGACATCACATTGTCCGCTGTGGTTTACCATTTGAGCACTTCCTACACTCTATTGTAATCACCTACTTACCCGTGTGTTCCCTACAGCAGACCCGCACTGCAAATCCTGGGAGGACGGGACTAACCACGCACCTACCACGTTCATGGCTGTACTCCCTTTCCTTGCACAGGGCTTGGTGTATGGTAAGTGCTGAATATATTATTATTGAATGATGAGTGCGTGCTTGTACTTTAGCATCATAGAAGGTGATGCACTTAACTTAAGATATCTTTTTGGAAAAAGGGTTGGTGTGGGCAGTTTAAGAGTCATCAGGAAAGAACCTTCTATCATAGCTGGCTGTGTGTAACTGGAGTTACAAAACAGAAGAAAGCAGTGACAACAACAAAGGAACTTTCAAGTTCACTGTGGCATTAACTCAACATCAGGAAAACAACACACGCAGATAGGCCCAATCACTGACCTAATATTTACTGAGCATCTATTATGGGCAAGGCTCTGTGATAAGGGCTACAGTTAGTGATCACATGTCCCTATTTGCTCAGGAAAGGACTGGTTTATGCCTCTTGTCCCAGCATATGTTAAGTATCACGCTACCCTTACGGGATTTAAAAAAATCCCAATTCAACTCAAGAAAGAAGATTGTTCTTGATATTGGTTTAAATGAGAACATTTACACCTTGAATTGAAAACAAAAGCTGAAGCTACTAAAAAAAAAAATCTTTGTATATTTTGTGTTTTTGATGTTATTATAATTTTAAAATTTATTTTATTGCTGGTAAATACAATTAAAACTGATATTTGACTTATTGTCCTGTAACCTGGTTAAACTCAGTTATTAAATATAAGAGCTTTGTGTTTTTCTTAGCATTTCTGAATAATAATTTTGTAATCTTCAAATAGAGACACTTTTAAAAAATTGTATTGTTAAGGTGTACAACTTGATGTTTTGATATAAGAATTTTCTCTTTAAAATGACCTCTGAATTCAGGCTGGGTGTGGTGGCTCGTGCCTGTAATCCCAGCACTTTGGGAGGCTGAGGCAGGAGGATCACTTGAGCCCAGGAGGTTGAGGCTGCAGTGAGCCGTGATGGCACCACTGCATCCCAGCCTGGGTAACACAGCAAGACCTTGTCTCTGAAAAATCCCACCAAAAAACCCCTGAATTCTGAAGATCTAATGTATAGCACGGTGTCTATAGTTAATAATAATGTATTATATACTTGAAATTTGCCAAGAGTAGATCTTAAGTGTCCTCACCACATGTACACATAAATTTAAAACTAAAAGAAATCCAGAAACAAAAAACAACATGAAGGCTATTTCGGAGACAGGAATTTGATGTCTTCCATGCATTTCCTATTGGAAGATGAGGGAAAAAGAAGCAGACACATGCTTAGGGCATGTCTTCTTTGACTATGACAACATTAAAAATATATTAATAGATGGTCAAGCCGGGCAGGGTGACTCCCGCCTGTCATTCCAGCCACTCAGGAGGCTGAGGCAGAAGGGGAGGATTGCTTGAGTCCAGGAGTACAAGACCAGCCTGGCCAACATAGTGAGACTCCATCTCTTAAAAAAAAAAAAAAAAAAGGCAGAAGAAAACTTACTTCCCTTTAAACAGCCTTTGTGTTTTTTTCTGGGATGACTGATAATGTTCTTTTATTTTTCCCTCCTAGCTTTCTTCTTTTCCTGTTTTCTCTGGTTCAATCAGGTTAGATAGTTTCTGGTACTCTCACAATAATTTCTGTTCACTGTTAGAATTTAAGGATTGCAGTGTGTATATGTGTGTGTGTATGTATGTGTGTGTGTGTATTCATATTCTGCCTTCTTTCTCTTAACATATTGTTAATTGTCCCACATAATTCAAATTTTTATTTCAGATTATTCTTTTTGTATTGCATTCATATTCTGTAATTCATTTTATTCTTTTCTGAGGAATTTTTAAGTTTTCACTATTAGAATTAATAACAGTGTTGTTGATATAATAATTCACATTATTATTCTTTTTTTTTTTTTACAGTATTACTCTTTTGAGCATGATTCATTTTATGCAGAAGAGTACATGAATTATAGAAATAATGAGTATTATTTCTAGTAGTGAAAACTTGGGAATTACTCACAAAAAACAATTACTTAGGAAACACTGGAGACAGTGTTGGGAGCTTGTTATTTCATCTCCACTCAATAATTCTTCTGGTAGCAGTCGCCTGATTCTTTCCCAGACATCACATTCTCTCACTCTCATCTGGTGTGCTCAGAACAGGGCTCAGGTGCTGTTCCACGCAGGCTTCATCAGAAGCCTTCCCTGGCCCCAGTGACTGGCTCTGTGATGGGCTTGTGTTCCAAACATAGCCATCTCCATGCAATGATTCTTTGGCTGAGACTTTTGAGAGACTCACATTCTTTCCTCAAAGGGTTTACAAATAAGGGTGCATTGGCCGGGATTGATGGCTCATGCCTGTAATCCTGGCACTTTAGGAGACAGAAGTGGGCGGATCACCTGAGTTTGGGAGTTCCAGACCAGCCTGGCCAACATAGTGAAACCCCATCTCTACTAAAAATACAAAAATTAGCCAGATGTGGTAGTGCGCACCTGTAGTCTCAGCTACTAGGAGACTGAGGCAGGTTCCCTTGAACTGAGGAGGCAGAGGTTGCAGTGAGCCGAGATTGTGCCACTGCACGCCAGCCTAAGTGACAGAGAGAGAGTCTGTTTCAAGAGACAAACAAACAACAAAAACAAATAAGGGGCATAAAAACAATACTGCTAAGACTGGCTTGCTGCTATGGGGAGCTTCCCCATGAGCAAAACAGAGCGGAGCCGGAAGACAGAAACAACAGAAAACAACAAAGACAAACAAACAAACAAAACCTGAGTTTTGAAGAGGTCGTTTGAACACTATTTCAGCCTGTTCTGCGCCTGGACTTTCTGTTTGTTGAACCATTCAATCCTAACCTGGTCCTCCAAGTCCACACACACACACACACACACACACACACACACGTGCACGTGTGCATGCACGCGCACACACACGCATACATACACCTCTTATTTTTAGGTCTGTTGGCCTTGAGGGTCTCTTAGTGAGACAGTCCCATTGTGAACTCTGTTCCTAGGTGATTGACTCCACAGTGCATTTTTCCTTTGGCTAATAAGAGCTAACGTGTATTCAGTGCTTGCCTATGTCAGCCATCATGATAAAGGCTTGACATTTGTTATCACGTCAGTCCTTTCAATAATCATTTGAAGTAGCTACTCTTTTTTGTTTGTTTGTTTTGAGACAGGGAATCGCTCTGTTGCCCAGGCTGGAGCACAGTGGGATGATCAAGGTTCACTGCAGCTTTGACCTCCCAGGGCTCAAGCCATCCTCCTTCCTCAGCCTCCCAAGTAGCTAGGACTAGGTACATGTCACCATACCTGGCTAGTTTTGTATTTTTTTTTTTTTTTTTTTTTTTTTTTTGTAGAGATGGGGTTTTGCTATGTTGCCCAGACTGGTATTAAACTTCTGAGCTCAAACAATCCTCCCCACTTGGCCTCCCAAAGTGCTGGGATTACAGGTGTGAGCCACTGCACCCAGGGTTGAAGTAACCGCTCCTGTAACCCTTGTTTTACGCAGGAGGAAACTGAGGCTCAGGTAAATGACAGGAACACGTTAGTGCAAAGTCACGTGGCTGGTTGAGCCAGGACTCAATCCTAGGTCTGTTTCCAGAGCCTGAGACCTAACAACTTGCCTTTAAATAACTCTTAATTTCTTTTATTTATTCCTTAAGTACAAAATACATTTTGTGCGAAGTCACGATAAGCCCCTTTAAAGAGCAAGGTGGTTAAAGGTTTTGATCTCAGAGCAGGATACGAGGAGACAAAAAGCTGGGTCTTAAAGGCTTAAGAGGAAGGATCGGAGAAAAGTAGAAAAGGTGGGACTGAGACTGGGGGAGGGGGCTGGGTGTGAATGCACAGGGAGAATCTGAGGATTCTTTCCAGTCACAGAGTCTAGGATTCGAAGACGTCTAGTCCATCCAGAGCTGAGCGCTCATGTGGAAAAGTGAGTGATGAGATTGGATCAGATTTTGAACCCCTATTGATTGATTGATTGATTTTTGAGATAGGGTCTTGCTCTGTTGCCCAGGCTGGAGTGCAGTGGTGTGATCTCAGCTTACTGCAACCATTGCCTCTTGGGTTCAAGCGATTCTCCTGCTTTAGCCTCCTGAGTAGCTGGGATTATGGACACACACTACCACGTCTGGCTAAATTTTGTATTTTTGGTAGAGATGGGGTTTCACCATGTTGGCCAGGCTGTTCTCAAACTTCCAACCTTAAGTGATCCTCCTGCCCTGGCCTCCCAAAGTGCTGAGATTAACAGGCATGAGCCACTGAGCTCAGCTTGAGGCCCTATTTTTAAAAAGACTAGATGTGGCTGAGCACGGTGGCTCATGCCTGTAATCCCAGCACTTTGGGGGGCTGCGGTGGGCAGATCACAAAGTTAGGAGTTTGAGACCAGCCTAGCATACATGGCAAAACCCCCATCTCTGCTAAAAATACAAAAATTAGCCAAGCATGATGGCAGGCACCTGTAATCCCAGCTACTGGGGAGGCAGAGGCAGGAGAATCGCTTGAACCCAGGAGGCAGAGGTTGTAGTAAGCTGAGACCTCACCATTGCACTCCAGCCTGGGTGACAGAGAGGGATTCTATCTCAAGAAAAGAAAAGAAAAGACTAGCTGTGATATTAATGGGCTGAGGAATGAATTCCTCTGGAAGGTGAGCTAGACTTGTCTTGGTGGCCCCCAGTGAACTATGCTTTCTGGTGTTCACGGCCTTGTGTACTTCCCTCCCACCACCTTGATTGCAGCCTGGCCACTTAACTAGCTTGGACCATAGTACATGAGCAGACAACGCGAGAGGAAGCCCAGTAAGCACCGGCACTTTTCAATTTCTTCCCTTGAAGACTCTTAATTATTTATTCTGAGACAAAGTCTTGCTGTGTCACCCAGACTGGGGTACAGTGGTGCGATCATAGCTCACTGCAGCCTCCACTTCCTGGGCTCAAGTGATTCGCCTTCCTCAGCCTCCCGAGTAGATGGGACTACAGGTGTGTGCCACTAAGCCTTGCTAATTAAAAAAAATTTTTTGGAGACAAGGGATGTTGCTATGTTGTCCTGGCTGGAAGGCTCTTTCTTAGAACTGTGTTGCCAGTTGTGAAGATGCCCAGGCTGCCACACAGAAAGGCCCATGGAGGAGAACTGTAGTCTCTCAGCTGACAGGCCCATCGGGTCCCCAGAGAGCATCTGTACCCGCCACCAGGCACGTGAATGAGGCCATTCTGGATGTCCTAGCTATCCTAGTGCCCTGGTCATCACAACATGAAGCAGAACCCCTCCTCTAGGCCTTAGGATCATGAGAAATAATTCATTGTTGTTTCGCTCCACTCGGTTTTCAGATTGCTTGTGATATAATCATAGATAACTGAGACAATCGAAAGTGATTTTGCCACTTCTCTTCCTCCCTCCTTCTCTTTCAACAAATATTACAAGATAATGGGCCCTGTGGACAATGTAAAGATAGAGCCAAGACACCCTCATGACCCTGTCCTAAGGGAACATGATGACTCCTGCATCTTTCTGAGCTTCAGACTTTCGTTTCCAGCTGGATATTAATTTTTCCAAAGCAGAATTCATTTTCTTTCATTTCAAAACTCCCCTCTTCCTCCTTCCTCCCTTCTGGTTACTGGTATCGTCACGTACCCAGCTGCTCACGTTAGAAATCTCAGAGTGCTTTGATTCTCCCTTCACTCTCACTGCTTGTGTTGAAACTTCTCATACTGTTCCTTACCAGCCTGGTTGCACTGGAGAGGGGAGGCCTGGATGTCGGGAAATCAAGACGACTGTAACAGGCGTGTGGCCACAGGAGTGTTGCACCTTCGTGGTTAGCCTGTGCTAGAAAAGAGGGAGTGGCCAGGCCTCTCGCCAAGGTGGAAAAGCCCCTTCTGTCAGTTGTACCTCCAGAGCAAATGGGCGTAGGTTTCCGTCCTCTCCTTCCACCTTTGGTCTTAGATGAAGGATCAGTTGCAATCAGGCAGGGTAGGTGCAGAGGAGGCTGCTCCCACTTACACTTTTTAAAGAGTTACTCTGACATCTTTCTTTGTGTAAAACATCCCAGACAGATTTAATTGATACAGAGTTGATTCAATTGTACTTCATTTAGAGTATGTTACATTGTAACAAGAAATAAGTGTCCTGGAAGTTTTTAAGCCAGGCAATTAAGCGTTGCCTTTTTTTTCTTTTTTTTTTTTGGGACTGAGTCTTGGTCTGTCGCCAGGCGCCAGGCTGGAGTGCAGCGGTGCAATCTAGGCTCACTGCAATCTCCGCCTCCTGGGTTCAAGCAATTCTCCTGCCTCAGCCTCCTGAGTAGCTGGGACTACAGGCACGCACCACCACGCCCAGCTAATATTTGTATTTTTTAGTACAGATGGGGTTTCACCATGTTGGCCAGAATGGACTTGATCTCTCAACCTCGTGATCCGCCCATCTTGGCCTCCCAAAGTGGAGGCCTGCTGGGATTACAGGCGTGAGCCCCCGCATCCGTCCAGCATTGCCTTCTTCTTGGTATATGCTAGTGCCATAGAAGTTAGAAGCTACCTACCATTCTCAGTTTCCCTTTTTCCATATTCTAAAGATAACTTATTTTCTTATCTAGTACTAGAAAAGGCGACAGGAGACCTGGGCTCAGAGCTGCTGCTAGTCTTTACAGAGGCTTAGTGCATATTAGAAGGTACCTTCTCTCTTGGTGGCAGCCCCGTGGGCAGACAAGTGGATGTATCCCAGATGGGTGGATTCCCATTACAGAGCATATAGCTTGACCAAGAGCATGTGGGTTGGAGTTTAGGCATAGCTGGCCTCCTTATCCAGGCATCTTTGTACAATGTGGAGGGCACATCTGCTGTGTGTCTCTCCTAGGGCTCTTCGAGAAAAGAGAACTGTGCCTGGGGCCAGGATGCCTGGGTTCGAGTCTTCTAAGTCACAATATGACTTTCAGCTAATCCATATCTCTGCAGGCCTTAATTTTCTGGTTTGGAAAATGGAGATAAGTAAATGAGAGATTCTCCAAGAATCTCCTGGCTTCAAAAAGCTTAGATGCGAATATGATGCAGAAATCCCGGCGTAGATTCAGAATCCTCACGTTTCATTACAGGGCTTGCTTTTTAATAGTCTTTCTCCATCTTCCTCCCCTTATTGCCACTCAGTCAATTAGTCAATTTCTCTGCATTTTAGTTTTGCTCTATTTGTCAAATGGAGATAATAAGAGATGCCTTAGAGGGATTCAGAGAGGATAAACTAATTAATGGTCATAAAGTCCTAGTGGCCTTGCGCCTGCTAAGTGGTCATGATTCTAAACAGATCTTTATAGCTTCTTGGCTGCTCACTGCTGTAGCGTTAGATAGAACCATTTATTTTTTTTTCTTATTTTTTAATTTTGATTATTGGCTTCTCATGCTTGTTTCCTATAAAGGACAGCACCTTTATAACATGATGTTCTTTTTCTTTTTTCTTTTTTTTAAAATCAACATGACACATGGAAGCATTGGGAAGAAGTGTATCAGAAGCAAAGGCCAGGGCCGGTGCAGTGCCTCACGCCTGTAATCCCAGCACTTTGGGAGGCTGAGGCACTTTGGGAGGATCACGTGAGGTCGGGAGTTTGAGGCCAGCCTGGCCAACATGGTGAAAATATAAAAAATTTGCAAGGCATGGTGGTGCACATCTGTAATCCCAGCTACTTGGGAGGCTGAAGTACGAGAATCACTTGAACCTGAGAGGTGGAGGTTGCAGTGAGCCAAGATCACACCACTGCACTCCAGCCTGTGCAGCAGAGTGAGATTCTGTCTCAAAAAAGAAAGCAAAGCCCAGAACACCAGCTAGGAAGGGTATGAAGGAGGTGATAGGAGGTGTGAGTTGAGGGAGGAAGAAATCTGGGAATGAAAGAAATGTCATTGAGTCAAGGTCTTTGGCACCTGAGCTTCTGCGAGGCCTTTCTTGCTGGTAGGAATAGGGAATGGCTTTGGGTTCAACATTCTCTCTCTGCGATTACATTGGTCATATGTGATGGGAGAGCAACAAAGTCCTTTCTTTTTTTTTTTTTTTTTTTTTTTTTTTGAGACGGAGTTTCGCTCTTGTTACCCAGGCTGGAGTGCAATGGCGCGATCTCGGCTCACTGCAACCTCCGCCTCCTGGGTTCAAGCAATTCTCCTGCCTCAGCCTCCTGAGTAGCTGGGATTACAGGCACATGCCACCATGCCCAGCTAATTTTTTGTATTTTTAGTAGAGACAGGGTTTCACCATGTTGACCAGGATGGTCTCGATCTCTCAACCTCGTGATCCACCCGCCTCGGCCTCCCAAAGTGCTGGGATTACAGCCTTGAGCCACTGTGCCCGGCAAGCCCTTTCTTAAGAGTTTAATCTTGCTACGCCACTGATCCTAGCAATTCAGTTTCTCTACTTGTTGATCTAAGTTATGTTCTAGACAGTTTGGTACTTTTGAGAAGCTAGAAGACATATTTCAGAATATAACATAAACATGAGCCACTGACCACAGCCATCTAGGCTTTATTTTTTTTAAGTTAATTAATTTAAATTCTTTTTTTCAAGTTGAGGGTCTTGTTATGTCACGTAGGCTGGCCTGAAACTCCTGGGCTCAAGTGATCCTCCCATCTCAGCCTCCTGAGTAGCTGGGAAACCAGCATGCACCACCTCACCCTAGGTTCTAATTCTTCTTTGAAGCCTTTTAAAATGTTTTCAGTAGAAGTTAATTCCTTCCTCCTGATATTTCCATATTGCTTTCTGAATTGCCATATATTAGAGATATTTATGTAATTATCCTGATAATAAAGTTTAATTTCCTCAGGGTTAGAGAACATATGTTGTTCATCTATCTGCAAGCCCCCTGAAGTGTCTAGAAATGACTTTCATTCTTATTTTCTTTCTTTCTTTTTTTTTTTTAAACAGGTTTTCACCATGTTGGTCAGGCTGGTCTTGAACTCCCGACCTCAGGTGATCCACCCGCCTTGGCCTCCAAAGTGCTTGGATTACAAGTGTGAGCCACCACATCTGGCTGAAATGACTTTCAATATAGAAAGGCTTCAATAGCTACTTATAAAACTAAATCATGTGATTTTATATAAAGAAAGGATATGAAAGAATCGAGTGATGGGATTTTAGGATTTTTGAGACTTTTGATTCTCTTGCATTTATCACTCAGGTAAATCTTGCTCTTTTTTTTCTTTCTTTCTTGGTTTAACAATCTCTGTGGGGCCAGAATTCTCCTTTTGATGTAATGGCATGGATTAATTTATTTGGTAATCTAGTTATATCAACTTGGAAGCAGAGAACAGTGACCTAGAAGGAGAAATGAGATGAAATTAATTTTGTTTGGGGCAGGGGATGGCTAGGTGGATTGAGAACAGCAGACGACAGGTCCTATGGCAGAGAAAAATTTGCTTTATGGGTTGACCCTTAGGCAGGTTTGATTCTAGTTATGTAACCCATAACTCAGATGGGTGCTCTCTGTATGTCTCTTGATATGGAGCAGCTGAAGTCCCTGGCTGCCCCATGTCACCAAGAACTTTCAATAAGTAAACACTGATTCTGTCTTATGATTTGGTCAAACTTTGGATAATGATATATGTTGTCAGCGGATCCTTCTGCTGCAATTTTACCATGTAATTTGCTAAGGAATATTTACCTTTGCACTCAATGTATTCAGAAAGTAGAGGTATAGGTTGCATTTTCATGCTCTTGGTAAGGTAAAGTTTACTGACCTCAAAGTCATGTGTTTTTATTTTACAGTGAGAAAATATATAGAATCAAAGAACTGATGTGTTCTAGATCTGTCTCTGCCTCAAGAAGTTTTCTGGGCTGGGCACGGTATCTCACGCCTGTAATCCCAGCACTTTGGGAGGTTGAGGTGAGCAGATCACCTGAGATCGGGAGTTCAACACCAGCCTGACCAACAGGAAGAAACCCTGTCTCTACTAAAAATACAAAATATTAACCTGGCGTGATGATGCGTGCCTGTAATCCCAACTACCTAGAGGCTAAGGCAGGAGAATTGCTTGAATCTAGGAGGCAGAGGTTGCAGTGACCTGAGATCGTGCCACTGCACTCCAGCCTGGGCAACAAGAGTGAAACTCTGTCTCAAAAAAAAAAAAGTTTTTTTTTTGTTTGTTTTGTTTTGTTTTTAGTTCCCCCTCTCATTTCACAAATGAGAATACAGAGGCCCAGAGGGGCTTAAACAATACACCCAACACAGCAAGACAGGGATCAGAGCCCATGTTTCTGGCTCTGAGTCCTGGATATTATTTGCTATTTTCTCCCCATGTGGTATTGTCTAGCTTAAATTCATAGATGTGACTATATTTGTTTGAACTTATATTTTACTTCATTTATTGTACCACATACAATTAGATACAATTGAACTTTGTTTGTTTGTTTGTTTGTTGAGACAGGGTTTTGCTCTGTTGCCCAGGCTGAAGTGCAATGGCACGATCTTGGCTCACTGCAACCTCCACCTCCTGTGTTCAAATAATTCTTTTCCCTCAGCCTCCTGAGTAGCTAGGACTACAGGCACGCACCACCATGCTTGGCTAATTTTTTTATTTTTTGGTGGAGAGGGGATTTCACCATGTTGCCCAGCCTGGTCTTGAACTCCTAACCTCAAGTGATCTTCCCGCCTCAGCTTCCCAGAGTGCTGGGATTAGAGGTATGAGCCACTACATGCCCGACTCCCTACTAATTTTTGTGTTTTTAGTAGAGACGAGGTTTTGCCATGTTGGCCAGGCTGGTCTCAAACTTCTGGCCTCAAGTGATCCGCCTGCCTTGGCATCCAAAGTGTTAGGATTACACATGGGAGCCACAATGCCTGGCCTGATACAAATGAATTTTGTTGAGATTGCACTGGAGTCATTGTTGTAAGGTTATTAGGCTTCTTCTAGCCCAGAACCCACATGGCCATCCCTAGAAGTTTTACCTTAGTGCATTTAGAAGCTAGCAAAGGATTTCTTAGAATGGTTTGTTAATATATAATACAAACTATTTATTTTTACTCTCACATCAGTAAGGAATGCTTTATGTTGCAACTATGCAAACCTAACTGGTTTAAGCAATAAAGAAGTTTAATTATCTCACTTACAAATAGGTGAGCAGGGTTGGGTGTGGTGGCTCATGTCTGTAATCCCAACACTTTGGGAGGCTGAGGTAGGTGGATCACGTGAGGTTAGGAGTTTGAGAGTAGCCTGGCCAATATGGTGAAACCCAGTCTCTACTAAAAATACAAAAGGTAGATGGGTGTGGTAGTGTACACCTGTAGTTCCAGCTACTCAGGAGGCCGAGGCAGGAGAATCACTTGAACCTGGGAGGCTGAGGATACAGTGAGCCAAGATTGCACCATTGCACTCTAGCTTAGGCAACAAAGCAAGACTCTATCTAAACAAAACAAAACAAACAAACAAAAGAGCAAATAGGTGAGCAGAAGTGCAACAATGTCTTCAAAGTCCAAGATTCTTTCATTTTGGTTTTTGGGTTTAGTTTTTTGAGACACGATATCACTCTGTCACCCAGACTAGAGTGCAGTGACATGATCACACTGTGCCTGGCTAATTAAAAAAACATTTTTTTTTTTTTTTTTTTTTTTTTTTTTTTTTTTTAGGGATAGGGGTCTCTCTTTGCTGATGAGCTGGTTTCTAAATCTTAGGCTCAAGCGATCCTCCCACCTCAGCCCCTCAAAGTGTTGGGATTACAGGCATAAGCCACCATGCTTGGCCAAAGTCCAAGATTCTTTGTGAATTTCTGTTCCACCATCCTCAGTGTATTGGCATACTGACTCATTGTCTCAAGACGGTTGCTTTCCACAATGAACATCCTACCGAATGGGCAAAAGCTGGAAGCATTCCCCTTGAAAACTGTAACAAGAGAAGAATGCCCCATTTCACCACTCCTATTCAACATAGCACTGGAGGTCCTAGCTGGAGCAATCAGCCAAGAGAAAGAAATAAAAGGCATCTAAATAGGAAGAGAGGAAGTCAAACTATCCCTGTTTGCAGATGATATGATTCTATTCTATACCTAGAAAACTCCGTAGTCTCTGTGCAAAAGCTTCTTGATCTGATAAACAACTTCAGCAAAGTTTCAGGATACCAAATCAATGTACAAAAATTGGTAGCATTTCTGTATCCTAGTAACATCTATGCTGAGAGCCAAATCAAGAACACAACCCCATTCACAATAGCCACAAGAAGAATAAAATAGCTAGAAATACAGCTAAATGAGGAGGTAAAAGATCCCTGCAATGAGAATCACAAAATACTGCTCAAGGAAATCAGAAATGACACGAACAAACGGAAAAACATTCTATGTTCATGGACAAGAAGACTCGATATTGTTAAAATGGCCATAGTTCCCAGAGCAATGTACGGATTCAATGCTATTTTTACCAAACTACCAACAAGATTTTTCACAGTACTAGAAAAAACTATTTTAAGACTCATTTGGAACCACAAAAGAGCCCTAAGCGATCAAAAAGAAAACAAAGCTGATGACGTTACCTTACCCAAATTCACACTATACTGTAGGGGGCTTACATGGAACTGAATACAAAAACAGACACATAGACCAGTGGAAAGAATAGAGATCCTGGAAATAAGACTGCATGCCTACAACCATAATCTTTGATAATGCTGACAAAAGCAAGCAATAAGGAATGGACTTCCCATCCCATAGGTGGTACCAGGATAACTGGCTAGTGATATGCAGAAGACCGAAACTGGACCCCTTCCTTATATCATATATAAAAGTCAACTCAAAAAGTATTAAAGACTTAAATGTGAAACTTAAAACTATAAAAACCCTGGAGAATAACCTAGGAAATACCATTCTGGACTTAGGACCTGGCAAAGATTTCATGCTGAGGTTACCAAAAGCAATTGCAACAAAAAGGAAAATTGACAAATGGGCCTTCATTAAACTAAAGAGCTTCTGCACAGCAAAAGAAACTATCAATAGAGTAAAGAGATGACCTGTGGAATGGGAGGAAGTATCTGCAAACTGTGCATCTGACAGTGGTCTAATACTCAGAATCTATAAGGAACGTAAACAAATTTACTAGCAAAACCCAAACAACTCCATTAAACAGTGGGCAAAAAACGTAAACAGACACTTTTCAAAAGAAGAAATACATGTGGCCAATAAGCATATGAAAAAAATCCTCAACATCACTAATCATTAGAGAAACGCAAATCGAAACCACAGTGAGATATGATCTCACACCAGTCAGAATGGCTATTATTAAAATGTCAAAAAATAACACTGCTGGCAAGGTTGTGAAGAAAAAGCAATGCTTATGCACTGCTGGTAGGAATGTAAATTAGTTCAGCCATTGTGGAAAGAAGTTTGGCAATTTCTCAAAGAACTTAAAATAGAATTACCATTCAACCCAGAAATCCCATGATTGGGTATATACCCAAAGGAATATAAATCATTCTACCGCAAAGATACATGCACACATATGTTCATTGCATTATTCATAATAGTGAAGACATGGGATCAAGCTAAATGCCCATTAATGGTAGACTGGATAAAAAAATGTGGTACATATGCAACGTGGAATACTATGCGGCCACAAAAAGGATTAAGATCATATCCTCTGCAGCAACATGGATCGAACTGGAGGCCATTAACCCACACAAACCAACACAGGAACAGAAAACCAAATACTGCATGTTTACACTTGCAAATGGTACCTAGACCTTTAGTACATATGGACATAAAGAAAGGAAGAACAGACACCAGGGCCTACTTGAGGGCAGTGGGAGAGGATCAAAACAACTACTTATCAAGTGCTATGCTAATATTACCAATGTGCCAGTTCATAATGATAGTAATACAGATTATGTTAATGCAGATTATTTTGTGACACGCAAGTTACCTATGTAACACACCTACACTTGTACCCCTGAACCTAAAAGTCAAGGGAAAAAGAAAAACAAAAGATGATTTCTTTGTTCCTGGGTATCACATCTGTATTCAAGGCAACAACAAGGGCAATGGGTCAGAACTAGTGACCTTGTTCCCCCAACTGTGTTTTGTTTTGTTTTGTTTTGAGATAGTCTTGCTCTGTTGCCCAGGCTAGAGTGCAGTGGCACAGTCTTTGTTCATTCCAACTTCCATCTCCCAGACTCAAGTGATTTCTTCTGCCTCAGCCTCCTGAGCAGCTGGGATTACAGGTGTATGCCAGCATGCCCAGCTAATTTTTGTATATTTTTAGAGATGGGGTTTCACCATGTTGGCCAGTGGTCTTGAACTCCTGACCTCAAGTAATCCACCCACCTTGGCTTCCCAAAGTGCTGGGATTACAGGCGTGAGCCACCACCCCGGCCCTAACCTTGTTCTCTTTTTATAAAGATAATAAATATTCTTTTGGAAGCTTGTTCACTCCCTTTAGACTTCCGCCTGCTTCTCATTGGTCAGATGTGGATCATATGGGTACTCTTGTCTTAAAGGGGACTGGAAAGAGTACACAGCTTTTTAACCTCTATATTAGATGCCAGCAAGAGAAGTATGCTGGTCATAAATATTGAGTTAGCTGTGCTCCAATATAAGGTTTCCCAGGAATAAGCATATACAACAACTATCTAATTCTGTTTCACTGCCTGGTCCATCTTCCCTGTTGAAGAAGTAAGAGGGAGGCTTCTATCTCTGGTTAGACTCAAGAAATTTACTGGCCTGTGGCAAATGTGTCCAAACTGAGGGACATGTCAATAGGCAGGCTAGGATCAAGATGTGGGTGAAAATGGGTCATCTAAAAGGGAGAAAGGGCGGTGCAGTGGCTCACACATGTAATCCTAGCACTTTAGGAGGCTGAGGTGGGAGGATTTCTTGAGGTCAAGAGTTCGAGACCAGCCTGGCCAACATGGTGAAGCCCCATCTCTACAAAAAATGCAAAAAAATTAGCTGAGTGTGGTGGCAGGTGCCTGCAATCCCAGCTACTCGGGAGGCTGAGGCAGGAGAATTGCTTGAACCTCGGAGGCAAGAGGTAGTGAGTTGAGACTGTGCCATTACACTCCAGTTTGGGCAACAGAACAAGACTCTCTCAAAATAAATAAATAAATCAATAAAATAAAATAAAAGGAGGGCTGTGGAGCCAGATTGTTCTAAGCGTTTCTGGCTCTGTCAATTCCTAAGTGACATCATCAAGTTATATAACCTCTCTAAGCCCCAGTTTCTTTGTGAGTTAGGTGAGGATAATAATACCTTATTCATTAGATAGCTGCGAGGAGATATACTTATGAGTCTTTGAGCATAGTCTCTGGGTCACAGTAAGTGTTCAATATCACCACCACCACCATCATCACCATTATCATCATCACCATCCTCATTATCATCTGGGTTATCATCAAAGCAGGAGGTGTTTGAAGTATAGGCATTAGGAATTGGTAGGCATTGATGTACAGCATAAATAAACACCAGAGCCTGAGGTAGGAGAGTAGGTTATGTGGAAAAGCAAGACAATAAATCAGGCTACAAATTCCCCACAGTGAGGGTGAGCTGCCTTTACTCAAAGGACTTCCTATTGCCAGAGTGTATGAGTGACTCACACGTGGGGGGTATATCTCTTGGTTTGAGGCTTAAACTTACCTCCTAGAAGGTGGCATACAGTAAAGGATCCCAGGGCATGGAAATGGATGGTGGAGGGGAGAGAGGCTGGCAATAGGGCTCCAAGGAGTGGGTGGGATTCTTCTGGTCATGTGTCTCCTGCTAGAAGTCTCACAGGTGTATGAGAACCATTTCCTACAGAAGCCTAGAGCATTAGCTTCTCCTTTGATCTTCTGTGACCTGCTTTGATTGCGTTTGTGTGTTCTATGAGTCACCAGGGATGCCCATTTGCAGTGCCCACTTACATAGCAGTAGCTTTAGATAGGGTGGCTATTTGGGTTTACTGGTATGCAGTGTGGTTCACAGGCTTGTGTGAGTTCACTTCCATCAGCGGCTGAAATTTAAGACCTGGTAAATATGCAAAATTTAAGTAGTTTTGACCCTCCTATGGGGCTGGACAATATCAGACTACCAAAAAGATGGTGTTCATCTATCAACAGTTGTGAGTAGTCCGTGATATGGCTTCTGCCCCTCCCAGAAAAGACTGGATGTGAATGTCAACATCAAACACACATGCTAGACACTGTTACTCATGTTAACTAACTGAATTCACAAGACAAGCCTTGGGAGATAGGGGCAATGATTCTCCCTATTTTTACAGACAAGGTAATGGAGGTCAAGAAACTTACAAATTCATAAAGGTGTCTGTTGCGTTGGAAAGGAGATGTGTCTAGTTCTAAACTTGTACGTCTTGACTTACGCTAACGCCTATGAGTTCAGAAAGGAAAGAAAAATTGGTCTGTGGTTATTCTTAGCTTGTTTCAGTCTAACTTTTGAATCAAGAAGTGGAGTTTGATACAGCATGGAACCAAACTCTTCCTTCTATGATAGAGACAGGAAAGGAAGGTGAACCCACGTCTGGGCTTTTCCTGACACGTGTCAGCCAATGACTAAGCAAGGCTCCTCTGTGCCCCAAAAGCACACACACAACAAGGGAACTGGCAGATGGGTAGATCTCTCCTTCAGTTTGTGGGGTGTCAATCCCAAAGTGCTGGGATTACAATTTTGAGACAGTCTCGCTCTTGTCGCCGACTCTGGAGTGCAGCGGCGTGATCTCAGCTCACTGCAGCCTCTGTCTCCCAGGTTCAAGTGATTCTTCTGCCTCAGCCTCCTGAGTAGCTGAGACTATCGGTGTGTACCACCACGCCTGACTAATTTGTATATTTAGTAGAGGTGGGATGTCGCCATGTTAGCCGAGGCTGGTTGTGACCTCAAGTGATCCACCCGTCTTGGCCTCCCAAAGTGCTGGGATTACAGGTTTAAGCCCCCATTCCTGGCCTTATTTTTCAATACGGGGTCTCAGCATGTTGCCCAGGATGGAGTGCAGTGGCGTGATTACAGCTCACTGCAGCTTCAAACTCCTGGGCTCCAGTGATTCTCCTTTCTCAGCCTCCCAAGTAGCTGGAACTTTAAGTCCGTGCCACTAAGTCCAACTTCTATTGCATCCCTTATTGCCTCAGTGTTTAACCTTTTGGATTTGATGCCTTTATAGTGCTCCTTATAAAGCCCCTGGTCTGAGCTGTCATTAGCTTTTGCCTTTTTTCACAACCTCTGAACTGGACTCATGGCTTTTATTCTTGAGACTATCCACACAGAGAAGCCAGAACACTGTCATGAGAGCAGAAATCTGATCTCATCCCTCACCTTCATAAAACCCTTCCATGGCTTCCATTCCGCTTAGATTAAAATCCAAATGTCTCTGCCCCCGACGATGTCCCGTGTGTTCCCACCCCTGTCAAGATCTCTGATCTTACCTCCTACCTTGCTCCTCTGTTCACAGTGCTCCATCCTCACTGGCTCCTGGCTATTCCTTGAACACTCAGTGTATTCCAGCCCCTGGACCTTTCCTTTTGCTGTTTCCTCTAATTGGAATGTTCTCTTCCAAGATTCCAACGTGGCTCTGCCTTCCCCCACCCAATGCCATTCAGATCTCAAATGTCTGCTCTTCCAGAGCCGTCCTCCAACAAGCTGTCCTGAAGGCACTCTACTACCTGAAATTAAACTTTTAATGGTTTATTTGTTTTTCGTTTCTTTTTGAGATGAAGTCTTGCTGTGTTGCCCAGGCTGGAGTGCAGTGGTGCAATCACGGCTCACTGTAGTTTCCACCTCCAGGGTCCCAGTGATCCTCCCACCTCAGCCTCCTGAGTAGCTGGAACTGTAGGCACATGCTACCATGCCTAGCTAGTTTTGTTTTGTTTCTTAGTAGAGAACGGGTTTTGCTGTGTTGCCTAGGCTGGCATCTTGTTTAGTGTGTGTATTGCTCATTAAAATGTAAGTTCCGTAAAGGGAATATTTTGCCTACTTGTTCATTGTGCTATCTCCAGCACCCAGAACACACTTGGACAGCAGCACACAGTAGGTATTCCTGAATGAATGGTGATTATTACTGGGACTTCCTTTACAACTTGGAAAGAAAGCTGTTTCATTATTCAAAAAACATCATCTCTACCTATAGATGCTTTCCTCGCTTATCACATTTCCACATTTGCCCCTTATGACTTCAGCAATTCCCATATAAATGACATCCATTGTAGGCATATGAACAGCAGTCTTCAAGTAGTAAAGTTCATTTCTGATTTGACTTCTTTTGGCTGCTGTGAATAGCTTTTCTCTGGTTGTTAGTAATTAAAACAAACAAGCAGAAGGACTCATATTATTCTATCTCATTGCCAAATTGGATATTGCTCAACTCAAAATTAAATGTACACACACCCAGAAAACTAACCAAACTGGCTATTACAATTACATAAAGTTCCTTGTGTTCATTAGCAGTGTTGCCTTTCATGGGTTTATCCTGTTTGGCATATACATCAAAGTAACAGTCATAAAGACTTCTACAAAAATTTGGAGCATGTAGATGTGGAAAAATTTTTAAGATTTTTTTTTTCCAGCTAAATTGCAACAAAAGCATACCTTGCTATTGTGATAAAAAGCTTAAGGCACAACATAGAAAAAAATTCAGTATTTTGTCAAAGCTTGGTACTCTAAGCCCACTGCCAGAGTCACCTGAAAATGGCAGGCATGCTTCAGTTTTGTATTCTGCATCTTGGGAATTAGTGTCAGAATACCAGCCCTGATCTCTTTAGTGAATGATTTATTCACTAACATGATTAACGATTCTGAGAACCAGCAATGTTGGCCACTGATATCAGATTTTTAGAAGCTGCCTAGATTTAATGGCATTGCGGGTATGTTCGTTTGGACTGGGGTGGGGTGGGAGGTCCTATGTCTGCTGTTCTGATTTTTAGTGGTTTTATTTGAACCCAGACAATGAACTTCTTATGATTTCCACAGCAGTACATGTTCTTATGGGTGGTTCCTGTTCATGAGAAAAATAAAATAATAACCAAGAGTTTAGAGGAATTAAGAATAAAAATGAGTGATGAAGCTTCACTCATAGATTCAGTTCATAGAGGTTTGGGGAGTGTGTTGAGTTAAAAAAAAATTAGCTTCGGTTCATTGATCCAAATATATATGGTTCTGTATCTTTCTAAACAAAAGGAATTCAGAAAAATTGGGGCAGAAGGTCAGATTGAGCTTGTTATATTATTATTTGTTTACATGTCGGTGTCTTTTTTTGTGTGCGGCAGGTAGGGGGGTGGTTCTAGTAAATACTGGAAAATTTGCTTGTCAAATTTTAAAAGACCTATAACACATATATGTTTGTTTCTTTAGAAAAAACTTATTCATTTATTTATTTATTTTTTTGTAGACACAGGGTCTCACGATGTTGCCCAGGCTGATCTTGAACTCCTGGCCTCAAGCAATCCTCCTGTCTCAGCCTCTCAAAGTGCTGGGATTAGAGCATGTGTGTTTCTAAGAGTAGACTGTGAGCTTCTTGGAGGCAGAACCTTATTCATCTTTCTTTCCCATTGTCTGGCGTGGCACCGTGTGTAGCTTGTAACAAAGATGGTTGTGATGACGCTGGTAATGGCTATTACTCAGCTTCCCGTATGCCAAGCACCGTGCTAACTGCTTTGCATACATTACCTTATTTAATTCTCATAACAATCCAGGTGGAAAGTAACAAACAATATATTATCTCCATATGTTGTGAGGAAACTGAGGCTTAAAAATATTCATGGACATGCCCATGGTCACACAGCTGGTAAAGTGTTGAACCTGGAATCTAAAACCATTTCTGTTCTTCGTCCCAAGCCCATGTTGTTAGTGACTATGCTCTATGTTTGTTGCCTGAATGAATGAGAGCGTGGTTAACCAAGGTCCCCTGTCCTACCCAGGCCCCATGATTCAATAAAGAGTTAAAATGTGACAGACAGAACAGGACAATGGTGATGTCCTAGAATGAAACAGTTTTATCCACCAGTAGGAGGAGAGAAACTTTCAGTGTGGCTAAAAAGAGCTTGAGGGATGACCCATGTCAATGGATAACTCCAAATGGGAAGAGAGTGGTTCGTTTTTGCCCCCCCCCCCGCCCCCCGCCCCGTATCATACTTTGTAGCCCAAACTCTCAAACCAGAGTGCAGTGGCAGGATCTCAGCTCACTGCAACCTTTGCCTCTGCGGCTCAAGCGATTCTCCTGCCTCAGCCTCCCAAGGAGCTGGGGCTAGAGGTGTGAGCCACCAAACCCAGTTAATTTTTTTGTTGTTGTTGTTGGTATTTTTAGTAGAGGCACGGTTTCACCATGTTGGTTAGGCTGGTCTCGAACTCCTGACCTCAGGTGATCCACCTCCTCGGCCTCTCAAAGTGCTAAGATTACAGGCTGAGCTACCTCGCCACAAGGGCAGTGGGTTTAAGAGAAAGGGGAGAAAAGAAAGTGCCATGAAAGGGAAACCTAAACAGAGAGGAAAGTAGAAAAAAAAATTTTTTTTGAGAGGAGGAGGTCATTTTTCATTCCCAGAAACTTCCGAAGTGATGCTTGTAACCCCACGTCTGGTTCAGATTCCTGCTCGAATGCTCAGAGGTAGAAGAACAAAGCAAGTGGAAAGGTTTGGGCATGCCTCTGAACGTGAAGCTGCCCCCTCCCCCCACGCCCGCACCCCTTCCCCCTGAGGAATATCTGCTTTGGAAGCAAATGATGGAAAGTTTTGTCCACGTTGCCTTCCCTCACTTTTGCGCGTGGGTGGGAGTTTGTGTACCGGATTCTACCGTGAGGAGTTCAGGTCGCCTTACCTGCTGTTGCGTCTCAACAGGGTGAGACATGTGCCCGCGGTTGCAGGCCTGTCCCGGGAGAACTTGTCCTACTGGCTATGGAAATCGTTAAAGCTAAGTGGGAGGCTAGGTTGTCTCATCTTCATGCCGATACTTGGGTCGCTTTGCCGAACTGAAGCCTGAGAGCGAGATGGGACGAGAAGCAAACCATTTGCATGGGTCACGCCTCCTGCAGTGCTGGAGCTGATGCCCAAAGTGCCGTTTTCACAGACAAAAGGCAGGAAAAAGAAACGTTCCCCATCAAAAAACAAAGGAAAAGAAATCACAGGTTTTCCCAGCTTCTTCTGTTTCCTGGCTCTGGGTCTTAGAATTCTAATGGCTCTTCAGCTTTTCAAAGTGTTTCTTTTCAGATTTTCTTCTTTCATTCTTGATTCTGTTAGAAGTGTACTCTGACTCTATTTGACCAATGGTTTTTGATAAGCTGACTTCAGCCTCTATATTGGCTTGCTACAGATTTGCTACCGGAAAAGGTAACTAACTTTCATGAGGCCAATATCAGCATCCACTAATGCAGGGTGTTTTTCCTAATGTGATTATGTAAGAATTAATGATGGGTAAACACCGATGTGAAGAGATTTAATTTGGATAAATATTATAAAGCTTGTCTCTGCTTAATCACAGTTTATCTCATCTTTTCTATTTTTTTCTTTCTTTTCTTCGTGCTGCAAATTTTCCAAGAACAGGTACCTGTGTACTATTCCACCTACTTCCTTGAACAGGGCAGATAGGAACATTGTGAGACCCGGCATTCTTGTGATACTTTAATAACTTTCACTTCAGGGGAAACAAAAGAGGATACAGAGGCATGCAAATGCAAAACCCAGCGAGATCCCAGCTGAGCTGACTTCACACGCTTCCTCCTGCCATGAAGGTGCTGGTGGGGAGAAGCAGTTCATTGGAGGAGTTGTGGTAATTATCCTCTCAATCTTGGCATGCTCTTGTCTAGCAGGGAGCAGTGGACCTGTGACAGCTTTTTGCTTTTGAGAGCTTTATCCAGAGGGTAGCCTTACTTATCATCCCTGACCTTCAACTCATAGGCCTTTCTCTCTTTCCTTTTTTCTCACTTCCCTCCCCTCCCCTCCCCTCCCCTCCGCTTCCCTCCCCTCTCCTACCCCCTTCCCTCCGCTTCCCTCCCCTACCCCCTCCCCTCCCCCTCCCCTCCGCTCCCCTCCCCTCCCCCCTCCCCTCCGCTTCCCTTCCCTCCCCTCCCCTCCCCCCTCCCCTCCGCTTCCCTTCCCTCCCCTCCCCTCCCCCCTCCCCTCCGCTTCCCTTCCCTCCCCTCCCCTCCCCCCTCCCCTCCGCTTCCCTTCCCTCCCCTCCCCTCCCCCCTCCCCTCCGCTTCCCTCCCCTCCCCTCCTCCTCCCCTCTCCTCCCCTTTCCTTTCTCGCTCTCCTTCTTTCCCTTCCTTCTCCTTCCTTCTTTCCTTCCTTCCTTCTTTCTTTCTTTTTCTTTCTTTTTGACAGAGTCTCGCTCTGTGGCCCAGGCTGGCGTGCAGTGGCATGATCTCAGCTCACTGCAACCTTCGCCTCCCTGGTTTAAGTGATTCTCCTGCCTCGGCCTCCCGAGTAGCTGGGACCACAGACACCCACCATCACTCCCAGCTAATTTTAAAATTTTTAGTAGAGATGGGGTTTCACTGTGTTGGCCAGGCTGGTCTCCAACTCCTGACCTCAGGTGATCCACCCACCTTCGCCTCCCAAAGTGCTGGGATTACAGGTGTAAGCCACCGCACTGGGCCTCACAGACCTTTCTGAATCCATTTTTTTATTTCCTGAAATGCATACGGTTCAAAAATAATACATATCAAATGCATATCTAATTTATAGGTGTCTTCTATAAGGAGAATGATTAGCAAAGAAATAATCATTGTTCCTAGCCTCCCAATGTGATGATTTGTTTCTAGGACAGAATCTGATTTCTCAAATCTCTTCTGTTTACTGATTGGCAGTCTACCGTCCTAGACTTGGTTTCTCCATTTTACGCTTCTGTACCTATGAAAAGAGCTTGAAGGCCAAAGATGAGCAGCCAGAGAAAATGGGCTTTTGGGGAGGAGAATCGCTTGTTATTTCTTTGTTTGCTAACTGGAGGGAATGCTTTTTAAACAGTATGTTCTCCATTGGAACAATTGGAAGAACAGTGACATTCATTTTATAGTTTCTGCCTGTTGGTTACTTATTCCTTTCGAAAAGAAAGGAAATTCCATACTCCAGGAGTCCATCTGTTGTTACATTTCATGAGAACTAAATGCACTGGAAAATATAGCTAAACACACTTTGTTCACATTTTCGCCACCTTTGAACTGATACCAGTCATAAAACTCCATCTTGTATAGATAATCTGTTAAAATAAGTTACTAAGAAACCCAAGCAGGTATAAAGGTCACTCTCAGTGTGAAGAGGATTTAAAAAAATTTTTTTTTTTTGCGGTGGTTATGATCACCAAACTCGCTCTGAATTGGTATTTTATAGTCGGTATTTTAAACTGTAAACCATGTTATATGACTGTGGAACCGCACCCAGCAGCGTCAGTTTTCCTGTTTCGGAACTCTCATGCGATACAGCACATCGGTCCTGCTTATTCGTCCTGTTCTCACTTTGTTCAGGGCCTCAGAGTTTACAAACTGGTTACTCCACTGCGTTTTAAACATGTCATCTCTCCCAAGGTGTCTTTTAAGAAATATGCGTGCAATCAAAAGGAAGCCAAATGTGTCTTTAGTATAAGAGACAGAAGATGTTAGCAAACTGGAAGGAATTCTACTTCTGGAAAGTCTGAGGAAAAGTTATCAAATTATAGGAATGGTTCTAGATTTGAAGGCAAAAACAAGTACATTAAAGGGAAGAGGCTGCTCTTCTCTCTCTACTGTTTTCTTTTTCTTTTTTTTTTTTTTTTTTTTTTTTTTTTTTCTGAGATGGAGTTTCGCTCTTGTTACCCAGGCTGGAGTGCAATGGCGCGATCTCAGCTCACCGCAACCTCCGCCTCCTGGGTTCAGGCAATTCTCCTGCCTCAGCCTCCTGAGTAGCTGGGATTACAGGCACACGCCACCATGCCCAGCTAATTTTTTGTATTTTTTAGTAGAGACGGGGTTTCACCATGTTGACCAGGATGGTCTCTATCTCTTGACTTGTGATCTGCCCGCCTCGGCCTCCCAAAGTGCTGGGATTACAGGCGTGAGCCACCGCGCCCGGCTCTCTACTGTTTTCTAAGCATCTATTATTTACCAGGCATTTTATTAAGCATTCCACTTACATGTTCTCGTGTCATACGTGGTCAATCTCTAATAAATATCAAGAAAATGGCTTAACAAAGGTGAATGACTTGCTCAAGTTCACACAGTGAAGAATTCGATGACGTAGAATATTCCAGAGGGTGGTTTAGCCTCACCCAGCCCTCATGCTGGGCCACCTACTGGATGGAGCCCTCTTTGCGGCAGGTTCCTACATCCCTGTTCCCACGACTGCTGTTGCAAGGGTAGAACAGATGCATCTCTTTGGATTTGGCCTGACTTTTCAAAGATAAGGTAAAGAAGGGCTGGTAATAAGGCTGGGAATTGAGATGTGCCTGGTTGGCTCAGCCGAACTGAAGAGTTTCTATTCTCATCTGGATAGACAGGAAGCAATGTGCGACATACAGACAGCTTGTTTCTCTCTAAATCTGAGCAATGGTGAGTCATTACTTTTATTAAAGTTAGAGATGATCCTTTCTTTTTCTGTGCAGAAAAATCTATTGTTTTTCACACAACCCACTCCTACTTTTAAATAAATCAGTTAAATTGCCTATATTTTAAATAAAACTTTTTTAGACTCCTTTACCTACCAGCCTAGAGGCAGGAATGTTTCTTTTCTCCTTCAACCTTGCCTAAGGAAAAATGATTTTTTTTTTTTTTTTTTTTTCCAGACAAAAGTCTCACTCTGTTGCCCAGGTTGGGAGTGGCACGATCTCTGCCTCCTGGGTTCAAGCAATTCTCCTCCTGCTTCAGGCTTCCAAGTAGCTGAGATCACGAGTGTGCACCGCAGGTGTCACCATGTTGGCCAGCCTGGTCTCAAACTCCTGACCCCAAGTGATCCACCCGCCTCAGCCTCCCAAAGTGCTGGGATTACAGGCGTGAGCCGCAGCACCTGGCCTTCTGTGGTGTTCTAGGCCTGGGTAGAGAGAACAAAACAAATGCTGGGAAGACCTCTAGCAGGCCACCAGGAAGACGTGGGAGGAGGATGCACTTCCTTCATTTTTTTCTACTTTCCACATCATTTTTTGTTTAGACACAGTTCACTCGCTCTTTTTGCCCAGACTGGAGTGTGATGGCACGATCTCGCTCACCACAACCTTCGCCTCTGGGTTCAAGCCATTATTCTGCCTCAGCCTCCCGAGTAGCTGGGATTACAGGCGTGCACCACCACGCCCAGCTATTTCTGTATTTTTAGTAGAGATGGGGTTTCTCCATGTTGGTCAGACTGGTCTCAAACCCCCGACCTCAGGTGATCTGCCTGCCTCAGCCTCCCAAAGTGCTGGGCTTACGGGTGTGAGCCACCAAGCCCAGCTTCCTTTCCACATCTTAACGCCAGGCATGAGTCTTTCTTAGCACTGCTGTTGCTAAGAGAATAAGCAGCTGAATAAAGTGGCACGTGTTATAAGGACAAAATAGCTCAAATGAAGACCCCATGGAGTAGCCTCAACACTGTTGACATTTTGGGCTGGATATTTTGTTATAGGGATGGGAACTGTTCTGCACATGGTAGGGTGTTTAGCAGCACCCCTGCATACCCACTCGATGACAGTAGCAATACCACCCCCCAATCCTACCACTACCCCAAATTGGGAAATCCAAAAATGCCTCCAGACATTGCCCGTTTTTTCTGTGGGGGGCAAAATCATCTCCAGTTGAGACCTGCCACTTTATAGTAGATAGCATGACCTGGTAGCAGGCATGGTTTCTTTATGCCTGGAAACTTGCTGGGCCAGGGTGAAGATTTATGACCTGAGAACAGGCAACCACAGCAGGTGTGGAGCTTGAAAAAGGATGGTGTCTCTGCCCTGAAAAGACCTCAGGGTCAGAAATATGTCTGCTCGTCTTTGAATCCGCTCCCTAGGGCCTAGCACAGGTCCTCAAATGTAGGAAACGGTTGACAAATGTTTGTTGGATAAATGGGATGTTTGCTTAGAGCCCCTGAGTTTGTCTCCTGTGCTCGGAGAAAAAAAAAATCAAAGGGACAACAGTTATTTATCTGTAGCTGTAGCCACTTACTGGCTTATTGTGTTCTATTTGAGGGCCTCTTGAATATTACAGAAGTAACCAAGGATACCAGAATGATCACATGCAGCAAACACATGGGGAAAAGAATAGAGCAATGAATGTCACAAGGCCTGTTTTTCAGGTTTATTGCCAGAGAGCGTAGGGTTTGAAAGAGAGAGAGCATAGAGGGAATAGGACGAGAGGCTTCCTTCTACTGAAGATCATTTATAGTCCTCATCTGTGCAAATTATTCGTTTGACAACCTCTCTTGCCCTTGGATTTTGCATCTTGTCTTAACCAGAGGTTGACATATCTTCCTTCCTGGGGAGCAGGTCAGCATTGCTGACGTCTGAATTGTGGAACTTCTGCTTTGTTAGAAAGACTTGGCCAGTGAGGAGTGAGGGGAGGCACAGTGGTGAGGCCGGGATGGGAGGCGAGCTTGGTGTGGCGAAGACGTGGACGTCCAGCCTCTATCTGACCACATGATGACGAAGAAAAGAATGAAGACAGCAGCTCAGTTTTCCTCCTTTCAGGACTCTTTTATTTCCCTTTTCCTGCATATCTTTTTTTTTTTTTTTTTTTTTGAGACAGAGTTTCGCTCTTGTTACCCAGGCTGGAGTGCAATGGCGCGATCTTGGCTCACCGCAACCTCCGCCTCCTGGGTTCAGGCAATTCTCCTGCCTCAGCCTCCTGAGTAGCTGGGATTACAGGCACGTGCCACCATGCCCAGCTAATTTTTTTTTTGTATTTTTAGTAGAGATGGGGTTTCACCATGTTGACCAGGATGGTCTCGATCTCTTGACCTCGTGATCCACCCGCCTCGGCCTCCCAAAGTGCTGGGATTACAGGCTTGAGCCACCGCGCCCGGCCTTTTTTTTTTTTTTTTTTTTTTGAGTAACGCATTATTTTGTATTCGACATATTTTTCTTGACTAACCACTAGTCTCAAAACATTCAGGGTGAGGATTTAAGGGAACTTCTCTTTGGAAGTCCTTTATACCAAAGGCCTCTGACTGAGTATCCTCCAGGGCAGGCAGCTTTTGCTGATCCCTCCAGCGTGGGCCAGGGCAGGCAGCCCGTTTTCATCCCATGATACTCCATCAAATCAGTATCTCCTGTATTCCAGACTCATGTACTCAAGAGCCTAGTTGATATCTCTACTTGGGTACCTTGGAGATATCTCAAACATAGCGTATCCAAGATGAGTGATTTCCTGCTTCTTCTCAAAACCCGTCTGTTTAAAGGCAATTACATCCTTCCAGTGGCTCGGGTCGAAACCCTGGGAGTCTTTCTTGACTTCTCCCTTTGTCTCATGCCCCATTATCCCACCTCAGCAAATCTTGTTGGCTTTACTTCCAAAGCATATCTAGGATCTTAGCATTTCTCACCGTCTGCATTGCTGCCATTCTGGTCTGAGCTACCATAAATTCAACACGGTAGCTGGAATGACATTTTGAAATTGTAGGTCAGATCTTGTTACTCTTTTGCCTCCAATGTCTCCTTATCTCATAGTAAAAAACAAATTCTAACACGGTTTTACAAAAGCCTCCTGACTCCATTAACTTTCACACTTTTCTCTGCCTATTCTCTTTATCACTTCTTTCCCAGCTCACCTCCCTCTTGCTGGATCTTAAGCACATGCCAATTCCTGTGCCTGGACCCTTCTTCCCCCAGATACCCTTGTGGTTCCATTTGACTCTTTCAAATCTTTGCTGAAATATCACCTCACAATGAGATCTTTCCTGATTACGCTACTTAAAACTATTGTCTGTGCTCCATATCTCCCTCTTATCCTTTAGGACTTTTTTTTTTTTTTTTTGAAACGGAGTAGTCTTGCTCTGTTGCCCAGGCTGGAGTGCAGCAGGGCAATCTTGGCTCACTGCAACCTCCGTCTTTCGGGTTCAAGCAATTCCCCTGCCTCAGCCTCCTGAGTAGCTGGAACTACAGGTGTAGTTCATCACACCCAGCTAAACTTTGGTATGTTAGTAAAGACCGGGTTTCACTATAATGGCCAGGATGGTCTCCATCTCCTGATCTCGTGGTCCTCCTGCCTCAGCCTCCCAAAGTGCTGGGATTACAGGCATGAGCCACCGCGCCCAGTTCCTTTAGTACTTCTTAAAAACTGTGCTTGTTAGCCTCTAATACTATACCATTTATTTATTCACTACATTAAAAACAAACAAACAAACAAACAAACAAACAAACAGAAAACCTCTCATGCTAGAATGTAAACCTCACAAGGGCAGGGATCTTTGTTTATTCCAAGCACCTAAGACAATGTCTCGTACATAGTGTGCTTGCATAAATATTTGAGGTTGAACGAATATGTCTTTCCAAGCACGTATTAGCTGTTTGCTCAGTCTGTCTTCCTGCACAGACTGTAAGCCCCTTGGGAAAAATGATAAATAAAATGCATTGCATTGCAGCGGTTAACGTTCTTTTTCTTGAATTTTGTTCCTCAAATTGTATGAGTTTCATGCTCCACAAAACCTGACCTGCCCCTGATTTACTATGAGAATGAAAAAAAATCATATATTCTAGAACTTAGAAAAGCATCTGGCACTTTAAGGATAAAGACTGTTCTGTTTGCCATGCCTTTCCTCTCCCATTGTATTTAGCTCAGTGGCTGGAACAGAGTAGAAGGCAAAAGGAACATCTTTATTAATAAACACATCATCTGAATGAATGAATGAATGAATGAATGAATATATTTCCATGTGCTAATTTGACAATCTGCTTAAATTTTGACTTCTAAGTGCCACCTTTCTCCCTTTTTAAAATTAGATATCTATGGGCCGGGTGTGGTGGCTCACTTGTATGATCCCAGCACTTTGGGAGGCCAAGGTGGGCAGATCACTTGAGGTCAGGAGTTCGAGACCAGCCTGACCAATATGGCGAAACCACAGCTCTACTAAAAATACAAAAATTAGCTGGGCATGGTGGCGGGTACCTGTAGTCCCAGAACCTCTGGAGGCTAAGGCAGGAGAATTGCTTGAACCGGAGAGGCCAAAGAGGCTGCAGTGAGCCAAGATCGCGTCACTGCATTCAAGCCTGGGGGACAGAGCAAGACTCTGTCTCAAAAATAAAATAAAATAAAATAATAAAATAAAATAAAATAAAATAAGGTATCTATGTTCAGGGGTTTGTCAAAAGAGTTATAGAAAAATATCCATGTATGGAATTGCTTACATTTTATTATGTACTGATCAAGATTGTATCAGAAAGAGAGCCAGGTACGTGGTACATGCCTGTAGTCCCAGCCGCTTGGAAGGCTGAAACAGGAGGATTGCCTGAGCCCACGAGTTAGAATCTATAGTATGTAGTGATGTTGGCTGTGAATAGGCACTGCACTCCAGCCTGGACAACAGAGTGAGATTCTGCCTAAAAAAAAAAAAAAAAAAAAAAAATTATATCAGAAATCAGAATGACATGGCATTCATTACAATTTGAATCTGTAAGACTGAAGCTCAGAATCATCTGTTATTGTCTCAGCAGTCCTTAACATTATGTGGGGCTAAAACACATGGTGAACATAAACACATGATAAATGCAATGAGGTTGAAATGAGACTTTGTTCCAATGGCCCGTTTCTTAGTTTGCTATGTGCCTATGTTAACATTATTTGTATTTTTCTAATGTTCTTGCTTTCAGCCTTATCTCTTCCATTGTATTGATGTACCTGTGGTGTTTATATTTAACACACTGGCTACATAAATATATTTTAAATATCTGCCTGTGATGGTTTTTTTTTTTTTTTTTTTTCAAAGGAAAGCAAACTCTCTGAATTAAATCTCATAGAAAGAAGTAGTTGAGCCAGGCACGGTGGCTCATGCCTGTAATCCCATCACTTTGGGAGGCTGAGGTGGGCAGATCACTTGAGGTCAGGAGTTCGACACCAGCCTGGCCAGCCAACATGCTGAAACCTTGTCTCTACTAAAAATGCAAAAATAGCCAGGCTTGGTGGTGGGTGCCTGTAATCCTAGCTACTTGGGAGGCTGAGGTGCGAGAATCGCTTGAGCCTGGGAGGCAGAGGTTGCAGTGAGCTGAGATTGTGCCACTGCACTCTAGCCTGGGTGACAAAATAAATAAATAAATAAAATAAAAGTAGTTGAAACAAGGGCTTAGAATTGAGCATTGAATTTTTACTTTCTTACTTTCCATTTACCTCTCAATACGATATAATTTGTCTTCTGACTTTGCCATGTACTGACCACAAATGTTCTCTTAATGGTCTATAGCTAGCTCTTAACTGTCAGATTCCCTTCCGACGAGTCCTCATTCTACCTGGTGTCTGCAGTATTCCAAACTGCTGACTATCTTCTTAAAACAACCTCTGAATTTGGATCTCTGGCAAGGTTTGTCCTCTTTTTCTTCTTAGTATCCTACATGGGCTTCTTATTGTTCTCCAAAGACGTATCTTTGGCTATCTTCTTGCTTTATGTACTTTTGCCACAGGCTAAGTTCAGATTTAATCTACATTTGAGTGGTTCCAAAGTCTGTATGTTCAAATTTAATGTGAACTTCAGACCCAAATTTCCAACAGCCTCCTAGAAATGTTTGCAAAGGATATCTTTGCAGGTATCTCAAACTCAGCATGTCCCCAAGTATAGCACACTGTTCTCTACCTCTAGCCCAAGATTTCCTGTCTCTGTGTTCTCTATCTCAGTTAACAGCATCACCATTCACCAGGTATCCTAAGCTAGAAACATCGGAGTTGTCTTTGAGTTCACTCTCTCGGCTCCTCTCCTTTCCGATACATCTCTGCACAGTTGCTCTTTAACTCAAAACCACCAAAATCGTCTCCTGTTTAATAACCTTCACGGTCTTTCCATGAAAGGACATTTTAAGCACCTTTGGAGGGTTTGGTAGTGAAAAAGTTCTGGTAGAAGACAACCAAAGGCAGGTAGGCATGGTGACTCATGCCTGCAATCCCAGCACTTTGAGAGGCCAAGGCAGGGCGATCCCTTGAGGCCAAGACCAGCCTGGGCAATGTGGCAGGTTTCACAGAGTGAAACTCTGTCTCTAAAAGTAGCATAAAATAACCAAAGGGAAGACGACAAAACTTTTCCAAAGGTAGAAAAAGAACGGCTTCTGAATAGGGAGTGATGAGATTTAGAAAAATATTTCTAGAATATCATGTTTATTCCCTCAGACTGAGAATGAGCATAAACTCTCTTTAGATTTTGACCTTGTAGCCTAGAGACTTAAACAACAACAACAAAAAACTCCTTTCTTTTATTTCCTTGGTTATGTGCAAGAGGATTTGAAACAAAGAACACCTGTAAAAAATGTTTTGTTTTCTTGTTATTTTTACTTTCCTCCAAGCTACGAACACCTGTTGGTCCTCTGTGGGCTGTATCTGCAGCAGTATTTGCCAGATAGAACTTTCCTGCAGTTTAATAAACACCTCAATTCTTCACTTCAGATCCTTAGAGAGGGGAAGATGAGCGAGGGGTTAGAAAGAAAGGAGCTGGACGGATTGACCACACCGGGGAAGGGGCAAGAGAGAACCAGGGGAAGGGTGGTACAATGTAGCTTTGCTGGTATATACCGTGTGTTACCACATCAGAGTAAAAGGTGAGCGATCCAGTTCACTGCCAGGGAATGCTGAATTTCCATTTATTTGGTAACTTACGACATCATGTGAGGCAAACATAAGACCACAGAATTTTCCCATGTTACATATGTTGTGTAGAAAAGACTTTGTTCACCATGATATTCTAGATCAAGTGATCACTCTGAGTGATTTAGCATAGAGAGAATGCAACCTCTTTCAAAATTCATGCACCATGGAAGAAAGACTCTTTCACCTTAACTGATTATTCAGTGTGCTGTGGATTTTCTGATCCACATCTTGACCGGCACAAAACTAAAAAAAAAAAAAAGAAAAAGTGATGCATCTGTCTTTTCCACCTGTGGGGTTAGCTTGTAGAGCCCTATTCTATATAAAGGCGGTTCTATTATTCAGGGGTACAGAACTTGCTAATGTCATTCCTGATTTGTGTTTTGCTATCAAATGGACTAGGTACCTCACTTATTTTGTTCTTAAATACTGAATGTACTCATTCTAGTCTTCATAAATCTTGACCCTCTAGAAAGTTAAAAGAAAAGATATCTACAAGTTTTAACCTTTCTATAGAGTAGGAGAATGTTTTCACATCATTTAAGGTATATATATAGTAGAACAGGCCAGGTGTGGTGGCTCACGCTGTAATCCCAGCACTTTGGGAGGCCAAGGTGGGTGAATCACCCAAGGTCAGGAGTTGGAGACCAGCCTGGCCAACATGGTGAAACCCCATCTCTACTAAAAATATAAAAAGTTAGCCGGGCATGGTGGTGCTCACCTGTAATCCCAGCTACTAAGGAGGCTGAGGCAGGAGAATCACTTGAACCCAGGATATAGAGGTTGCAGTGAACCTAGATCATGCCACTGCACTCCAGGCTGGGTGACAGAGCAAGACTTTGTCTCAAATAATAATAATAATAATAATAATAATAATAAAGTATATCTATAGTAGAACTGAGCGTGAAATGCAGGTTGGATGGCATGTATTTGTGAAGTTGTCCTAAATCCTTTCTGGAGCAAGGCAGTTATACATAAATGAATGGTATAAAAGAGGACATACTGAAAATCCCTGACATGAAGTCTTGTTTATTCATCGACTGCAGTGGATAACAGTGTGTTAGCTTATAACCTTATATCCAAGAGTTAGTAAAATAAATTTTTATAGTGAAAACTAGGTTCCTCCTGCGATGTGGGAGGTTGAATATTTTATATACTTATGCTGTTAAGACATTATTATCCAGTGTTATCTACTAGTGACTTCAGTAGAGCCCAAATATCCATTAAATTTTTAAAAATCCATTAAGTACCTACTATGTACTAGACAATGTTTTAAGTGCTGGCAATTGAGCTGTGAACAAAACAAAACAAAAAACCTTGCTTACATTAGGGATGACTAACACATAGTACTTACGATTTGTCAGGAACTGATTTAACCTCTTTATGTGTATTAACTTTTTTTCGAGACGGAGTCATCTTCTGTTGCCCAAGCTAGAGTGCAGTAGTACGGTCTCAGCTCACTGCAACCTCCACCTCCCGGGCTCAAGAGATTCTTCTGGCTCAGCTCCCCACGTAGCTGGGATTACAAGTGTGCGCCACCACACCTGGGTAATTTTTGTATTTTTAGTAGAGACGGGATTTCGCCATGTTGGCCAGGCTGGTCTTGAACTCCTGACCTCAAGTGATCTGCCTGCCTTGGCTCCCAAACTGGTGGGATTACAGGCATAAGCCACCCTGCCATACTGATGATCTTACACATCATCTGTTATTTTAGATTAGGAAGATACATTGAAGCTTTAAAAAATGCTCAAGTGGGGGCCAAGTGCGGGGGCTCACGTATGTAATCCTAGCACTTTGGGAGGCTGAGGCAGGCAGCTTGCTTAAGCTCAAGAATTTGAGGTTTGAGACCAACCTGGGCAACACGGTGAAACCCTGTCTCTACAAAGAAAAAAAAATAAAAAAATAATATTCAAGGGGAATGATAATGTTTACATTTATACCATAACAAACATATTATTTTGTCACTGTATCGTGTAGAATGCCCATGACATCTGGCTAGGTTTCTTTTTTATAGAGACCAGGGTCTCACTGCATTGCCTAGGCTGGTCTCGAACTCCTGGGTTCAAGTGATTCTTCCGCCTTGATCTTCCAAAGTGCTGGTATTACAGGCGTGAACACTCCACCCATCCTGCCTAGTATCTTCAGTTATAGTAAAATGAAACTTGTCATGGCTTGATTGAATTTTAGACCAGCATGTGGAAACTCAGTGACCTGACAGACCACTGGGGAATGCTTCAAAAAAACAGCTCTTGTTAATAATGTTCACAGTGAACTCCTTTAAAGGAAATATGTCACTTGTGTTATACATTGAAAGTGCTTTCAAATGAAAGTCAATTTTGCATGTAGCCTTAAGGAGAACACAATTTAATTCATGACCAAATAGCTCAGTCAGTAAGAGGACAGAGCAGGTGAGGTCACATACGGGCCAGTCAACTTTACGCTATGGCCTGACACCACACCCCTGAGCCAGGCCAACCAGGAAAATGAATATGACCAGTGAAAATCCATTGCTCTACTAGAAAAACAAATCAAATACACGTTTTAGTGATGAATAAAGTTCTTCTTTTTTCTTTTTTTTGAGACAAAGTCTCGCTCTATCACCCAGGCTGGAGCACAGTGGCGTGATCATGGCTCACTGCAGCCTTGACCTCTAGGCTCAAGCGATTCTCCCACTTCAGCCTCCTGAGTTGCTGGGACTACAGGCAGGCGACGGCATGTCTAGCTAATTTTTGAAAATTTGTGTGTAGCAATAGAGTCTCAATGTGTTGCTCAGTCTGGTTTGGAACTCCTGGGCTCAAGCAATCCTCCTGGAGCCTCGGCCTCTCAAAGTGCTGGGATTACAAGTGTGAGCCACTGTGCCTGGCCAAAGATTTTTCTAAGTGGAAGAAATTTTATATTGTACCAGAAAGCTTAGAATTCTTTAATATATGTGGGGTTTCTAAAGAAAAAAACTCTTTTTGATGCACCTTCAAGATAGTTCCTTGGCTTAGTTTTATTAAGGTCAGATAAGTAGATTTAATGGATTGTAACTACAAGCATGATAAATTTCAACAAAATGTCATAAGTGTGATTCTTAAACGTCAGATACTATACCATTTCAGGCTACAAGGCTATTAGGATCGACAAACTAAGGTTAGAATTGTTCTAAAATCAGCCCCTCCCTCATTCTAGGCCTAACTGGTCAGTCTTTTAGGTGGAGGCCAAAGTGTGTGTGTGCATGTGTGTGTGTGTGTGTGTGTGTGTGTGTGTGTGTGTGTATGCACATATGTATGTGTGTAGTTGTGAAGCCTCCTATTAATGGTATCAGGAAATAGGGAATACGAGATTTGTATCCAGTAAAGAATTTCATGGTTGTGTTAATGTAGTATTGTGGGTTGGATTTGTGTCCCTCAAAAAGGTATACTTATTGGCAGTTTTCAGACAGGGGGAACAAAGTATGTCTAATATTTAACTTCTGGTACCTGTGGCTGTGACCTTATTTCAAAATAAGACTGTGAAGATGTAATCAAGTTAAGATGAGGTCATTTTGGAGGCGGGGCACAGTGACTCACACCTGTAATCCTGGCACTTAGGGAGGCTGAGGTAGGAGGATTGCTTAAGCTCGGGAGTTCGAGACTAGCCTGGACAATATAGTGAGAACCTGTCTCTAAAAAATAGGAAAGAAAGAAAAAAAAAGAGAGATCATATTGGAGTAGAGTGGGCCTTAAATCCAATTATGACTGGTGTCCTTTTGAGGGAAAGAGGCCTTAGATACACATAGAGAGAATATAATGCGATGAGGTGTGTGCATCCGCCCCTGCCCGCCCCGCCCCACACACACATACACACACAGGAGGCGGCCACTTGATAACTGAGGATGCTACAACTGTAAGTCAAGGAGTACCAGTGTTTGCTGTAACCACCAGAAATTAGGAAGAGGCCAAGCAAGAACCTCCCCTAGAGCCTTCATAGAAAGCTTGGCCCTGCAGACAGCACACGTGTGGCTGTCTAGCCTCCAGAACTGTGAAAGAATACATGCCTGTTGTTTAAAGTGGCCTAGTTTGTGCTGCTTGTAATTATTATTTTTTAAAACAGGGTCTTACTCTGTCACCCAGGCTGGAGTGCACTGGTGCAATCATGGCTCACTGCACTGTTGACGTCCCAGGCTTGATCCTCCTGCTTCAGCCTCCTGAGAAGGTTAAACTCAAGGACTACCAGTGCCTGCCACCACGCCTGGCTAGTTTTTTATTTTTATTTTTTGTAGAGATGGGGTCTCACTATGTTACCTAGACTGGTCTTGAGCTCCTAGGCTCAAGCCATGGGCCCACCCTTGGCCTCCCAATGTGCTGGGATTACAGGCATGAGCCATAGCTCCAGGTTGTGCTCCTTCGTTATGGCAGCCCTAGGAAATGGGTGTAATTATCACGTCTCAGTGAGGCAGCTCAGATCAGAATAGGAAAATGGGAAGCTATCAGCATGAATCCTACAATGCAAACTAATGATAATGTTTTAAGGGCACTGAGCTTGCCGCGAGAGTATGGGTCTACCAGAAGTCCTGCTTGCGCAGCCTCTCTTTTATTTGGAATCAGTTCTGAGTTTGCATGACGGACCTTCTGAAGTGGGAGGAAGATCACTCTGACCCCTGTTCTGGCTCGTCACTCTCCCAGGGGACCATTTCGGCATTTGATGCTATCAGGTAGAGCATGGGCTTACTTGCAGAGGGTGGGGGTGGGGAATTGTTGCAGGAGTCTGGGCCACCTAGGTGTAGTTGGGAGTGATAATGCATTGTGCAGCGGTTTGATAGACTAAAGAAAGAAGGCTTACTGGCTAATGATCTCTGTAATCTCAAGAGATCTTCTCACTTTTGGCAGGGATGAGTGGTGTGTATGTTAGAAAGAGAGCCAAATGGTTTCTTCCACTCAATGCATTTTTTTTTTTCTGGGACTTTAGAACCAGTTACTATGCTTATCATGCCGCCTTTTGATGAAGTGGCGTTGCTGCCCAGGGTTTCTGGAAACAGCCACTGAGATAAAGTTTAGTGCACAAGATGTTTATCAGGAATTCACACTTGAGGAAGAAAAGTGGAAAAAACAGAAACGGGCAGAGGAAGAGGTCAAACTACAGCTGTGGGCTGCATAATGACATCTTGGTTAACACTGGCCACATATGCAATGGTGGTCCTGTAAGATTACAATGAAGCTGAAAAAGTCCTATCACTGTAGCCGTTCCAATGCCACAGCATAGCGCATTACTCATGTGTTTGTGTTTGATGCTGATATAAACAGACCTACGGCTCTGCCAGGCACATGAGAGTGTGGCTCACAAAATTATGTACAGTACATAATACTTGATAATCATAAATAAATGACTATGTTACTGGTTTACATATTTACTATATTATGTTTTTTATTATCATTTTAGAGTGTACTCCTTCTACTTATGAAAAAAAGTTAACTGTAAAACAGCCTTTGACCAGGCTTTCAGGAGGTATTCCAGAAGAAGGCATTGCTGTTATAGGAGATGACAGCTCCATGGGTTTATCTAAAGACCTTCCCGTGGGACAAGATGTGGAGGTGGAAGACAATGATGTTGACGATCCTGGCCCTATATAGACCTGGGCTAATGTGTGTTTTTGTGTCTTATTTTTTTTAGTTTTTGGGACAGAGTCTTACTCTATTGCCCAGGGTGAAGTGCCGTGGTGTGATCTCAGCTCACTGCAACCTCTGCCTCCGGGGTTCAAGAGATCCTCTCATGCCTTAGCCTCCTAAGTAGCTGGGATTACAGGTGCACACCACCATGCCCAGCTAATTTTTTGTATTTTTAGTAGAGAGGGGGCTTCTCTATGTTGACCAGCCCGGTCTTGAACTCCTGGCCTCAAGTGATCTACCCACCTAAGCCTCCCAAAGTGCTGGGATTACAGGTGTGAGCCACCACGCATGACCAGTGTCTGAGTTTTTAACAAAAATGTTTAAAAAGTAAAAAGAAAAAAAAAGTTTTAAATAGAAAAAGGGTTATACAATAAAGCTATAAAGAAAAAAATCAGGCAGGGTCCAGACATGAGAGCTTTATGTACTGTTTCAAGGGGTGTGGACTCCTACAGGCAAAGGACATCTTTGCAGGCCTTAAGCAGGAAAGTAATATGAACAAATCTGTGTTTTAGAAGGGTCATTCTGGTAACAGAATGGAGAATGAATAGGAAGGAGGCATGACTTGAGATGGGAAGAACAACAGTATTTAAGCAGAGCAGAGTGAAGTGGGCAGCACTGAGCTGGAATCAGCAATTGGTGATAGACGGGATTGGGAGGTCAAGGATGGATGTGGTTTCGGGTAGAGGGGCCTGGGTAAAATAAGCTCCTCGAGCATTTGTGAACTTTACATTTGGTTTCATCCTCTTTATCCATGGCCATATGCTTCCTAAAGGGATGATAATAATCACAATTATTAGAAAAGTTTTTTCAATTCTTCCTTTTGGACTGAAGCAAATGTAGAAGTAGAGTTCAAAGTTAGAAGATCTCGATGACATGGGCAATTCAATTGCCTTGGAGCCTCAGTTTCCTCTTTGATAATATGGAGATAATGCTGCTTACATCACTGAACTAGCATCACAGTTAATTGAAATAATGTATTAATGAACCAGACGACATGGCTCACGCCTGTAATCCCAACACTTTGGGAGGCTGAGGCGGACAGATCACGAGGTCAGGAGATCGAGACCATCTTGGCCAACATGGTGAAACCCCGTCTCTATAAAAATAAAATAAAAAAGAAATAACGTATTAATATATAGAAAAGCTTTTATCAGTACCTGATATAGAGTTGGCATTTAGACTTCCATTCGTTCAATGTATTGTGCAAGAGAGAAGTTTATTTAAACAACGTAGTCTTTTAAAATATATGTATTTTGGTGTGGTGGCTCATGCCTGTAATCCCAGAACTTTGGGAGGCAAGGTGGGAGGATCACTTGAGGCCAGGAGTTTGAGACCAGCCTGGCCAACATGGTGAAACACTGTCTCTACCAAAAATACAAAAATTAGCTGGCATGGAGGTGCATGCCTGTAATCTGAGCTACTCGGGAGGCTGAGCCACAAGAATTGCTTAAACCGAGGAAGCACAGGTTGCAGTGAGCTGAGATTGTGCCACTGCACTCCAGCCTGGGCAAGAGTGAGACTCTGTCCTCCCTTCCCACCCCCAAAACACGTGCACACACACTTATATATGCATATATATATATATTTAATATTCACACAAATATATATACACAAACACATACACACACACACACACACATATAACATTGTATTACAAACCAGAATTTATTTTCATTTTTATTATTATTTTTTTGGGGGGATGGAGTTTCGCTCTTGTTACCCAGGCTGGAGTGCAATGGCGCAATCTTGGCTCACCGCAACCTCCGCCTCCTGGGTTCAGGCAATTCTCCTGCCTCAGCCTCCTAAGTAGCTGGGATTACAGGCACGTGCCACTATGCCAGCTAATGTTTTGTATTTTTAGTAGAGACGGGGTTTCACCATGTTGACCAGGATGGTCTCGATCTCTTGACCTCGTGATCCACCCGCCTTGGCCTCCCAAAGTGCTGGGATTACAGGCTTGAGCCACCGTGCCCAGCCTCAGAATTTATTAAAGAATTACAATCTATAAGGCACCATGAAGAATAAATAAATTTAAGACATTGTTTCTGTTCTTCAGGATTTTTGCAGTCTGAGAGAGATAGGATTTGTATGTGGGAAAAGTGTAAAATCAGTAAAATATTTAACCTTTATTTTTATTTTTATTTTGAAAGGAGTCTCATTCTGTCACCCAGGCTGGAGTGCAATGATGCCATCTTAGCTCACTACAACCTTCGCCTCCCAGGTTCAAGTGATTCTTCTGCCTCAGCCTCTCAAGTAGGTGGGATTCCAGGCGACTGCCACCACTCCCAGCTAATTTTTTTGTATTTCTAGTAGGGACAGGGTTTCACCATGTTGGCCAGGCTGGCCTAACCTTGTTTCAGAAGCCAGGGAACAATAGAGAATATGAAACAGGTAATAATGAGAGTTATCAGATGCATTTATCAGAGGTGTCACTTCACCCTAGAGTACTTCCAGAAGGCTGTAGGGAAGAGGTTGAATTTGACCTAGATTTTGAAGATGAGTTAGAATTTATAATGTAGGTGTTGGCAATCTACTGCCCAGTATAATTTCTGTTTTAATATGGCCTGTGAGCTAAGAATGGTCTTTAAATCATGGAGAAAAGTGTTTTAAAATAATAATATTTTGTGACACATAAAAATTATATGAAATTCAAGTTTAGTGCCAATAAACAGAGTTTTATTGAAACCCAGTCACACCCATCCTTTTAGTGTTGTCTGTGCTCAGATGCATTTGAGATATAACAGAGAAGAGCACTGTAGCAATACCCTATGGCCTGCGAAGTCTAAAGTGCTTACCATCTGGTCCTTTTCAGAAAGCTTACTGAGCCCTGGAGTGGAGGATGCAGCGACATTCCAGGTGCATAAAAAGCCAAGATTAAGAATGGCTCCATGGCCGGGCGCGGTGGCTCACGCCTGTAATCTCAGCACTTTGGGAGGCCGAGGCGGGTGGATCACGAGGTCAAGAGATCGAGACCATCCTGGTCAACATGGTGAAACCCCGTCTCTACTAAAAATACAAAAAATCAGCTGAGCATGGTGGCGCGTGCCTGTAATCCCAGCTACTCAGGAGGCTGAGGCAGGAGACTTGCCTGAACCCAGGAGGCGGAGGTTGTGGTGAGCCGAGATCGTGCCATTGCACTCCAGCCTGGGTAACAAGAGTGAAACTCCGTCTCATAAAAAAAAAAAAAAAGAATGGCTCCATTGAAGGAAACAGAAAATGGTCACAAAGAGAGAAGGAGTGTGCAGGCTTTTCCTGGCAGCCACAGAAGGGAGAGAGAGTATCTCAGGCGGTAAGGAGTGTCCGTAGCACAAAGTGGTACCAAGAGAGAACACAGAAATGCAACCGAGGAGAGGATCCAGGCTTTTGCCTTCAGCCATCACTCTTGAGTTTTGAATCCCGTGGCAGGAGAGAGGCAGAAGGAGAGTAGGAGGTGAAGAAGCAGAGGCAGAGCTTAAGAAATTGGGTGCAATCAATCAGAAAGGCTTTAGTAGAGAAACCCTCATGTTGTTTAAGTTTAGTATGAAATAGAATAGACCTATGTGTATTCGTATGCAGAGAGATAGTAAAGCAACTAGAGAGGGAGGTTTTGGAGAGGTTATGCAGAGGGTTGGGTGCCGTGGCTCACACCTGTAATCCCAGCACTTTGAGTGGCCTAGGTGGGAGGATCATTTGAGCCCAGGAGCTCAAGACCAGTTTGGACAACATAGGGGGACTCCTTCTGTACCAAAAAATTAAAAAAAGTAAAAAATTAGCTGGGTGTTGTGTTAGATGCCTGTGGTTCCAGCTGCTTGTGGTTGGATGGGGGAGTGAGATGGGAGGATAGCCTGAACTCAGGAGGTCGAGGATTCAGTGAGGTGTGATCACACCACTGCACTCCAGCCTAGGTGACAGAGTGATACCCTGTCTCAATTTTTTAAAAAAAGGGGAGCTATGTAGATACGCAGAGAAATGCTATTTAAAATAGTGAGGACGGAGAAACATTGAGCCAGCATTCTTTTAGCCAGACTTCTCTCAACTGATGAGTTCTTGGCCTTGGAAAAGTTGCTTACCATCTTGGCATGCTTTGCTTATCTACAAAGAGTAGATAATAATACACTCATCAGAGGACCATTGTGAGAAATAGTGAGATGATTCTGCTTGGGCAATGTCAAGAGCATGGAGTCTGCACTTAATACATTGTCAACAAAAAATAATCTTTTTTTTTTTTGAAAGGGAGTTTTTGCTCTTGTAGCCCACGCTAGAGTGCAATGGTGTGATCTCGGCTCATTGCACCCTCCACCTCCTGGGTTCAAGTGATTCTCCTGCCTCAGCCTCCCAAGTAGCTGGGATACAGGTGCCCACCACCATGCCTGGCTAATTTTTGTATTTTTAGTACAGACAGGGTTTCGTCATGTTGACCAGGCTGGTTTCGAACTCTTGACCTCAGGCGATCTGCCTACCTTGGCCTCCCAAAGTGCTGGGATTACAGGCGTGAGTCACCATGCCTGGCCAAGCAATAACTCTTAATGCTGTGATGTTTAAATTTTTATGTCAACACGGGTAGGCCATGGTACCCAGGTTTGAGTCAAACAGGAGTCTGGATGTTTCTATGGAGATTTGTTTCAGATGAGATGAACATTTAAATGAGTGGAATTTGAGTAAAGCAGATTACCCTCCATGAGGTGGGTAGGCCTCATCCAATCAGTTGAAGACCTTAAGAGAAATGACTGAGATCCCCTGGGGGAGAAGGGATTCTGCCTCTGAACTGCCTTTGGACTTGAGCTACAACATCAGCTTTTCTCGCTGGAGTTTAAATTTTCAGACTTGCCAGCCCTCCTAATTGTGTGAGCTAATTCCTTAACATAATTTTTTTTCCTCGTTCTCTCTATGTATTTCCATTCTATATATTGGTTCTACTTCTTTGGAGAACTGTAACTAATTCAAATAAATCTGAGTTAGACAGTAATCGCTAACAATGAAAGTGTTGTTATATTAAGGGACAATTGGTTTATACCCCAGAGATGGCACATACAATACATTGATGTCACCATGCTCACCATGTCCCATTTCTGTGCCTGTGACAGACATTGTTAATTGATCACAGTATTCTTTATTGCTGAAACTAAATGTGACCTCAGAATTTTTTAAATGCAGGGTTCCAGAAGTGACTAACAAGTGATTGGAGTTGGCACTTAACTTGAAATAGATTGAATTCTGACCTAATTCATATTTAGGTATCTATAGCGCTTTGCATAAAATTCTTCCTGGAACTTTGCAAATGGTATTAATAGATCTGAACTTGTAGTTTAGAAGTTAAAATTTCAATTTCTTAAGTATGAGTCTATAATCCAGTAAAGTCTTTCGTCTTATGTAGTAAGGACCATGTCATATTTGCCTTTTAGGTAAGTTTTTAAAAATATGTATCTTTTAAAGATATCTGTGACTTTGAAACTTCAAAGTAAAGTTAGAATTAAAAAAGAGCCTAAAATTATACTTTTTAATTTCCTCTAAACCTCAGGGAACTTTTTTTTTTTTTTTTTTGAGATGGAGTTTCGCTCTTGTTACCCAGGCTGGAGTGCAATGGCGCCATCTCGGCTCACCGCAACCTCTGCAGCCTGGGTTCAAGCAATTCTCCTGCCTCAGCCTCCTGAGTAGCTGGGATTACAGGCACGTGCCACCATGCCCAGCTAATTTTTTGTATTTTTAGTAGAGACGGGGTTTCACCTTGTTGACCAGGATGGTCTTGATCTCTTGAACTCGTGATCCACCCGCCTCAGCCTCCCAAAGTGTTGGGATTACAGGCGTGAGCCACTGCGCCCGGCCCCTCAGGGAACATTTATATATAATTTATAAAGAAAGACTTCGTTTTCATCCTTAGTTAAAGTGTTTGACCAAATATTCCACTCCCTTGAATATGCATACTGTTTATTGAAATCAAATAAGTGCCCCTAGCAGAGGGTTGAATTTTACATTCTCTAAAGCTCTTGATAAGAGATTTACTTACAAAGCAGGTAGGAATTCTTTGGCTTTTCAAATTTTGGGGGGTCTATTGTGGAAAAATTTTTTTAGTGTGTATGAAGAAACTATACGCTACCTTGGAGTGTGGTGGCAACATCATGTTTCCATGCTATCGTTTTTTCCAAGTATTTAAGCATTTTAAGATGTTATCTCTTTAGTTTTCACAGCAAGCTAGGAAGGAGGAAGGACATGTTGTTCTCACCTCGCATTAAAATTGAGGTAAGCAGCGAGTTACTCACTGTCTTGCATAAGCCGCAGATTGGGCTGGGGATGTGATACCCAGCAGTCTTCGATTCAGTCGTCCATTGTGACTCTGTAGCATTTTCTCCTCAACACGTTCATCCCATGTTCTTTTTCTTAGTTAATAACTACACAGTTGGTTCTTGCTTATCTGCTCCGAGGGAAAGGGGAAGAACAGGGCATAATCTCAAATGGTAGATGATACAAAAATAATTTGTATTTGGCGGGGGATATGTTTTTGTACTTGCATTGGAACCTGGGTGTGTCTGGTGTTCCAGAAATTTACAGCATTCCAAGCAACTGAGGAAACTGTGCAAGGAGACCCAGGCTGGGGATCGTCGCAAGCACACCTCTGTCATCTCCCTAATTTCCCAGCCCATCTCCTGCCTTCCTCAATCTCTTCCCTGCTGAGATCAGGCAGCATGATTTCTCAGGTCCATGTATCGAAACAGCCTGAAGAAAGCTGTTTTTCTTTCTCTCTAAATCCCATTATGAGGCATTCATCTTATCCTTCCCTCGGGAATAGGAGAAACTGGTATCTTGCATTAGAAATTGTTAATCATTTCTAAAAGCTTTTTCTTTATATGCAAAGGTACTGATAAGATAATGTACTAAGAAAGGTTGGAACAAGATTTTTTGAGTATGTATTAATAGGAACAATGTAAGAAAGACATTGAAAGCCTTTGATATTGTGTGGGTATCAGATAATGACAAGTGAATGAGAGACTTTATAGGAAAGTGAAAGTATCTCTTTACTTTAAATTTTGGGATGAATGGGAATAAGTTCTCTAGTTCTTTTGCAGCATTTGTTTGCTTGTTTATCCGAAGAAACAAACATCAGAGTGTTACCAGGGTTCTGATTTTGTGTATCCTCACTTTCATCCTGAATTGTTAAGACTTGGTTGTGTATTAGAAGCGCACTTTAGCTTAAACAGCAAAAGGGAATGTACTGACAAATGGGACCAGATCGAAATGTCTCACGGGCTTTAGTGACAACTGGAACTGAGAACTTGCAGGATGTCCGGGCTCTCTATTTGTCTGTCTCCCCTCTGCTTCTCTTGGAAGCCAGCTCCATTCTCCTCCATGGCAGGCTGGCTCTCTCTCTCCTGGAGGAAGGGAGGAGAGGGTGACATGTCTGGCAGGCAGCCCTTGATTTAGTGACTTGAGAAATCAGAGTCTTCTTCTTTTGGCAGCCCAGCAGAGACATTTTGGGAAGATTCCCAATAGTTCTTTTTGGGTCATGCGTCCATCCCTGAACCAATTGCTGTGTCCAGGAAGAGATGAGACTCCAAGATGGGTCCCATAAAACCCTGTTGTGAAGTTGGTGGTGCCTGTTCACAGAAGGAAAAGCAGAGAAAGACTGGCAGATGGGCAAAAGTAATAGCTACTATGCTTCCATTCATGTTGATTTTCAAATTTAGGGTTTATTTTACAACAAGTTTATTACTTCTTTTCAGAAAAAAAGCAAAAATCTGAAAAACCAAAAAATATCTAGTATTCACAGGATAATCTTAATGTTCTTGTTCAAAATTCTTTGGAGGGCATCTCACTGCTATCCCATGTAGGATTTTGGAATCTAAAGGGCTGATTTACTGGGTTCGCCAGGTCACAAAGTACCCAGGCATCAGTTATATAACTTGTGTGACAGAAAACAGTCTTGACTTGGGTATTTTCAAGTAAGCCAAGTTTTACATAAAAATGAAGTAGATTTAGTGGATTGATGATTGAAGAGGGAAGTACTGTTGAGAAATCATCACCTGGGGGAATCTCATCTTTTCCATGTGTGGGATAAAGATTCCCAGAGCAGGTAGGATTGATAGTGCTGTTGAAAGGATGAGAGAGAGGAAGCCTGTGAATTACAACAAAATTCCAGGGAAGTTTGAGCTACTTAAAAAGGACTTAAAAATAGAAGTTGGCTCCATACAGTGACAGTATCATAGCCAATGAGGTTTATCCAAACAGTGATTATTGCTAATTGAAAACTTTTCCCAATACCCAGCCGTGACAAATTGCAATATAGTTGGCATTGGCAATTTTTTTTTTTTTTTTTTTTTTTTTTTGAGACGGAGTTTCGCTCTTATTACCCAGGCTGGAGTGCAATGGCGCAATCTTGGCTCACCGCAACCTCCGCCTCCTGTGTTCAAGCAATTCTCCTGCCTCAGCCTCCTGAGTAGCTGGGATTACAGGCATGCGCCACCATGCCCAGCTAATTTTTTTGTATTTTTAGTAGAGACGGGGTTTCACCATGTTGACCAGGCTGGTCTCGATCTCTCGACCTCGTGATCCACCCGCCTCGGCCTCCCAAAGTGCTGGGATTACAGGATTGAGCCACCGTGCCCAGCCGGCATTGGCAATTTTTAATAGTCTTTGTGGAGACTGAATATTTCAGTATTAAAAAAAAAATAGAAGAAATGAAAGTGCCCTCTATTGGCAGGTTTAAGTGCTTTATACTCTCTTCCGCTATTCTGTTGGATAAGGACCCATGAAGATTAAAGAAAATAAAGAAGCTAGATTTTATTTACACACATGAGTAGCTTAAATTGCAATGTTGCTGATATCAGATGGACATTAGTTAGAAATATAATTCTGGCTATTGTCTTGAAAATGAATTGGGGAATGATAGAATGAATGGCAGGGAGATTTTTTCCCCCTTTTATTGGTATATAATAATATACATATTTTGGGGGTACATATGAGTGTTAGTTATGTGCATAGAATATGAAATGATCAAAGTCAGGGTATTTGAGGTATCTATCACCTGAGTGTTCATCATTTTTGGGTTGGTGTCATTTCGAGTCCTCTCTTCTGGTTACTTTGACATATACATGATATTGTTGCTAAGTCTAGTTATCCTAGGCTGCTATCAAACATGAGAACTTATTTTTCTATCTAACCCTATGTTTGTACCCATAACCAACTTTTCTTCATCCTTGCCCCCTTCCCAGTCTCTGGTATCTATCATTTTATTCTCCGTGTTCATGGGATCAGTTTTTTAGCTCTTGTATATAAGTAAGAACATGTGGTATTCGTCTTTCTACCCTGACTTGTATCACTTAACATAATGACCTCTAGTTCCATCCACATTGCTGCAAATCACACGGTGTCATTCCATTCTTTTTTTTAATGGCCAAATAGTATTCCATAGTTATGTGTACCACATTTTCTTTATCCATTCATCCATTGATGGACATACAGTTGATTCCATAGCTTTGCTATTGTGAATGGTGCTGTGATAAACATGTGTGTGCACGTATCCCTTTGATATACTGATTTCCTTTCCTTTGGGTAGATACCCAGTAGTGGAATTGTTGGATTGTATGGTAGTTATATTTTTAGTTTTTTGAGAAATCCCTATACTTTTTTCCCATGGTGATTGTATTAACTTACATTCCCATCAATAGTGTGTAAGAGTTCCCTTTTCTCAGCATCCTTACCAGCGTTTGTTATTTTTTTGTCTTTTTTTATAATAGTGAATGGCAGGGAGACGTCTTAGGAGTCCTGTGATTATTCAGACGAGAACTGACAGTAGCCTAGATGAGGGAAATAGAAAAAAGTTGGAAAGAAGTGGATGGACTTGGGAAACAATAGAGAAATATTGTGACTTAGCAATATATTAGAGATGGGGCTGTGGGAAGGGAAGAGTGACGAGGCATCATCCTCCATCTAAGTTTCTGGTTTGGACAACTGGAAGAATAAAGATACCATTTACTAAGATAAAGAACCAGAAGGAAGAACAGGTTTAGATGAAGTGAGATTCCAAGCTCAGTTTTGGATATATTGAGATTGGAGGTTTATAGTTATATTTATGAATATATCTAAGAGCTGTCTCAAATTAGTCAATACACAAATCCAATGGATTCTTTCTTTGTTGTTGTTGTTTTTTAAATATATTTTATTTTTAAAACTTTTTTAGAGACAGAGTCTTGCCCAGGCTGGGTTATAGTGGTGAGATCACAGTTCACTCTAGCCTTGAACTCCTGGACTCAAGTGATCCTCTTACCTCAGATTCCTGAGTAGCTAGGACTACAAGCATATAAAACCATGCTTTGCTAATTTTAAATTTTTTAATTTTTTGTAGAGATGGGATTTCACTATATTGCCCAGGCTGGTCTCAATGTCCTGGCTTCAAGAAATCCTCCTGCCTCATCCTTCCAAAGCATTGGAATTATAGGGAAGAGCCATCATGCTTGGCCTCTTTTCTTGTTTTTTTTGTTTTTTTGTTTTTTTGTTTTTTTGTTTTTTTTGAGACGGAGTTTCGCTCTTCTTGCCCAGGCTGGAGTGCAATGGCGCGATCTCGGCTCACCGCAACCTCCGTCTCCTGGATTCAGGCAATTCTCCTGCCTCAGCCTCCTGAGTAGCTGGGATTACAGGCACGCGCCACCATGCCCAGCTAATTTTTTGTATTTTTAGTAGAGACGGGGTTCACCATGTTGACCAGGATGGTCTCGATCTCTTGACCTCATGATCCACCCGCCTCGGCCTCCCAAAGTGCTGGGATTACAGGCTTGAGCCACCGCGCCCGGCCCTCTTTTCTTGTTTGTTTGTTTTTTTCTATTTGTTCTTTTCTATTTTTTTCTACTACCACCAAACATAATTCTGTTAAAAGATAAATTTAGTCACGTTAAAATTTTAATGAGTTTAAGTATTCAGCAATTCGTGAATTGGAAGTCATCAGAACTCAAGTAGTTCAGCACTCCACAAGGTGTGGGAAGTGTGTGAGAGAGGAAACAGTATGTATTCTTGGAAGCAAGACAGAGAAAATATATTTGATTGGCCCATGTGAAAAGTCCAGAGGTAGAGGTCAGTTGCTGGTTTCTGATTGGTCAAATTTCTAGTTACAAGTTATTTGGTGGTTTCTAATTGGTTAAGCTTAGATTCTGTTTTATTGTTTACATTAAATTGGGATTTGGTTCGCTTATGTAGGAACCCAAGGCACTGGAGCCATCTCAGCCTAATGGCCTCCTAATTAAGCATTTTTAATAATTTAGCTCACCATCACCTCACATCTGAAAGTCAAATACCCTCTATCCTATTCTTCTATAATATTCCTCTGTACTTTATAGAGGAAAGTACAGAGTTGGGTTGCAGTAGGAATGTGCGCAAAAGTTGGTTTTGCTGGGTCATCTCCCATCTCACAACATTTGAATGCTTTTCTATTGCCTGCATACTTCCAAGACTGCCTGAAAATTTGCTCCCAACTACTCCATTCTTATCCTACTCTCCCTAATGGAGTCTATCTCAGTTTGGCCAAACTAGAACTTCGAATACAATCTACCCCTTCCTGTCTCTGCAGCTGTGCTCATGTCAATGCCTGGACTTGTTTCTTCTCTCTACCCATCTAACCCTTTAAACTCGTCCCCCAAAGCTGAGATCTTCTCTGGAGGCCATCATTTTCCTCCACTCTAGCTCAACCTGAGCCCTTCCTTTTCTGAGTCTGCAAGTTGCTGTCTGTGCCCCTCCCGTGCCATGAACATTTATTCTCATATTGCATTGTTTTGCAATGCACCATTGATTTGCTCTCTATATATAAGGTAGAGGACAAAGGTCAGGTATCATGCTACTTTCATATTCTCCAGAGTACCTAGCATACTTCTGTGTACAAGATAGGCACTCAATAACTATTTGTCGACTTGAAATAATAAGGTACGTTTTTCTCTTTCCCACTGGTCTTATCTCTGCTTGAGTAAATGAGGTTGATATGTGAAGGCAGTTGAGATTAAACATGTAAAATGGAAGAATAAACAAGAGACAGAGGAGATTTTAATAAAATTTTATGACATAAAAATCATAATTACCTGCTAAATCTATTTTTTAAAGCTTTTAAAGCATTCAGATTGCTTCTCTCAACCTGGTAGTATTTTGGTGTATATGACTAAAAAGCACACAGGTGCCAAGAAGCAGAATTCTTATTTTTAAAATATTTGGCAACAAAAAGAAACTTGTTTTAATTCAAAACTTCTTGTGATTTTTGTTTCTTCAAATGACTTCATAGCAAAACTCTTTATGAAATTTTAGTGTATATCATCTATTTTGACTCCAAATTGACTTTGGATAGAAAAACTTCATTTCTTTTAAAAAATCAATGATAAATAAATAAAATATGTAGATCAAGTTTATTGGCATAGTGATAGATTTAGTTATAAATCTAAGACTTCAATAGAATAAGCTTGGAGTTAGAAATTACCAAGACATGCTCTAACAAAAAGACAATAAAAAGAACAAAAGCACTCAAACTGTGATTCAATATGAACATTTCCCTGTAACAAGCTCTGCTACTTTTATTACAGAATTAGAGAAGTAAACTTAAAGCGTACTTGAGTCAACAGAAACTGTTCTAGGTAAATGAATTTAATCTTCATGGTCACTGACACACAATATAATCTTGTTTCTTTCAGAATTTTATTCTTTAAGTAATGAAGTGACTCACAAGCTTAGAAAGTGTTTTCTGGTACAAGTAAGTCTGAGTGTAGCATAAAATATTCTGAATATTTCTTCTCTTCAGATGAGTATTTCAAAAATAATAGCTCCTTTCTGGAAGGTATAATTGGCTTTTGATTATGCATGCCTACAACTGATTGCCTTTTTGTAGAATATATTTTAGGATAAGCTAGAATACAGCTTTCCTTTCTGCATCAAAATCCTACCAATAATTTAGGGTTTAGCTCAAATGTCACCTCTTTTATAGAACTTTCCTTTATTTTTTAGGCAGAATTGATTACTCACTACACTGTTTTTTTAGGGGAAGGGACAAAACTTTTTTTCTCTTTTTTTTGAGTTGGAGTCTTGTTCTTGTCGCCCAGGTTTGAGTGCAATGACATGATCTCAACTTGTTGCAACCTCTGCCTCCCGGGTTCAAGTGATTCTCCTGCCTCAACCACACAAGTAGCTGGGATTACAGGCACCCGCCACCACACCTGGCTAATTTTCGTATTTTTAGTAGAGACAGGATTTCGCCATGTTGGCAAGGCTGGTCTCAAATTCCTGACCTCATGATCCGCCTGCCTCAGCTTCCTGAAGTGCTGGGATTACAGGCGTGAGCCCCTGTGCCAGGCCTGGACATACACTTTTTAATGTTTATTTCAGTTTACCACATCCCATAGTTAATGTGTATATCTTGGTTACACCCCAAAGTTTGGGTTATAAGTTCCTCATTTTATTTTATTTTTTCTAATTTTTACTTTTGTTTCTTTATTATTTTTCAAGACAGGGTCTCACTCGGTTGCCCAGGCTGGAGTGCAACGGTGTGATCTTGGCTCACTGGATTCAAGTAATACTTCTGCCTCAACCTTCCTTGTATTTGGGACCATAAGCATGTGCCACCACACTTGGCTAATTTTTTGATTTTTTTTTTTTTTTTTTTTTTGTAGAGATAGAGGGTCTCACCTTGTTGCCCAGTATGGTCTCAGACTCCCGAGCTCAAGTGATCTTCCACATTGGCTTCTCAAAGTGCTGGGACTGCAGGTGTGAGTCACCATGGCTGGCCTGATTTTCTATTATAGGAAATGGCTGGTATGAGACATGAAGATTTAAAAAACTTATATCTTCATCTACCTTTATTCCATAAGTAATTTGCTTTTATTTCTCAAATACCGCATCCAGTTTATGGAATAAAGGAAATATTCTTGGATACTTTCTAGAAACCACCTGTCCCTTGGCTACAATCTGGTCTGTTCTCCCCACCCCACTCCGAGCAGTTTCCCAGCTGGCATTTGGGACTTCTCTCCTCCGTTCTGCTAGGTTGAACTGACTGCTTTCTAAATCTTGTATCTTCTTCTTTTCTTGCTTTGTTTTCATCCACATTTTTTTTGTAGTAAATCCTTAAGAAACCTTCTAATAAACAATGCCTGTAAGGAAAATGTTTTTATTCCCCGTTGATTTATAGTTCCATTGGATAAAGAATTCGATGTCAAAAATCATTTTCCCTCTGAGCAATGAAAACAATGTCCCAGTGTCTTCAGGTGTCCAGTGCCAGTGAGCCATCCTACATGAGGGTGATTCTCATTCTTTTGTAGGTGAGAATCTCTGAAAGATTTTCTTTATTTGAGCCTGATCTTGGCTCCCTACAACCTCTGTCTCCTGAGTTCAAGCAATTCTCCTGCCTCAGCTTCCTGAGTAGCTGAGATTACAGGTGCCTGCCACCCACCTGGCTACTTTTTGTATTTTTAGTAGAGACGGGGTTTTGGCATGATGGCCAGGCTGGTCTCCAACTGCTGACATCAGGTGATCTGCCCACCTCAGCCTCCCAAAGTGCTGGGATTTTAGGCATGAACCACCACACCCAGCTTCTGTAAGATTTTCAAATCTTCCTTTTATTGTTAGGGTTTGGAAATTTTCCAATGAGGTGGCTTAGGGGAGGGCATTTTAATTTATTTACTGGGTACTTGGTGGGCCCTTTTAATCTGGAAGCATTGATCTTCAACTTTGGTTCTCAGTCTTCAGTGAGATATAATTCACATATCATAGAAACCACCCATTTAAAGTTTACAATTCCATGGATTCTTTACATACTATCTTCATGTGATAGCAATACAGTACTTAATAAGAATTTGAATGTGGAGAATTGATCTCATATAGAAACTACTATTACAGCCATATGCATAGCCTTAATACGTACAAGCTTACAACTGCTACTTAGACTTTTCCTTTGCTTCTAAAAGAGTGGGATGAAAATCTTATATTTTTTATTTGCATGGAGTTTTCTGTTAATTCATACTATGACCAAAGACAAGTCACTTCTCTTTTTCTCTTCATCTGCCAAGTCGAATTTACAATCTCTTTGGAGTATAATACTGTGAACTCACTGGCTACTCAGGATTAAAAAAAAACAAGTTTATGATGTTCAGACAAGTCATCTAAAATAACATGTCTAGGCGCTGGGGTTCATGCCTATAATCCCTGCATTTTGAGAGGCTGAGTTGAGAGGATCACTTGAGCCCAGAAATTCAAGGCCAGCCCAGGCAACGTAGTGAGACTCCATCTCTACAAAAGAATAAAAATAAAATTAGGTGTGGTGGTGCCTGCCTGTAGTCCCAGATGCTTGGAGGGGTTGAGGCTGGAGGATCACTTGAGCTCAGGAGTTTGAGGTTGCAGTGAACTCTGATGATGCCACTGTATTCCAGCCCGGGCAAAAGAGCAAGACTCTGACTCAAAAAAGAGAAAAAATAACATCAGGTTGGAACTCATTTTTATATGGAGAAGGATGCTAGTCTGTCCCCTGTTCATAATCAGTACCTTGTGCTCTCCTCGGAGACCGTGTAACTCTAAGAAAATGATTGACTACTTGTTGTGAAAGGAAGTAATTGCATTGCTCTCAGTTTTGCGCACTGATTCTTTTACAAGGCGTTTCACAGTTGGAGCTACCAGTCAGAAACATTGATGCTCTCTGCCTCTTAGCCCCCGGGATGGTTTTCTTTTCTTTTCTTTTTTTTTTTTTGAGACGGAGTTTCGCTCTTGTTACCCAGGCTGGAGTGCAATGGCGCGATCTCGGCTCACTGCAACCTCTGCCTCCTGGGTTCAAGCAATTCTCCTGCCTCAGCCTCCTGAGTAGCTGGGATTACAGGCAAGTGCCACCATGCCCAGCTAATTTTTTTGTATCTTTAGTAGAGACGGGGTTTCACCATGGTGACCAGGATGGTCTCGATCTCTTGACCTCGTGATCCAACCGCCTCGGCCTCCCAAAGTGCTGGGATTACAGGGTTGAGCCACCGCACCCGGCTGGTTTTCTTATGAGTAAGTTGGGTCAAGTTACATAGTGACTGGATGACCAGCACTTGCTTAATACACTACTTGTTGGGATGTGCTTACTAGGAATTTTGTAGTGGATGGATAAGTGGGTCTGACAAATGCTGGATGATTTCTTTTTTCCAAGGGTGAACTCAGTTTCTGCAGGGATGTTACATGTTTCTATGGGTGGTCTTAAAAAAGCCTTCATTATTCATCATGATTTCCTCATTGGCAAATAGGGAGGCCTATAATGGCTTAATCAAATAGCCACTGTGGCCTGATCAGACAAGGAACTTCAGAAAATGAATGCTCTAAGTGGCTTCATTTGTCAACACTACTATATATTCATGGGTGTGACAAACAAACACACATATATGCACGCATACACATGCACACACACAGTTGCTAGTGTGAGGCCTCATTCCTCTGCCAGCCTTAGCATCTATCATTGCATTCCAGACCCTATGTTATTAAACAACTGATAACGAGTCACAGGCTTAAAATTATATGCCATGGGATGAGCCATTATGCATAGGCATATTTCTAGTATCCAAGTGGGCTTCTTTTAATTAGATACCTGAGAAACTTTAAGAATGTGGAGTCTAAACTGTGGGAGAATAATTCTTCCCTCAGTGAGTTCTGAGTTGAGTTGCACATGATGTTGGTTTTGGTTGTTGCCAATGAATTGCATGTTCACTTATTTAGTTTTTAGTCTGTGTTGGTTTGATGTTGATGGTGTTTAAAGCTTAAATAATCGTAGATTTTATGATACATTGATTTTCTGAGAGGACCCATCTGAGGCAGGATTTCCACAGACGCAATTCCATCCAGAAATTTTGGAGAGAAATAAAACTGGGGTGTGATAGCTTAAGCCTCCAGATGGTCTCGATCTCTTGACCTGGTGATCCACCTGTCTCGGCTTCCCAAAGTGCTGGGATTACAGGCGTGAGCCACCGCGCCCGGCCAGGTAATGTCTTATCTGTGAATTGAGAACAGATCATCTCAGCTTTCAAGCCTGTTTTTTTTTTTTTTTTTTTTTTTTTTTTTTTTTTTTTTTTTTTTTCATGGTATAGATATTCTGTGTTGAAAAAAGGGTCCCACCGCAGGATGGGTTCTTAGCCCATTGCAGGATGTCTAATAACTACTGCATTTCAGAAATCTGGGGGTTGTGAAAAATGAAATTATTGATTCTGTGAATGGTTAGGAAAAAAGGTATCAAGAGTCTTAAACTATGTATTTCTTTGTTCATGAAAAGGTTTAAGGATTCTGGAACAAATTTAGCCCTTGATTTGGCATGCGAGTCCTTACTGAAGCTAACAGCTACTGTGGTATCTTGACTGAAGTCTTTGGAAAACATACAGAATGTGTTGATAGCTCATATTATATCACACTGTAACTTGGGTGTTTGGCAGGGAAGCATACCTCTCTCTCTTTTGAAAAAAAATTAATATTTGCTTGATTTCCTGATAAAAGGAATACTACGAAAGAGTATTGCAAAACCCTGGAGGTTTGGCACACTTTCCCATGTGGGTGGAAAAATGTTGCTCTAAAGCCAGACTGGAATTGCTCGTGAAATATAACATTAACAATACGTTTCTTAAAAAAGAAACTTGACTCTGGAAAAAAATAGGTATATAATGTATAAAACAACAAAGCTATGGACATTACCAGCATGTATTATAGAAACACCATGACATAATCATGATGTTATGAAAATGGCAAATCTCTGATATTACAGATAATTGGGATTTCTTTATTATGCTGATTTTAATCTTTATCAGAGTCCTACTGTGTTTGGATCTATGTTGGTTTCATGTGACTTGCCTGTATTTTGCTCCTACCCACATTCTCTACCTGTGCTATATGGCCCATCACACAGCCATGATCGCTTCTTGCTTCTCAAAAAAGAAAGTTACTTAAAACTGGAAGATGTGTTAGGGTTGTCTTTATTCTTATTGGGCTTATAAACATTTACACATTTGGATGTCTCAAATCCAGAGCCAATACGTCTCCTCCTCCTCCAGCTTCTCTCTTTGAACTCTTGCTGTTAGCTGATTTCCATATGTCCCTCCTTTACTCAAGCAGAACCAGTTACTTATGAAAGCTTCAGCATAGTAACGTTTTCCCCTTATGCCACACAATAAATATATGGGACAAGGGAGGGTGGAGAGGGTTGTGAAAGGCAGTTGGTCAGACAAATTATTGTTTTCAATTAATGATTTATTTTTGGTTTTGTTCATTTTTTTAGTTGAGGGAGCTAAAGTGTTATTTCCTAAGCTCAGTTTCATAGATCTGTATTAGCCTTTCCATTTGTAACTATCTGTTCTTTCTACAGAACACAACAAATACAAGGGATGTGGTTTCAGAAATTCGTGATGAAGAAAAGATGGCTACTGCACATCACCATTCTTATCTCATCTCATAGATTCTGGGACTGGGTGTATTAGTAGTGTTTCTTTGTCAATGGTATGTGGTTAGTCAATTTCCCCTAAATTAGAGAAATGGTTTCTTACTAAAGGAGGGAGTGAAAAGAGCGAGTTGGGAATTGCACCAAACAAAAAGTAAACTATAGTTTAGCAGGAGAGGTGGGCCAAATAGATGATTAACTTTCCTGAGTAGTAGTTAATGAGCAATCCATGAAGCGTTTATTGAGTCCTTCCTATATTCCCAAGAGTAAAATGGCAGTGGGAGAATCAGTGATATACCTGACATGGTATTTTGCCTTAAAAGAAATTACTGGCTGGGCGCAGTTGCTCATGCCTGTAATCCCAGCACTTTGGGAGGCTGAGGTGGGAGGATCACCTGAGGTCAGGAGTTCGAGACCAGCCTGACCAATATGGTGAAACCCCATCTTTAAAACTAAATAAATAAATAAAAGAAAGTATTGATCTGGTTGGTAAATACATATAATGTATATCAAATGAAAACACAGCACACTTTTTTTTTCCCTAAAGTTCAGGGATACATGTGCAAGTTTGTTACAAAGGTGAACTTGTGTCATAGGGGTTTGCTGTACAGATTATTTCATCATCCAAATATTAAGCCTAGTACCCATGAGTTACTTTTCCTGATCCTGTCTCTCCTCCCACCCTCCACCCTCTGATAGTCTCCAGTGTGTGTTGTTCCACTCTACATATACATGTTTTCTCATGATTTATCTCTCACTTATAAGTGAGAACATGCTATATTTGCTTTTCTGTTTCTATGTTAGTTTGCTTAGGATAATGGCCTTTAGCTCCATCCATGACCCTGCGAAGGGCACAATCCTGTTCTTTCTAATGGCTGCATAGCACTCTATGGTGTGTATGTACCACATTTTCTTTGTGCAGTCTACCATTGATGGCATTTAGGTTGATTCCATGCCTTTGCTATTGTGAGTAGTGCTGCAATGACCATACGCATATTTTTATGATAGAAAGACTTATATTCCTTTGGGTATATTCCCAGTAATGGGATTTCTGGGTCAAATGGTATTTCTGTTTTTAGGTCTCTGAGGAATTGCCACACTGTCTTCCATAATGGCAGAACTGACTTACACTTCCACCAACAGTGTATAAGCATTCCCTTTTCTCTGCAACCTCGTCAGCATTTTAAAAAATTTTTGTGTATTTTTAGAGACAGGGTTTTGCTCTGTCACCCAGGCTGGAGTACAGTGGCATGGTATCAGCCTTCACCTCCTGGGTTCAGGTGATTCTCGTGCCTCTGCTTCCTGAGTAGCTGGCACTACAGGCATGCACCACCCTGCCTGGCTAATTTTGATATTTATTTTTTATTTTTATTTTTTTAAATTTTGATATTTTTAGTAGAGATGGGGGTTCATGTTGCCCAGGCTGGTCTTGAACTCCTGGCCACAAGTGATCCACCTGCCTTGGCCCCGCAAAGTGCTGGGATTACAGGTGTGAACCATTTTATCTGGCCCTTTTAAATAATCGCCATTCTGACTGATGTGGGATGGTATTTCAATGAGGTTTTGATTTGCGTTTCTCTAATGATCGGTGATGTTGAGCTGTTTTTCATATGATTGTGGGCTGTATGTATGTCTTCTTTTGAATCCAGAAAGAGTTCAGAGAAGAGAGATGAATAGAGAAGCAAGAACAAGCTGAAGGAGGCTTAGGATGGAAATTGGAGAATTTTAGGTGGACATTGAGACTCCTGGCCAGAGAGATAAGGCCAAGTGGGCACTTGTGAAGTTTGTTGAGGAGGTGAGTGTTGATGTGTAGGGGTATTTATGACTCTTGTCAGCAGAAGACAGACTAAAATGAAATAGGAAGCTATTGGAGGTTGGTGGACTTGCTGGAAGTTTATTTAAAAATAGTTTATTGAGGTGAAATCTATGTAACATAAAATGAACCATTTTATTTATTAAATATATTTTTTTTAATGAGATGGGGTTTCACTGTGTTTCTCAGGCTGGTCTCAGACTCCTGAGTTCAAGTGATCTGCCTGCCTCAGCTTCCCAAAGTGCTGGGATTACAGGTGCGAGCCACCATATCCCGCCCAAGTGACCCATTTTAAAGTGAACAGTTCAGTGGTATTTAGTACATTCACAAACTCTTTGCCTATTAAAAGCAGTTGCTCCCCCTCCTCTCTCTCCAGCCTCTGGAAACCACCAATCTGTGTTCTGTCTCTATGGATTCATGGATTCTGGATATTTCATACAAATAGAATCATACAGCTTGCGACCTTTTGTGTCTGACTTCTTTCATTTGGCATAATGTTCTCAAGATTCATTCACTGTGTAGCGTGTATCAGTTCTTAATTCCTTTTAATGGATGAATAATATTCTGGAAGTCTATTTTTGACTAATGGGGAGACACGTACTGAAGTGACTAATCTAAAATATATATTGATGCATTAAACTCAATGGTCAATATATACTGACCATTAAACTCAATAGTTCCATTTTGTCTACACACACAAAAAAAGAATCTAAAATGTTTATTCTGGGAGAACGGAGATCTTACCTCACTTATGGAATAGTTAAAGGGAGATTAATTTTAGGGAATACAATCTGAAGTTTAGGGTAATAGTAAAAATAGTCAGTAGAGATATTCCACAGAGATCTGAAAATTCAAGGAAGAATTGAGAGTTGAGGTCTAAGATTAAAAAAAAAAAATGAAGTCATTCCTTACATTTAAACTGATATTGGTAGATTACAGAATAGCCTGGGCACAGGAATTGAATATGCCACAGAATGTCATGGATAAATTTTATTTTGGCAAAGTGTTTTGCACTGCCTGTAATAAGACGAAGTTGAAAGCTGGAGACAGAGGATTTATGGAGACAAGGAGACGGGCTGCAGAAATGTCACCCAGGCTGATTCCAGCAAGTGTGGCACTGGAAATAAACAAGGATGAGAGACTCACAGTGTAATGTTTCAATCCTGGTAGATGTCAGACCCTCTGGGATCAAAAAGTTGGGTGGAGTGGTGGAAAGACCATAAAATTTTGAGTTGGATAGACCAGGATTCAAATTTGGGTTCCTCCACTTAACTCTGAATGTACTTAAATATGCTAAATTTTCTGAGCCTGGGAGGATTAAATAAGATGACGTTTGTGAGGGTGAATGATTCATGGTACTTAGGCAGGGAATTATATATGTATTTTTCAAAAGTGGGGTGAATATGCATTTTTTTGCAGGGAGGGTGGGGGTAGGCAGAGAAGGATGTTGAAAACTCTATGTGGAGCTCATGCCTTGGGAAGGGCAAATTGCTGAACCTTGGAGGGAAAAAGTGAACACAGTGTCAATTATTTATCTATTTATTTGTTCTTGTTCACTTATATATATGACTTTGTCTTGTTCCTGGAAGGATTTGTGAAGACAGTTTGCAAAGATTGTTTTATGATAGTTTGCCTATCATAAAAAAGTGGTTTACAAGGATAGTTTATGAAGGTACATAGATTTTAAGATAAAAAATAAGTAAAAATTAGGGTTGAAATAAATGAGAGCAAGGGGAAAATGAGAGTAAGAAAATAAGAAATCTCAGAAAGCAAGTGACATGAATTTTATACCCTTGTAGACACAGACTATAAATTCAGCTTGAAATTGAAGATATGTTGTTTCATTTGATGCAGTCATCTAAGAGGAGCTATCCAGCTGGTCAAAGGCTGAGGAGGGAAGCAGGTGTGGAGACTGATGTGGCAGTTAGTTAAACATGTGAAATCTTTTTCTTCTGATGGGCATTCTGTTTTATTGCTGCAAACACATCTTGCTGTCACGTCTGTTAACAGCTCATATAAGACTTGGCTTAATTTGTTTTTCAGGGGTGTGCTTAAGTAGGTAAAGATTTTGTGAACTTTTTATGCTGCTTCTTTATTACTTTGCATCTTATTAAGTAGTTTTCTGAAACACACAGACTGAAGTTGTCTGAAGGAGTCTTGGAGAAAGGGTGGGCATGTTTGGCTTGGGGAATGAAGGTGGGCATTGGCTTGTTCTTTCCCAGGGTGGAATTGTTCGTAGAAAGGAGCTTAGTGGGGTCAGAAGGAAGAGAATGGGCATCTTGGCACCTTCTGGGTGTGTCTTCAGTTTAGCGTGCATATTTTGTTCGAACTAAATTGCCAGAATTTATATATATATTTGGGAGGCAGAGGCAGGAAATTGTTTAAGGTCAGGAGTTTGAGACCAGCCTAGGAAACATAGGAAAGCCCTGTCTCTACAAAAAAATTTAAAAATTAGCTGGGCATGGTGGTATTGTCTTAGCTATTCTAAAAAAAAAAGGATATATAAGGCTGAGTGTGACTCACACCTGTAATCCCAGTGCTTTGGGAAGCCGAGACGGGTGGATTGCCTGAGGTCGGGAGTTCGAGACCAGCCTGGCCAGCATGGTGAAACCCCATCTCTACTAAAAATTACAAAAGTTAGCCGGGTTAGGTGCCTGATGCCTGTAGTCCTAGCTACTCAGGAGGCTGAGGCAGGAGAATCACTTCAACCCGGGATGCGGATATTGCAATGAGCCAAGATGGTGCCACTGCACTCCAGCCTGGATGACAGAGCAAGATTCAGTCTCAAATATATATATATATATATATATATATATATATATATATATATATATATATATATATACAAATATTTTGTTTGAACTAAATTGCCAAAATTTGTATATAAATATAGATACTATATACACTCATATTTATTTTATTTATTTTCTTTCTTCCCCTACTCCTGGCTTTACTGAGGTATACTTAACAAATAAAACTTGTATTTGTTTGTTTATTTATTTAGTGACAGGGTGTTACTGTGTTACCCAGGTTGGAGTGTAGTGGCATGATCATTGCTCACTGTTGGCTCGAACTCCTGGGCTCAAGAGATCCTCCTGCCTCAGCCTCCTGAGTAGCTGGGACAATAGGCGTGAGGCACCATGCACAGTCAATTGGATATATTTAAAGCATTACACGTGACATTTTGATAGATGTATACATTGTTAAATAATTAGCACAATCAAGCTAGTTAACTTGTCCATCACCTCACATAGTTTATTTTACACTTAAGATCAACTCTTGCCGAGCGCAGTGGCTCATGCCTGTAATCCCAGCACTTTGGGAGGCTGAGGTGGGTGGATCACGAGGTCAAGAGATCAAGACCATCCTGGTCAACATGGTGAAACCCCGTCTATGCTAAAAATACAAAAAATTAGCTGGGCATGGTGGCGCGTGCCTGTAATCCCAGCTACTCAGGAGGCTGAGACAGGAGAATTGCCTGAACCCAGGAGGCGGAGGTCGTGGTAAGCCAAGATCTCGCCATTGCACTCGAGCCTGGGTAACAAGCGAAATTCCGTCTCAAAAAAAAAAAAAAAAAAAAAAGATCAACTCTCTTAGCAAATTTCAAGTACATAATACAGTATTATTGACTGTAGTAACATGCTATACATTACATCTCCAGAACTTATTCATCCTGCGTAACTGAACCTATATTTAAATATAAATCTTCTTAAAAAGTACATTTCCGAGCCAAACACACGTAATGTTTTAGCTAGTTGTGTTATTTAACCACATCCTAGTTCTACTTCTATTAGCAGTAAAGGATGAAGAGTCATAATTAACAAAAATTCAGCCCTATGTTTGTACAGCTTTAAATATTTCAAAGTATTTCATTTGTGATTCTTACCAATTATCTGATTAAGGTAGAAGTCATATTAATATTATTCTCATTTTATGAATGAAGATGTTTCAGAGCTTTTTCTTTAATTTTAAATTTATATTTCTGGGATGTGGCAAAGGTAGACTGAGAATTTTTCACTCTGCTTTTCCCATGAAAAGTAGAGAAGTCTATGGTGTCCTGGGCTGGATTCTGGAACAGGAAAAATCCAATTTTTGTGAAAAAATAGGTGAAAACTGAGTTTAGTTAATAGTAGTGCACCAATGATGGTTTTGTGTTTTAATAATTGTATCATGGTCATGAAGCTAGAAACAAAGGCAGCAATCTGAATACTCACTATTTCATGATGATACAGGACCTACAGGAGGTGTAATTAGGAATTTTAGAAAAGGATGTTGAATAAGTGGTCAGAGAATTACGGGAAAAAGAGGAAGATCACTTAAAAGCGTAAGATTAGAGAGGACTGAGGAGAAGTAGCAGTGTCAGAGGCAATATCCCATTGCCTGTAAGTCCACAACTAAATTCATTCCTTTCTTCTCAAATGTGATGCTCCTTTGGGGCTGCCTGGCTCCTTGAATGGCACCACCACCCACAAGTTGCTAAGACAGAAGCCAGAAAATCTTCTCTCCTCCTGAGCAATCTATCTAGCGTTTCCACCACCTGTGGATTCCATCTGCAAGGATCTCTTCTTACATCTCGATAACCAAGTTCATGCCACCAGCATTCCCCCCCTGAACTCTTTCCTGCAATAGTCTCCAATTTGGCCTTTCTGCTTCCCATCTTGTCCTCTTCCTTCCTATTCTGGGAATATTTTTCCCCCTCTCCCTTTTTATTTTTCTTTTGGATTTTTTTTTTCCTAATAGTAATAAGAGAATGTTTATTGGGAAGAGAGATCTGTAGAACATTACATACTAACTAGATCAGGAAAAAGATACAATTGTCTATACATTTTATTCTGACATTTCTCCAAAAAATGTAGTTACCAATTGATATCACCAGATTGTATTAGTGAACCAAGTTTTGACTTCAGTAGTTTCTAAGCCTCTGGCTCATTCTCTGTTCCTCCACACTGCAAGACTAAGCCATCTTGGCAAAGGACCTCTACTCATGAAAATGTGCCATTTCACAGGTGGTTTCTATAATTAATGATGAAAAAATTCTTTTATTTTTTAATATTCATTAAAAAACCATGTCGGAAAAAAGTACTTGTGTTTCCTCTCCTAAGAAATATGTTTAAGACATGATTGTCTACTAAAATTAATATTTAGAAAAAATTGAGATATTGTTATGATTCAAACATTACCTTTGCTGAGTAAAAATAGAGGTTTTTCATTCATGAGAATAATACTTAAAATGTAGAACATAAAAAATTGCTATGAGATCATGAGTAAGCTGACCATTATAATGGTAACGATTGGATAAATGTGGCCACTGTAAAAAGCAATTACAAATCCTCAATTAGACAGTAGGGTTGGAATGGATGTTGCTTTCCCACCTTTTAACACAGTGTGATATCCCATGATGCCTGGTGCCTAAAGACACTGGCAGAGCTTCAGGTCAGTCTTCCTTTTAAAACTTTTTGTATTTCTGGAGGTCTGATGCCCCTATAATGCTTAGGAAGTTTCCTTGTATAAAGTAGTAGATATTCACAAACTGTTTATTGAAAGCATTAATTAATTAGTGAGTTTATATTCACTTAGATGTATCCTGGGTGTCAAATGCTAAAACTGTGCATCTTTAGGCATTTAGTGAATATTGCACATTAGATAAAGGGATATATAGGTACCCATACCCTTAATTCATTCATTCATTCATTCATTCATTCATTCATTCATTCATTCATGTGAGATGGAGTCTTGCTCTGTTGTCCAGAATGGAGTGCAGTGGTGTAATCTCAGCTTACTACAACCTCTGCCTCCCAGGTTCAATTGATTCTCCTGCCTCAGCCTTCTGAGTAGCTGGGATTACAGGTGCGCACCACCATGCCCAGCTAATTTTTGTATTTTTAGTAGAGATGGGGTTTCACTGTGCTGGCCAGGCTGGTCTGGAATTCCCGACCTCTAGTGATCTGCCCATCTCAGCCTCCCAGAGTGCTGAGATTACAGATGTGAGCCACCACACCCAGCCTGACACCCTTAATTATTTTAATGAACATAAGCTATGTCATTGAAGCTTTGTCTTAACTATGATCATGCCATTTTTGGCATGATAGCCTTGAGTTTTTTTTTTCCCCTGGATTGTTTCCATTAACACTTTGTTAGCTATACTAAGCAGTGCCGTAGTATAGACACAGGAGCCAGTGATTCTGGAGTTATGCCAAAATTAAATATATTATTCTACAAGTTTAAACATTTGAAAAAGAGAACACATATTTCTTGTGTGTGAAAGCTCAAAATTTTAAATGTTTAGAAATATGGGTGTCCAAGCAGATGGTTGGTCCTGTTCATTCCTATTCTTTAGAATTCTTGTTTCCCTCTCATTTTTCTTTTTTACTTTTGGAATTTTTTAAAATGGAGAAAAATCCAAGAAAAGAGAATAACAATCATCCATTTTTAATCACCTAGAATTAACCACTGTTGACATATTATTTATTTGCTGCCAGTTTTTATTTTTAAAGAAAAAATTGATCTTTTGGTTTCAAAAGAGAAAATGGCCTATATTCCATATAAAGAATTTAAACAAGACAAAAGAATTGGAAAGATAAGTGTGTAGAAACCTCCTCTGGTCTCATATTGCAGAAATGATCTCCATGTAATTATTATTATTATTATTATTATTATTATTTTGAGAAGGAGTCTTGCTCTGTTGCCAGGCTAGAGTGCAGTGGCACAATCTCAGTTCACTGCAACCTCTACCTCCTGGGTTCAAGCAATTATCTTGCCTCAGCCCCTGAATAGCTGGGATTACTGGCACCTGCCACTTTTTGTGGCTACTTTTTGTAGTTTTAGTAGAGATGGGATTTCACCCTGTTGACCAGGCTGGTCTCAAACTCCTGTCCTCAGGTGATCCATCCCTCTTGGCCTCCCAAAGTGCTGGGATTACAGTTGTGAGCCACTGCGCCTGGCCTCAGAGTGGTCTTTCTTAATAAAAACATCATCAGTGTCATTTCCATACTTGAACGCCTTAAATGCTTCAATCCAATCTTGAGAGAAACATCAGGCAAACCCAAATGGAAAGACAGTCTGCAAAAACATCTGATCAGTACTCAACACTGTCCAGGTCATGGAGAAGGAAAGACTGAAAAATTATCTCAGCCAAGAGGTAACTAAGGAGACATTCTAACTAAAATATGATGAACTATGCTGGTTGGGATCCTGGAACAGAAAAGGACCAGGTTGAAAAACCTTTGAAACCTGGAATTTAGTTAGTAATAAGGTATCAGTGCTGGTTGCTTAGTTTTGACAAATGTACCGTGGTTGTATCAGATCTTAACATTAAGGTCAGGTGCAGGGGCTCACACTTGTAATCCCAGAACTTTGGCAGGCTGAGGTAAGATGATCAGTTAAGCTCAGGAGTTTGGCACCAGCTTGGGCAACATAGTGAGACTCTCTCTACAAACAGTAAGGAGATTAGCCAGGCGTGGTGGCACCTGCCTGTAGTTCCAGCTGCTCGGGAGGCTGCACTGGAAGGATGGCTTGAGCCTGGCAGGTCAAAGCTGCAGTAGCTGTGATCATGCCACTGCCCTTCAGCTTGGGCAATAGAGAGAGAGAGAGAGAGAGAGAGACCCTGTCTCAAAACAAAACAAAACAAAAAGATGTTAACATTAGGAAAAACTGAGTAAATGGTACACAGGAACTCTCTGGACTGTCTTCAGAGCTTATCTGTAAATCTAAAATTATTCAGAAAATGTATATACATGCAATTTACACAGAAAAAGAAAACTTGTAGTCACAGACCTTAGCTTTCAGGAGGAAATGTATATTCCTTAGATTAACACACAGGCTTTTCATGGTGTGGGGCCTGACTTTCTCTAGTCTCACCTCCCCAGACTCATCCACACCGGTACTCTCCATATGATCACATACATGGTCGTATGGAACCATGTGATCATGTCGTGCTCTTCCTTGCAATCTTATTTCTCCTGTTTCCTTTTTCTTGCACCTCCTAATTTCTTTTTTGTCTTCTATGTTTTTTTTTTTCAAATCTGTCTAATATCTTCCTGTGCCACCACACTGATGGAAGCCACCATCGCATCTTAACTGAATTCAACTAAAATAGCTTTCTAACTGGTTTTCCTGCCGCCAATCTTGTCTCTATCCAATGTATTCTCCATTCAACACCTACAGCGATCTCTTAAAAGTACAAATTCAATCCTGTTCTTCTTAAAGCTCTTCACTGGGTGCCCTTTGTTCTTAGAATAAAATCTCCAAAGCTCTGCAGCCTCGTTGCTAGAAGAGCTAGGGGCAGCATGTCTGTGATAGCCTTAGTGCTGGGGTACAGTGGTCAGAAAAGAAGTCCTCCCTCCAGGGCTGTCCTGCCCTTAGCATATTCTTCTTCTATCTCCTTCTCTGGTTAAATCGTACTAATTATTCCATCACCATTTAATCAAAACTTTCCTTGATCCATCTACATCCCATTCCTCCTCCAACTACTGATTTCTGTGTTTCATGGTTAAGAGTCAATCTGTCTGGGTTTGAATTTGGCTCTATTCTTTAGCAGCTGTGTAACTACAGGCAAGCGACTTGGCCTCTCTGTGCCTGTTTCCTTACTACTTGTGAGGAATTACAAATCTAATGCTTAGAACATCACTTGGCAACAGAGAAGAGTTCAGAAAATCTGGTAGCCAGGCTATAATCTGTTCTGTGCCTTTGTAACCCCAAATGTACATGTAATTAATGGATTATATTGGCACCACTGGGTCTGCAGTGTCTAATACAAATATTTGTTGAAGGACTGTTGCTTCCCCTGTTTGGAATGCACTTGTACCCTTTCTGCTTACCTTTTTCTCTATAGTCAATCAATACATGCATCTTGTTCCAACCTCAGCTCAGGCCCTGCTCCACCAGAAGCCTCCCCTGATCCTGACATCCCCTCTGAAGCAGAGATTCCTTGTCTGGCTCCTAAAGCTCCTATTGCTCCCACTTTATTCGAACTGCCTGTCTCTCTCATTAGACTGTGGTCTCTGTGAGCACTGTAAGTTCAAAAAAAAAGTTCCCAGCGGTGTTGATTCATTAGATTGGCGTCTCCAGGTCACTGTGCTATTGTGAAGATCAAATGGTAAGTTCTCAGTAATTTTCCTACCTCAAGAGACAACCTGAAGTTTCACAGGAAAAGTAAGAGTCAAGATTCTGTGATATAACTGGCAGTAAATAAAGACTTAGAACTCAGTGATATAAGGGGCTCTTGGGCACAGGAAAATGCAAATGTGTTTGAAAACTTTTAGGTGAAAGGTTGACAGCTGATAAGGCTGGGGAAGTTAAAGAGGCACGTACTTGCATTGTGTGTGTAGGAATAAAATCGGAATGAAAACAGGTAGTGTGTGCCTCTGAAGGGCTTTATTCTTTCAAATATCTCAAGATATCTTGTATGTTGCTGGTACACAATAAATGCCTGGTAAGTAGTTATTGGATGAGCACAAAGGAACAGCAGAGACTAGGGCAAGAAAGAACTTTACGTGTGTCTGGTCCAATACCTTCCTAATGAATGAAAATGATTTTTCTGGCCTGGCACGTTAGCTCATGCCTGTAATCCCAGCACTTTGGGAAGCCGAGGCAGGTGGATCACAAGGTTGGGAGTTCGGGACCAGCCTGGCCAATACGGTGAAACCCCGTCTCTACTAAAAATACAAAAATTAGCCAGGCGTGGTGGTGGGCAACTGTAGTCCAAGCTACTTGGGAGGCTGAGACAGGAGAATCACTTGAACCTGGGAAGCGGAGGTTGCAGTGAGCCAAGATTGCACTCTAGCCTGGGTGACAGAGTAAGACTCTGTCTCAAAAAAAAAAAAAAAAAAAAAAGAAAGAAAGAAAAGAAAAAGAAAATGATTTTCTTAAGTTTCAAAATGAAAGGTAAAAATTTTTGCGTTTTAGGGATATTGTTAAAAAATTAACTAGGACTCTATAGACCAAGGGTGAAGATCATTTTCTAAGCACAGTCAGAACTTGAATGGCAGAGGAAAAGGACTTTCTTTACAAACGGAGGATGGGATTTTTATGTCAAAGGATGTGTTCCTTTGAATTTCTGAACTAATCCGGAATGGCCAGGAAGTTCTGAATTGCAGTGGGAAATTCAGCTCACATCTTTCCCACCTGTGGCAAATTCCCCACATCCCATGGGGAAGTCTTGAAACACTGGATGGCCCTGGGTCTCTGTGATTGCTCAAGTATTAGCCCTACTAGCCGTGGCAGCTTCGAAGTCATTTACTTCCATTTTTGTTTTCACACCGCAGTAGAGACTAAGGTTCAAGTCATATGACTAGGAAAGGCCACAGCAGTTTAGAACCATTTAGTATAGAACATATACATTTAGCAAAAACAACAAAGAAATCAACCAGCCAACCATGTTTTTGGCCTTGACATACCAAAGGAAGATTGAAAAAAATAACTAAATTACTTATTAGTAATATGAATGTGTGTTTTGTTAACTGTCACTCAGAAAAATTATGTGTTTGTGAGTAAAACTGTTTTTTTCAGGAAAATTTTAAAAATTCAGTACCAAAAATATATCTCATATAGGAACCAAATATTCAGCACTGAAACCTTGGTTTTTTTTTTTTTTTTTTTTTTCTGTTTCAAAGAGGAGCAAACGACTAGTTGATTGGAACTTTGGCTAACGCCAAATTCTCAGCATGAGCAGTAATGTTTATATCACAAATACCAGTGGAATATTGTGCTGTTTATCCATTTGTGTGATGAACATGTGATCAAAAGGTGGTCTGTGGCTCACGCTTGTAAACCCAGAACTTTGGAAGGCCCAGGTGAGAGGATCACTTGAGCCCAAAGTTCGAGACCAGCCTGGGCAACATAGTGAGATCTTACCACTATAAAAAATTTAAAATTAGCCAGACCTGGTGTGCATGCCTGTAGTCCCAGCTACTTGGGAGGCTGAAGTGGGAGGATTGTTTGAGCTCGGGAAATCGAGGCTGCAGTGAGCTGTGATGGAACCACTGCACTCTAGCCTGGGCAACAGAGCAATACTCTGTCTCAAAAACAAAATGGTGGCTTGCATTAAGGGAAAAGAGAGTTAAGGTGTTGCAATGTTGTTTTGGCACTAGCAACAAGCTCGGCAAAGATGTAGAGAACTTTCTTCAAAAGTGAGATCAGTCAAAGATTATATTCCTCTGAGATTTAAAAACAGGTTTCATGAAAAGAAACTGAGTAATTGAAATCGGAGAGTGCCAGCTTTCCCAGCAGGGCAAGCGTGAGGCCATATTGATGCTTAATTTTCTTTTGAATACTTTAAATGAGAATTTGGATTTACCTGAGATTTAAACTTGATTGACAAAGCTCTTGAGGAGTTCTCGTAGGCTTCAGAAACAGGAGTTAATTGGGCAAGATAATGCAGTCAATTTTGTTAATTCTTCAAGTATTACAGTTTCTTTTCTTTTTCTGTCATTTTGGGGGGTAATTATAAAAGCAATAAAAATCAGATTTACAGACTAGAGTCTTTCTAAATGATTTAAATACTATTAAGAGATGACTGGGCAGCATAATAAAACCGGCAAGAATTAGAGCCTCAATAGGCTATCGAAAATGTAGAAATTTTTCATGAAAAATTCCACAAGTTTTACGAAGTTTTTAGTATGTATGTATTATTCCTGAGCATGACACAGAATTGTGTGACAAATATCAGTTGTCACTGAAATTTTCATCATATGATAAAACGGAAAGCTGCTGTATCATTTTTGTTGATAAAGAGAGCCTTATTTGCGTGTATTTATAGGCGATACTAGAAGAGGAAGGAAGGAATTCAAGATTAAAAGAAAAGCTATATTACTTATTTGGTAGTAGCTGTCAAAACTCAAAAACTGTGTCCCTATTGACCCGACAGAGAGACTTGCACAAATGCACACCGCTGTAAGAACAAAACTGTTTCTGTGTGGTTTCTCGTAGCGAAAATTACAAACACACCAATGGTCCATAGGCTGGGAATTGAGGAGATACATGATTTGTGTCCATACAGTTCAATAGGTACATCTATGGCATAGATATACAAATGCCTACCATACGTTTTACATGAATTCATTAAAAAGATGATATTGGATGTCAATTACATACTAGGTCAAGATGCTAGGAATAAAAGATACTAGGGAATAGGACGTGTGTGGAGAGGGAAAAGAGAAAATAAACAAGCGAGGTAATTTCTGAAAGCTGTCCTATCAAGAAATAATACCAGGCAATACGGTGATGGAGAGTAATTTAGTCAAGGAAAGCCTGGACGTGACATGTGAACTGGCCTGGATGGTGAGGAGCCCTAGGATCCAGGAACTCATGTTTTAGGCAAACAGAAAGTCTTGTGCAACGGCTCTCAAGTGGAATGAGTTTACTGTGTTCAAGAACCGAGAGGACCCATGCAGCTGGCAGCACCTGAAATGGGAGGGGTGCTCCAGAGACAGATTGTGGAGACCTTTAGGCCACGGTGAGGAGCTTAGATGAATTCCACATGCAATGAGAAAGGACCCTCTTTGTTGCAGGGTTCCAAGCAAGGCAGTAATATGATCTGATAAATGATATAAAAAGATCGACTGGCAGTGCATGCCTTAGGGGGAAGAATGGAGACAGGGAGGGGCATTGCGTCAGAACTGTAAGAGTCGAAGATGACAAGGTAGGAGTCGGTGTAAGAGATGATGTAAGAGTCAGAACTGTAAAGAGTCGAAATGATGATGGTTTGGGCCATCATTTGAGCTATGGGGATTGCAAAAAGTGAATTCATTTTGATTTTCTTTCAGTGCTTGACATTATTTAGACCCAAAGCTTCAAATCTTTTGTTCTGGAACCACATCTGGGTTCTTAGACTGTCTGAAGTCTCATTTTCCCCTCTGAATATGGGAATGAATGGTGTCTGCTATATTTTTCAGGAGGCTATTGTTAAGCTTAAATAAGACAAACCCACTGAAGGCATTTGGTAAGTATGAAAATGCTATGTAAATGTGAGATATTACCATTATGAATTCAGAGAAATTCCACATGGAAAGCATGACCTGAATTGGGATTAGGGCTACTTCTATCTCCAGTGTCACAGTGGTAGCACTGACTACGTCAGTGAAATCTCTTGGCTTTCAGTTTCCCTAATGTAAAGTAGATAGAAGGCATCTTCTAATCTTAGTCAACGCAGAACAGTGAAGTGAAACTGGGAGAGGACAAGCTAATTAGTAATTACAACAGAATTGACAAATGAGCTGCTAAATAAGTGATAAAGTGAATAAAATATTTTCCAGTGTACCTCTGGCATACTGGAGTGATTTCATTAAGCCAGCATTCTCCTAAGGTCTCAATTCTTCCTGCCTCTTTTATTAGCCTCTTTGGGTGCTACTTTCTCTGTCAGGCACTAGGGGAAAGATCAGGATGTTCCAGGTTTTTAGTAATCTCTGTTTCTTTCTTTCCTTTTTCTTTTCTCTTCCTTCCTTCCTTCCTTCATCCCTCCCTCCCTCTCTCTCTCTCTTTCTTTCTTTCCTTCTTTCCTTCCTTTTGGAGATAGGGTCTTGCTCTTTTGCCTAGGCTGGAGTGCAGTGGCGCAATCATAGCTCACTGCATCCTCGAACTCCTGGGCTCAAGCAGTTCTCCTGCTGCAGCCTCCTGAGTAGCTAGGGCTACAGGTGTGTGCCACTATGCCTGGTTAATGTTTTATTTTTGTAGAGATGAGGTCTTACTATGCTGCCCAGGCTAGTCTTGAACTGCCCAGGCTAGTATTGACTCAAAGCAATCTTCCTGCCTTGGCCTGCTAAAGTGCTAGGATTGCAGACATGAGCCACTGTGGCCAGCCCGGCAACCTGCGAGTTTCTTAATTGAGAAATGGGAAATGGCTAGAACCTACAAGGAATGTAATTCATTCCCTTCCTACTTGAAGAACCACAGCTTCAGGGAAGGAATGAGAGCATTGGTCTTAGGCATAATTGCTGTGATCATGAACATATGACATGAAATGTGAGCACTGGCAAAGACATCCTGTCAATTCACTTAATATATTTTTTGAGTGCCTTCAAGAAGGAGATACTGAAGGACATTCAGATCATGTTTTACAATCAGTATAGGAAAAGATTGGAAGTATTTTTAAACACTCCCCTCTCCTTTTTTTTTTGGACTTGGGGCGTAAGGAAGAAGGCATTTTTTATTTGAATGGCCAGGTGGTGAGTAGGGGAGGGAAGAGCTGTTTGATCAATAATGATTTATTAGTCCAGAGGCCAATACTACAGTCATTTCTTCGGGAAAAGTCTAACTGACGTCAATGACTTTGAACACGCATTCTGATTGCCTTTGCGTTCAGTCTTATCTCAGTTTCATCATACCACTAACCACCTCCTTTTACCTTCAAACAATGGCCTCACCAAGCCACTTCTGAGCAAGCCCCAGGCTTCCTTTCCTGGGGGAAAATTAAGGATTACCTCACTTTCCTGAAAACGTGTCCAACAGAAACAGAGCACTTCTTTCTATGAAAAGCAGACAGCAATATTAACATTTGCCAATTTAGTTGGTGATTTGTTCAATTCAAGGACCACAGAATGTTTGTAGTAGGGCTAAACGTGTAGCCGGGTAGTTTTGGGGGAGGCTGTTTTGCTCTTGTATATATTTTTAGCAAGTGAGAAATAGTGATCTTTCATATAAAACAGATGCGTGGTTTGCACAAAATTAACATGATTTGTCCTTTGCTAGGCAAAATGGAAGCGGTGAGTGGTGCAGTATTTCAACTAAAAGATATATTATAGAACATTAACATATCAAGTTAGAAGAATGTTCTTCGCAAGCAAAAATATTGATTCATTAAAAAACTTTTCAAAATAGAATTGTTCATAAGTTATTATTGCTGTTCCCATGAAAATATTTTCTGTTTAAATTCATAACAAACATTCTTAGGAGGCAAAATGTCTTTTCTATGTCCCATTTAACAATGTAATCACTTTGTTTTCAAAATCTCATTTTATTCCAGCTGGAAGATATATGATCTTGTTATACAAAACAATCACTTCATCTCTCCAGAACCTTATTATTGGAATATATGATTGTAAGTTTCTACAGAGGGTGGGAAGCATAACCTTTGTCTAGTTTAGATTACTTGCCATGCAGCTGAAACCTTGTCTTCAGAAAGAATATATAGAAATTATTTCAATAACGTTATAAACACAGCTTGTATGTTAGGACATTACAGCTATTTTTTTTTTTAAATACAAATTCCAAAGTCCCATCTGTAGAAATTCTGATTTGAAGTAAGTCGGAAATAGCACCAAAGAATCAGCATTTTTGTTTTTTTTCTTTTGAGAAAGGATCTCCCTCTGTCACCCAGGCTGGAGTGCAGTGGCATAATCTCAGCTCACTGCACCCTCTGTCTTCTGGGTTCAAGTGATTCTCCTGCTTCAGCCTCCTGAGTAGCTGGGACTACAGGTGCCCACCACCATGCCCAGCTAATTTTTTCATTTTTAGTAGAGATGGGGTTTCGCCATGTTGGCCAGGCTAGTCTCGAACTCCTGACCTCAGGTGACCTGCCCATTCAGCCTCCCAAAGTGCTGGGATTACAGCCATGAGCCACTGTGACTGGCCATTTACTTTTTTTTTGAGACGGAGTTTCGCTCTTGTTACCCAGGCTGGAGTGCAATGGCGCTATCTCGGCTCACCGCAACCTCTGCCTCCTGGGTTCAGGCAATTCTCCTGCCTCAGCCTCCTGAGTAGCTGGGATTACAGGGACACGCCACCACGCCCAGCTAATTTTTTGTATTTTTAGTAGAGACAGGGTTTCACCATGTTGACCAGGATGGTCTCGATCTCTTGACCTCGTGATCCACCCGCCTCGGCCTCCCAAAGTGCTGGGATTACAGGCTTGAGCCACCGCGCCCAGCCATTTACTTTTTATAATAGAAATGTGTTCGTTTGTATTATTCTGTGATGAGACTACTAAATACTATTATTCATAAGTGACCCATCCTAATTACACATGCTTAATAAAGAAATGGGAAAAGATAGAATGTGAGAGAAAATTGTGGGTGTGTGATTTGATAAGGGGAAGTGTCACGGACGTGTAGACACTGCAGCTTGAATATGTGACCTTTACAAGGTCACTTGACAGGTGGTTCTGTAATGTTCCCCAAGACTCTGGGGATCATCACACATGAACACCACTGACCCAAGCTCCTCCTGCCTCTGTGTCTTTGAGATGCTCTTCTCTCGGACTAAAACCCTTCTCTTTTTTCTCCCTTTCCTCTGCCTTCCTCTGACAAAATCCTAGTAATAGTTCAGATCTTGCATCACGCCTTCCCCTGAGGGCTCCCCTGAGCATCCCCTCCATCTAATCCCTGCTGTCGAGGCTGGGCTCCCTACTTCAGCTACCAGTACATGCAGAGCTGCTTCGTTTCTATCATCTACATGAAATTTACTACTGTTTATATTCTCCAAACAAGGACAAAGATTGGTTTGTCACACCAGATTCTATACCCAGCTCCTAACAGAACTGAGGAACAGTAGACAGTTGAATGCATTGAATGCACAGATCTTTGTTTTGTATAGAATTCCTCATGATCCCTTTGTTACCAGGCTATCAGATATTAATCAGCACTTATTGTTTAACTAGAAGATGGATAGTTTAGCCAGGCACGGTGGCTCCCGCCTGTAATCCCAGCACTTTGGGAGGCCGAGGCGGGTGGATCACGAGGTCAAGAGATCGAGACCATCCTGGTCAACATGGTGAAACCCCGTCTCTACTAAAAATACAAAAAATTAGCTGGGCATGGTGGCACGTGCCTGTAATCCCAGCTACTCAGGAGGCTGAGGCAGGAGAATTGCTTGAACCCAGGAGGCGGAGGTTGCAGTGAGCCGAGATAGCGCCATTGCACTCCAGCCTGGGTAACAAGAGCAAAACTCCGTCTCAAAAAAAAAAAAAAAAGAAGATGGATAGTTTAAAGAAGAAGAAAAAAACACACACTTTTTTTTCCTGATTATATCCTCTTAAACTTTTGGTTGATATATTTAATAAAGATTCTAGTTGTAAGTGGCAACTTTATTTATTTAATAAAGACTCTTAGGTTCCCACCTAACTGAGAAGTTAAAATCGTGAACTTGGGTGCAGCGGCTCATGGCTGTAATCTCAGCACGTTGGGAGGCTGAGGCAGGTGGATCACTTGAGGTCAGGAGTTTGAGACCAGCCTGGCTGACATGGTGAAACCTCATCTCTACCAACAGCAGAGATGGGGCATGGTGGCGTATACTTATAGTCCTGGTTACTTGGAAGGCTGAGGCAGAGAATCACTTGAATCCAGAAGGCAGAGGCTGTGAGCTAAGATTGCATCACTACACTCCAACCTGGGCAACAGAGCAAGACTCTGTCTCAAAAAAAAAAAAAAACCAGGAACTTGGCTTTGGGAATGAATGGATTCATATCATGCAATTATAAATTCATCTCTCTAATTCTTCTTTTGTCACAGTTATCTTCTACGTTGACTTTATTCTCAGGCAGAGAATGAAGAGCAGGCAACTTGAATTGTCTGTATAGAGGAATCCCAGAGAAAAAAAGAGAGCCTTTCCCCTAGGAATCCTGTGCAGCTTCTCGAGTTCCTGACTAGCCCTGTGTGGGTCACAAAGCCATACCAGGATCCATTTTTGCAGCCACAGTAGTGTAAAACTGGCCAATCTAGGAATCATGTTCACCTGGTGCAGGTAAGGAAGGATTCCTACAACAAAGACTAATTTGTTAGCTGAAAAATGAAGAAAGGCAATACGTGTAGGCAGACAAAAACCTTCGTGATTCTGTGCCAAGGAAATACGGGGCATCCTGGAGAATTGATCATCAGCATTGGTTCTGATCAGCCACCTTGACTTCACCTGCATGGTTTTTTTAGTAATGCATGGAAAGTAGTGAGGGAACACTTTAAACACTGCTTCTTTCATATACTGACTTATTCTACTACAAAATATTTACATTAAGATCTAAGGATACAAGAATGAACAGGATACACAACAGGCCCTCCCCTGATGGAACTTACATTCCATTGTGTGTGAGGTGGTGTGAGGGAGGTAGACAAAATTCAAAAAAAGAAACCAACAGATCATTAGAAATTGTAATAAATGCTGAGGGAGGCCAACTTGGGGTTAACTATCATTTCTATCAAGTGCTCTGTGTTCTCTCTTTTCTTTTTTCTTTTTTTTTTTTTTTGAGACAGAGTCTCTCTCTGTCATCCAGGCTGGAGTGCAATGGCATGGTCTCGGCTCACTGCAACCTCTGCTTCCCGGGTTCAAGCGATTCTCCTGTCTCAGCCTCTAGAGTAGCTGGGATTACAGGCACGCACCAGCATGCCTAGCTAAGTTTTGTATTCTTAGTAGAGATGGGGTTTCACCATGTTGGCCAGGATGGTCTTGATCTCCTGACCCATGATCTGCCTTCCTCGGCCTCCCAAAGTGCTGGGATTACAGGCGTGAGCCACCGCACCTGGCCTCAGTGTCCTCTTTTTAAAGAAGCTTACCCTATTTCTCCTATTTCAAATTACAGCTCACTCCATCCTGCCTCTCACATTTCCTCTTCTCCTCCCTTTTGTTCACAGCTCCTCTCACCTTCTTCTTCTTCTTCTTCTTTTTTTTTTTTTTAGGCAGAGTTTTGCTCTCATCTCCCAGGCTGGAGTGCAATGGCACAATCTTGGCTCACTGCAACCTCCGCCTCCTGGGTTTAAGTGATTCTCCGGCCTCAGCCTCCTGAGTAGCTGGGATTACAGGTGCCCACCACCACACCCAACTAATTTTTTGTATTTTTAGTAGAGATGGCGTTTCATCATGCTGGTCAGACTGGTCTCGAATTCCTGACCTCAGGTGATGCACCTGCCTCTGCCTCCCAAAGTGCTGGGATTACAGGCATGAGCCACTGTGCCCAGCCTGCTCCTTCGACTTTCTAATGTACCCTATAGTTTATTTATAATTTACACATCAAGTTTGCATTTTTTTTTTTTTTGAGACAGGTTCTTGCTCTGTCACCTAGGCTGGAGTGCAGTGGCATGATCACAGCTCACTGCAACCTTGAACTCCTGGGCTCAAGCAATCCTCCTGCCTCAGCATCCTGAATAACGGGGTATGTACCACCATGCCTGGCTAATTATTATTATTATTATTATTTTGTAGAGATGGGGTCTTGCTATATTGCCCAGGCTGGTCTTGAACTCCTGGACTCAAACAATCTTCCCACCTCAGCTTCTCAAAGTGTTAGGATTATAGGTGTGAGCTACTGCACCTGGCATTAAGTTTGCACTTTTTTAAAGTCATCCACCATCCCCCTCCATTAGACTGTAAACCCTATAAGGGCAGAATTTTTTTTCACCTGGTACAGACAAGAAAGGATTCCTGGAATAAAGAGACTGTCATTTTCACCTCTGTATCTTCCAGTGCTGCAGACATAGTAGGTGCTTAATAATGAATGAATGAATAAATGAAACAGAGAACAGAGGGGATAGGGATGAACTTTGGACATGGAAAACAGAGATGGCCTCCCTGAGGATGTGAGATTGTGGGACATCAATAGTGAGGAAGCATCCTTGAGATAATATGGAAGACAAATGCATGGAGTGCCTCCTGCTTCCAGTCCCTTGGGGACACCTTCCTTGTCCTCTCCCCAGGTCATGGCTGCGGTTACACACACTCAGTATCCTGTAGTTTTCCTCCTTAGTGCAGTGTAGGTACTTGGATAATTATTTTTAAATGTCTGCTTTGGCTAGGCACGGTGGCTCACACCTGTAATCCCAGCACTTTGGGGGACCGAGGTGGGCGGATTACATAAGGTCAGGAGTTGGAGACCAGTCTGACCAACATGGAGAAACCCCGTCTCTACTAAAAATACAGTATTAGCGGGTGTGGTGGCGCATGCCTGTAATCCCAGCTACTGGGGAGGCCGAGGCAGAAGAATTGCTTGAACCTGGGAGGCAAAGGTTGCGGTGAGCTGTGATCACACCATTTCACCCCAGCCTGGGGCAATAAGAGCAAAACTCCATAACAACAAAAAGTTTGTTTCTCCTAATACTATAATCCTCACAAGGATAAAAGACAAGGTACTTGGAGAATTCAAGAAATGAAACCATGACCGACGGGCTGCTGCTCCACTGTGTGGTGAGCAAGGGGTGAGGGGCATGGTAAAGCTGGAGAGAGATTCAGGGGCCAGATCAGCACAGAGTCTGTGGCTTGTGATAAGGAGTTGCAATGTTGATTCCAGTGTGATGAAAAGCCACACTGAATTGCATGGTTCTGAAAGCGAGGAAGCACAGGATCTGAGTTACGTTTTCACCTAGTGGTTCTTGAATCAGTCCAGAGCCATTTTCCCTACCCAAGCCACCTTCACTTCTCACTGGAATTAGGTGTAATGAGTTCTCCCTCATCCACCGGTGTCCCTCTGCAATCCTCTTCCCACACACCAGCACTAGAGGGTCAAGTCTGGAGACTGCTGGAATCTGGAAGGGCAGGGTAAAGCCCAGGCATTGTGAGCCCTGCAAGGGAGCCCAGGGATATCCGTCTCTCCCGCTGCTCTCGTCTGCAGGGCTCCGTCTCTCCGGCTCACCGCTCCGCAGCTGCGCTGGCCTTGCTGCAGCTGCTGGAACCTACCAGCCTGCTTCCTTCCTAGAACCTCCCACACGCTCCGCGCCTGCGTCCTCCACACACCTGCGAACTGCCTCCTTCTTCTTCCGGTTTGTAGAAACGTCACTTCCTGAGGGACACCTTCCTCACCCCCTCCCCAGGCCGTGACTGCGGCTGCACACACGCACAGCACCGTGCGCTCTTCCTGCTTAACGTTGAGTAAGTACTTGGATCATTATTTTTAAATGTCTCCTTCTCCCAACACCATAATCCCCACGGGGCCGGGACTGTGTCTTCTGATTCGCCGTCTAGCACTAAACTGATTCTCAGTGCTTCATAAATATTGATTGAGGGAGTAAATTAAATAGGACCGTTTAAGCAACACCCAATAGATTTGCCTTTTAGGCTAGGTGCGGTGGCTCAGTTCCAGCACTTTGGGATGCTGAGGCAGGAAGATCACTGGAGCTCAGGGGTTCGAGACCAGCTTGGGCATCATAGGGTGTTCCAGGTTTACTGCTTAAAACAAAAACAAACAAACAAACAAACAAACAAACAAACAAAAAAAAAACACAAAAAACTAGCCAGTGCTTGAGCCAGGGAGGTTGAGGCCGCAGTGAACCATGATTTCACCACTGGTCCAGCCTGGGTGACAGAGTGAGACCCTGTTTCAAAAAAATAAACAATTACAAAAAAGATTTGCCTTTTAGTTAGTTAACTCTAGACCTTTTATAGTCACACTCATTCAATCTTGTTCTTTCTGCCATTTTCCTTTAGCATTTTTTTCTTTCTTTTTCTTTTCTTTTCTTTTTTTTTTTTTTCAGTTGAGACAGAGTCTCACTCTGCCTCCCAAGCTACTGGAGTGCAGTGGCATGATCTCTGCTCACTGCAACCACCGCCTCTCAGGTTCAGGCAATTTTCCTGTCTCAGCCTCCCGACTAGCTGGGATTACAGGTGTGTGCCACTATACTCGGCTAGTTTTTGTATTTTTAGCAGACAGGGTTTCACCATGTTGGCCAAGCAGGTCTCAAACCCCTGACCTCAGGTGATCTGCCTGCCTCGTCCTCCCAACCTGCTGGGATTACAGGCCACCGCGCCCAGCCTAGCATTGTTATTTTCTGATTTATCTTGCTTTTTTTCTTTAATCTGGTCTAGTAGTCTTTCTTCATCCACTTCCCCCTCACCCCCCCACTACACAGAATGATAACGCAATGTCTTATGTGAGGACTTCTCAGGGCCACCTAAGTCTCCAAGAGGTGGCAGTGCTACCCTCACCTCTTCTTTTCTGCCTTGGGAACAGTGGTCCTCCTGTCACCAGCAGTCAGGTCAAGCCCTTCACCAGGTCTACCACTGCAGATCTTCTATTCCAGAATAGATAGATGGCTTTTTATTATTATTATTTGAGATGGAGTCTTGCTCTGTTGCCAGGCTGGAGTGCAGCGGTGCGATCTGGGATCACGGCAACCTTCACCTCCCAGGTTCAAGCAATTCTCCTGACTCAGCCTCTCAAGTAGCTGGGATTACAGGCACGTGCCACCATACTCAGCTAATTTTATATTTTTAGTAGAGACGAGGTTTCACCATGTTAGCCGGGATGGTCTCAATCTGCCTGCCTAGGCTTCCCAAAGTGCTGGCATTACAGGCAGGAGCCACCATGCCCAGCTGATGGATGGCTTTTTAATGCTAAGGGAAGTGACTCCCTCTGGAATTCTAGGTGTTTTATCGAGATCTCCTCATCCTCAAAGTCCAGGGAGAAACTTGACCGTAGGAAGGCAGTAAGCTACAACAGTGTCACTCATTGGGATGGCTCAGGCAGAAGTGGTGTCTGCTAGTGTGAGACCTTTTGTCATGAAAAAGCCAAGCCAGGGCAAGGTGAGTGCACTGTGGCATGATAAGGCTAGGGTCGTTATTTCTCAAGGAGTAAAGTCAAAGTCATCATCATAGGAAAAATAAGTATTCCTCATGGAAACTAGATTGGAGGGCCGTAGCTTTAGCAGTCGGGTGAACAGGTGTTCAAACACCCACAAGCCTCCTCCTTTGGCAGGACATGGAGCTGCAAGCTCCCCTGGATAGAGTCAGTAGGAAGCCCAGTGGCATCCAGGTGATGTGAGAGAATCAGCTACTCAAAACGGGACCAGGACCATAGAGAGTTGGCATGTCCTTGAGAAGGGGCTGGGAAGGTTGACAGGGAGAGTTGCAGAGGGACAGAGAGAGATGGAGAAAACAAGAAGTTAGCCTTGTGTGGCTTAGGGGTCAAGTTCATCACATGAGGCCCAGCCACCGGCTGTGAGACTTGGCTTCACAACGCCTCCACCCAGCATGGGCGCCCATAATGCAGTTTCACGTGATTCTCCCATAACCACAGAGCGTGGTTGAAGATGAAACCTGTGTGGTTTTCAAAAAGCGCCAGCTCTGGTTTTCAACAGAGACTTTTAATAAAGCCATAAATTGGGTGAATCATAGTCCTCCTTGGCTTCTCTTTTCTTCTCTGGTGTAATTTTAATCCTCTTGTTTGTTTCTGAGCTAATTTCATCATTTTAATCTACTTGTCTAACCCAAACTCCTTAAAAATTGCAAGTTAGTTTTTGTTAATATTTGATATTTTATTTCAGGTTTCCACCTTGGATTCAGATAGGTTGCAAAAAAAATTCACCACTATTACCACCACATCTGGCTATTTGGGCCATTGGAAGCCTCATTTTCTTAGGAAGGAAGGCCCGTGATTCACGTTCCGTGGCGGTCAGGGAGTGATTTCTCCTGTCTCAGTGACTTCTGCATTGTTAGATTAGAAGTTTCATCTGTGGGAGGTTGATTATAGAAAGGAAGTTGTTAAATGATTAAATGTTTCAACTATAGTGTTTTGATTATAAGCTCTGAAAAACTGAAGTAAGAGTAACTGGAATTCATTGCCTAAGAGAGACAAAATAGAATTGAACTGTTACCAATAAAAGATTCGATCTGCTTGGGGTTTTTCTTGTTTGTTTTGTGAGTGGGTTTCTTTTTTTGTTTGTTTTTGAGACCAAGTCTTGCTCTGTCACCCAGGCTGGAGTGCAGTGGCACGATCTCAGGTCACTGGAGCCTCTGCCTCCTGGGTCCAAGCGATTCTCCTGCCTCAGCCTCATGTAGCTGGGATTACAGGTGTCCACCCCCACGGCTGGCTAATTTTTGTATTTTTAGTAGAGAAGGGGTTTTACCATGTTGGCCAGGCTGTTCTCAAACTCCTGACCTCAAGTGATCCATCTACCTTGGCCTCTCAAAGTGTTGGAATTACAGGCATGAGCCCTGTAAAACCGTGACCAGCTTGGGTCTGCTTGTTTATTTAAGTTAGGAATGAATTTTTTTTTTTTTTTTTTTTTTTTTACTGATTTACCTATAGCCATGTGGAGATACATGATATTTCAAAATATCTTCAATATAAGTGATTTTTTATTTAGCCAAAAATGTCACATGCCTCAATTCTATATTTGAGCATATACTTTACACTAGGTTTGTGGTAAAATGGAGCATTCCCCCTAGTGTTATGTAATAATGCAGTGGACGAAAGAGTGAAATTTTGTATCTTATTACAATAGAGTACTAAGGAAGACGAAAGTCTCTCCTTATTTGGAGAACAGGAAGTGGTCTAGGATTGAAATCCAAAAAAATCAAATGTGTTTGATGTTACCAGTAGTGACCTGCCTTGATGTGGCTTCTTCAGATGCAACTAGAACCAAAAATTGTGACATCTGAAAGTGGTGGGAGAATTGAAGGAACATGAGTCAGAATCTGTTACCTAAAACTTCAGCCTCTGAAGTCATTATTTCCAGGATGAATGACTGGCTTTACAGAGTCTCTGCAATTATTGTCTCTTGGAGTAGATGGAGAAAAAGGTCGTTTGAGAAGACTAAAGCTTAATTGAAAGAGCATTTTGAAGATCCTTTCTGAGCCATTCAGATTTTCTTACTTGATCTCTGTAACTGCTTCAGCTTATCTAGAGAGCAGTTCTGTTCTTTGTACTCCTTGAGTGGATAAGAGAAAAGCAATTTGTGGTTTACCAACATCTGCATTAGGATTATACGATATTTGTTAAAGATGTTTAAATCCTGGACGCCACGCTGACCCATAGAATTAAAATTTTGGGAACCGCATTTTTGAAAAGCTCTCTAAGTGATTTTTTGGCATCCTAAAATTTGGGAACTACTGGTCTCTAGTATGGGAGCCAGTAGCCACATAAATAATGAATGCTTTTGTTGATACAGATGTTATTACCAGAATTAATTTTAATGAAAACCGAAGCTGATTAAGACACTCTTACTGCCTATTTCTGCTTAAAGAATTCTTTTTTCTTGAGACAGGGTCTCTGTCATCCAGGCTGGAGTGCAGCGGAGCAATCACAGCTCACTGTAGCCTTGACCTCCCAGACTCAAGTGATCGTCCTGCCTCAGCTTCTTGCATAGTTGGGATTATAGGTGCTCACCACCATGCCCAGCTAATTTTTATTGATTGATTGATTGATTGATTGAGACAGAGTTTTGCTCTTGTTACCCAGGCTGGAGTGCAATGGCGCGATCTCGGCTTGCTGCAACCTCCGCCTCCTGGGTTCAGGCAATTCTCCTGTCTCAGCCTCCTGAGTAGCTGGGATTACAGACACGCACCACCATGCCCAGCTAATTTTTTGTATTTTTTAGTAGAGACAGGATTTCACCATGTTGACCAGGATGGTCTCGATCTCTTGACCTCGTGATCCACCTGTCTCGGCCTCCCAAAGTGCTGGGATTACAGGCATGAGCCACTGCGCCCATCCCTAATTTTTATTTATTTTTGTAGAGACGGGGTTTTACCATGTTGCATAGGCTGGTCTCAAGCTTCTGGGCTCAATTGACCTTCTTTCCTTGGCCTTCCAGAGTTCTGGGATTACAGGCATGAGCCACAAAGAATTCTTTAAAAAGTGTATGACAACTCTGGGTAAAAGAAAAAATATTATTTACTTTAACTCTGTCTATTCTTGAGCCATAATATTCTTGACCAGTGGTTCTTGAATTGAGCAGTGCATTAGAATCACTCTCAGGGTTTGTTAGAATACGGATTGCTGGGCCTCATCCCCAGAGTTTCTGATTCAGTAGGTCTGGATGAGCCCTGAGCCCTAAGAGTTTCCAAGTTTCTTACAAGTTCCCATATATTTTAGTCTGCTAGGACTGCCAGAACAAAATCTGGTACACCGGGTGGCTTAAACAACTTATTATCTCATAGTTCTAGAGGCTCAGAGCCCTAGATCAGGGTGTTAGTAGCACGGTTGGTTTCTGCAAGGCCACTCTGCCTGGCTTGCAGATGGCTGTCTCTTCATACAGTCATGTGTCTGGGCATCCCCGGTATCTCTTCCGGGTACTCAAATATGCTTTTCTTATGAAGACACCAGTCGTATTGGATTAGGGCCCACTCTACTGACCTCATATTAGCATAATCATCTCTTTAAAGGCCCTGTCTCCAAATGCGGTCATATTCTGAAGTATTGGAGGTTAGGACTTCAACATATAAATCTTGAGGGGGAGCAAAATTCAGCCTGTAGCATCATGTAATTCTGAGGCTTAGATCTAGGGACCACACTTTGAGAACCACTCTTCCAGACTTGACTGGCCAAACAGGAAATACCTTCTGAAAATACATTTCTCCATCTTGTTAAGCAGTTCTTGGCCTTCTGCTCTTTCTAACAACTTTCTCATGATGATCCTTTTGATGTCTGTGTTGTAATTATTATCCTTGGCGGATAGTCCGGTCTGCAGTCTACTTCTCTCTGTCCTCAATGACTCTACGTGTAAGAAACCAACCTGTTGTCTTGCCAGCAGCTCTCACTTAGTATAATCACCCCTGAGTTTATTTTGGTTGTTACAGTCTTGTTCTTCACCCTGTTTCCCTGTTTCTGAGACATGACCACTCACTGGACATTTAAATGGGACCATGGGGTCATATTTTGTATTTTCTTTTCCTCTGTACCAAATCGAGCGGCATCAACCTTTGCAAGTTTTTGTCCCCATCGCCCTCTCATTTTGCATCCAGCTTTGTTTAGGTCTCATTAATTCTTCTTTGAGTGTTGTGACAGCATTCTAGTCAGAATCCATCCTTTTAGCCTCTCCCTCCTTTAATGTAGGTGGTCTGCTGTTGCTGGAGTCATCTTCCTAAAGCATTATTCTAATCAAAATTATCAAGTGTGGCTGGTCCAAAGACAGTGAGTTATCTCAATTGATTATTCCCAGTCAGTGACACATCGAACTCCTTGTTCTATTCTTTCCCTACTTCTCACTACTGCACTTAACTAGCCTTAAAAAAAAAAAAAAAAGAAAAAAAATATCAAGTGTTTTTCCACTGCTTGTTCAAAAGGTAACATGCCCAGCTAAAAAAATCTCAGGGTTCTGCTACAAAAAAGAAGGAGTGAATAGGAAACTATCAGTCTCCTCCAGCCTGCTTCACTGATTTCCCAAATTTTCATTTACATCTTTCCTCTGACACAGAACCCTTCACCCCTCTCAATGCAGACACCCTGAAGTGCAATACAGTTAGAATCTCCAGCTCAACACTGTTTACAATAGCAAAGACCTGGAACCAACCCAAATGCCCATTGATGATAGACTGGACAGGGAAAATGTGGCACATATACACCATGGAATATTATGCAGCCATCAAAAACGATGAGTCCGTGTCCTTTGTAGGGACATGGATGAACCTGGAAACTATCATTCTCAGCAAACTGACACAAGAGCAGAAAATCAAACACCGCATGTTCTCACTCATAGGTGGGTGTTGAACAATGAGAACACATGGACACAGGGAGGGGAGCCTCACACACTGGGGTCAGTTGGGGGGAAATGGGGAAGGGACAGCCGGGGGTGGGGAGTTGTGGAGAGATAACATGGGGAGAAATGCCAGATACAGGTGAAGGGGAGGAAGGCAGCTAATCACACTGCCATGTGTGTACCTATGCAACAATCTTGCATATTCTTCACATGTACCCCCAAACCTGAAATGCAATTAAAAAAAAAAAAAAGAATCTCCAGCTCAAGGTTAAGGATTTCTGCATGTTATGCAGTTGGCTCCATCAGATCTCAGTGTGGATTGTCATGGTCTGACAAAAAATTATCCGCCCATCACACCAATATTTGATGGTACAGTAGAAGCATAGTGACTGCAATATAGCATCTGTATTAGTTTGTTTTCAGGCTGCTGATAAAGACATACCCAAGAAAACAGAGCTTTAATGGACTCAGAGTTCCACATGGCTAGGGAGGCCTCACAATCGTGGTAGAAGGCGGAAGGCAAAAGGCACTTCTTACATGGTGGCAGGCAAGAGAGAGAATGAGAGCCAAGCAAAAGGGGTTTTGCCTTATAAAACCGTCCGATCTCATGAGACTTATTCACAACAGTATGGGGGAACCACCCCCCTGATTCAGTTATCTCCCACTGGGTCACTCCCTCAACATGTGGGAATTGTGAGAACTACAATTCAAGATGAGATTTGAGTGGGGACACAGCCAAATTTTATCAGTATCCATGCTGAAAAGGAGAAAAAAATCAAAGATTTGAAGGTCATAGCAAAGAAGAATGCTTCTAAATAATGCTGATCCAGAATAGTGAAGACTCCAGTCTAGGCAGTGGAGTGATTATCATGGCTGTTGGCCTCGGCAGCCATTGGCTTTGCCTTCTCAGACGCTCTTCCTGGTCCCCTCTCCTCTATGGTCTTTCCAAGGTGGGCATTATAAAGTACACTTTTCTTGGGGTCTGCATTCACACCCACCTCTTTTTGGTGTAAGTTTGGAGACTTGGATTGTTTTAGGGACTGCACCATCATGATGCCAGGCTTGGGGTTTCATTGGCAACACAGTTCCCTAAGAACCTGAGGGGCTTCCAGTCTACTTGCTGCTGTTCCATCCTATATGTGAGGAACCAGAACCAGAACCAGAGGTCCTGTTTTCATATAGTTTTTGAGCCTAGAGTCTCTAGTTTATGACATGTGGACCTCTGTGCTTTGCCAACTCTCCTCCCTCAAATTAACTTGAGATGATTTGAAAAATAGGCATGGGAATCTTTGCAAATTAACTGCTTCCATGCTTTATAGAAAATTCCTAAAGGGAGGACTTGAACAAGGCATGAGGTCGTCGTCTCATGTCTTATGAAGGTGGCTTGTGCTCTTGTCTCTGGCTGTGGCTCACTGTAGTTTCACTTTGAAGTAAGGATGTAGTCAGCTTTTTTCAGCCTGAAAACATTCCACATTAGACTTGTTAACCTAGCTGCTGGCTGTGGCATCTTAGCAAAATTGTATTTCCTTCTACTGCTGGCAGACTCGCTAGCTCTAGCCTAGGTTTACCTCTTTTGTGTAGGATTTTGTTGAAAGTATCAGAATCAGCCAAAACACACCACCCTTCTAAAACTTTCCTACTGTTTTCATTAATGCCACAGCCTTGGTTGGCACCTTAGAATGTTCTGCCAGTCATTGTTTTCGCTAGGATCGCCTCTTCCCTAGTCTGCAATAGTTTTTGTTTCCCCTCCAAGAGATGATGTCTTGCTAGGTTGCTCAGGCTAGAATGCAGTGATTATTGACAGATGAAATCAAAGTTTTACCTTTTCTATGTCACTCAGCCACCTCCTTTAAGTGAATCCTACAGTTTAGCTAATGCAGTAGCTCCCTTTTGATATTGAATTTTATATTAATTAGAAATAAGTTTGAGTGCACCTGTCAGAAAGCAAAAAGTAACAATGGTTTAAATGATGCTGGTTTATTTCTTTTCCTTGTAAAAGAAGTTTGGAGGGAGGCAGTCTAGAACTTGTGAAGACTCCCAGCATCATTAGTGTTTCAGTTTCTTCCAGCTTTGCTCTCCACCTGCGTAGGGTGAGGACATTGACCTTGTGATTTAAGAAGGCTGCTGAAAGTCCAGCCATCACATCTACTTTCCATCCACAAAGAAATAGATGTGTGCCATACGTTATGACTGTGTGGCCAAGATTTACTCAATGATGTGGCCACTCCTAGCTTCAAGAGAGGCTTAAAATACAATCTTTCAGCTGAGTGGATATATCCATCTATTTATCAAGACTTCATTACCAAAGTGAAAAGAAAGGTGTACAGCTGAGCAGGAAACTAACAGCGTGTTACAGGTAAATGTATAAGTAATAAGAAACATACATGGTAAAGAGGCCACGCATGGTGGCTTACACCTGTAATACCAACACTTTGGGAAGCCGAGGTGAGCAGATTACTTAAGGCCAGGAGATTGAGACCAGCCCTGGTCAACATGGTGAAACCCCATCTTTGCTAAAAATATAAAAATTAGCCAGGCATGGTGGCTCATACTTGTAATCCCAGCTACTTGGGAGGCTGAGGCAGGAGAATTGATTGAACTCAGGAGGTGGAGGTTGCAGTGAGCCACCTCTGCCATTGTTTTCCAACCTGGGCAACAGAGCAAGACTCTGTCTCAAAAAATAATAAAATAAAAAATAAATAATTTTTTTAAAAAAGGAAACAAGGCAGAGAGCTTAATGTGCCTCAAGGGAGCTCCAGGTAGATGTCAGTGGGAATTCTGCAGAGGGTGAGGTGGTAGTCAGCTACAACAGCCATGGAGGCCTTTCAAAAGAAGGTAGCATTTGAATTCAGTTTTAAAGAATGAGTAGGAGAGAAGTAGGGCATTTACGTTGGAGAACCAGGACAATTAAAGGCAAAGATTTGAAAAAAATGCAAGATCTATTCCCATTTGACCAAACAGGGCTGGGTGTAGGGCGAGGTGAAGGAGATGCAAAGGGTACCTGAGACCCTCAGTTCCAGGATCTTGCAAGCCTGGGAAGATCATCTCCGCAAAATGTCTGCTCCAGGTGCCTCAGTTACTTGTCCCTCGTCTTGGCCCTGCACTTGAATACATGATCCCTTAAGGGGAATGGTGGCAAGCCAGGCTGGGATGTAAGCCCTTTCTAATTTCAAGTAAAGAAACTGAAGTCTGCTTCCACACGTGTCCAGAAGAAAGCCTAACATCTTCTGCCGGTTCCAAATGACAATCTGGCAATTCTCCCACCAAAGGAAGGATTTTGCTGTTAACTAGCATGGTAATTTCTTATAGACCACACATCAAAGACAAATTGCAGTGTTTTTTCTTGCCATGGTTATTCTGAGATTCTGAGTCGTATTTTCGTCTTTCATGATTAGACCCACATCAGATCTTGATGTGAAGATTCAGGACATTTGCTATGATGTTAATATAGCTGACACCTGCTGTAAAGCCACACAAAATGAGGATGGTGGGAAGTCCCTTGCATTCTCCTAGTATGGGCCTGCAATGCACATGCTCTCACAAGTCAGCGGAAGACAAGTGGTTACAAAAGCCCTCACTCAAAGAAGTAACTTAGGAAATGCAGGAAGCTCATTATACTGTGTGGTTATAATATCTTGAAAGCAGTAAATATCATGTCACCTCTTTCCTAACCTCCCTAACTATGGAATTGGAGTTCTAGACTTATCATTCCCATAATCATGTGTCCTAGATTCCGATTCTCCTTCCAAAAATAGCGAAAGGTTACTGGAAACTCCAGACATCAGTTGGTTTACTTGCAGCTCTGTGATAGTGGGGTAGGGAGTAGGTTATAGAAAACAGATTAAAAATAATAGATGCAATTTATTGAGGTAACTTCTAGTTGCTAAGGTCTTACCATGCATCATTATCTCATGAAGCTCTTTGTTCTTACCATTAACTATAGGTAGAAGAAATAAAAGTTTATATAGAGATTTAAAGCATGTTTTTTGAGACAGGGTCTCGCTCTGTTGTCCACGTTGGAGTTCAGTGGTGCAGTCAGGGGTCACTGAAGTTTTGAGTTCTAGGCTCATGTGATCCAACCACCTCGGCCTCCCAAAGTGCTGGGATTACAGGCAAGGACTGCTGTGCCTGGCCCTTTTTAATTTTATTTTTGAAAATTATTTTAGAGCTGGGATCTTGCTATATTGACCAGCCTGGTCTCAAATTTCTCCCACTTCAGCCTCCTGAGCCACAGGGCTACAGGCACACACCACTGTACCTGCTTATAGAGATATTAAATTTCTTGTTCAGTGGCCATCTGGCTTATGTTAAAGAAGCTTCTCCAGTGGTAACCCACTTCTGAGGGGGACATTTTTGGGCAACTTTAATCAAAACAAAGTTATTTTTTATGTATGATTCAAAAGTTGATTTTCCATACCTTCTGCTTACTGATTCTTTTTCTGAGACAGGGTCTTGCTCTGTCGTCCAGGCTGGAATGCAATGCCACAGTCTCGGCTCACTGCAGACTTGACCTGCTAGGCTCAACCAGTCCTCCCGCCTCAGCCTCCTGAGTATCTGGGACTACAGGCCTCTGCCTCCTGGGTTCAAGCGATTCTCCTGCCTCAGCCTCTCGAGTAGCTAAAGATTACAGGTGCCTGCCACCACCTGGCTAATTTTTTGTATTTTTAGAAGAGGCAGGGTTTTGCAACATTGCCCAGGCTGGTTTCGACTGAGTTTTAATTTTTTTGTAATGACAGGGTCTCTTTATGTTGCCCAGGCTAGTCTTAAAATCCTGGGCTCAAGTGATCCTTGAGCCTTGGCCTCTGAAAATGCTGGGATGACAGGTGTGAGCCACCACACCTAGCCTGGTTACTGGTTCTTCATTCTATCCCTGCCACTGAAGAACTTAAAATATGCAAAATAGTTACCAGGTTTGCAGGTTTTCCTTATCTCTTGATTAAAAATTCACATTCCTCACATGGCCTGATTCCAAACTTCTTCCTCACTGGGGGGGCGGGGGGCATTCTTTTGTTATGTCCCAGTTTGTCTGTAAGCTCTAAAAAGAACTGAACACAGTAACCCACCTGTGGGTACTACATGTAGTATTTAGAAGAACTGTCACCTCCCTCATTCTAGATATTATATGTCTTTCTTTCTTCCTTTTCCTTCCTTCCTTCCTTCCCTCCCTCTCTTTCTCTCTCTCTCTTTCTTTTTCTTTCTTTGACAGAATTGACAGAGTCTCATTCTGTCATCTATGCACAAGTGCAGTGGTGCGATCATAGCTTACTGTAGAGTTAAACTCCTGTGTTCGACCATCCTCCTGCCGTAGCCTTCCCACCTGTAGGCTACAGATGCACACCACCACATCTGGCAAATTACATTTTTTTTTTGTAGAGATGGGTTCTTGCTGTGTTGTCCAGCTTGGTCTCAAACTCTTCAGCCTCCCAAAGTGCTGGGATTACAGGTGTGAGCCTCTGTGCCAGCCTAGATATGATATTTCTATTAATGGAATGTAGAATTCTGTGGCATATTTTAGAGTGTCAGGGACTATATATAAACTCTATATTTTATAGTTGTATACTTCCATTAAACATACCATTGATGAAATCCCCCAATTTTTTTTTCTCATTTGCTTTTGCTATGCCTTGTTTCCTCCCTACTCCATTTCTTCATGTGGGTTTTTTAGATGCAAACACAGACCTTAACATTTGTTTCAGTGAAATAACATTTTATTAAATTCAATACATTGCTCCAGGTGCTTAAGATTTTTTTTTTTTTTTGGGATTGATTTTTGCTGCTCACCATTACTATTATTTCCAGTTTCATTACATCAGGTAATATGAAAACCTGCCCTCTCTCTCTCTCTATATATATATATATATTTTTCCTTTTTTTTTGAGACGGAGTCTCATTCTGTCACTGAGGCTAGAGTGCAGTGGCGTGATCTTGGCTCACTGCAACCTCTGCCTCCTGGTTCAAGCAATTCTCATGCCTCAGCCTCCCAAGTGGCTGAGATTACAGTTGCTTGCCACCATGTCTGGTTAATGTTTTGTATTTTTAGTAGGGGCAGGGTTTTACCACATTGCCCAGGCTGGTTTGAACTCCTGAGCTCAGGCAATCCGCTCAGCCTCCAAAAGTGCTAGGATTACAGGCGTGAGCCACTGTGCCTGGCTACATATTTTCTATTTTATTTTATTTATTTGTTTATTTTTGAGGCAGAGTTTCACTCCTGTCGCCCCGGCTGGAGTGCAGTGGTGCAATCTCAGCTCACTGCAACGTTCGCTTCCCAGGTTCAAGTGATTCTTCTACCTCAGCTTCCCAAGTACCTGGGATTAAGGCGCCCACCACCACACCCAGCTAATTTTTGTAGTTTTAGTAGAGATGAAGTTTTGCCATTTTGGCCAGGCTGGTCTCAAACTCCTAACCTCAGGTGATCCTCATGCCTCAGCCTCCTAAAGTGCCTGAGATTACAGGCATGAGCCACGTGCCTGGCCAATACCTGTCCTCTATATCTTCTAAACAGTGTGACTAACAAACTGTTGACGTTGATCCATCAGAAGAAGGCCACTCTCCAGCATCTGCCTAGACCATCTGTTCTTCTTTTGCCATTCAGATCCTTGTTCATCTTGTTTGCCCTTCAGAAATCTTCCCATCTTTGAATGTCTTCAAGGTCTACCTGTTTTTCAAGGTCTAATTCAAAGCCTATCTTCTCTATGAAGTCTGCTTTGATCCATTGTGTGATTTTCCCATCTCGGAAATTCCTTGGCGCATTTTGACTCTTCATTCCTAACCTCCCAATTCCTCTCTGTGAATGTAAACTCCACCTTCATCCAGTCTCATGAAGGCAAGAACTGTGTTACGCATTAGCCTTTAGCCTCAGGCTATCACAATGCCAGGCGGAGAGTAGTGTTTCATTGTCACTTGTTTGGATTGATTAGGCCAGTAGTTCTCAACAGGAGATGGTTTTGCCCGCCTCCTTGTCCCTCCCCAAGGAACGTGTGGCAATGGCTGGAGACATTTTGTATCATCCTACTGAAAGAGTGCTACTGGCATCTATCTCGTGGGTAGAAGCCAAGGATTCTGCTAAAGATCCTAAAGTGTACCAGATGACCCCAACCCAAAGAATCATCTAGAATGTCAATAGTGGTGATGTTGGGTAACTCTGTCTTAGACAATTCAGTCATGTTTTGATTGGCTTTTTAAAAGACTACTCCATCTTTTTGTTAGGAACTACATTTCATGAGTTTACTTTCTAGGCTGCTTGCAGTGGCTCACGCTTATAATCCCAGCACTTTGGGGAGGCTGAGGCAGGCAAATCACCAGGTCAGGAGTTTGAGACCAGCCTGGCCAATATGTTGAAATCCCCATCTCTACTAAAAATACAAAAATTAGCCGGACGTGGTGCTGCGTTCCTGTAGTCCCAGCTACTCGGGAGGCTGAGGCAGGAGAATTGCTTGAACCTGGGAGGCAGAGGTTGCAGTGAGCCGAGATTGCGCCACCCCACTCCAGCCTGGTGAGAGAGTGAGACTCCATCTGAAAAAAAAAGGCACTACATTTCAATGACAGAGGTGACAGATACATGTCTCCCTTCCTGGAATGAATGCTGCCTCCATGTAGTCACCTCTGTGGTTCAAGCCAGGACAGTCAGTTTGGCTTGGTCAGGTTACTGAAAGCAGTCAATTGTAGGCAAGTTAGCAGGTATAGACATAATAATAACACTGATTCCACAAGCTACAACTAAAAATTAGTTTTATTAGTTTCTGGCTATGCTCTCTATAAATGTCTAGGTTTTGGCTTCATTTTATTTGTACGTGAGAATGAGATAGTAATAACTTTCCCCTAGCTGTTTCATAAGGATATTTTGAAGAAAAAGGACATAATTTAGATGAAGAGTTTTGAATTCTCTGGATGGAAAAATGACTATGAAAGTGGATATCTGGGGTACACGGGAACAAAGTACTTTATATGAGGTGCTTTAGACTGCAAAGAAAAGAAGCAATTAAAGCAAACATGTTGTTCTGTTTCTCACTTACATTTCTGTGGCCAGGCTTAATCTCTATAACTGTATATACACCTTGCCATCATGACCTCAGGAGACCCTGCCGGGAGCTCTCTCCCTGACCCATGGACTGTGGCCAGGCTCAAGAGAGTGATGAGAAACAAGAAGAAAATGTTTGCTGATCTTAGGATCTTAGGATGTATGAGTGTTTTTATTATTATTTAAAATGGAAACTTTATGGGATTCAGAAAGCCATCCCTTGATAAACTTGGCTTCTTTCCATGGTTTTTTTGTTTGTTTGTTTGTTTTTGCTTAGCTCTGAAGGAGTTTGCAGCACACACAAGGAGTTAAAAGACTTCTAAGCAGCGACAGTACGGCTGGTCACAAGCATGCGTCACTTTGGCATGCAATCGCTCGTCTCCAGGACGCCGGCCCACCTCACCTACTATTTGTCTGTGTCTCTGTGGCTGTTGTGTGGCTGGCATCTACCCCCATGCTGGCGTGCCAAAGGAGTGAATGAACAATGGGTTACCCTGGCACTGGCGGGTGTTTTAATAACTGTGGAAAATGAGGAATTTACAGATGCATGATTCAAGCTCCCACTTCAAAGGTCCTCCACCAAAATCCTCCTGAAATTAGAAGCAATACTACCGAACATAATGCACCCTTTTGCATGGCTGCCCAACATGACTATAAATCTGTGTGTGCAGCGTTTGGGAAAGTTACATGGCTGGGAAACCGATGCCCTGCTTTCATCTGGAATTTATGTGCAGTGTTCAGTAGGTAGGTCCTGTCTGGGAAATATGAGGGATGTATAGGAAGCAATTTGCTTTTCACTGGCAGTCAAGACTCAAGGCAGTCCTGGGCTCATTGACCAGGGGTTTAACCAGCAATGCCACATGGCCAGATCCTCTTAGGCCTGAAGTGTCTTCACTCTGAATGGAGAACATTTTCTCCTCGCTGGTCTGAGACTATACTGTGAAGGAGGAGACATAGCTCTCTGTGTCCCACTGCTTTCTTCGTCTTCTCTGCTTTCTCATCTGCTGCTCAGTAGATATCCTAAGCCCTTTCGATGCTTTCAGTGGATGCTGTGTCTCCTGCTCCTCCTTCAGGCCTGTTCTGCTCCAGATCTATTATTTTTCTTTTCATTAATAATGACTACCATTCATCTAATGCATAGTGGGTCCCACACTGTGCAAGTACTCATTAAACCTCAGTTTACCTTGAGAGATAGATTTTGTTTTTAGAGATAGGGACTTGCTATGTTGCCCAGGCTGAAATCAAACTCTTAGGCTTGAAACTCCTGCTGCCTCTGTCTCCTATAGTTGTTGGGACTAATGGTGTGTGGGCTACTCCCCCTGGCTGAGAGGTAAATCTGCTTTATTCCTAATTTTTATTTTTTGATTTAATTTTTTTTTTTGAGAAAGGCTCTTGGGAATATAGTGGTGTGATCATGGCTCATTGCATCCTCTGCCTCCTGGGTTCAAACAATCCTCCCGCCTCAACCTCCTGAGTAGCTGGACATACAGGTGCATGTCACCACTCCTGGCTAATTTTTGTATGTTTTGTAGAGACAGGGTTTCACCATGTTGGTCAGGCTGGTCTCAAACTCCTGACCTCAAGTGATCTGTCCACCTCTGCCTCCCAAAGTGCTGGGATTACAGATGTGAGACACCATGGCCGGCCTATTCCTAATTTTTACATAAGAGAATGGCCTCAAAATGCATAAGTAACTTGCCCACGGTCAGACAACTAGAATGAGAAGTAGAAATTTAAACCCAGGTCCCATGTCCAAACTCATTCACTATATGATATTCTTCCCACTTCTCACCTTAAAACTCAATGATGGCATTGCCCATTCTTTCAGATTAGCAGCAACAACACTATTTACCTTGAACATATTTCACAAATAGCATTTATGTTTTAGCTGGGTCTCTTGGACATGGTGCCTCAATAGAGAGTCCTGATTGTTATTAGATTTTCCACATTGTGGCAAATGTTGACAAGAGGGTGGCAGCTTCCACTTGCCTATGAAAAATACCACCCAGATGGGGAGGCCTGTGGTTTGCTGGCCTGCTTCGTCTGGTCCATGACAGAGTGGTGTAGCTATTACTACAAGACAGGATTGATCCTGTGCAGTGTTCTCTGGGCACTTGATATTTGCCTTGATGATTCTTATTTCTTCCCATTAAGATGAACCAGTGTTTTATTCTATGTCTCCTTCTGATACGCTAAAAACCTTCAATCCAGGCTGGTGTCAAGTCCTTTCTAAAAATTCTTTTATAAAGTTCCTCTTAGGCAGATACTAGCTATGAAATAGTAACGACCAGCAGTAGCCAAAAGACCCTGTGCTGTATTATTTTTATCATCTCTTCCTCACTATAAAATATTTGAGAAATATAATTTTACTTTTGAGGTATTTAAATGAGGAAACTGAGATAATTTAAGTGATTTTTCTAAAGCCACACTGCTTAGCAAATCTGAACCTTAAAACTGATGAAGCCATCGAGGCAATGTTGGGAGTCTAGTTATGGCTGATGTGGTATATGATTCATTACATTTTTACCAGCTCCATAATTAGAAACTGGGTGGTTATGCGTGGTTTGCTGTGCTAGAGATTGATGATGGTTCAGTTAAAGATCAAAGAAGAATCATTTCCCAGTTCTCTATCCATTCATATTGTTGCTGTTTTTTTAAAATTCTTCTTAACTTTCCTTTTTTTTCCCTTCTTTCCCAGAGTGAGTGCAAGCCAAGAAATCTTTGGAGTGTGACTTTGGGGCCAGGCAGTGTTTCGGTGCCACATAATGATAGAGTAGTGCATCATCCGTTGCTAGATCTGGGTCTCCTTGGGTGATGGAGTACTCTTCCTGGAAGTCTAGGGCAGGCGAAGGACCCCTGGGACATGAACAAAGCTCTTGGTGTTCTATCAAATTAATACAAAACTTTTAAAAGTTCTTTTATTTTTTCCTTTCTTCCTATATATTGAAAATATTTTAAGGGTATGTATTTCTTTTTAAGTTTTTGCTTTTGATTACAACATTTTTATTCTTCTTTGGTTCTAACTATTTTAGAAATTTCCATATGAGTTTTCTGCATCTCATGAGTTATTTGGGGGTATGTTTCTGAATTTCCAATTGCATAGACTGTTTTTTTTTTTTTTTTTTTTTTTCTGAGACGGAGTCTTACTCTGTAGCCCAAGCTGGAGTGCAGTGGCGCAATCTTGGCTTACTGCAATATCTGCCTCTAGGACTCAAGTGATTCTCCTGCCTCAGCCACCCAAGTAGCTGGGACTACAGGCACATGCCACCATGCCGGGCTAATATTTTGTGTTTTAGTAGAGACAGGGTTTCACCAGGTTGGCCAGGCTGGTTGATGACTGCTGATCTCAGGTGGTCTGCCCGCCTTGGCCTTCCAAAATGCTGGGATTAACAGGTGTGAGCCACCACACTTGGCCTAGATTTCTAACGTATTTATTTTTATGTTTAATATCTAATTTGATTACAGTGTGATCTGAGAGCGTGGCCCCTCTGTTCTGAGTCCCCGAAATATGTTAAAACTGGTTTTAGGACATTGTTTTTGGTTCATTTTTATAAAATTTTCATGTGTGTTTCAGAAAAATACTTACTTTCTAATGGTTTGGTCCAAGGGTCTATGTTTGTCTGTAATTTAAGCTCTTTGATTTTATCATTGAAATTATTTCTTTTTCTTTTTTCTTTTCTTTCTTTGTCTGTCTTTCTTTTTTTTTTTTTTTGAGACAGAGCCTTCTTTTGTTGCCAAGGCTGGAGTGCAGTGGCACAATCATGGGTCACCGCAGGCCCAACCTCCTGGGCTCAGGAGATCTTCCCACCTCAGCTCCTGAGTAGCTGGAACTACAGGCACACACCTCTATGCCCAGCTAATTTTTCTATTTTTTTGTAGAGACAGGGTTTCACCATGTTGCTCTGGCTGGTCTCAAACTCTTCCTCAGCTTCCCAAACTGCTAGGATTACAGGAATGAGCCATCCCACCTGGCTGAAATCCATTTCTTTCTAAATTTTTATCTGTTTAATTTGTCAAAAAAAGAGACAGGTATATTGAAAGCTCTTACTATATGATGATGAATATATCAATTTTTGCAGTTTATTGATTTTTGCTTTATAAATTTCTAAATTATATTAGATGTGTACAAATATAGAATTATTATGTAAAACTGATAAATTTAATGTTTACAAAATTATAATGTAGTAGAGACTCTTTATCTTTAATAATGCTTTCTGCTTTAAAGTGTATCTTGTCAAGTTAATTTTATGGCCCTAGGTTTTTTTTTTCTTTTTTTTCTTTTTGGTATTTGTCTACATAGTTTTTATTTTTGACCATTCTTATGGATATTTTATAAATCTGTCTCTTATGAGGAATGTAGATCTTTAATAGAAACAAGTAAACAGACAATCTTTGTCTTTCAATTGAATATTTCAGATTATTTATATTTAGTGTGATTTGGGAGTGTATTTAGACTTGTTTCTTACTTTAACTTACAATTTGTCTTGTTTTTCACATTCCATTTCTGTTCTTTGAGGAATAATATTGGAAATTTTCCTTTCATTTCGGAAGAAATTATCTATATATTTTAATAGGGCATAATATGCTACTGTGTTCATGAAGCCAAGGCACAGTCGTGAATTTAACAACAACAATAAATATGTAGAGGCCTACGGTCCTGATTTCCAACACTGCCGAAATATATATTATTTGTTTGATGGCTGAAAGAAATCCTAAACTTTTTCCTTTATATGGTTTTTGTCTTGCAGTATGCTTAAGTTATGAAAACACTGTAACCATTTCTCACAAACGGATTTAATAACAGGTTTCCTCTTTTTTATTTGTTTCTCATTTGTACCTTTTCCACGGTGCCTGGATTTATTTCTGGCTTCCAGGTATCTACAGATTCTAGATAGAGCACCCTCTCCTTGTTCCCTAACTTCACCCTTACAGGTCCTCTCATAGGCAGCAACACAGATGTCTATAGCCACTCACAACCCCAGGCTCTAGCAACTAAAACAAAGAAACAATTATGCTTTTACATTAGAGATGTTTAATAAACAAAGAAAAATAAAGCTCAGAGACTTGGATGGAAGTGTAGGGTGAGAGGGTGAGATTTTTAAAGTTCACAGAACCTTTCCTAAGCAATCAGAGAGAGCAGTATCACTACCGGCTTTTTGTTTTCTGTTTTTATATTGCCCCATCTCCCTATGCCCTTGGATTCCCCGTGTATTTACCTGGTTTTCACATCCCATCAGGTATCCCTGGTCTAAAGAATTCTACGCTGTGACTTATTCAAGAGCTGTTTGGTGATGTTACAACATAACTCAAATTTTCCATTGCTCAACGAGAAACATTTTTTATAAATCACTGTGAGGATTGAAATGGAAGTTGTGGGTACACAGGAGCCCTGGGAAGAGACTTCTTTTTAGACGCTCCTCGTATACCTGATAGTATTCAGAGGTTGAAAAAAAATCGGTATGAACTTAAAAATACTATCAAATACCTCTTTTAACATTTAACCCCACAATAAGGCATTGCCCTCTATTGATAAACTCTAGTTTATCAGTATTAGTCCAATTGGAATATTAGTCCAGTTCTTCACATGATCTGTTTAGACCTTTTAATTGTGGTTGGCTCTTCTCAGCTCTTGGCCAGTGTGTGCTCAAGAAATGCAAATTAACATTTTATATACATCTAACTTGATTCTAGTCAGGTGCAGTGGCTCGTGCCTGTAATTCCAGGACTTTGGGAGGCCAAGGTGGACGGATCACCTGAGGTCAGGAGTTCAAGACCAGCCTGGCCAGCATGGTGAAACCCTGTCTCTACTAAAATTACAAAAATTAGCCAGGTGTGGTGGTGCACGCCTATAATCCCAGCTACTTGGGAGGCTGAGGTAGGAGAATCACTTGAACCTAGGAAGTAGGGTTGCAGTGAGCCGAGATAGCACCACTGCACTCCAGCCTGGGCAACAGAGTGAGATTCTGTCTCAGAAAACAAAAACAAACAAAACAGATTCTTGTAAGTCAAGCAAATTTGCTAGGGCAAAATCCAGTGGGGATAATTACTGGTCTTCCTTATGATGAATGGTCTATGCACGTTGGTCTGTCTTTAATTATCCTATCAGCTTTTGCTAGTTTTAATTATCCTATCAGCTTTTTCTGTCTTTAATTATCCTATCAGCTTTTGCTAGGCCATAGGAAATCTCTTTCTCTTTAAAAATAGTTTTAGGAGATAAGGATCAAAATTAAATAGCCAGAACAGGTGTTTTTCTACAAATGTGTACATGCATTGGCATATAGCTGCTTGAATGTGCAGTGTGCGCCAGCTTGGTAACTGTGGGTGGAATTTGGGCATTAGCTCTAGAAAACTCAACCTGCAGAATATTTTCTTTTTCTCTCATCTGAACAAAAGCATCAGAGGACTGCGTCTTTTCTACATGAGCAGTAATGATTCAGAAATGAGGACTGAGGGATGAGTTATTCCACGTGAGATTAATGCACTTACTCCCTAAAACGCCTCTTTCAAATGCAAATCTTTATAAAATATAGCATACACTTTGCTGCCTTTCTTCATGGAATATTCTAGATAGAATTTAACCTTGTCTAGATGGGTAATTATTAGACAACTCGTATTTTTCAATTCAAGAATAGAGGATGCCCATGGGGTTTTGAGCTGTGTGAAGATGTAAGCCCTGAATTAAATGCCCTGCAGGCTATAGTTATTGAGTTTTTCTTATCTGCTGTCCATAATTTTTCTATTTCTGTCTTATGGTAAAACCGACATTCCTATTTTTAATTTCTGCCCTATTAGCCATTCTTGACATTTATTATTTAAATTGACAGATTGTTGATCATTACTGAAGATAGGCAGTGTTTACACAATGCTTATTATCCTATTCTTTTTACTTGGAATGTGTTTGAATATTCCCAAGGTGGATTGGATAGGAGAGAGAAGCAATTTAACTTCAAGGGAGGTGGCTGGGCACGGTGGCTCATTTCTGTAATCCCAGCACTTTGGGAGGCCAAGGTGGATGGATCACTTGAGGTCAGGAGTTTGAGATCAGCCTGGCCATCATGGTGAAACCCTGTCTCTACTAAAAATAAATAAACACACACACACACACACACACACACACACACACTAGCTAGGTGTGGTGGTGCATGCCTGTAATCCCAGCTACTTAGGTGGCTGAGGGAGGAGAATCCCTTGAACCCGGGAGGCAGAGGTTGCAGTGAGTAGAGGTGGCGCCATTGCACTCCAGCCTAGGTGACAGAGCAAGACTCTGTCTAAAAAACAACAACATCAACAACACAACAAAAAACTTTAGGGGAGAGAGGGCTTGTGGCATGAAACTCACAAAGTTGGCTGTAACAGTCCTCTAGGCCACATCACCCTCTAAACTGGCCTTGGCCCCCAGTGGGAGGTGGGGTCTACATTTGATTCTCTTATTTTCTGCATAGGTTTGTGACAATTACAGCAGAAGGGATGCTATGTGTCTTCCAATTCTAGGTCTTAAGAGGCAAGGCAGGTTCTGTTATATCACTCTTTCTTTTTTGGAGTTCTAAGCCATCAGGCAAAAGATCTGACTCTACCAAGACTTCCATGCTATGAGGAAGCTACATGGAGAGGCTACATGGAGAGTAGCATACAGTTAATAGCTCCAGGATATAGTAATAGTACATACAGTTAATAGCTCCAGCTGAGGGCCAGGCTGACAGTCATCAGCCTCCAGGCACATGCATGAAGACACCACCAGATAATACCAGCCTTCATCTCCTGAATTCCCTCCCCTAGCTGTTGAGTCTTTGCAGCTGAGACCACAGACATCATGGAACGGAGACAGATGTCCTTGCTGCATCCTTTCCAAATTCCTGAACCACAGAATTCAGAGTGGTTTGTTAGACAGTAACTGGAACAAGGCCCTAGGGATTCTTCTGGATGTGGAAACCAAGAGTTTCAGTTTATAGTCTTTGGAAAATGTAATAGGGGGTAGTGGTTAATATATGGAGCTCTGGAGTTAGACAGATCTGGATTCAAATCCTGGATCCATCAGATGTTATACCTTTCTCAGCTTCAATTTCCTCATCTGTGAAACGGGGACAATACTCATAGTCTGTCATAGGGTTTTGTGATGATAGTGTATTGGGTATAAAGTATTTATCAGGCAAATGACACAGAATAAATACTCATACCTTTTTGCCATGTGTGTATGTAATAAGACTGAATTCTCAAAGATTCTTATTACTGCCTTCCTGATTCTCAGATGTGTTCCAGATAATTGAGCTTTCTAGATAGATGAAGCTCTACTATATTACCATTGAGATTTGATAATGCTATTTTCACAACTTGAAACTTGGAAAGAAATAGCAGGGCATACACTCTGAAGCAGAGGTTGTTAGATTGTAGGTCTGAGGAGGGCAGAGACCACATTCCTTATTATTCTGTCTTCAGAGTCAAGCACAACTGAACACTGTTGAAAGTGCTCAATAAATACTTTTCATATGAATCACCTTTAGATTCGATTCAAGTAAGCTTTAGATTACACAGAGGATGGGGGATGACCTCATTATTCCTTATTTTCAGAGGCCTGAAATTTCCACATTGAATTACAGTATTTTTCAGACGACTTTATTTGCTTAGGGCCATGGATGCACACAGCTATTAAGATAATCACTTTTATTTGTAGTTCAAAAATATTTTCCCCATATTCTTGGAATATTATGATGGATATTAAATAATTTGTTAAGTAATTAGCCCAATGCATGTTTTTGCATAAAATGCTTATGGTTTTGGTTTTTATGATTTGGAGGCCAAACTGGTAATTTTAGGACAGCGATGTGATTTAAATTAATTATCACTTTAAACTTCCTTCATAATTGCAGTCACACTAGGCAGCAGCTCAATTTTCTTGTCACAACATATAGAACTTTAATTAGAGTGAAAATTATGAAGTATGGCAAGGGATTTTGCTATATTCCAGTAACTCAATTTTTAATGGCAATACTATGTTCTGATTTTTATTCAGTGAAACAGGATATAAACTTCTCTCAGGGAGTTACATAACCTTGAAACCTTTGGAATTTTATTGATGGCTAATATAGAGGCTACAAAAGCAAATTCCATTTTCTGAGGTCCAGAGTTACTGTATTATCCTCATAGGTTAGGTTATGCTGTGGTAACAACACAAAGTTTCTGTGTCACACCATGTCCATTCTTTGTGTGTGTGTGTGAATTTTTTTACCAGTCTAAAATGTCATTCCAAGTCCATTTAAGATTGAGGTGACCCACCATGTGGTGGCTCCACCTTCCAGGCCCTGTGATCTTGGGGCGCCCGTGTCTCAGCATCTGTATTTACCATCATTGTGGCAAGGGACACCAGCTCAGAGAACCTCACCTGGACTCTGGATGCCTCTGCTCAGAAATGATACCTGTCACTTTCACTTCACACTTCATAGGCCAAAACAGGTCAAAAGGCTATGTTTAATTTCACTAGGTGGGTAAGAGTCGTTCTCTTGTATGTCAAAGAATGGGAAACATTGGCAAGCCCACGTAATGCTATAGCAAGTAACACAGAGGTTGCAAGAACTGGTTCACCATCTTTTTTCAGGCAAACTTTTTTTTTCCCTCCAACTGGATGAAAATTGCCATCGAATACAAATGGAATCTTACTTCTCTAATGTGATTAGTACAACTTAAAGTACCATAAAGTGCAGTACAGCTTACTGCAGAATGGGATCTTGTAGGAGGAGGTGGTTCTGTCTTGGATTCTTTCCAGGGGGTGGGAATGCTGAGTGCTGGAACTGCCATAGGGACTTGGTGACAGCATTGCTTTGCTGAGAATGCAGTTCTGAGGCAGGGACCTAGAGGATGATACCATACGGAGGCTCTCCTTTAATTGTCTCCCTTCGTGTGAGACAGGGAGATAAGATAGATACACAGTTTGAAAAGTAATCAGGGCAACTACAGCCGAATATTGTTACATGTTGATCAGAATTTCCCAATGAAAAATTACAAGTTTCCGAAGAGGAGGCCGGGGCGCAGTAGATTTTCTTAAACCACCAGCTTCTGAGATCCCTAAGCACATGGCCATTTCCTCATATCACGTTTTTATGAAATGCCAGTCAAGAGGTGGAGTAGAATGGAAATCTAGAAATCACTGCCATGCAAATGTGCAGAAGCAAAGCTGTGTGTTTGCATGTGAAGCTCATGGTATCTGCAGTCCTGGGAAGAATTAAATTCCTTACCTGTGGGCAGGTGTGTATTTGGCCACATGCCTTACTTATTGGGCAAGACAATGTCCCTCAGTGCAGTGAGTCACTGCTTTTGGATGCAATCCTTCTGACTCAAGAGTAACAACTTTGTTTTTCAGGCACAGTTTGTTTCCCCCATCTTCCCCCTCCCCCTGACTCCTGTCTCTCCTCCTTTTCCTACTGATTATCAGTTCCTAATGGAGGAAAGAAGAAAGGAGGAATTGATGGGTTTTAAAGACAGAACCCCAGTTTACAGCGTTGCAAGGGAAATAGGAAAGGAACATTTGGAGCCTGGTGCTCAGTTTGCTTTAAGCTTTAATCAGGCAAGAAGGATAAGCTGGGACAGCTCCAAGGAGGTAGGTTGCAAGAAAAGCAGCGTCTCCATGGCCTTCTCAGCAAGCTCAGGTGCAAAAGATAAGCATACATTGTCTTTGAAAGGAGAACAGTCTTTGAAAGTAGAATAGTCAGGGAAAGAGGGCTGCTTCGGCAGCCAGCCTTCCAGATGGGGTCAGTATGGACAGCCTCACGAGCAGCTGCAGTTTAACCCAAACAATCAAACATGTTTCTAAGTGCCTTTCGTCCAACTTGCTGATAGTGTAATGACAATAAACAGAGCAAATGAAGTAGCCGCTTCAGCAAGGAATGAGTTTTCGAAAGAAGAAACCCATGTTTTTGAGAAGAGCATTTCTAAACTTCATTTAATTTGCTGCATTTGGGCCCTTGAAAAAAACTGATGATAGCTCACATTTTAATTTGCTGTGGTTATTTAATCTTACTCTAGTTAAATCATCTTCACCAAATTTTTTTTTTATAAACTTAAAAAGATTGCCTATTTGTTTACATAAGGGTACTTGGGTAGGAAAGAATTCCATTTCTATTTATTTAGCTATCGTGGGTATAACACAACTGTCTCCATATTTTACTTTCTCATTTATTTTCTACCATGACCTCTTCCATTAGCTCAATAATGCATATTAAGTAATCAGATTAGCTAGGTGATAAACTGCCATATGCAAATTTTTTGAAAAAGTGGTGGCTTATAAATACATTCCAAGATAAATAAACATAGTGAAAGTATGAAGGCCATCTTTGAGAGGGTGAAAACAATTTTCTTTCACTAGAGTTTCACAGAGGGAAAGCCTGAGACACAGAGGGAAAACATAATAATTTTCTGAAAGGTAGAAATAGGTGATGGACTGAGAGGTGAGTGTCTGGGACTGGGGGTTCAGGCAGGGCTTGGGGCAAAAACTTCTTAGAGAATGTATCAGAAGTTATATTCTGCAGCTGCTAACAGGAACTGTGAAATAGTGTCCTCCACAGGATGAGGGTTTATGTGGATCTCATTTAAGTCCAGATGTAGGCAAGCTGTTCTGTTATATGGCAGTTCCCTAATGTCATCAGGAATCAGGCTCTCTGCTCTCATCCTCAGGCTTACAAAATGGTTGTTGGAGCTCCAGCAATCACAACCATGACTCAAATAGGAAAAAAGAGGAAGAAAAGCATGAGCAAAGAGGACCTGCTGATTAAGGGAGTCTCCTTTACAGAGTTTCCCCTGATGTGCCCCTGCATCACATGTCCGTCTGCGAAAGGGTTAAGAAAGGTAGTTTTCTGGACTGGGTATCTGCCTCCTTCTCCCAGTGGTTCTGCCAGTAAGGAAGTAGGGGTAATGCTAATCGGATAAGATTTAGAATCCTTTGTCATAATGCAGTAGGAAGGATAGCCATAGATTAACAGTATTGAAGACAAACCTTGCTTATTTTATTATTTTAGCAAGGATCAAAATTTTCAGGAGGCAAAATGTTTATGTTGCCTTTTTGTTAAGATGATTTAACTCTGGACCCTAAGTAATCAAGACTACAACATGTGACTGCTTCCAGGGATGGCTGAATTATCAAGGCAACAATTAGAGAAAATTCAGATCACTGAAGAATTAAATGATATTGATCTCATAATTCTACAGAGCTATACTGGCAAGAAGGGTACTACGATTATTACTGTTGTGAATGGTGTTTGAGAGTCAGGAGATGAATATAGAGTTGCCTCATTTTCTTTAAAGCAATTTTTCAGAGGTCGCTTAAATAGCTGGATCTGCCTCCCTGGATCCCACTACGATAGGGACACAAGGCCCCAGGGGCCCCAGCATTGGAGAACTTGTAGTCACTAGAACTTTTCTAGTCGATGTCCATGGGTAATAAACGACTTTGTGCAGTTGGTTGTGGTATTTATGCTCCAAGGAAACGTAAAACTCTGATATTTATCTTGCAACCCTTTGTCTACTGGCAACCATTGAGCTCTTCTCAAAAACTTCCAGTGACACACACATGTCCCTCATCTCTACCTATCACACACAAATGGGATTTAAGAAACAAGGTCACTCCAAAAAAAACATGTTGGAAAAAGCAAAAAAACAAAAACAAAACAGCAGCAACAAAAAACCCCTTTATTAACTCTAAATAACAACTCTATTGTTACATCAAATGAAAGTAAGTAGAAGTTGCCAGAAATGTAGTTCTACCATATTTGAAATATTTATTTTACCTTATAACTGGGGCAACCTCATGGGAACAAGGAGTGGGTTTGATAATGGCAGTTACTTTACATGGTGTCAGTGATCTAGAACATAGCCCAGAAGATTTGGTTGGATTGTAATCACCAACTAACTCCAGAAGCCTCTGTGCTTGGATTAGCTTCACTGGGCATGAAATAAGGCACAAAATTAGCTGTTCTTTTCTTTTTCTGGAGAATTTTATACATAGCTACACCCCACTTGAAAAATAGAAATAATTTTTGTTTTTAATACTGAACCAACTAAAAAAATGTGAAAGAAATAAATTCAAGTGTGTGAAAGCGTAAGGAAGCAAAGGAAATAATTCTATTATATTTATTTTTCAACAAGGGCTTACATCTGTTTCTAATTTACACAGATTATTGACACATCTGGATGTTTGGCCTTAGGAATTGTAAGTTGCTGCAGTGGCATTTATTTTTTGAATCAACTCCTCAGACCACCCTGGAACTCGTGCACTAGTTTGGAGAGGAGGTTGTGATATTTTAAATAAAGTTACCTTCTGGCATTTTGAAACCAGTGCAAATGGGATTCTGTCATCTTGTGTTTTATAAATTGTGGTTTTGCATTTTTGACACCTGCAGGAAAAATAAGACCGAAGCCAAAGGCCTCAATGGCTTGACAATGACAAATTATAATAGCCAGATAAAGCTATCAGGGAGACGCTGGAGAATGGTGTAGTTAGCCACTCACTTTAACTGTAGGGGACCCCAGATTTCAGCAGAAACAAAATAGTTAAAGAGCCAGTGACTGATGAAAATGCTGTTTTAACGTGGCCTGATGGGAGTGTGCATTCTAATGAGGAGAATGAGATTGTTCAAAAGTAGGTTTGATTAATACTTTACCTCTTGGACTGATTCCTTTGTAATCGGGAGCTAACTTTTCTCCCTATGTGGTCTGATTGTAGTAATTTATTCCAAGGGTATGAACAATGGGAATCATGAAGTAGACTTTTCAGATTTGAAAAAACAAAAACAGAAACATGATGAAACATTTATTTCATGGCAAATATTTCTTAAATGGAGTAGCATGATTTTATTAAAATCAACAGAAGACCATACATCAAAATCCTCATGCAAATTGGGGAAAACAAAACCAAACCCTCCTATAGTTCTTTAGTCTAAAGGTACAATGGAAATAATTAAGCACACCAAGTGGTGTGATTGTTTTGTTGAGGATGGCTCTTTGGAGTTCTCACAGTAGTTTTGATTTTTTGTTTAACTGTCACAGCAAACCTTAAAAATTCTCTCCCTTTGGAGATAAAGAGTTACTAGACTGGGTGATATTGCACAGCAGACTGACAGAAGAAAAAATGACATCTGGCTTTATCATTCCTTAGAGGCAATTACTGCGCTTTCCTTTGAAAGGAAATGATCACATTTAGAGAGCATCTGATATATCCTAGAAACAAACCTATCTATTGTGCTGACATTCTTGTCTTTAGAAATTATTTTGTTACATCTTCACAAAGCAGAAGCACCAAATGTATGTCAATGCCTGAAATAAATGATAAAATGTCCCCATGTATCAACCTAAAATCAATTTGTAATGTAGAATGGAGATTCACTTCTTATAACCTTGTAGTAGAGATGGCAGGGAAGGAATCAGAATCAGAGGCCAAGTCCAAAGACTCTACCTTGCATAAAAGAGTTATGTAATTAGCATGTTCCTATCTCCATTTAAGTACCGTCTTCAATTGTAAGAGCCTATTATATGTCCACTGGGATCAATTAATTGCCTCTGAGAGAGGCTTCATTGCAACTAAATAGGGTGTCACCATCGTATTGTAGAGTATTGACCCAAATGACTTGAGACCTGTCTTCTAGTATCATATATAATCCTGTAATTTTCAAGCCTCAGATCTTCTGAATGTGGGGGTCCCAAAGCTAATCTGAAAATTTTCTAGGTAAATCTTAGTGTTAGTCTTGATAAAAAAACAAATGGGCCTTTAAGTGATGCTTTGATGACGGAAGATAGGAGTACCTGTGAAAAACTGAATTCCACAGATAACACAAGAATTGCATTTAAGTGTCGTTTTGCCTTTCTTCTAACTAGAGTTTAAGTAAGTCACAGTCAGCTACTGTGACTTACTTAAATAGTAACTGTAAGCGTGGCAGGGACCAGGGATTTTTGATCCAGTGTCTTTAACGACAGACCTTTGGAAATGCACATGGACACTGACCACTAAATAATGAGCTGGTAGAACTGTTTCTTTAAGACATTTTGGGGCTGGGCATGGTGGCTTACACCTGTAATCCCAGGGAGGCCTTGAGAGACCGAGGCAGGTGGATCACCTGAGTTCACCAGGAGTTCAAGACCAGCCTGACCAACATGGTGAAACCCCATCTCTACTAAAACTACAAAATTAACCAGGTGTAGTGGCATATGACTGTAATCCCAGATACTTGAGAGGTTGAGGCAGGAGAATAATTTGAACCTGGGAGGTGAAGGTTGCAGTGAGCTGAGATCACACCATTGCATTCCAGCCTGGGCAACAAGAGCAAAACTCTGTCTCAAAAAACAAAACAAAGCCAAACATTTTGGAAGGGTGTCTGGTCAAGTGTGGAAGTGTTTCTTTTCCAGGTGGGTCATTTAGTTGGGTTGGAATGTCCCAAACGTAGTCACTCCTCACAGGACATCTAAGGGAATTTGTTTCTCTTTTAATAAGCCTTTCCTTGGTTTATTTCAGGCCTCTATTGGAGCTACTAACCAAAAAATAAAAAGAAACTGGAACCAGAGAGGATCAGATGTATAAATGCTAATTCAGAAAGGCGAGCCAAGCAGGAGAAAACAAAGAAGGAGGGGAGACCAAGATCAGAACTTGGCTGACTCCTGATTCTTCAAGGTACAAATTCTCTGCTGTGTTACCTCCCCAGGCCCCTCTTCCGCTCCTCTCTTCTGATTGGACATAGGGAGTTGGAGGAACATGTCTTGGGAAAGATGCCATCACGTGCTTAGACTGAGGCAGTCCCAGAAGTCTGGAGCTGGAGGATAATATTAGAGGTCCCTAGTCAAGTTTCCTTATTAAGTTTCTTTATTATACAGACGAGGACTCAAGGCCCAGAAAGGTAGAGGGATGAGTGAACACATGACCCAGAGAAAACAAATGACTTTGTCTAGTTCTCTGATCTCAAGTAGGAGGAAATAATTAGGAAAAATATTCCAAACATTTAAAAAGCTGTTTCTTAGTATTTATTGACTATGCATGGTATGTTTCATCCTGAATTTAATGCAGTGGTATAGAAAAATCATGGGCTTGAACATATTTCCTCAACAGACAAACTCGACACACATCAAACACTCAGCCAGTGGTGTTAGAAGCAAGGGTGAACATGGACAACCACACTCTGAGGGTGATAGTTTGTCACTCAAAGGAATGGCTTTCCTCTCCAGCCTTCAGGGTCTTACAGTCTAGATGGAGTTATGCAGGAATCATGTGAAGCCTATGATCAGAGATGCGCCACATTGATGGAAAGGGAGATCCTCTGGAGTTTTTGGTTTGTGGAGGTAGGAGAATCCTCTCCCTTCAGCCATTCCAAAGGGCCTGTTGCTCACGAGGATTTGGAGTCTTGAGATGGTTACAGATCATTACCTGAGTCATCAGGAAGAAGTCCCTGACTTATTCTCTCTTCCTTCTTCCTTTTCTGTTTTCTCCTTATCACATCGTGGCTCAAGGCTTTCTAGAAGACCTGTTCTGATTTCAGAATCTATTGTCCATGATCTTTCTCAATGTTTTCTTTTCTTTTTTTGCTGGTTGGATCACAGTCAGCTTTGATCTCTCATTAACCAGAAATTTCTATTCCTTTGACTCATTCATTTCCTTTACCAGGAAATTAAAAATGAGCCACTGTTTTATCAGGTATAACCTGTATATGATTTTCTTTTCTTTTCATACGGTGTTTAAGTTGTTCTCATTTATATTTTAAATTTGTTTTAGACCTATTTCCAAAAGGAGCTATTTTATTTCTTAATTAGAAAGACCTTTCTTCCTTAGCATAACTTGAACCTTTTGCTTTTCTGGGTTGAGGACTTAGTACTTTAGAAGTATGTAGAAATATATAATTCTTTACTTTCTTTATAAGTATATTTTGTTATATAAACTCATATATACATTTTTTATAACTCATTTTTTTCATTTAATATGAGTTTTGAGCCATTATATTTTATTTGGCAACATCAGTTTTGCTATTGTTATAGAATACCTCTAAAGTTCAAGTTTTGGATCTTCAAGTATGACCTCCAGTTGTCTTGATGAGAGAATATACATTCTGTATCCAAAATGTCACGCAGGGCCAAACTGATCCTTTGAGATTTGACTCAAATACCTTGTCCCGTGTGCAGTGAGAGACTCAGTCTTTCTGAATGTCTCAGGTCATTGAGCAGACAGGGTGCCGCCATTTCTCCTGCCTCCTTCTGAAGCTGGGGTCCTGCTTCTGTGGATGAGTGCAGTTCATGGTTTACTCACATCTGTGTGCTGTTCTTTTTATGAACTGTGCACCCCCCATAGAACATTGTCCAAGTCCTTTCCTGTCTGTCCACATTCCCAGGCTGTGTGTATAGTACACGTTCACTGAAGTTTTGGGACAATGGAATTAATTAAAAGAGATTTAAGTTACAGCATCATTAAAATAAATAATGGCTGGGTGCGGTGGCTCACACCTGTAATCCTAGCACTTTGGGAGGCTGAGGTGGGCGGATCACCTGAGGTTGGGAGCTTGAAACCAGCATGGTCAACATGGCAAAATCCTGTCTTTACTAAAGATACAAAAATTAGCCGGATGTGGTAGCCTGTGTCTGTAGTCCCAGTGGCTCGGGAGGCTGAGGCAAGAAAATCACTTGAACCCAGGAGGCAGAAGTTGCAGTGAGCTGAAGTAGTGCCAGTGCACTCCAGCCTGGTTGACAGAGCAAGACTCAAAAAAAAAAGTAGATAATATTGCAACTCTTGCAAAGTTTTGGTCTTTAGGTGCTTCTCACTATCTACTTTTTACAGCAGGCTGCCTGGTTTGTAATACTCCTTTATTCTCCATCCCTCAGTCCCCACCCTGATTCCTGCCATTTTCTCTCTGGTTTCAATTCTATCTCTTGTTATTTCTTTTCTTTCTTTTCTCTTCTTTTTCTTTCTTTTATGTTCCTTCTCTTTTCTTCCTTCTTTTCTTCTTTTTTTTTTTGAGACGGGGTCTTGCTCTGTCACTCAGGCTGGAGTACAGTGGTACCATCTCAGCTCACTGCAACCTCCACCTCCTGGGTTCAAGTGATTCTCCTGCCTCAGCCTCCTGAGTAGCTAGGATTACATGCATACACCACTATGTCAGGGTAATGTTTTAGTAGAGATGGGGTTTCACCAGGTTGGCCAGGCTAGTTTCCAACTCCTGATCTCAAATAATCCGCATGTTTTGGCCTCCCAAAGTGCTGGATTACAGGTGTGAGCCACTGCGCCCAGCCAAATCTTGTTATTTCTTACACTGAGAATTTAGTTCTCTGGGTAAGTCCTGCCTTCCATCAAGGCATCACTTTAAGACCTCAGTGTACACCCAGTGTTTCATCTAGGCACATTCCCAGTCAAGACACATAGTCCCCCTTTGAAGAACTCTAGCACCTCTTATCAATCCTCCGTGTCAACACACCTCTCATCTCTGCTTCTAAATCACGTGAATTTAAACATAAGGAAGCCAGACTCTCTTTGAAGAAATCTTTTCATATTCTTACTATTTTAAATGCCTTCTCATTTCATTTGAAAATATTTCAATATTATGTATTATCTTACATAAAAAATCCCACAAAAATGATGAAAGCTGTATATGTTGTCAAATTTAATACAACTGAATCTAAGTGAAAATATCAGATCAGCTTTTACAAAAATTGTTTGTCATGTATTATTTCATAAAGTTTTACCACATCATTGCATCAGACTTTGTTCATTTTTTCCCCTCTAGTGATTTGAAGTTACATATTCCATTTTTATCTTTTATGGTTAGGGTCAACTTAAAATACATATGTAAACCAGTTTTTAGTCAATTAAGAATGAAAAAGTTTGAATTTTCCCTGAGCTAAGTGAGAAATTTCACATACCTCATCAATTTCCAGATATTGTTGAAACAATTTGAAGTTTTAGTTCCAGATTAGTATTATTTTATATAACACACTTTCGTTTTTTCTTTCTTTCTTTTTTTTTTTTTTTAAATTGAGACAGCCTCTTTGTCTCCGAGGCTGGAGTGCAATGGCGTGATCTTGGCTCACTGTAACCTCCCATTCCTGGGTTCAAGTGATTCTCGTGCCTCCCAAGTAGCTGGGATTACAGGCATGTGCCACCATGCCCAGCTAATTTTTGTATTTTTAGAGACAAGGTTTCACCATGTTGGCCAGGCTGGTCTCCAAATCCCAACCTCAGCTGATCGCCCGCCTTTGCCTCCCAAAATGCTGGGATGACAGGCATGAGCAACCGCACCTGGCCATAACACATTTTCACTTTAACTTTCAAGAAGCTCCCCCCAGGCTTTTTTTTTTTTTTTTTTTTTTTAGACGGAGTTTCGCTCTTGTTCCCCAGGCTGGAGTGCAATGGCGCGATCCCGGCTCACCGCAACCTCCGCCTCCTGGGTTCAGGCAATTCTCCTGCCTCAGCCTCCTGAGTAGCTGGGATTACAGGCACGCGCCGCCATGCCCAGCTAATTTTTTGTATTTTTAGTAGAGACGGGGTTTCACCATGTTGACCAGGATGGTCTCGATCTCTTGACCTCGTGATCCACCCGTCTCAGCCTCCCAAAGTGCTGGGATTATAGGTGTGAGCCACTGCGCCCAGCCCCAAGAAGCCCCTTTATCTTTTCAGACAGTGTATCAAGTTTTATAAATTCATTGACAACAATTGGGTACCGCCTCCATTAGTCATTACTTTTATTTCTGGGAATATTGTTTTCTTTTCTTGAATTTTTTTATTTAAGAAGCAAAATAAAAAACCCAAAACAAAACAAAAAAAACCTTCTCTCTCTCTCTCTCTCTCTCTCTCTCTCTCTATATATATATATATATATATATATATATATATATATATATATATATTGGAGACAGAGTCTTGTTCTGTTGCTCAGGCTGGAAGTGTAGTGGCATGATCTTGGCTCACTGCAACCTCCACCTCCCAGGTTCAAGCAATTTTCCGGCATCAGCCTCCCAAGTAGCTGGGACCATAGGCACATGCCACCACACCTGGCTAATTTTTGCTTTTATTTTGGTAGAGACAGAGTTTCACTTTGTTGCCCAGGCTGGTCTCAAGCTTCTGAGCTCAGGCAATTTGCCACCTCGGCCTTCCAAACTGCTAGGATTACAGGCGTGAGCCACCGTGCCCAGCCAAACCTCCTCAGTTTTATGTCTGCCTTGGGCATCAAATGCATTCCAGGGCTGCTAGTTTCCTCTACCTTGGTTAACCCTGACTTTGATTCAGAAATGACAAACTGGTTGATGACAGGTCTTCCTTACTCTTCATGAATGTTGACAGTGGGTCTGAAGTTTGCACAGGCCGTGGATATGTTCTATTGATTTCTGTGGTCCATCCTTGCCTGTAGGCCTCATCTCATCAAGAGGGTCTTGATCAGGTGTGAGTGGAAGGCCGACTCAGTGGGCCTCTCCTCTGCTGGGTAGCTGGTATGCTGACACTCGCCATCACCTGTGCTGTTTGTTGGTAAAGCATTAAAACTCTCTAGTTTTCTTTTGGATTATTTCAGGAGAATAGGAAGTGACATTCATGTGCTTAGGAAACCTGGTAGTTTTGTTTGTATCTTGAGCTGCCACTTGTATTTACCTTTCTATGCTTTTCTCCCCACCACTTTCCATATCTGTTGATTTTGTTCTCTGCAAAAGACATGGTAGGGTAGCTAAAATAACATGAGGAATCATCTGCAGGAACCTATGTCACAACAGTCAGGAGCTCACAGGATAGTTGGGGAGAGCTGATGAGCACACAAGAAACATCACACAGTGGAAGGAAGCCAAGAAGTGGAAGAGCTGAGGTCAAATTCCCACTCCATCGTAAGTTGTGTGAACTTGGATAAGTCCCTTACATTTTGAGAGTCTTATTTATGATTTCCTCTGCCAAAACAGATTTTTCACTTAGAGCCACATAGTTGGCAGCAAGGAAGACAGAAAAACATAAGAAACAACTACCCACTGACTAGGGAGGCAAGTCGAGCACACCAGGTAGCGTAAGAAGGCTGGTGTCCTGCACGACCATGACCACCCTGTTGCACTCCCTGAGGTCAGGGAATGACGTAAGATAGAGGGAGAGGAGAGATGTTACTTAACTTTCAGATAGTGAGCCCCTGAATACACTGTCTAATACTTGTTTCGATCTTTGATCTCAGTTTTAACATAGCAGATGGGACACACATTTGGCAAGAGTGCAAAAGGAAAGTTCTGGAACAGGTGGGGCAGCTGGCCAGTAGTAGCCACATTCATCCCCAAACAGTATATGTATAGACATTGAGTCCCTGATGCTGTGAACATTCTGCTATCAGACAGGATGTGTTCCCATCTCATACGGTGTCTTCCATATGTCTCAAAATGTTGACAGCCTTAAGAAACCACAGAAAGAGCAAATAAAAGGTGAGGGAGAGAGAGATTGCCCAGGACAAACAAAGGGATGGAGACCAGCTGTTCTCCAGCCTCCGTGAGGACAAAGGGTTCCTCCTGTGAACTGTTCGAGCTCATGATCCATAAGCTTATTCCGCTTAGCACTCCCTATCATCGAGTGTGGTTGTTTGTATACGGGGCTAACGTTCCCTAGTGAACTAAAATCATCTGGAGCCCACAGCCTGCCTCTTTTATCTTTGGGTCCCCTTAAGATGGGCCTTGTACTTAATAGGAACTCAGTGACTGTGTGTTGAAAGCATAGGCGGTCTGGAAACCGCAGTGGCAGGAATATAAATCACATAGAATTAAGGTCCATTTTCTTGAGGGTTGTTGAATCAGGGAATAGTTTTACTGAGGGAATGTTATCTCCTCTAGAGGTCTTTAAAAAAAAACTCCTCCTCAATTTGAAATGATTTAAATATGGTCTTGCGTGTGGCCAGAGGAAGTGAGCAGCTGAGCTCTCAGTAGTCTGTCCAGAGCCCAGAGCTCTGATCTGTGATGAGAAACATCAGCTTCAACTTCTCTCTCTTTCATTCTTTCTCTTCCTCCACTTCCTGGTCAGCCATGTTTGAATCCAATTGACAGTGATAAATGAACGGTAGGATTCTGGCATTTTGTACTTTCATGAAAGTCTCTAAGTAGCTGAAAGAGAGATCTGGGCTTGGGGTTATTCACCAGAACAAGGTCCAGCCATTATCTGAGGCTGTGGCAGGGCTCTATTTCTGCCGCTATGATGACTGGGCACTTAGGAGCAAATCAGATGGCAGAGCTGCCTCCTCCTTCTGGCCTGAATGAAACTGAGGCTGTGCATATGCGGTTTTCTGGAAATCTTCCAAATAGGGACTCTAACCTTAGCATGAAGGTTTTTTGCTTTTTGTTTATTTTTTTAAAGGCATCTGAGATTTTGCCAGTAGTCTTTGGACATAGCCCTTCATGCCATCCATCATATGCAGAGGCCAGGGGGAAGCTTTCCCCATTTTCTGCTCTGAATCTGTGACACTCACTGAAAATACAGGGATTTTTTGACAAGGGAATTACTTTTCATTTGACAGTGAAATTGTGTTTCTCTATTTAAAAGGAACTTTGAATTCTAATTTTTAAATAGTTTTGGAATGAGATGTTCAGGACCATTAAAAGTGCATTTTAATTTTTGATTTCTTATTTTGTTTAGGCTCCAGAGCTTCCTGGTTTTCTTTTTTTTTTTTTGGAGACAGAGTCTCACACTGTCACCTAGGCTGGAGTGCAGTGGTATGATCTTGGCTCATTGCAACCTCCATCTCTCGGATTCAAGCAATTCTCTTGCCTCAGCCTCCTGAGTCGCTGGGACTACAGGTGCCCACCACAACACCCAGCTAATTTTTGTATTTTGTAGTAGATTTGGGGTTTTACCTTACTGGCCAGGCTGGTCTCGAACTCCTGATCTTGTGATCCACCTGCCTTGACCTCCCAAAGTGCTGGGATCACAGGTGTGAGCTACAGTGCCCGGCTCTTAGTTTGCTTATTATGATTATTTTTTTGTGAGTGTTAATACTTTATTTTGGTGTAAAGATGGAAAGCTGGAAAATACACTGAATTTAAAATTTTCTTGTTTCCCCTTCACGTTGTAGAAACTCCCTTTCCTTCAGAGCTAATTTGTTCAAACTCAAATACTTAAAAATTACAGCAGCCAAACAAAAGACAGGGATAAAAAAAGAAGGTAGCCTGGGCCAATAGTATCACTTGGTGTAGACTTTGGAGGCATTGAACAGGAGCCTCTGTTTCTGTTTTCTTCTTTTCTTTCCTCCTTTCTCTTCAGAGAGGGGATCTCAAGTAGTTGGTGTGACCAGTTTCTTGAAGCCTGCTTCAATTGCTTGCCTGAAGTAGTTTGCTTCTATTTCTTAGAATTTCCTTTTGAAAAATGGTGGTAAAGGGGTGAAGAACTGTTGGTGTTTTGATTAGACCAGGTTCTTTGTGAAAGAAAAGACAATGGGGGTTCAACATTGACCTAAAATATATTGAGCCCACCCTCTGGATCAGGCACTGGTGTTGAAAGCTGGGAGTAGCATCTGCATCTTGCTGCTTATCCTGTAACTCCAGGTCTCCCAGGGAGAAGAGGTGGTGAGCATGCTGGAGGTGTGTGTCTGAATCGCAATAAGACACTCAGGGGCAGGCATGTTGGGCTACTGAAGGACAGGTTATTCAACTTCATATTCTGGGAGTTTTAATTGTATAGACCTGTTCTCCAGAATGGCATCACTAGCCCCATGTGTCTGTTGAGCACTTCAGTTGTGGCTAGTCTGAACTGAAACGTGCTGTGAGTGTAAAATACGTATCCTAATATCTAAGATACCGTATAAGTAAAGGAAGTAAAATATCTTGATACTTTTCGGTAACTACATGTCGAATGATAATATTTTGGATTTAATATAATAAACTACTAAACGTAATTTCATGTGTTTCCCGTACTTCTTAAAATGGGGCTGCTAGAGAATCTAAAACTACACATGCAGGATTGTCTTTAGTTCAAGAGGTTAATTCCTCACCCAGGACTTCACATCTGCAAAGTTACACATATGGCTTACATAATATTTCTACAGATGGTGCTGGTCTAGACATGGCATTGGAAAGAAATGGAGACAATTCTCATTAGATCTTGTCCTTCTTTCTATTACTTATAAGTGCTAGAACTGTGAATTTTGGCAATGATATGTTGCTTTGAGCGATGCACATGGCCTTCTCCATGTGCCTCTTGTTTTGCTAACAAGATTATAAATATCTTGAGTGCCTTTAAGTCATAGCGTCAGCAAACTTATAACGAGTGATAATTGTTGTGTCAGGTATGGTGCTGGGTTCTGGGATTGCAAAATTAAATAAGACCTGGCCATTGCCCTAGGAACTGCTATCTAGAGATAAGGCAGGTGTAAGTATACAGCTGCCAGAATTAAATGCAAGCCTGGGGGCTGTGGCATTCCCATGATGGGAAGAGGAATCCAGAAAGATGGGGTCTGAGTCAGCTATTTCTATGATATCCCCAGCGCTACTAAATGATTTTTATATGTAAGTTGTTTTTAATACACAAGTACAGTCATGCATCGCTGAACAATGGGTATATGTTCTGAGAAATGCATTGTCAGGCAATTTCATCATCCTGTATGCATCATAGAGTGTGTCCACACAAACCTAGATAGTATGGCCTACTTCTCACTCAGGCTCAATGGCACAGCCTATTGCTCCTAGGCTATAAACCTGTATAGCATGTTATTGTACTGAATTTGGTAGGTAGTTGTAACACCAGGGCAAGTAGTTTTGTGTCTAACATATCTAAACACAGAAAAAGTATAGTTGAAAACAGTATAAAAGTTAACAAATGATACCTGTATTCATCTGTTCTTGCATTGCTAGAAAGAACTACCTGAGACGGGGTAATTTATAAAGAAAAGAGGTTTAGTTGGCTCATGGTTCCACAGGCTGTTTAGGAAGCATGGCTGGGGAGGCCTCAGGAAACTTACAATCATGGTGGAAGGCGAAGGGAAAGCAGGCATGACCTACATACTGGAGCAGGAGGAAGAGAGCAAGGCAGGAGATGCCACACACTTTCAAACAACCAGATCTCATGAGAACTCACTCACTATCATGAGAACAGCAAGGGGGAATTCTGCCCCCATGATCCATTCACCTCCCACCATGCCCCACCTCCCCAACATTGGGGATTACAGTTTGACATGAGATTTGGGTGGGGACACAACTCCAAACCATATTAGTATACCTGTATAGGGCATTTCTGGGTGAATCAATGAATGAGCCGCGAGTGATTGTAAAGACCTAGGACATTACTGTAAACTACTGTGAACTTTATTTTTATTTATTAATTTATTTTTGAGACTTGATAGCCTAGGTTGGAGTGCAGTGGCACGATCATAGCTGACTGCAGCCTCAAACTCTGGGATCAAGTGATCCCACCCCTCAGCCTCTAAGTAGTTAGGAATACATGTGCCACCATGCCTGGCTAATTTTTAAATTTTTTGTAGAGATGAATCTTGCTGTGTTGCCCAGGCTGGTCTCAAACTCCTGGCCTCAAGTGGTCCTCCTACCTTGTCTCCCCAAAGTGCTGAGATTACAGATGTGAGCCACTGTGACTGGCCCTACTGTAGCCTTTATAAACACTGAACTTAGGCTATGTTAAATTTGTAACAAACATTTTTTGTTCAATAATATGTTAAACATAGCTCATTGTAATTTTTTAATTTTATAAACTATTTTTTAACTTTTTGACCTTTTAGCAATGCAGCTTAAAACACAAACATATTGTAAAACTATGAAAATAGTTAGTTTCTTTATATCCTTATTCTATAAGTATTTTCCCATTTTTAAAGCTTTTAATCTATTTCCTACCTAATTTTATTGTCGCAGTTGTTAAAAGCTAAAACAAACACACACGTCAGCCTAGGCCTACACAGGGTGAGTATCTTCATCACTATTTTCCACCTCACATCTTGTCCCACTGGAAAGTCTTAGGGGCAATAACACGCATAAGGCTGTCACCTCTTGTGATAACAATGTCTTCTTCTGGAATACCTCCTGAAGGGCCTGCCCAAGGCTGTTTTTTTTTTTTTTTTTTTGAGACGGAGTTTCGCTCTTGTTACCCAGGCTGGAGTGCAATGGCGCGATCTCGGCTCACCGCAACCTCCGCCTCCTGGGTTCAGGCAATTCTCCTGCCTCAGCCTCCTGAGTAGCTGGGATTACAGGCACACGCCACCATGCCCAGCTATTTTTTTGTATTTTTAGTAGAGACGGGGTTTCATCATGTTGACCAGGATGGTCTCGATCTCTTGACCTCGTGATCCGCCCGCCTCGACCTCCCAAAGTACTGGGATTACAGGCTTGAGCCACCACGCCCGGCCCCAAGGCTGTTTTATAGGTAACTCTTTGTTTTTAAAGTAAGAGGAACACACTCTAAAATACTGATAAGAAGTATGGTATAGTGAATACATAAACCAATAACATAGTCCTTTATTATCACTGCCAAGTATTATGTGCTACACATAATTGTATGTGCTTTTATTTTATCTGACTGGCAGCACAGTAGGTTTGTTCATATCAGCATCATCACAGACATGTGAGTAACATGTTGTGCTACAATGTTAAGATGGCTACAGCATCACTAGATGGTAGGGCTTTTTCAGCTCGATTTTAATCTTATGGAACCACTATCGTATATGTGTTTCTTGGTTGACTGCATTGTCATTATGCAGCACATGACTGTGAAAGATAATCATTGTAAAAAAACAAAGAAAATACAGATAAAGCAGAAAACACAGACTTCACGGTTGGCATGGTTAGCATTTGAATACAACCCTTTCCAGTAATAACTTTGTCAAGTGTCAGAACTCAAACTCACATTAGGCATAGCAGAAAAGAGTATTTGTGACTTTTCAATGACTGGATCTACAAAATGAAACAATCATCATCATCTCTCTCTCTCTCTCCATCTTTTATCTGTGCTTTCATCTGTTCTGGCTTCATTCCCAGACTGATTTTCTGCTCATTCTGGAAAGATGGACCCTGATCGTTGAGGCTTATGTGATCCTTTGTGCCTGTAGTCTCAGTAGGAGAGAGAGGGAGACAGGGAGAGACAGAAAGAGAGTGAGAACCACCAGCTCCATTATTGTGTTCAAAAAGGGTTAATCTACTTGGTCCGTCCAACAAAATCCATGGATTAAGAAAGGGAAAGACTGGTTTCCCACAGGCAGAGGAGCAGAAAAGAAGATACATCTGTGTACTACCTGCCCACCTACTTATTAACCTGCTTATTCATCTGGCACAATAAGCTATTTGGGAGAGATGAGAGAGATACGAAGGTGCCTACTACTTCTCTGCTTAATAATGAAGGCTCATTTACTGAAAGATGTATGACCAAAGCCAGGCTTATAGGAGAGTTATCCTTACCTCAGTGTGACCCTCGTCCAAGCTTTTTCCAAGAACAAGATTATGGCTCCTATTGCTGAGGTGTCCTTATCTCTTCTTTGCTGACATTTCTAGTAAGGAAATCAGTTGCAGCTATCTTTGATGTGGACGCTGAACCACACTTGGGGTCTCCACATTCATTCTTGCTCACGATCTGAGGGCCCAACTTCCCTACTTTAGCGAAAGAGAGCTGTCTGACTTTCTAGTCAAGGCTGAAGGTGCTGCTAGATTTTGCTAGAAGCAGGAAGAACTTCAGTGTGGAAGCTCCTGCTCCTGTTGGAGAGGGAGAGTGTTGCATTTCCCAAGGGAAGGAATAGAATGGGGGGCATAGGACAGAGACTTAAGGAATGGGACACAATTGGGTGTAGGGTGGGGAATCTGGAAAGAGACTGTCCAGGTGGAAGAAAGCAGTTTTAGAGGGCACTCTTGTTGCAAAGCCCTAAGTCGCATAGGGCCTTCTGTGTGGTGTAAGGAATAATGGTGTTAGATGGAATTTTTGTTTTTGTTCCTCATGCGCTGCATCCCAAAGTTTCAAGCTGGACTTGACCCTGCAGTAGCTATAACGTTACCTGGAGAAGCAAGATGTGGAAAAGGGAGGGTTTTATTCTTTTTGGGGATCTGATGGCGAAAGGGTATCAGGTCTAAGCAGAAAAGTGAGAGACCCATGTGGCAGCAATGGCTATAAATACTCTCTGGGTATGAGAGACGATAAGAGTGAATTCATTAATCTCTCTTTTCTGCTGAAAGGGTTCATGAGCTCCACCTCTGGACCCCAAAAATGAGGCCCTGACCTTTCCGTACATATAATAAACGTCACCTGGAAATGTCAGGATCTCCCCCATAGATCCTTGCACATCCACAGTCACTTGGATTTATTTCATGCTTTCATAAAACTGGCCAGTTTTAGCAGAGAGGCACTAGGGTTGCAAATACGGAAACTGAGTGCCTTGAATGGCAGTAGATTTCAGAGCCTATTCAGGGTGCTCTGAAAGCTGACTGCATGGCATCCTGAAAAGACATCTCTCTTGGTCTACTCCAGGATTCTTCCGGCTCCTAATAAAATAAAGACAACATTTTTAGACTGCATAAAGGTCAAATAATGAGTGTGCGTATTGAAAAAAGATCAACCTTTGCCTCTCTGCTTGATATACCACCTCTTAATCTGATCATGTAGAACATGGTTCTTAGACTAACATAGGACATGATAAAACTTGATTTACAGAACAATGTACTTTGTAAAATAGATGATTGCAAAACACGTTAAATGTAGAAAGTATTATATGGATGCGTAATGATCATGGCAATTATTTTACAACTTAATTGTGGGAAAATGAAAGGAATAGAGTAGTTTAACGAATTCAAAAATTTATCAGACTGTGTACTATGAGGAAGATAAAAAGGAGAGTCTGTAGCTTAACATTACCTTTTGTGAATGTTAAACCTGCAATCAGACTTTTCAGCATTTTTTAAACTGGAGCCATAGTGTCCTTAGAGTTACAACATGATTTTGATTATGCAGATAATTAGCTTTAAGTAAAGTACATTTTACATTTAATGAGAATTATATTTAAAAGAAACAACAAGCCGGGCACGGTGGCTCAGACATGTAATTTCAGAACTCTGGGAGGCCCAGGGGGACAAATCACCTGAGGTCAGGAATTGGAGACTAGCCTGGCTAACATGGTGAAACCTCTTCTCTACTAAAAATATAAAAATTAGCTAGACATGGTGGCACAAAACTGTAATCCCAGGAAGGCTGAGGCAGGAGAATTGCTCGAACCTGGGAAGTGGAGGTTGCAGTGAGCCAAGATTGCACCACTGCACTCCAGCCTGGGCAACAGAGTGAGACCACATCTCAAAATAAATAAGTAAATAAAAATAAAATAAACAACAAATGTTAATGGCGTGGCACTATCACAGCAGAGCTGATGAAATACATGTGCTTTAGAGAAGCAGAGAAGACTTACGTGCCTTTGGGATGTGACTCTTTCCACAAGTAGAAGCTTGTGGAGAGGCAGCCTGTATCCAAACTCAGCCTTCAGCACGGCTGAAATTGGGTGAGTTCCTTTTGTTAAAGTTTGTATATTGCAGTAATAAAGTGATATAATCCTGGGCTTTGGAGTGAATTTACTAAAGGCAATAATGCATGCTGTACATTTTACATTGAGGATTTCAAAACCCTGGTTATTTGTTCTATTCATTGACTGTCCTTTCTGGCCCTGAGAACTGTATGTATAAAGTAAGCTGAGTGGAAATGGATGCTTGAATTTTATTATATTTGGCTACCCAGTCAGTTAAAGAAATCGCTTACCCTGCCCACTCACTAGAAGTGCTATTGGCCTTGGGATTTTTATACCTTTGGTCCTTGGCTACAATAGTTTCTACATAATAAATTGAGATTAAAGTTGTTTCCCGTCATGAGATGAATAATATTTAACATAGCTATTCAACGTATCTAATTGGTAACCTTTGACCAAATCACTGGAATAATTTAATTTTTTAAAATTAGATTTCATCCTGCTTTGAAGCAAATTGATTCACCACCTCAAACTAAAGTTTGAGATAAGCATTTGGGCATAAGCAGCTTTCCTAACCTACAAGGGAGGTCAATTCCCAAAGAATCTTCCATTTTTGTGTTTTGGATTTACTTTCTCACAATCACTTTGCAACCTATCTGTACAGAATTTACACCTTTGAGGTATAATCCCAAGTAATTTATCACATTTTCTAAACACTAAAATGAAATAGCTTAATTCTCAGGGGATTAGTTGAGAAAACATTTGCTGTTTCGGCCCACCCTCTGTAATCTATATTTCTTTAAGTTGTTAAAATGTCAAATTGAAAGAGGGTCCAAGAAAGCAACAATAAAGTTCAAAGAGAGTAAACCATATTCTACCCAGTTATTGCAATTTTTTAATTGATCTCATTGATCCTGGATAATAAATGCACATTGCTGTAACTTTCAGAATCTCAAGAAAATTTTAAGACGATCAATTTAGGAATAAATGTATTACTAAAAAGACAGTTTTATTGGTCAGGTCAAGAGCTGGCTCTTTCTAGAAAAAAAAAAAAAAAGCTGTGCTGTTTTCAGTATTCACACAGATCCTTGTTTGATGATTTCCAAACATTCAAAGTAATGTATCTTTAAAAATATGTCTGAAAGGTTAATATCTTTAGTTGATTAGCACAATTGAGGAATTAATGCATTCACTTTTTATTTATTCTGAATTATAATTGTTAATTTTTGTTGGTTAATCTAAGTAAGGCCTCGAGGCTTTATTGGAAGGGTCTGCCTTTGAAAGTTGGCTGCCTTGAATTTTCTCGGCTACACTCAAGACTTGTGAAATTCAAACAAACTTGTAAAATCTAGACATCTATTAATGCCCATCAATAACCTGTAATCAAGGCTTGAATCTATTAGCAAAACAGATAAACAGCCTTTGAAATGAAAAGATAAATATAAGAAACCACGAATATACCAATTGCTCTTACTCTTTGATGTTACAGCTGTTGGACCAAATTTGGCTCCTAGCAATAAAGAGAGACGTGTGTGTGTGTGTGTGTGTGTGTGTGTGTAGCTGTGCATGCACACATGAACATGTATAGATATGTCCTCTCTGTGGAATTCAGCCTTTCAAGTAGTTCTGAAAAAGAATTATAACAGTTTTACTTTTATGTGGGATATTTGCATACACACAGTGCTTTCCCACCCATATTTGAACAGTTTTTTCCTTATTCCTTCTTAGTCATTTCCTCCTCTTCTCCCTGATACTACCTTAAATACTCAGACATTTCTCTACATTGCCTGTCTGCCCCCACAGGAGCCATTCCCCTCCCTCCTAGCATGGCTCTGCAGGTCCCACAATGGCAGAATCTGGATGACAGCCAATGGCCCAACAGCTGTTGCTGATGAGCAGCAGTGGAGTCATCATTAGCTGGGAGGACAGAATTGCATTAGGGATGTCTTGTTGGGGCCTGAGAAACAATGGCCTGGATGGCCAGCCTAGCCAGCCATCAGGAGGTTCTGTGCTTCCTTTCTCTTTGAGCAGATACCAGCCTTGAGTCAGCTGTATCCATAATGGGCTCAATTGTAAAATGTGGCAGACTCTTCAGTTGCAGCTATGAAATCACAGGACACTGTACAGCAAGATTGGATTGCTTAAAAGTATATATGCATTTATGATTTTATATGTATACAAAAATGCATGAAGTAGCTACACCAAATTATTGACAGTGCTCTGGGACAGGTACCAAGGCAGGTGCTGAAGACAAAGGCCAATCCTGTGCCGTTTCAGGACGATATGGTATAGAAGGGAAGACAATTACAAGGCCATGCAGTGATAAAGCCAGTATGGAGAGATATGCAGGCTGCCAAGGGAGCATTCCCGTCTGATAGTCCATGGCTCTTTCTCTTTGTTCATGGGTGTGTGATGTGTACACAGTAGCACCTTACAAAGGTTCAGTGGGCCAGAATTGCAAGAGAGACTAGACTTGAGGGAGCAGCATCTGGGGTCAGGAAGGCCAATCTGGAGGTGACCATAAGAGTCCAAGGGTTGACCGGGCGCGGTGGCTCAAGCCTGTAATCCCAGCACTTTGGGAGGCTGAGGCGGGTGGATCACGAGGTCAAGAGATCGAGACCATCCTGGTCAACATGGTGAAACCCCGTCTCTACTAAAAATACAAAAAATTAGCTGGGCATGATGGCACATGCCTGTAATTCCAGCAACTCAGGAGGCTGAGGAAGGAGAATTGCTTGAATCTAGGAGGCAGAGGTTGCGGTGAGCTGAGATTGCGCCATTGCACTCCAGCCTGGCTAAAAAGAGCGAAAACTCCGTCTCAAAAAAAAAAAAAAAAAAAAAAAAGTCCAAGGGTTGAGGAGGACATAGTCTTGATGAGCTTGGTGTCAAAGCAAAGAAAAGGTTAGATTCATATATTTTATAAACACATACAGACACACACACACACACACACACACACACACACACACATGATTTTTCTATAAACAGATTCCTTTGAAACACAAACTGTGAAGCCCAGAGTGATTTTATGGGGGTATAAAGCTTATGGAATTTTAGACCCCTTTAAGAAAAAATGAATTAAAAATATAAAATTTGTTCTAAAAAGGAATATTGTGAATGAGTAAAAAATACTTAATCTGGCAAATATCACAAACACCGTAACAATTTAAAATATGACATTATTTTTATTAACTAACTGCATGAAATACTTTTATAATGCATTTTTTGGCTTCATATTTTATTTTATTTTATTTATTTACGTATTTTTGAGACGGAGTCTTGCTCTGTCGCCCAGGCTGGAATGCAATGGTGCAATCTCAGCTCACTGCAGCTTCCACCTGCCAGTTTCAAATGATTCCTCTGCCTCAGCCTCCTGAGTAGCTGGGACTACAGGCACCCACCACCATGCTACCATGCCCAGCTAATTTTTGTACTTTTAGTAGAGACAGCGTTTCACCATATTGGCCAGGCTGGTCTCAAAGTCCTGACCTTGTGACCCACCCGCCTTGGCCTCCCTGGGATTACAGGCATGAGCCACCACACCCGACTGGCTTCATATTTTAAAATCACTTTTTATAGCAAGATTTTTATAGTAGTATTTTCTATATGGAGACTGGAAATATAATGTAGTCTTTGCTCTATCATAGTTAATCAAAATGTGTTTGTTGTTATTTATAGGATGCGTAAAAACCATAGCCTTACTGCTACAGAGTTGTACCTTACTGTTAACACTGAATATTTACATTCCCTACCCAAATTCACATGTCAAATCCTCATGCCCAGTGTGATGGTATTTGGAGGTGGGGCTTTTGGAAAGCAATTAAGTCATGAGAGTGGACCCTTCATGAATGGAATTAGTGACCTTATAAAAGAGGTTCCAGAGATCTGTCTTGTCAGCTCTGCATGTGAAGACAGAGAGAAGTCAGCCATTCATGCACCAGAAATGGGCCCTTATTAGACACTGTATTAGTTCATCCTCACACTGCTGTGAAGTACCTGAGACTGGGAAAAGGAAAGAGGTTGAATTGACTCATGGTTCTGCATGGCTGGGGAGGCTTCAGGAAACTTACAATCATGGAGGAAGAGGAAGCAAACGTGTCCTTCTTCACGTGGCGGCAGGAAGGAGATGTGCAGAGCAAAGGGGGAAAAAGCTCCTTATAAAATGATGAGATTGCATGAGAATGCACTATCATGAGAGCAGCATGAGGGAACCTCCCCCATGATCTAATCACCTCCCACAAGGTCCCTCCCCCAACATGTGGGGATTACAATTTGGATTACAATTCAAGATGAGATTTGGGTGGGGACACAGTGCCAGACCATATCTGGCTCTGCCAGCATCTTGATCTTGGACTTTCCAGCCATCAGAACCATGAGAAATAAATTTCTGTTGTTTGTAAGCCACTTAGTCTATGGTGTTCTGTTACAGCAAACTGACTGTGAACCTAAAAATAGAAGAATTTTGATAAGTTCTTTTGTGTAATTCCTATCAATAAGGAAAAAAAAAGTTATGGCGAGGGGTTATTATACTTCTTATTAAAGCATATTTCTGAAAAGACATCTCTCTTGATGTTTAGAATTAAATCCTCTACTTAAAATTTTATGTATCTGAAGACTAGAAAAATTTCAAAGACTAGTGCTGTAGCTTTTTAAAATCTTTCTCATGTCCCACTAGTCATGAACTTAGAACAGATTAGGACACATTCCCTGTTTTATAGAGCAAAACAACTTTTGGTCTTGCTCCTTTGTGGCATGGCACAGGATGATGAGTAGCACAGTGGATGTTAGGGACATTCTTTCTATGCAAGGAGAGTAATGTCTACAAACCAAGTAAATGTACCCACCAAATCCAAACTAAATCTATCCTCCTCTGTTTAACCTCCTCTGAGCCCTGGGTCTCAACCGTGACACTACTGATATTTTTTGAACTGGATAATGCTTTGTAGTGGGAGCCTGTTCTCTGCACTGTAAGGTGTTTAACAATACCTCTGGTCTCTAATCTGTAGAGGTCAATAACATGAATTTGGTGGTGACAAAGAAAAAGGTCTTCAGACATTGCCATATATCTCCTGGGGGGAAAATATCCCACCATTGAGAACCATTACTTCAAACATATCCCTCAAAATGCCTGTGGCCTCTCCAATGTCATCTAACAAGAGGGCACTATGACATTGCAGAGTTGCAGTGGAAAGATGACAGCAGTCTTTCCCCATTGCAGTAAAACTATTTTATATTCAGAAATTTCACAAAAACATGTCAACACATTGCTGGGTGCCTCCCAGGTCCTTGGCAGAGGCCTGCAAAAGTGAAGCGTAAATATGCTTCTGGGGGAAAAAACCTGTCAATGACAATGGTGTGACATTTGTAGTAAATGCCATGGTCCAGGACTGGGTAAACTCTTGCCTCAAAAGAAACAAGTCGTCATGCAAATCCATTATTTTTTTGAATGGGTCATAGATAGGACCTAATTGCACATGGATCAATTGATTGCAGAGAATACTGGAACGCCTCAGAAACTGACAAAACTGTCTTGACCCAACAGGAAAGCATAAGATCCCCATGCTTCTTGGGATTGGTTGGCAATGCAAAATGATTCTTAGGATTAAGAGTAGTAAGCCAGTATATACCCTTGCCTTTAGCCATCAGTGTGAATTCTTATTTTAATGGTACCTCATGTATTAAATTCTGCCTATCAAGCAATAAAAATGCCACCACTTTGTAGTCTACCAAGTTTATTTTTTAATTTATTCTCTGTAAAACCTTCGCCTAAGGCATCACTTTTCTACCATAGTAAAAATGTCTCATGCTTTCATGCAATGAAGTTTCCGATAGAACTGGATATTCAGATGAGTTGTAAGTCAACATCCAGTAGCGTCTGCATATTGAAAATCTTGACTCCATCCTCTCCCATGGTTTCCAGGGGGCCTAGTGTGCATGCTCATGTTTTCTCTTCTGATGTTCAAATAGCACATCCTTTTCTTTTTAGTTAAGCTGTGATAAGTTTGATAGTTTCCAAATGAGTGTTTAATAACAAACTAGAAGAAGATAAACCCAACACACATAAAGCATAAAGAAGTTTAATCAAATATCATTATAGAGGTTTATAATCAGAACAATTAAGATGGAGCCATGAATTGACTGAGCTAGCTGAACTTAGGGCCTCCGCTGACCCCCAGTTATTTTCTGTTGTCTCAACCCTATTTAGTGAAAGCCATCCCCAAATATCTCCTTTAGTCTTTAGATAGTCACAACTTTCCTATTACCTTGGTCCCTTTCTTTTCTTTTCCTTTTAAAAAAATATGAGACAGGACCTCACTCTGTCATTCAAGCTGGAGTACAGTGGTGTAATCATAGCTCACTCACTATAACTTGGAACTCCTGGGCTCAAGTGATCCCCTGCCTCAACCTCCTGAGTAGCTAGGACTACAGGCACTATATTGACCAGACTGGTCTCAAACTCCTGGCCTCAAGCAATCCTCCTGCCTCAGCCTCGCAGAGCTCTGGGATTACAGGTTTGAGCCACTGTGCCAGGCCCCTTTTGGTCCCTTTCTTATGAGCAAGGGTCACACGTTTTTTAAAAAAATGTATTTCTTCTTTTTAAAGTTATCTCTTACAAGAAAAAAAGGGTCAAATTTTACTGAATTCTAAGCCTACTTAACAAAATTATACATTGGTTTATGGGCCTAGATTTCCTTCTTGCTTTCCTTGTGAGAACAAAAATGCTTATTCTGTCAAACTACTCATAGCACTAACATAGGATAGTGCAAACCAAACTGAAAATTCCTTCCTTTTATGTTGGGGGATGTTATCCCTTTTCATTTTATGTTATTCCTTATTCCTGAAAAATGCCTCCTCCGCATCTCCATTACCCTCATCCTCATCACCAAGATTCAAAAAGCAGACACTCTGGAATGTCTCTCATGATTGACCTTAGCAGGTCCTGAGTTCACATACAAATGGTTCATTCAGCAAGCGTTTACTGAGTGTATACTATATGCTAGGCCTTAGAAATATATCTGTGAACAAACTGCCAAGTTTCCCTACCTTCATGAGTTTTATATTATAGTTGATTTATGCTATATTTATTAAAGTGAATTTATAAGAATATCTTATAGTAATTTTAAATGCCTTTGTTTTTTATGCCATATAATACATTTTTTGTTTGGGAGCATAAACTGTTCCCTACATAATTTCTGAATACAGGAGGCACTGAATCAGTCCTGGTAAATCTCTGTAAGTTCTTTCTTCTCTATTTTAGCCAGTCTACATCTGAGACAATTGTCCTTTTCTTCTTGTGATGGAGCCCGTCTTTGCTTGAGAGGTCTTCATCCTCAACGATCATACCATCTCTAAGGAATTTTAAGTGTTCGCTGGGATACTAATAAAGAGATGCATGTTCATTTCCACAATGCACCTGTTCCTATGGTGGCCTTACTTTCCACTGAGCTCAGTCAAGAGCACCGCCTAAGCACTATCCTTCTCTACTCCTTCAGAACAGCAAAAATAGCTTGTATATACTAAGGGCTTATCAAGAGCCCCCAAATGTCCTGAACATTTTTATGTGCATCACCTCATTTCATCCATACAGCAGTCCTGTAAAGTAGGCAGAAGGGAAAATTGAGGCTTAGAGAGATTGAGGCACTTGCCCAAGGCCACCCACTTAGGAAATAATAGAGCCAAGGTTCAATCTAACTCCAGCAGTCAAACTCCAGAATCTAAAGGCTTGACTTTCATTGTGAACACCGTTACGTGTAGAACTTCTGTGTGAGTTGAGTCCATGTGAATGCAAAGCAGGTTCTGGCCATTAGACTAGAAAGCCCTTTGTAAATTCTCTTTTACCACGTCAGGCAGCAGCACCTCAGTGGGATGTCTTCAATATGAATTGCCCAGTGGCAGTGTCATGATGAAATTTGATAGAGAACAATGTACCATAAAAATGTTAAACTGGAGAGAATCTGTTAGGCCAACTATATTACATATATACATACACGCATGTATACATATATAGGTATGTGTGACATGTAGATATACATGTATGTGTGTATGTAAATTTGTATTCAAGAGTATCAGAGATTCTTAAGAATATACTTGAATAGATATAAATAGCATTCTTTGAAGGTGACGTCTTCCTGATAAGACATTTAAAGGATGGTGTCAATTTTGTATTTTAGAAATCCTCTAGAGATTTGTGCATGTATGTGTAAATGTGTGCACACTTCCATAAGACTAATTCTTTTTCTTGCTACTCATGGTACTGTCCTTATAAACCTATGATTCACAAAAGGAATGTAGCTTGGAACTCCTGCTATGTAAGCAGCTGCAGATACTTCAAATACCAGTGTACATGTGATCTAGGACTTGCTATAAATTTGCCCCTAAAAATAAAGTAACAAGTGACTGAGCAGCAATAGGAATTAATCACTGCAGTGCGTGAATGGAATGTGCTAGGCTCTACCTCAAAATCCTTTTATAAAAAGATTGATATAATTAAAACCCAAAAGAAACATCCAAGGATGCTATATTTGAGCAAATGTGCTGTGAAATTTTGGAAAAAGAGATTTTTTTTTTTTTTTAAAAGAAAGACATGGTAGAAAAGTGTTTCCATAACTTCTATATCATTGGAAATAGGATTATATTATTACATCACTGAAGAATTTATCATACAAAGGAATTTAAATTGGATTCAATCTTGGTACATTGAAATTTTTTGAAGGCCGAGGGGATAATCGAGCCTCTCAATTAAGCTGTTTGCCATGAAGGGAAATAACTTCACAGTTAAAATATCCACCACAATTTGTAGCAAAGATTACTTTGGTGATTCAGACATGTGAATAACCATGTGAAAACATCAGACATCTCAAGCTTTCAAAATTAAATGTGAACGATGGAATTTGTTAAAATGCAAAAAACCGATCAAAGAAAAAAAGAATATGACTTCTTGGAACCTGTTTTTCTATGACTATAAACACATTCAGCATCTAAATCCAATGGCCCCCTGTTCCTGTAACCCCTAACATGTCCTCAAAAAGGAGAAGAAAAAGAGAGAAAGAGCGGAAGGAAAGAAAGAAGGGAGAAAGGGAGGGAGGGAGGGAAAGAAATTACTAACCAGAAGGAAAAGAAGAAAAAGCCCCACTAACCAGCTCTTCTTAAAAGGTCATTAAACAGATGGCCCAGAAAGGCCTCTCTGACTCTTAAGTACGTCATAGGTAACAAAGTGTTTTAGTTGTTTGAAAGAGAATTTGATGGAAGATCAATTTTTGGACATAGGGAAAGTGGAAGAGATTTCTTAAACCCACTTCAATTACCGAAGATCAAAGGTTAAAAGCTTTAAAAACCAAAAACTACATTAGCAACTGAACAGTAAATACCATCAACAGAGACACAAAAGAATTTAGCAAAACAAATATTAAATGAAGACAAGAAAAAGGAATTCATTTCAGAAGCCAAAAAATTCCTTTTCTTCGTATTTCAAAACTGATTTTGCAGTTTTAGACGGAAGTACTAATGCGTAATTTCTATTTAATGCTTTCTAAACACATGCACAAAAATCACTCTTAGCTCCAAAAGGTCAGGGATCAAAACAGGTAGACTTTCTTGGATAGTTTTGCTACCACTCTACACTGTATTAGGAGCTGTGAGTGTTTCTACAGTGAAAGATGATGTGTTGTGATCTGCAGCTTTCTTAATCTTACATGAATTAGGCTTAAAACCACACACTAAAAGCTGGTTTCTGTGGCAGTTTTTGGTTTCTAAAATAGCTGTGTTGCAGGGGAGAACCACTAGGGTGTTGAGAAGCTCAGGTGGCTATATCTTATTAATCTAACAATAAGAGGATCTTTTCAGGTAGGTGACAGATATTTATTTTACATTGAATCTTAAAAAAATTAATCATTATTGTTAGATGCAATAATGCATTTTCCTTCCTGCTGCAAGAGGAGAATAGACATGGTTAAACTTTTTTGAGGAGTCAGGGTTCTCATTATAAACTTAATTTGTTACTGTTAGAACATGATATTGCCATGGCTGAAGGGTGTCTTCCCTTACATTAAAAATTGTTCAGCTGATCCAGACAAAGACCCTACAAGAAAAGAAAACTATAAACCAATGTATTTGATGAATATTGATGCAAAAATCCTCAGCAAAATGCGAGGAAACGGAATTCAACAGCACATTAAAAGGATTATACACCATAACTAGTTGGGATTTATCCTGGGATGCAAAAATGGCTCAATATACCAAAATCTGTCAGTGGAACACACCACATTAACAGAACAATGCAGAAAAACCACATGATTTTCTAAGTTGATGAAGAAAAGCATTTGACAAAACTCAATGTCCTATCATGATAACAACATTCCACAAATTAGAAATAGAATGAAATTACCTCAACATAATAAAGGTCACATAGGAAAAGCCCACAGGTAACATCATAATCAATAGTGAAAAACCAAAAGCTTTTTCTTTAAGCTCAGGAACAAGACAGGAATGCCCACTCTTACCACTTGTACTACGCATACTACTAGAGTCCTAGCTAGAGCAATTAGATGAGAAATGGAAATAAAAGGCATCTAAATGGAAAAGGATGGAGTAATAGTGTCTCTGTTCACAGATGACATGATCTTATATATAGACAACCTTAAAGATTCCGCAAAAAATTAGAACTGATAAACAAATTTAACAGTGTTGCAGTATACAATATTGACACTCAAAGTCAGATGTATCTTTATACACTAATAATAATGCAAAAGGAAACTAAAAAAAAATCCAATTTACAGTAGCATCAAAAAGAATAAAGTGCTTAGTAATAAACTTAACCAAGGAGGCTGATCTGGTTTGGATGTTAGGCCACTTCAAATTTCATGTTGAAATGTGACTCCCAAGGTTAGAGTGGGGCCTAGTAGGAGGTGTTGGATCATGGGGGTGGATCCCTCATGAATGGCTTGTTGCCCTCCTCATGGTAACAAATTCATGCCAGATCTGGTTATTTAAGTGAGTATGGTACCTCTCCCACCTCTTGTGCCCTCTCTCACCATGTAACATGCCTGTTCCCCTGTCAGCTTCCACCATGAGTAAAATCTTCCTGAGGTCTCACCTGAAGCCAGGCAGATGCAGGTGCCATGTTTATATAGCCTGCAGAACCATGTGCCAAATAAGCCTCTTTTATTCATAAATTAGTTTAGGGAATTCCATTATGGCAATGCAAAATGGACTAACATAGAGGCAAAAGATTTGTACACTGAAAACTACAAAACATTGCTGAAAGACATTAAAGATACTAATAAATGGAAAGACTCCTGTGTTCATGGATTGGAAGACATAATATTATTAAAATATCCATACTACTTAAGTAATATATAGATTTAATGCAACACCTATCATAATCCCAATGACTTTTTTTTTGCAGAAATAGAAAACAAATTCTACAATTCATATGGAATCTCAAAGGATCTCAAACAGCAAAAACCATCTTCAGAAAGAACAAAGCTAAAGGCCTCACACTTCCTAACTTTGAAATGTATCACAAAGCTACAGTAATCAAAATAGTATGGTACTGACATAAAGGCATATAGACCAATGGAACAAAATAGAAACCCTGGAAATAAATCCTTGCATATATGGCCAAATGGTCTTCAACAAGGGCGTCAAGACATACACAATGGAGAAATGATAGTCTCTTCAACAAATGGTGTTGGAGAACCTGGAAACCTGCACAGAAAAGAAGAAAGATGGATGCTTATTTTACATCAGATGGAAAAAATAAAATAGATTAAATAACTAAACATAAGACCGAAATTATAAAACTCTTAAGATAAAAACACAGGGAAAAGATTTGAGACATTAAAATGATCAATAATGCCTCGAAGAAAACAACAAATGCATAGGGAACAAAAGCAGATATAGACAAATGAAACTACATCAACTGTGCAACAAAGGAAACAATCAACAGAGTGGAAGAGTGAAAAGGCCGTCTGTGAAACAGAAGAATATATTTGCAAGCCACATATTGGATAAGGGGTTATCCAATATCTAGAATATATAAAGAACAACTACCATTCAAAGACAGATTAAAAAAATGCTTGATTAAAAACGGGCAAAGGACTTGAACAGACCTTTCTGCAAAGAAGGTATATGAATGGCCAATAAGCATGTGAAAAGATGCTCAACATAACTAATCATCAGGGAAATGCAAATAAAAATCACAGTGAGATATCACCTTATACCCATCAGGCTAGCCACTATCAAAGAAACAGAAAATAACAAGTGTTGGGGAAGATGTGGAGAAACTGGAATTCTTATGCATTGCTGAAAGGATTGTAAAATAGTGTAGCCCTTATTGAAAACAGTATGACAATGCCTCAAAAAGTTAAAAATAGAACTATCATATGGTCCTGCAATATATACTTGTAGGTATATATGTGAAATAATTGAAAATGATATCTTGAAGAGATATTTGCATGCCCATGTTGATTGCAGCATGATTCACAATAGGAAAAATGTGGAAGCAATCTATATATTCATCAATAGATGAATGGATAAAGCAAATAGGTATATACATACAATGGAATATCACTTACCCTTTAAAAGGAAAGAAATCCTGATATATGCTACAGCATAGTTGAATCTTGAGGACATTATGGTAAGTGAAATAAACCAATTGCAAAAAGACAAATACTGCATGATTCTGCTTATATGAATTATCTAAAGTAATCAAACGTATAGAAAAAGAAAGTAGAATGATGATTATCAGGGATTGGGGAAAACAAAATGGGAAGTTATTCAATGAATATAGTTTCAGTTATACAAAATGAAAAAGTTATAGAGCTGTGTTGTAAAACAATGTGCATATAGTTATAACAATACTGTGCTGTACACTTAGAATTTTTATGAGGGTAAATTTATGATTTTTTTTGTCACAATTAAAAGTTCAGCTACTGTATTTTTACCACTCTTCTAGCTTTTATGTATAATTTATGTTTCTCTTTGGTGCTGTCAGTTATTACTTCTTGTGTCTGAATGTTGCAGGTTTTTTTTTTTTTTAATCTGGTAAACCATTCCTTCACCTTGTAGGTGTGTCCAGTTTCCCATCCTGTCTTAATTAATAAATAATGTTTGGGGTGAACATCTGAATATTCATGAGCTGTGTGTAGAGCTGCTTGCATCTCAGAGGCCTATTTTTCTGCTTATTTTTCAGAAATATGATTCTGAGGATTGGGATTGCCAGATATTTGACTTTGACATACTAAGCTGGATATTATTGAGCCTGTGCACTTTTCTTTTTTTTTTTTTTATTGCATTTTCGCTTTGGGGGTTCATGTGAAGAACATGCCAGATTGTTGTATAGGTACACACGTGGCAGTGTGATTTGCTGCCTTCCTCCCCTTCACCTGTATCTGGCACTTCTCCCCAAGCTATCTCTCCCCAACTCCCCACCCCCTACTGTCCCTTCCCTATTTCCCCACAACAGACCCCAGTGTGTAGTGCTCCCCTCCCTGTGTCCATGTGTTCTCATTGTTCAACACCCACCTATGAGTGAGAACGTGCGGTGTTTGATTTTCTGCTCTTGTGTCAGTTTGCTGAGAATGATGGTTTCCAGGTTCATCCATGTCCCTACAAAGGAGACGGACTCATCGTTTTTGATGGCTGCATAATATTCCATGGTGTATATGTGCCACATTTTCCCTGTCCAGTCTATCATCAATGGGCATTTGGGTTGGTTCTAGGTCTTTGCTATTGTAAACTGTGCTGCAGTGAACATTCGTGTGCATGTGTCCTTATAGTAGAACGATTTATAATTCTTTGGATATATACCCAGTAATGGGATTGCTGGGTCAAATGGAATTTCTGTTTCTAGGTCCTTGAGGAATTGCCACACTGTCTTCCACAAAGGTTGAACTAATATACACTCCCGTCAACAGTGTAAAAGTGTTCCTATTTCTTCACATCCTCTCCAGCATCTGTTGTCGCCAGATTTTTTAGTGATCACCATTCTAACTGGCATGAGATGGTATCTCAGTGTAGTTTTGATTTGCATTTCTCTAATGACCAGTGATGATGAGCATTTTTTCATGTTTGTTGGCCTCAAGTATGTCTTCTTTTGTAAAGTGTCTGTTCATATCCTTCGCCCACTTTTGAATGAGCTTGTTTGTTTTTTTCTTGTAAATCTGTTTTAGTTCTTTGTAAATTATGGATATCAGCCCTTTGTCAGATGGGTAAACTGCAAAAATTTTTTCCCATTCTGTTGGTTGCCGTTTCACTCTAATGACTTTCTTTTGTTGCGCAGAAGCTGTGGAATTTGATTAGGTCCCATTTGTCTATTTTGAGCCTGTGCACTTTTCTAGGAAAGGGGAGGACAGCCAGGTAGTCAAACAACTGGGGACTAGCTTACAGTCATGGAAATTCACATCATCCTGTTTAAGAAGACCTTGACATGTGGCCTAAACAAACATAATACCCCTAGATCAAAATGATCATGTCACTGCAGACACCTCAGTCTTTCATTTCTGGGCTGGAGTTACTTGAGATACATACTTTAAGTGGATGTTGTTAAGCCCACCATGTTTGGACTACATTGATGTCGCTTCCTCCATGGTAGAAGCTACATCTTGCAAGGCTACTTCAATTTCTAAGGTGATTGAACTTGAGTTTTAGCTTTATTGTTACTTTTTGTTTTAGTTTTGTTTTATAGAGAAGAGGTCTTTACATGTTACTTTTGTTTTTCTTTTCATTTTTCTAAACAGATGTCTTTAAATGTTCTTTTGGAGGCAGAACACACTTTAACTGTATATGGTTTATAAAAAGATCACAGATCTATAGGGGAAAAAACTATATAAAGTCTATACAGTAAAGAGTAAGTCTCCCTTTCTTCTCTGTTTCTCAGCCCTCATGCCTTCCTCATCAGAACCAATTTTTTGACAATATTTTATATGCTTCTAGAGACATATAGCTTTTTTAAAAAAACACAAATGGGAAAATTCTCTAAAATTGTTCTATGGTTCACTAAGTAATAGATGTTGGAGATAATATTTATCTCATATTTGGATATATCTCATTATTTTTTTTATTTTTTATTTTTTTTAATATCTCATTATTTTTTATGTCACCTAAATAATACACTTAGTGAATAAGTGAAATTAATTCAATTAGTTATTTTTTTTAATGAATGTTAAGATTGTTTTTATATTTTTACTATTAAGAACTCTGGAAATGCAATAAAAAAAATTTCACTTACAACTCCAACGCATAAAGCAAGTAGTGTAAGCGTATCCAATGCATAAAGCAAGTAGTATGTAAGCATATTATAAATCTAAGTCAGATAACGTTAAAACCATTCAATCGTAGATGCTAAAATTTTCTATATTAAGATGTTTATGCACAGCTATGACACAGAGATGAGCATAGAGGCTGATGGGTGACAACTGTGACATCTGTCTAGCATGATTGATTCAGGAACACAACACAAATGTAAATCTGAAAGTCTGAAGTGTAAAAAAAGAAGAGTGGAATCCATTATACATGTGAAAGTTCAAATACATGTAGAAAAATGTCAGCAAAAACTTTTTTGCAGGTTTATATGCAGGATATATTATCATGTTGGAGATATGTAATGTGTCAAATTTAGCATTTTAAAATTGTGAGTTTTACATTATTACAGTTTGAAAAAATTTAAAAGAAATTCAATTTTAGAATGAAGTCTCATTTCTCACTTCTCAGACTGACAAATATAGAAAAAGTTAATAATGAAAAAATAATCCAAGGTTTGGCAAGGATGTGGGGAAATAAGCATTAACATGTATTGTTTATGGGAACATACATTTGTAGAAATTTGGTAGAAAAGTTTGGCAGTTTTAATGAAAAATTAAAATATATGTATCCTTTTATTCACCAGTTACATGTCATAGGACTTTCCTCATATGTACAAAAGTATATTTGTAAAATAATTTTTTATTGTAGCACTGTATAACAAGAATTGGAAGCCATCTAAGTGTCCAAAACTATGGGATTAATTAAATAATTTTCAGTCTGCATATACTTCAATATGTAGCTGATTAAAAGAATGAATATATTTGTATATACTAATTGGAAAGGTTTTCAACATATTCTACAAAGTGAACACAGTAAGGTAGAAAACTGTGTGTATAAAATTCTCATTTCTTGTGTGAGAGATAAAAAAATATGTGCTTATCTGTATGAAAAACTTCACAACAAACTATTGATAAAATTTCCTTGTGGGAAGTGCGTTAGGGGATCTGAGGCAGAAGCGAGACTAAAATTTTGCTTCACTTTTTTATGAATTTTCTTTATATTCATAAATATATATTTCAAAAGGTGAATTAAAATAAAATATTTATGGAAGCACTGCAGTGCTTTATGAAAGAAGATTTGAAAAACAGTTTTCAAGGAATCCACTTCTGGACAGCAAACAGTGGGGAGAATTCAGAGGATGCCATCATCACTTCCTGCTTAGTAAATTATGGGAAATACAAAGACTTCCAGTTCCCTGCTTTTCAACACAAAGTTTGAAATAGATGCATTTTCTGAGATTTCTTCTGATATTATCAAGAAAGATGAGGGTAGGAAGATTTAACTCCAGAAGAACCCGAGGTGGCTAGGAATGAGATGGAAGAAACATCAAAAGAGCTGTCTCCGGCCTGGTGCGGTGGCTCAAGCCTGTAATCCCAGCACTTTGGGAGGCCGAGGCGGGTGGATCACGAGGTCAAAAGATCGAGACCATCCTGATCAACATGGTGAAACCCCGTCTCTACTAAAAATACAAAAAATTAGCTGGGCATGGTGGCGCGTGCCTGTAATCCCAGCTACTCAGGAGTCTGAGGCAGGAGAATTGCCTGAACCCAGGAGGCGGAGGTTGCGGTGAGCCGAGATCGCGCCATTGCACTCCAGACTGGGTAACAAGAGCGAAACTCCGTCTCAAAAAAAAAAAAAAAAAAAAAAGAGCTGTCTCCAAAGACGTACCTTTGGTGGGTAGAAGTGTGAATTTCATAGGAGCTTTTGTAATCCCTCCCACAGAATCACTAGGAGCCCCATTTTGTTAGGTGGCAATTGATGACACAGGGTGTAATAGTCTTTCCCAGACTTCTGGCACCAGTGTACAAATTGTACTCATTTTGTAGTTAAGATGTGAAGAAATTGCCTAGAATCTTAATGATTTATTATTACCATTTAAAAGATTATTTTATTTTGTTTTTTTAAAAATCTGTTGTCAAAAGGCATGAATAATAGCACTTTGGGAGGCTGAGGTGGGTGGATCACCTGAGGTCAGGAGTTCAAAACCAGCCTGGCCAACATGGTGAAACCCCATCTTTAAAAAAAAAAAAAAGAAAGAAAGAAAAAAAGAAATATAGAAAACTTTCAATTTCTCAAAGATAAGTATCCTTAATGTTTTGGTACATTACTCTTCCATGTTTTTTTGCTTTTTTACTTGTTTAATTTTGGCTTTTATATGGATGTGATCACACAGCCTCTACAAATTCATTTCCTGTTCAGACAGGCCAAAGAAGTACTCATCACGACCCTGAATCAGAACCCTATAATAAAGATGTAAGGGGATGTGAATTATTATTATCATTAAACAGCTACAACCAACCAACCAAAACAGTCATAAAAGTTTTTAGGAAAATATGATGACAGGATATTGAAGGTTGGTTTTGAGAGATAGACTGATGAGGTCTGTGGATGTAACAGTTACATTAAGGGCCAAGAAATGTTCTTGGTTTACAATATGTGATAACTTTTCAACTTGCAAGGAGGAAGACAAAATTTATTTCCTTATTGTATGTCTTCTTAGCCACAGCAATTCCAGATCTGGCTGAGCAATTCCAGTGGGGAAAGAACATCCGCTAAACTTGGCTTGGTAGAATCAAGTTAAGAATGCTTTAACTTCTGGTAACAGAGAAGCCAGCTAATAGTGGACCAAACAGATAGCAGTTTAGTTTTCTCACAAGACAGATAAGACTTCTGTAGGTAAGCTGCCACTGGCTATGATTCAATGGATAGATGCCATCAGGGCTAGCACTCCTGTGATGCTTCCCATTCCCTCAAGCCAGCACTGTGTGATCACAAGATGATGGCTGCAATTCAGATACCAGGATGGCTTCTGAGATAGAAAACCAGAAGAGGATAGCACCAGCCCGGAGTGCTTTTTTTTTTTTTTTTAATCAGGAAATCAAAGGTGATCTCCATACCACCTTCTGCTTTCTTCTCACTGGCCAAAATCATGTCCAGTAGCCACCCTGAGCTGCAGGAGAAGCGAGAGAGAAAAGTATGTAGCTGGCCACATTGCCACATCACAGAAAAATTGGGGTTCTGTTAGCACTGAAGAAGTGAGGAGTAGGTATAACATAGACAGATCACCTTGTCTGCCAGAGGGAGCAATCTTTATCCACTTCAAGTTCTTTACTTCCAAGATGTATGTAGAATGGACCTTTCCTTTGCTTGCTGCCTCAGAGCTGGGGTGCTATCGAAGGTTGATGGGAGTGGGACTTCAGGTCTGCTGAGGACAATGACAGCACTAGGCAAGCAGACATGCCAGCAAGGGAATGTGGGTGTTCCTACCAGACAAGGGTGACCCAGAAGATGTAGCTGAATCTCAAAAGAGACATCTCTTCCCAGGAGAATGGCCATTTCATGTATACTTTGAGTCTGTGTCTGCTACTGTAGAAAAGCTTATTCAGAGGTGTCACCATTTATGGACACGTTTTCTACAGGAGCAGACATAGACTCAAAGTCATTCTTCATTTGATTGTGTGCAGTCATATGAAGAAGTGATGTGCATTTTCTTCTTCCTCCATTTTAACCCAACACCAGAAGGATAAGCTCCAGAGAAGAGGAGAGGGTGTGAGACAAAGCGGAGCGTGCTCCTCACCCACAGACTGTGGAGGCTCCAGAATAGACTCTGACTGGGTGAGAGATGCAAGTTTTGGGTTACATATGATTACATCAGCTAGACCTGAATCATAAAAACCTCAGTGGAATTATACGGATGAATCTGAGGGCCTGAAAAACTGTAGAACTAGACTGAGGTATCATGAAGGCAACTGCTACTCAGTATATTGAAGTCTCAATCTCCAATACCTGTGAATGTTACTTGATTTGGAAATAAGATCCGCGCAGATGCAATCAAGTTAAATTGAAGTCATAGTGAATTAAGGCAATCTTGAATCCATTATAACTGAGGTCCTTAGAAGAAGAGAAAAAAATGCACCTAGAGACACACAGGGAGAATGCTGTGTGAAGACAGAGGCAGAACTAGGAGTAATTCAACTGAAAACCAAGGAATGCCAAGGATTGACAGCCACCACCACAAGCTAGGAAAAGGCAAGGAAGGTTTCTATCCCAAGTCTTGAAAGGAACCCTGTGGATACTTTGATTTTGAACTTTTAGCCTGCTTCAGTGTAAGAGAAGAAATTTCTGTTGTTTTAAGCCACCCTACTTTATTAAATGCTGTATCAGTTTCCTAGGGCTGCTGTAACAAAGCCCTAGGAAACTAATCAGCATTCAGTTTCCTAAGGCGGCTATAACAAAGCCCTAGGAAATGAATCCAGCACTCAATAAAGTAGGGGGAAAACGGTTTTACATAGATACACCTAGCAATTGACGCTATTCATGAAACCAATAAGACACAACCTATATGAAGCTGTTCTATAAAGAAATACTCGAGACTGGGCAATTTATAAAGAAAAGAGGTTTAATTGGCACATGGCTCTGCAGACTTTACTAGAAGGATGGCGCCAAAATCTGCTTGGCTTCTGGGGAGGTCTTTTACTCATGGTGCAAGGTGAAGCAGGAGCTGGCACATTGCATGGGGGGCAGGAGCAAGAGAGAGTGGGAGGGGAGATGCCACACTTGACAACAACCAGATCCCGCAAGAAATCACTCCTTATCCTGAGGACAGCACCAAGCCATGAGGGATCCACCCACACGACCCAAATACCTCCCCTCAGGCTCTGCCTCCAAGACTGGGGATTACATTTCAACATGAGATTCGGGTGGGGACAAGTATACCAAGTTTGGTATGGATTGATAGCTTTGTCACTGTACTGTACCTTTTTCAACGACAACTTAATGCCATCTTCTTTACCTGGGCTAGGTAGACAGTTTTCTTCAATTGCCTTGAACCTTTTCCCAAAGCAGAAATTTGTCATGCTGTTCTTGCTCAGAGAATGCAATGTGCTTTTGCTTTGATTGTTAAGCATTTTTAATTAGCACCACAGAGCATATTAAAGAGAAGGCATAATTGCTTCCTTAGCTCTCCTGATATTACTTGAGTGAGGATATCTTTAACTCTGTCTCTTCTGTATCTCTTTGCAAGGAGAGAAAAATTTTATTTTCATGGGGTTGAAACCCTTTTTGTCCTTTTATTCTTATTGCTGTACTTGAGGGAAAATCGAGGAGAAATTTCAATCATTCTAATTGTCATTGGTGGTCTTATCCTGAGATTCTTGGTTACCTTGGCAACAAGGCTTGGGTACCAGCCTCTCTCCTATCTCACCTACGTAGTAAACATATTTGAGCATCTGGACATGGTGTGTGTTATGGGTATAGGTGAGAAATCTACACTTAGGAAGGGTTCATAGTATTCACAGAGTATTTGTGCTATGTGCTTTATTTTATTTGGAGCTTCCTGGCTAACCTCTTTCAGCATTTTGCAACTTGGCTTCCACTTCTTACACAACATTAAAATTTTTCCTAAACATTTTAAATCATATTTTAACACAACAGAACTCGGCACTTTTAACAGCGTACTATGATTTCCTATCTTTTTTACCTTAGAGAATATGAAATCAAATTTTACACATTATGAGTTCCCCCACACATGCTATTTCTTAAAAAAAAAAATGGAAACATGATGAATCATTATGTTAAGATGCCCCGAATTTTTAGTTTTAAAATTAAAAATTTTATGGACATTTGATTTGTTTAAAAGACTATTCCTATAATTATGGCAGGCTAACTATATTGGGACATTTCTTCATATTCTGAAGTCAATGCTCACGGAAATATTTCTGTCATTTTGAAGATACTTGAGATATTTGTTACAGTAGGCAAGTTTTTAATTGGAAAGTATAAATACTACTTATAGTTAAAATTTCTAATTTTTAGAAAATTCGAGTTAATATTTAACACATGAAAGTAAGTAAAAAATAAAAAGTGCTTTAACGCTTTTTGAACTTAATTTGAACCTTTATTTTCATTTAGACACCATTAACAAAGTATCTGAAAGGGGAGTGACAGAAGCTTTGTTTGAAATTTGACTCTTAAAACAACTTTATCCTTTGAATGCATATTCTAGCACAGTGTTAGCAGGCAATTATTTCTGGAGCCCTGGTTCCTCTGCCTGGCATTTGTTCTCTTCCTACCACATACCTGTAGTTGGAGGTGCACAGGTTCCTTGGGGATAGGATGAGTGGCAAGGCCAGTCAACAAAATAAGAAGAAAAACATGATTTTTCTACCTCACTGGCTTTTTTCCCTTCTTCCCTTTGCCTCTCTTGGTGACTGGCTCTGCACTTACTTGCCACCCAAATCATGAACCTGAAAACGACTTTCATGATGCTTCTATTGCCTGTCGACCCCATTCCCATTCTCATCAGTATCATCAGTATCCAAATGTGATATGTGATGTTACCTCCTTCACATGTGTCGTCTTGTCCCTTCCTCTCTATCCTTTGGAGTTGTTCACAAGGACAGTTATGACAGGCTCTTCAACTGGCCTTCCAGCCCAACCTTCTCTTCAATCTAAATTTCATGATGATGCCAAGAAATCTCTCCAGACCATGAATTCGATCATGTTACTTACTGGCTTAAAAAAAAAAAAAAAAAAAAAAAAAAAAAAAAGACCTCAAGAAGGTTCTCAATGCCTTTAGGATAAATCTTAATTTCTAGAACCGGTCCTTAAAGTCTGACCAAACCTAACCTTCCACCGCAGGCCACTGAACCTTTCCTTATTTCCAGGGTTACTGTGTCTGATATGGTTGCTGGCACAACTCTAGGGGGTGCCATGCACACTGGCAGTCTATGTGACAGATGTTCCCTCTGCCTGAAATTCCCTTCCTTGCCTGTCCTTTAAGACACAATTTTTCTTGAATTTCTCCAGCTACTTTACTTCCTTGAAATCGAAGCACTTCTTCCTCTCAGTGGACTCTCTACCTTTACCTATTTCATCATCTGCTTACTTTCCAACTCTCCAATCGTAAATGCTTGTTCCTATGTTTTTCTGTCTCCTTTTCCTGCCTGCCCTTCACTGAAAAGTAAGACCCTGGAACACAGAGGCTGTTTTATTTGTTTTTATAGCCCTTACATTTAGCACTTTACCTGGCTCAGAGAGGCATTAATACTCAGTCTAAGAATACATGAGTAAATGAATGAATGCAATACAATGAACTCGGGATTGGTTCAGGTAACCCTGGGTTTCTTTTTTCTTTTCTTTACTTTTGTTTTCTTTTTCTTTCTTTTTTTTTTTTTTTTTGTAGACAGTCTTGTTCTGTCACCCAGGCTAGAGTGCAGTGTTGTGATCTCAGCTCACTGCAACCTCTGTCTCCTGGGTTCAAGCAATTCTCCTGCCTCAGCCTCCTGAGTAGCTGGGACTACAACAACATCCAGATAATTTTTGCATTTTTAGTAGAAACGGTTTCACCATGTTGGCCAGGCTGGTCTCGAACTCCTGACCTCAGGTTATCTGCCCACTTCGACCTCCAAAAGTGCTGGGACTACAGGAGTGAACCACTGCCCCTGGCCAACCCTGGGTTTCTGTTTACATTTTTTCTGTGTGGATCTGGACCATGTTTCCTTCTATGCTAGCCCAGGCTAGCCTAATAACACCTGCCCCTCCTGATTGTTTTCTAGTTACTTTACTTACAGCTTCTGTCCCTAGCAGGATCTGACTTTCTCCTGAAGCAAGTATATCTCCCACTGTATCTGCTCCCTCATATCCTATTTCCCTTCCTCTTTGGGGACGATCAAGGGTTTATCATGGCTGCAGTGCAATTGGCAGCTGTCAGAATCAAAACTCATTAATAAAAAAATGATAATGTTTCAAAGTACATTACATTACTCCTTCAAAGTCCTTTGTGAACATTATCTTATTAATCATCACAATAGCTCAGGGGAAGATAAACATTGTTGGTTATCTTACCTAGATCTTATTTTGAAGGAACTATTTTTTTCTTGTTATTGTTTGATTATGCTATGAAATCTGGATAGCAATTTTCATATTGGCTATTTGGATATAATTTGATATGCTGATGTAAAAATTTCCCTGGATCAGTGAGGTGGTTTTTATTTTTATTTTAGATGTCTCATTCGTATTCTTGTAGAATTCTTTCCAGAGCTGAGCAAAGAATAACAAGCAAAAGACTCAGATATTTCTGCTCAAGGGTTGAAATTTTCTGGGTATCTTAAGGCTCATTGGTTAATGATGTAGAAAATCAAAAGATAAATTACTTGTATACATGGTAGGTAATAAAATAACAGTTGAATGACTGAATAAAGTATTAATTTGAAACCTGGAAGTTTAAATAAGAGACCTGTGTAAAAAACTGGTATCCTAGTCAGAAATTCCATTAGTAACCAATATCAAATAGCTAAAATAAAATTCTTTTAGGAGAGGAATTTTACATAGGGAACTGGTTTAAAAAATTTCATCTGCCCTTCTGTCCCCACCTCACCTCTAGCATCCTATGTTTACTTTTCTGATAGCGCTTAATCACACATTTTATCATGTAGTTGTTTACAGCTTTAGTTTCCCTGCCATGAGGAACCACTTCTGCTTGACACACAATGGGAACTCAATAAATGACTGTGGAATAGAAAAAAAAAATAACTAGAGAAATGTCTTCGATAAAAAGTAAAAAGTAGAATAAGTTTCGTTTCAAAGTTACAGGAAGTTACAGGAAGAGATGGCATAAGCATTGGGCACTACATTCAAGTTGGTGTCAGGTAACCTCAATGTGCCTTGTGTGAAGAATTTGAAATCTTCTAACAGATTAACAACAAACTGTACCACCTCCGGAAGATTTTGTTCTTTCAAGAGATGAGCAAGGTCACAGATGACATGGGCACTTTCTATGTTCTAAGGTGGAGTCTTATTTCATGGGAATGTCCATGTGGAGTGGCCCTCAGAACAATTATACTTGTTCATCTCTGGGGCTGGGAGAGTATCCTAGAGGGAGGTTTCATGAGGTTGACTTCAAATTTCTTTTCAGGCCAAAGACACATTTTTGACTTCATAGATTACTGTCAACTCTATGTCCACCCCATATGCGTAGACTAAAAGGCCAGGCTGAAGTCAGGCTGTGGTGTGATCAGGCATCTGTCTCTTCTCATCACAGTAGTTTTGTGGCATGGGGTGTGGAGCTGAGTGGAAGGGCGGGACATTTCTCTGGCCTGTACTTCCTCTTCCTGATCAAGTGCACACATTTCCTGCTGGCACCTTGTCTTCCCACTCTTCTTACTGTTACTCCAGGAAGTGCTGGTGTTGAGCAGAAGCTTCTGAAAACTCCCTCAGTTTATAAACACTCCCAAACCCTTCCTCCAGCCTCCAGGAAATTGTGACCCATTATTAAGAAATGCCCCAGTAGAACACGCAGGCTTCTAAAATGCCACCTTTTAAGATTTGGAGATAAAACACTGTCATCTCTTTTAAAAACTTGTGCACTCTTGCCTTTTCTCTTTTAATAAGATAGTTGGTGTTGACATCTCTTACAGAGGAAGCATACCGAAGAGGATTAAAAGTGGTTCGAAAGTCCAATGATGAATGTATACTTTCAACAACTCTGTGCTGTAGAGGGAATAATCTTAGCCAATGGCTTCCCAGAAAAGTGATTATGCTTTAAAAACAAAATTCAAATCCTTAATAAGTCTAGGTTCCTCAGCTTCAGCTCTTAAGCGTTGCATTCGTGCTCACACTAGCATCTGTTTCATTCTTTTAACAAAATAACATTGTTTTGATGAAAATCTGTGCCTCAGTTGGCCATGTTTTGCACAGCAGTTTTAGATTGGGTATTCACAGCAATGATGACTGTGATTGCTTTCCTAAGTAGTCTGCTCAGCATGAATATCTCCAATGTGGAAACTTCTCTCAGGGAGATTTCTGTAGCTTTCAGGACTACAGAACTCTTTGTGTAACTTGATACTCAAAGGACTTTTTTCTCAAGTGCTGGAACCCTATTTTTTCTTAGGAAGACCCTGGACTAGCTCATGGTTTGAGTGGAGAAGTCCAAGAAGTTGATGATAAGCAGGTAGGGAAGGCAGCCCCCTTCCCTTCAATTATGGTAGCTCCCCTGGAAATTGGCTTCTGTCTGTCTTGAGGTGGGGAAATCTGGTAATCAGCAAATCAAATGGTTTCTAGAATTTGTGAAGCTCTTCCCCAGAAACTGAAGCAACCACATTTTGAAAACCACTACAGCAAAACAATTAGGAGACTAAACAGAATTTCCCAAACGGATCACTTTCTTTCTAAAATTTATAAATACTCCCTATTCTGGAGGAATAATTGGACCCATGAAGCTTGGAAGGCTGATTTTAGAGCTGGAAAGTTTTGTGTTTAAATATCTGTTACCTTCTTCTGAGAAGGAAAACTTGTACTTGGCTTGTGATTCTGTTCCACCATCTTTGAGATAAACTTCATTTGACTTATCAGGTCAATCCTTAGCTTTTTGAGTTGTCAAATTATTTGGAATTAGTTCTTTTATTTTTAAAGCATCAACTATTAGACTTAACTTGGAAGTCCAACAAACTTGTCTCTTGTGTGCTTTGGTTTCCCCCATTTCTAATCTCTCCTCAACCTGAGGTGTTAATTACAATTCTAGCTCTGCAATTAATGGGGCAGTTACTTAACATCTTAGGATTCAATTTTCTCTTCTATAAAATAAGCAGTCATTGGACTGAGATGATCAATAAGGCCTTTTTAGTTGCTAACAATTGACAATTACATGAGGTTTGTTCCTCCACAGCCATACAGCCATGTCACAGTGCCCTACCATCACACGGGCCACCCTTCTCTTGGACTCCAATATACCTGACCCTGGAGCTGTACAACACAGTGGCCCTACATGCAGTGGTTTGAGAGGTGTGTCCAGGTTTCACCTCAGCCTTAAAAAATCTTTCCTTCTCAGATGCTTTGAAATGTTGCCACTGGAGACCCAAGTTTAAATATTATTCTCTCCAGTACAATTCTTGGACAGATAACACATTAAATCATTAACAAGTCCTGTGAATTGTTTTTATTTCTCCCATGACAGGAAGACCCTGGAAAGTGGGAGGGCTCTGGGTAGATGGGGAGGTGGTGGTCGTGAGGGAGGGAGCCTCAGCCAAGGCTTTTGAGGCAGAAGTAATGAAATTCAACTCTTGGGTCAATTTATAAGTTGTGTGACTGTGGGTTAATTAATTGAGCATTGGGTCTCAGTTTCTATATCTATCAGGTTGTAGTATTTACCTGTGGAGGGCTGTCATGAAGACTGAATTCAATATTGTGTAAGCATCTAGTGTACAATAGGCACTCACTAAATGGAGCTATTACCTATGACTTCATAATTTTACCCACAGCTAGATCTGCAATTAAGTGTTCTGATCACCTAGTTGATAACAAAACTCAAATAGAAGCTCTGGTATTCAAGGGATAAGCAGACATACCTTCCCGCTTGAAGAACAACTTTTTATTTCATAACCCCTCTGTGCCTGTGGCACAGTGAGGCTCAGATGCCAAGAAGCGCTTGTTCTCTGATCGTCCTTACGCTCTCTCCAATACCTATGAGTTGTTTGGCACATATTTTGAAACGTGAAAATGGGATGGCACTTCTAAACAGTAAAATCATTATGTTAAAAGCTCAAATTACTTTCTTCCATTTGAATGTGAACTCCAGTGCTGGAGATAATCTTTGTTTTTGTTAGGGAGTGGGTTTTCTCTGTCTCCCCCCCTTTTTTTAATCTGTCTTCCATTAGAAAAGTATTTTTTGATTGCTTGCACGGTTTATTTTGTGGAAATAAGAGTCTATTGTTCTATCAGGGGAAAAAAACATCCACCACATAACCATTTAGGACAAGGAGAAGGAAGGAAGGAAGGTATTTTGGAGAAAAATAATTCCTTTCCCATATTTCTCTTGAGTTGTGTATCTTGGAACTAGTTTTCCATTATAAGAAACTTCTCTTTTGTTTGTGAAAAAAAAATCTCTAAGAAGTCAAAACCCATAGGATTTGTTCTTTTTTCCAGCTAATTTTCAAGCAAGATGCAAAACTGCCATTAAGAATCTCTGTTCCCTGTCCAGTCCAATTTAAAAATATTTCTTTAGAAGTTACAAAAGATTTCAAAAACACGTTAAAGGACTCTTCTTGAAAAGTTGACTCCCTTTCGGAACTTGAAAATCGGATTTTTAAAAAGTGTTTCTGAGCTGTCTCTGAAATTTCTTCTTGAATAATAGCATTATACTGTCTTCCTAGCAAGGAGTGGTTTGATCTTGTTCTCCAGCAGTTTGATGATGGATTTATGATCTAGTCAGACAGTGCACCCGAATTGGGGGTTTTATTCACAGCTTTCATTTTAGTTCATCATATAGATTATGGAGTTAGATTCTTTTTTAATGGAGATTATTTAATTTTCTCCATCTAGAAATATTTTCACTGAGGCATATTTAACAATTTTCCTGTATATATCTCAGGTGTGTTCGTGTTTTTCTTCTGCAAATAGATGATAAGTTCCACTTAACTCGAGGACCCTAAATAATATTCTTTGGAATTTCCTATGGTGCTTGCTCCCTTCGTAGCTGTTTCGTAAATACTATATAGTAGCCCATTTATTGATTGATTATCTGTAAGTGCAATCTGTAATCCATTAGAAAATTAGAAAGAAGGGCGAGGCTCTCTATACTCAACTCAGCTAACAAGGAAGAATTTCTGAAGCAAAATATCCATGTATTTCTCTACCCCTGTTACACACTGCTTCCCTCCTAATTATGTAAGAACTACAAAATTAAAAGGAAATGAAGATGACAGAGTTCAGTTCAGACTAATATTTTGAATGATTGAGAAAGATCTCAGATCTTCTTGTGTTGGATCTGCTGATTGTAGCTTCATTTCATTCGCATTAAGCCAGCAAAGAGACATAGCATTTGGGTAATTTACAGTAATACTTTCCTCTATTGAAAGAGGTAACCAAGAATTGGCTGCGTTTATATTTCACTGTATTTCGTTGAATTCTCTTTTAATAGAAGAATGCAATCAGGCATATTTATTAAGGTTAATTTGTGAGAGGGCATCAGCATTCATCTAATTGATCTAATCGATCTCCAAGGCTCAGAGAGTTCATGTGACCTTTTTTTTTGAGACAGCATCTTGCTCTGTCGCCCAGGCTGGAATGCAGTGATGCCATCTCAGCTCACTGCAATCTCTGCCTCTCAGGTTCAAGCAATTCTCCTGCCTCAGCCTTCGAACAGCTGAGACTATAGGCATGAGCCACCACAACTGGCTGTTGTTTGTATTTTTAGTAGAAACAGGGTTTCACCATGTTGGCCAGGCTAGATAAACAGGACTAGATTCTTTGTTTTCAGTCATCCCTTGGTATCCACAGGGGACTGGCTCCAGGATTCTCTGCAGATATCAAAATCCACAGATGCTCAAGTCCCTGATATAAAATGATGTAGTATTTGTATATAACCTAATACACTTTCTGAATACTTTATTTTTGAGATAAGGTTTAGCTCTGTTGTCCAGGCTGGAGTACAGCGGTGCAATCATAGCTCATAGCAGTCTTGAATTCCTGGGCTCAGGCACTCCTCCTGCCTTAGCCTCTCTAGTGTCTAGGACCATAGGTTCCTGCCCCCACACCTGGCTTATACATATATTGCCGAGACAAGGTTTCGCTTTGTTGCCCAAGCTGGTTTTGAACTCCTGGCTTTAAGAGGTGTTATGACTTCAGCCTTTGAAAGTACTGAAGACACACACTGGGACAACAGGTGTGGGCCACTGGGCTCAGCCTGTCTCTCATATACTTTAAATAATCTCTAGGTTACTTAACATACCTGATACAAATGCCTACATATCAGTTTGTTCATGTGGATTCAGTATAGTACTTGGTGCATGGTGAATTCAAGTTTTGCTTTCTGGAACTTTGTGGAACAACCTCCCTTCCATCAAATACTTTCAATCCGTGGTTGGCTGAATCCATGGATGAGGAACCCACCTATAGAAGGGCTGACCATAGTTCCCCTCCCACCTTACTTCAACACTTTTCTTTAATAAATAATAAAAACCAGCTTAAATTTTTTTTGCTGTGATTTTTTCCTTTTTATTCTGATCCATGTTGCTTACTTATAAAACTATGTGATGATAATGAAAAGATTTCCCATTTTCACCTGTAACTCTTACAGAATTTAATGTTGAAAGTTAGATAAAAATGTGAGGTACTTTAGGCTACTTAGCAGAAATGTGCATATTCTTGAGATTAAAAAAAAAAGAAAAAGGACAATCATGGAGAAAAGTCAGAGAGTGAATATCTACCTCCTTTTTTTTTCCAGTCACATCATGTTTATAAATTTAAATGTGTCTTAACAATGAACACACGATTTTAAGGAGATATATTAAAAAAAATAGCTCTGATGAAGCCAAATAACACAGGCTTGTTATTGTTCCCGTCACCGCAGTTTGAAAGGTGTGGCAGGAGAAAGCGAACAGAGAATCTCAGATGAAACACAATATTGATATTTGGCATGCTCAGATGGTTTTGCACCCAAAGATATGAAATCATTTTACCCACAGTCATTACGCCTCCCCACTAGGGCCAGCCCTTGGTACCGCCAGGCAGTCCTTGGAGGTTGACTTTGGCATCTCCAGACTTCCCATGCTGTACCCCTTTTCCTTTTCGATGCCGCTCTCATGATTCCTTAGAGTTGGTTTAATGATTACCTGCCATAAAGCACTTGCCATTGACTTAAAAAAGCAGATTCCCAGGTACCACGCTGATCTACTGAATCAGACTATCTGTGTGTGGAGTCTAGCAATCTGCATTTTAAACAGATTTATGACCTGTACATTGAGCTTTGGAAACTATTGACCTGGCCGGGCATGGTGGCTCACGCCTGTAATCCTAACACTTTGGGAGACTGAGGTGGAGGGATTGCTTGAGCCCAGGAGATCAAGGCTGCAGTGAGCCATGCTTGCACCACTGTGCTACAGCCTGGGCAACAGAGCAAGATCCTGTCTCAAAAACAGAACAAAACAAAAAAGTCCTGAGCTAGTAATAACCAATCCAGCCTCCCAGAGATTTGTGTTTTTCTATCTGATGAATCCACTCTTTTGAAGTATACAGAGCAGATGTGATGTAATATAAGTGCTCACCAATGATATAAGAAAAACTTCTCTTTGTTTTTTCTTTTAATCAAAAAAAAAATTTTTTTTCTATGTAGGGTCTCATGCCATTGCCCAGGCTGGAGTATAGTGGTGCTATCATGGCTCACTGAAGCCTCCACTTCTGGGGGTCGAGATAGTCCCACCTCAGCCTCCTGAGTAGCTAGGACTGCAGGCATGTACCACCATGCCTGGTTAATTTCTTAAAATTTTTATAGAGATGAGGTCTCACTATATTTCCTGGGCTATTTTTGAACTTCTAAGCTCATGTGATTCTCCTGCCTCAGCCTCCCAAAATGCTATGATTACAGTCATGAGCCACTGTGCCTAGCCAATATATATATATTTTTTATAATTAATTTTTTTTTTATAGAGACAGGGTTTTGCTATGTTGCCCAGGCTGGTCTCAAACTCCTGGTCTCAAGTGATTCTCCTATCTTGGCCTCCCAAAGTGCTGGGATTACAGGTGTAAGCCACCATGCCCTGCCCAGAATATACTCTCTTTACTGGTGCTGTAATACCTGCTAAGCTCAAAGCAAATTCTGTTAATTGAGTACATCCCAAGTCTCATTTTTAAATATTTGAGCTTAAATATTTGAGCTCAATTTTGTTTACAGTTATTGTCTTTTTCCCTCCATTCAAATTAGCTTTCTTTTCAAATAATTTTATGGCAAAACTCTAATATACCCCTCTCAATTTATAATTCTCTTGATTGTTGTACAAATTTTATGCCGTAAAACCATAGGTCTTCTCAATTTCTTTTTACCTCTGTATAAAGTATTAATTCATTCAATAAGAAAGAAGCTCTATCAAAATATGTTCACCAGAAAGGTAAGACAGTCTAGAACACAGTTACAAAATTTCACAGTCAGGTCTTATATAAGAAATGGGGTCATCACTTAATATATTCATTTTCTCCTTGCATTTGTAGGTATCAGATTCAATGCCTTCGTATTTATAAGCTTTATTTCAATCTTTGAAATTTGTGAAAAGCCTAAAAATTTGAAGATTTTTTGGTTCTTCACTGATTGACTGTTTTGTTTAAAGACTTTCTGCTGATTCCAAAGAAAATAAAACCACAATTTAAAGGGTTCATTTACAAAAAGCACAATACCATTGTAGGACACTTTTACTTACAAAGTAATCTTTCAAAAAATACTTCTAAACTCCAGTTATGTCAGGCAGTAAAGAAATAATTTACTGCTACGCTGAAATATTTTAAATATTTAATTATTTAGTAGTCCAGTTACTTTCAGTAAATAAAAAAAGTCTCCATTATGATCAGTATACTATTACACACTTTTTAATGTAATTTTGGTACTCAAAGGAGTGACCGTAGTCTCCCTCTCTCTCTTTCTCTCTTTTTTGAGACAGAGTCTGGCTCTCTCGGGCTCTTGTTGCCCAGGCTGGAATGCAAAGGTTGCAGTGGCTTGATCTCAGCTCACTGCAACCTTTGCCTTCTGGGTTCAAGCAATTCTCCTGCCTCACTCTCTTGAATAGCTGCGATTACAGGCATGCACCACCATGCCCAGCTAATTTTTGTATTTTTAGTAGAGACAGGGTTTCATCATGTTGGCCCTCTGGTCTTGAACTCCTGACCTCATATGATCAGCTCACCTCAGCCTCCCAAAGTGCTGGGATTATAGGTATGAGGTACCATGCCCAGCCATAGAACACTCTTTTTAATCATGAGACTATGCTCCACCAAAATTTGTTTATAATCACAAAAACAAATAATTTGATTTTTAATGTTGAACTTTAACTGAATTTGCAATAGCACTTGTAATGATGTCAAGTAGTTCATCCTTTACAGAATGACCCTCTAAAAATGTTACTATATTATATAGAATGCACTAAATAACTAAACCATTAATGGAATTAACTTATTTTATTTTTTTGTTTTTTTTAATTAATTTATTTTTTATTTTTTATTTTTATTTTTTTTATACAGAGTTTCCCTCTGTCACCCAGGCTGGAGTATACTGGCATGATCTCAGCTTACTGCAACCTCCGCCTCCCGGGTTCAAGTGATTCTTGTACCTCAGCTTCTTGAGTAGCTGGAATTACAGACATGCACCACCATGCCCAGCTAATTTTTTGTATTTTTAGTAGAGAGGGGGTTTTGCTATGTTGGCCAGGCTAGTCTAGAAATACTGGCTTCAAGTGATCCACCCGCCTCAGTTCCCAAAGTACTGGGATTACAGACGTGAGCCACCATGTTCAGCCCTAACTTATTTGACTTTTTAATGTGGAGTATCTAATAGAATTGATATAAAACAAGGATCATTTTAATGTTTGCAAAACTCTTGCTAATAAAATCAACACATTACTAGCTATCACTTTCCTTTTTACAAATGTAAAAGAAAACTTGGAATGAAAATGGGCAAAATTTATTTATAAGAACATTCGATCAAAATGAAAAGTCGTGCCTCATAGAAATGATATGCAGATTCATCTTCTATAGGTAAAGAGTTGAAATTGTTTTGGGGCATAGTCTTTTAAAAGTCATTGTTTAACTCTGCAATGGATGCTGATTTTTTTCACTTATGTATCTTCTGTTTTAGGCCCCCATGATAGATGTTAATGACAACAAACATTTTGTGAAATTTACATTCTGTGTTAATGTCAACAAACATTCTTTACTAGGTGTTTTCTGAAAAATGAAAATTCAGAACTTAATTTTTCATTGAACGTGGCATTTTCATTATTTAGTTCATTGTTACTAAAAGAGTTTATTAGGAATTAGACAGGACTTTATCAAACAATAAAATAAATAAGTGTATGCTCTTTCGATGCTTTGAGATAGGACTACTCTGTTTTCATTCCTTTATGTATTTCAGCTATATCTAGTCTATGATTTCTCACATTCCTTGACAACACTGCCATTTGGAGACCTGGTAACTTTGTGATTCTCTTAGCTCATGGTGTAGGCCACAGATGAACTGGCTGGTCCATCAAAGCCTAGCAGGGCAGCAGCTCTACCTGGAAGGAGAAGGAGTTAGTTGTCCTTAGCAACTCATGTGTGAGCATCTTTGTTTTACCAGCCAGCAAATGGTATGTGGTTCCTGAAGGCAAGGTGGTACTTGCATTCCTTGACAAAAGAGTCAAGGAAAAAAAGATGAGTTATCACTTCCATCTTTCAGATTTTACAAGAGTTAAAGTGAAAATTCTGTTCACTGAGCATCTGGCTCACATTCTACAAGCTGGGCCTTTGACAGTTAGTTGCTTAATGTACAAAATGAGAGGTTGATCACAGCCATTTAATCATTGCATCTATTACTAGAGGACATTACCTCATTCTAACGAGTGAAGAAACCTGGGACAAAGGCTAAACCAGACAGTACACCAGGACAACAGGTATAAAACGGGAATGTTCTGAGGAAACTGGTACCTCTGGTCACCTTAGTCATGAAAAGAAGCAGCGATATGGAGCTGTAACTAAAAAAAGATGTAGGGTCAAGGCAATGTGTATATTTTCTTGTTTTTAAGATGACAGAGCTAAGGAATACCCTGAATGTTACAGGATTTAGGAAAAAATTCATTTAATGCAGACTAGAACCTTCAAGAAGAACTTTTCTGGCAGATACCATCCTTGAACTAGTTTTGAAGAATAGAAGAGTAGCTACCTGAGGAAAGTCTGAGGATGGATCATTACAGTGGAGGGACCAGCTAATAAGGACATGTTAAATGCAGTGAAACCCTAAGAATAGAAGCTCACCTCTGGGAGAATGTACATGGAGGAGCAGAGAAATGGATCAGTGGAAGACTCCTGAGATATGTAATGGTAGAGAAGAAAAAAAAGAATTAGCTAGGCAGTCAAAGTCAGAAAGGCATGGCGTCACTGAAGCCAAAGGGATTCCGAATGGGAGAGAATGGTCCACGGAGTCAAGTGCAGTAGAAGGGCAGGAATGTGTGGCATTACCTGCAAGGAGTAGGAGACAGCATCAGATGTGAACACGTGCTAACAGAAGTACAGACTGTGACGCTTGGCTGCAAAAGATAAGGAGAAAATAAGACATCCATCAGCAGAGGGTACATGATCCTGGGACAGTGCCATTGCTGTTGCTTCAGGATGAGAGGCTTCAGTCTACTTTTACACAGAGGGAAAGGATTAAGTAGAAACAGACAAGTTCAAGAAGTAAGAGAGGAGATACGGCTAGAGAGAAGCTTCAAAGGAGACCGTAAGGGATGACAAGGGCCAGTGAGGAGGGCTGTTTTTGAACTTGATGAAATTGCCATTTGCAATTATAAGTTTATTTAAATGTTTACTTATTTGTCATTTTTGTCACTGATTACAGAGTAAGCTCAGGAGAACTGCTCCTTCTGTTTTATTTAATCCTTATGTATTTAGTGCTTAGTGTACTTGTTAAGGGCTCAGATGATTTTTGCAAATGAATCAGGTGAATTTAAAAAGGAGACTTCAAAATATTGGCTGGGACAGTCCAACAAAAATTATAATAAATATAAGCATACCATATAAATAGTAAAGTATACTATGATCTTTAGTGATTATTTTTATTCACAGACCAGTATTACACAGACTGTAATTCAATCTAAGGAGGCTGAGATTATGCCCTCAAAATATATATATACACATTATTCTTTCTAATTATTTCAGTAACTGCATGCTAAAGGAGTGGTACTGTGTTTACTGATGAGAAAAGTCAGCAGTTTGCCTGAGACAATCTCAAACCCAGTAGGTAGTAAGGTAAGATTTGAACCCCATTTGGTTGGCTTTCAAAGTCTGGATTTACATTCTCCCACAGATGCTTTGTAGGTTCATAGTTTTCAGTTATTTCTGGACATATTGATGTTTATTTGTACTATGAAGTATTTTTCACGTGACTGACAATTGGCTGAAATGCACACTGGAATGTAAACCCCGTAAGGGCAGGGATTTTTGTGTGTGTTAGTTTTATTCCCTGCATGTGCAGTCATTTGTAGGCATCCAAGGGGAATTGGTTCTAACACACTGTTGGATACCAAAATCTGTGAATGCTCAAGTCCCTGGAAAAATGGCATTGTATTTGTACATAACCTACGTTTACCCTCCTATATGCTTTAAATCACCTCTAGATTACTTACAACACCAAATACAATGTAAGTGCTATGTAAATAGTGGTTATATTGTATTGTTTAGGGAATAACGACAAGAAACAAAGTCTGGGTATGTTCAGTATATGCTCAGTACAGACAACCAACCAATTAAAGAAATATTTTTGGTCCATGGTTGGTTGAATCCACAAATGCAGAACCCACAGATACAGAGGGCTGGCTGTACTCCTAGCATCTGGAGTGATATCTGTGTCATGGTAACTGCTTAACAAATATTTGTTGAGTTGGCATAAGAATGAATAAAATATTCCTGAAGGAGATCCCTTCTTCTAGGTTAAGTTTTGAAGTCTGTCGACATATATGCTTCTGGGGTGGTACTAGTTTCCATGCTTGCTGTTCATTGAATACATAAAGAATGTCAGGGTAGGGAGGAGACGAAAATTTGAGGAGAGGGTAGAAGGACACTGAAATGTGAATGAGCATGGTTTGGTGGATACAGTGGTTAATTTTATGTATCAGCTTGCCTGGGCCATGTGGTGCCCAGATATCTGATGAAACATTATTTCTGTGAGGGTGTTTCTGGAAGAGATTAGCATTTGAATTTGTGAATTGAATAAAGCTGATGGCCCTTCCCAAGGTAGATGGGCATCATCCAATTCATTAAAGTCCTGAAGAGAACAAAAGGCAGAGGAAGGTTGTCTCCCTCCATCTGACTGCTTCAGCTGGGACATCGATTTTTGCTGCCATCAGTGTTCTTGGTTTTCAGGCCTTCAGACTCAGATTGGAATTGACGCTATCAGTTCTCTGGCTCTCAGGCCTTCAAATCATACCAGTTAAGGAAGGTTTTCCTCTTCCTTCCTTAATTGGGGAAGATGGTGGGACTTCTCAGCTTCCTTAATTATAAGAGCCAATACCTTGTAATATCTATAATTTATCTGTCTATCTATCTACCTATTATCTACCTACCTACCTACCTCCCTCTCTCAGTTCTGTTTCTATCTACCTACCTACCTATCTATCTATCTATCTCAGTTCTGTTTCTCTGAAGAACCCTGACTAATACAGAGGAGTTCATCTACTCTGAAGTTTGGCCAAGGCCCAGCATGCACTCCTGGTCTTGTGGTAGCTTGTCACTAACCATGCTAGTGAGATTTTAACTATGGTTGTTTGAAAATGGTTGGCTAATACTAATCTCCTATCCAATTTGTACAAACATGGTTACTTAATAAACTTCAAGTTGTAATTCTCACTGTAATAGTTACGATGTTTATTTATAAATTAAACAAATTAATATTTCAAATAAATGATAGTAACCAATATATAGAAACCTGTCATGTATTTATATCAGCATAAGACAGTTGAATATTTACAATGATTCTTCTGATCATTTGACAAATATTTATTTAACATCTTCTGTGGGCCAAGTACTACCTTTAATGAGAAGCACATTACTATGCTATTGCTTGTAGACATAGAGAATGTTTTATCTAAAATGGCTTTCAAACACAGTAACTAGAAACTAATTACTGGTGCAGATTATTTGAAGCTAATCGAATTTAGTTTAAATGCAATCTATCTGTGCTACCTTGTTCACCAACTAACAAATGACTGTATTAGTGTGGGAATTCACTCAGACACTCACAGTTGGCATAGAGGTTATTTTATTTTTATTATTATTATTTTTGAGATGGAGTTTTACTCTGTCGCTGGAGCGCAATGGCATGATCTTGGCTCACTGCAACCTCTGCCTCGAGGATATAAGTGATTCTCCTGCCTCAGCCTCCCAAGTAGTTGGGATTACAGGTGTCTGGCACCATGCCCAGCTAATTTTTTGTATTTTTAGTAGAGACAGGGTTTCATTGTGTTGGCCAGACTGGTCTCAAACTCCTGACTTCAAGCAATCCACCTGCCTTGGCCTCCCAAAGTGCTGGGATTACAGGCGTGAGCCAATGCTCCTGGCCAAGATTATTTTAAATGAGAACATTTGAGCTACAGATGATGCAGGAAGAAGCTCACCTGAATGTTCCTTTATCTGACTGAGCAGAGCCTCCCAAAACTACAGCCGCCATGAATCTCTCTCCACAGTTCTTCCAATTCAGCTGCTGTGAAGACAGACTGCCCTTTCCCAATGATATCAAAAGCACCTCTTTCCCATGAAGGCCTTAAAGATCACCCTTTTCTTTCTTTCTTTTTTTTTTTAAGATGGAGTTTCGCTCTTATCACCCAGGCTGTAGTGCAATGGTGTGATCTCGGCTCACTGCAGCCTCTACCTCCCAGGTTCACGTGATTCTCCTGTCTCAGCCTTCTAAGTAGCTGGGATTACAGGTGCCTGCCACCATGCCTAGCTATTTTTTAAATTTATTTTTATTTTTAGTTGAGATGGGGTTTCACCGTGTTCAACAGGCTGCTCTCAAACTCCTGACCTTAGGTGATCCACCCACCTCGTCCTCCGAAAGTGCTGGGATTACAGGCATGAGCCACCACACCTGGCCAAAACCACCCTTTTCTTAAATTGATATACAAAAATCTTTACTCTGCATTATTCTGTGAGTTACTCATTGCTAAGTAACTCCCACATGCACATGTAAATAAACCTTGTCTTTTCTCCTGTTAATCTAGTCCCAGTGAATTTGCAGGCCCCCAAGCATTAGACCCAGTGGTAGAGGAAAAGGTTTTCCTCCCAACATTAGCATATTCTTGCTTGGTGATTCATAGTAACTGTAGGATTTTTAACAATATAGTGTGGTAATTCCAAGTTATCCTTAACATTTACAACTTTCACCGGTGGTTGTAGATGAGAAAACATCCCAGAACATAGTGTTTAACACCATCTGGGCTTGAATATTGACTGATCCATTCACTAGCTTTGTAACCTTGAGCAAACAAATTAATCTTTCTGTGCCTCAGTTTTTTTCACCCATAAAATGAGCATAAAGATAGTACTTATTTCATGGACTGGCTAACAGGATCAAATAAGTGTAAAGCACTTAGAATTGAAGTAGGTTTATAGCAAGGGCTCAATTAACTATTATTGTGAGATCTCCATAGGGCCAGGGAAGGGTGTTTTAAGCACACTCCATTCTGAAACTCTCTAAACACCAGTTGTCCCCTGCTTTAGAATTACATTAAGATGCTTCTAGGTCTACGGAAACATTTCTGAATTGATGTTACTGTTGTGCCATAGAATGTTGTTTTTTTCAGGACACTCATGTGCAATATCTCCTTAACTCCTCTCTGCCCTGTTTGCCCATAACCCAAGGATAAAGCTACTAAGTAGCTCAAAAATATTTCTTAATTGGAGAACATATAATGAAAGAATGATGTTTTTTATTTTTCAAAGTAGTTTATAATTTCTGAATATTTTGGGATCACTATGGAAACTTGTAAGATTTTGGACCTTCATAACCACCTAAATGCCAGGACACTTTGAAAGGTTTATTAGTAATGCAAGTGTGAAGCCACCAGTGCTGTAAATAATTACAATAATGAAAACAATTACACTCACTAAATGACTCTTGCAGCCTCTTCAGTTTTCCAGAGCTTGGCTTTGACAAGTTAGAAAGGTGGAAGAAAAGAAAGACAGAATAATCTGTTTCTAAGTGTACAGAGTTTTGCTAATCTTGCTTATCTGAAGTCACAGTCAACACTCATACAGTTTTCCTAGTGATAATAATGGTTATCATGTATTGGTTCCTTACCAAATCCTTGCCAATCTTTTTATAGATATTGTCTCATCTGACCTTTAATACATTCAGTAAGATACCTGGTATTAGTTCTGATGAACAGGTGAGGAAACTGAGCATTTTAAGGTTACATTCATGTGTCTAGTAAGTGCTGGTGGTTCTGTTAGAAGCCACCTAGGTGTGTGTAACTCTAAAGCTAGACTTCTTAACCATCATATTGAATAACACCTGTGGTTATAGTGTTCTTTCAGCATTTAGATAGCTTCTGTAGTTCATCTACAGATAGACTACACTTGGAGCCATATTTATGCAACAAAAATGTTAAAAATGGGTATAAATATATGCCTGTATAAGGAATGTAAATATACACTAATAATACAAACAGCTTCACAAAACTCCTTTGTCTTGGCAAATGCAAGATTTTTAAATTTCTCCTTCTTCTTTTCATTCTCCTCCTTCTTCCTATTCCAATTACTACAACTACAATTCTCCTCTTCCTCCTTCTCCTTTTATTTTTTATTTTTATTTTTAACACGGAGTCTTGCTCTGTCACCCAGGCTGGAGTGCAGTGGCACACGTGCAGTGGCACACTCACAGCTCACTGCAGTCTTAGCCTCCTGGGCTCAAGCTCTTCTCCCACCTCAACCTCCCAAGTAGCTGAGACTACCCATGGGGCACCACCATGCTTGGCTAATTTTTTTTTTTTTCTTTTTTTTAAGAGATGGGGTCTTGCTATGTCTCCAGGCTCATCTCAAACTTCTGGGCTCAAGCAATCATCTGGCCTTGGCCTCCCAAAGTGTTGGAATGATAGGCATGAGCCATCATGCCTAGCTCTTTCTTCTTTTTCTTTCTTTCTTTTGAACCACTCCACAAAAAGACTAGAAGGCCACGAAGAGAGAATATCAGTTTGGTTTCAGAGGCTGACCAGATGATATGCAAAGGAATAACTTGCAAAAGCAAAAACGCTTTCAACTGCCCTGATGTTCCCGTGCTTTGCCTTGCCAGCATTCATAGTTACCTGCGTCTTTCTTCTAAAAACCTCATAGGCTTGTCATAGAGTTGTGACTCAAATATACCCAAATATATTGAAGGGAGAGTGATTAATTTAGGTCTTGCTTATTTGGTGCTTACTTGCTTCTTTTTCCTGTGATGAGCATGAGTTTTCTGAGTCAGCGAGTGTGTCCCTCTTTAGTAGGTGGGTGACCTGGCACTTCTCTTTGCTGAATCAGAGGATGCTGCACGCTCACGTTTCCTCTGGGCTGAGTGAATACATGAAACTCTGTCATGCATACTTCTTATTCATGCAACACATCAGGTAACAATCAGCAGCAAATGTTAATTCCCAGGGAATGCCAGTAGGACGACTCACGCAGAGGAGATAGTTTGTGATAAAGAATCATCTACTGCTAAAGGCTTGTATTCCCCTTCTAAGCTTGTTTTATGTTTAAATATTGCTTATGTGGAGAAAAGCTAGCAATATTTTGAGGGTTTTTTTTTTTTTTTTTTTAATTAGAGGTGATTCTAATAGGATCAGCAGAAATGGTGATTCTAATATGATCAGCAGAAATCATGAATGACTAATTTGGGTTCTGCTTGTTACAAAAACATCTGGGTGATTTCTTTTTCTGATCAGCACATTTGATTGTGGGTATTCCAGAAAATTCTGATTTTTACATTTTAATGCTCTTGGTAGATATTTATTTAGTGCTTATTGCAGGCAAAACTTTGTAGTAGACACCAGGAGGGAAGATTATTGGAAGAAAAGAGGAAAGAGAGACAAAGATGACTCAAACAGAGACTCAGACCTCAGGAAGGAGGCATCGCATACACACATTATCAGAAGGGGGAGGTGGTTAGTCTCTGATAGGGGATAAACGTGATAGAAACTGCCTTACAGTTTCCCAACAGGAATCCTACGGCTAGAACTGCCGGTATATCTAGTGTTAGCAACATCCTTTTAGATCTTTTGATTCCAATGTCCACGCAAACCTCACATTTCCTTCATCCCACACCTGGATTAACATTATCTAAGTTAACTGGAACTAACAGAACATCTTTTTTTTTTTTTTTTTTGAGACGGAGTTTTGCTCTTGTTACCCAGGCTGGAGTGCAATGGCGTGATCTCGGCTCACCGCAACCTCCGCCTCCTGGGTTCAGGCAATTCTCCTGCCTCAGCCTCCTGAGTAGCTGGGATTACAGGCACGCGCCACCATGCCCAGCTAATTTTTTGTATTTTCAGTAGAGACGGGGTTTCACCACGTTGACCAGGATGGTCTCGATCTCTTGACCTTGTGATCCACCCGCTGCGGCCTCCCAAAGTGTTGGGATTACAGGCGTGAGCCACCGTGCCCGGCCCCTAATAGAACATCTTATGAAGAAGAGGAAGAAATTACTGCCAAGCAACTTAAAGTTTTTCTATTCTTTAATATTAGAACTATGCTAGTGTGCTTTCAATTCTGAACAATGTCTTCTTAAGTCCTCTCTTCCCTCTTCACCCATAACCCAAGGATAAAGCTACTAAGTAGCTCAATAAAAATATTCCTTAATTGGAGAACATAGAATGAAAGAATGATCATCATAAAGAAGAAGGGAGGAGGAAATAATTTTTCCAGGAGAATGTTAAATACATTTTCATAGACTCTTAGAATCAAGAGGAAGCTTAAAGATTGACTTGAATATTCTTCCAATAGAAATTCCCTCTGTCCAGTCCCTGCTAGTTGCTCTAGTTGTTCCAAAAGTTACACATCCTTCAAGTGATTTTTGGCTGACTACTTTTGGGATTCCCACCACATCAAGGCTTAGTCGTTATTTTATTTTATTTTTTTAGTTGCAAGTGACAAAATGTTGATTCAGTATAGTTTAAACAAAAATAGGAATCTGTTGCTTTATATAAGTGGGTAGACATAGCTGAACCCAGGAATTTAGATTGTCATTAAGCATCTTGTCTTTATTTTTCTCTGAGTGGGTTCCATCTTAGGCACCTTCTTCTCATGTTGTAGTAATATCAGCTACCAGCAGATACAGGTTTATGTCATCTCTTCAAATGGGATTGTAGTGAAAAGTCTCTTTCTTAAAAGAACTTGGAGGAAAAAATCCCAGGGAAAGCTCTGATTGGCTCAGCTTGGGGCATGTGTTGACGCTGGCTAGCATGATGGGTTTGGCCACTCCTACTTGAACTGTATGAACTTATAATGGGACAGAGTAGTTTTCCAAGGGTTGTTTGGTATCTAAACACATATACATTTACCATATATTTCTTATTTATTTATGAGACAGTGTCTCATTCTGTTGTCCAAGATGGAGTGCAATGGTGTGATATCTTCACTGTAGCCTCTACCTCCTGGGTTCAAGCAATTCTTCTGCTTCACCCTCACATGTAGCGGGGACTACAGGTACCCAACAACATGCCTGGCTCATTTTTTTTTGTATTTTTAGAAGAGACGGGGTTTCACCATGTTGACTAAGTTGATCTCAAACTCCTGGATTCAAGTGATCCACCTGACTTAGCCCCCAAAGTGCTGGGATTTAAAGACGTGAGTCACTGTGCCTGGCTCTTTTCCATGTATTTCTAGCTATCATACATGCCCCAAATGGAATTCTTCATCTCTCCTCCTTCAGTCGCCTTTATTCTTTTCTCAGGGAATGGTTATGCTGTCTATCTACCTAGCTTACCAAACCAGCACACTTGAAAACATCCTAGAGTCTCATTTTCTTAACATCCATAATCAATCACCACATCTTTTCACTTTGACTTTAATATTTCTCAAATCCATATGCTTCCATCCAATCTGGTTGTACAATCTTTTTTTTTTTTTTTTTTTTTTAATTAAAAAAATAGAGACAGAGTCTTGCTTCGTTGCACAAGCTGGTTTCAAACTCCTGATCTCAAATGATCTTCCTGCCTCAGACTCCCGCAAACTGCTGGGATTACAGGTGTTTGCCACCATGCCCAGCCTGGTTGTAAAATCTTCATTCAGGTTCATCATCATCTCTGTATTCTGTAAGCCTCCTAACTGGTCTTCCTGGCTTTGATCTAAAGGGGTATTCTGCAAACTAAACACCTTCCTCTCTGGCAAACACATTGATCTCTTCAAAGTAAAATTCCAATTGTTTATAATCCATTTTAAATTACTTCAATAGCTTTTTATTTCCCTCAAGGTCAAGTGCAAAACTGTTTGCATATCTAAAAAGATCCTTCATGATTTCACCGCTGTATGTACCTAGTACCATAGAATAAAAATTTATTTTGGTTGTCACTTTTTCTTGGTGATAATTTAAAACGTTATTTTTATAATAATGGATTTATATAAAGTAGAGAGAAAAATCTTAATAATTTTAAGATAGAATAATTAGAGTAGATATGTGGCACTTACTGAGATCTAGCTGTCTTCTCTTCCTGGGCACTTGGATAGATTACACTTCTTGGCCCCTAAACTTGAATGCCTAGTTCTGGCTAATGATTTGTGAGCAGATTGTTTAATTGCTGGTGTGAGGCTTTCCAGAGCTCACTTCTTTTTGCCAAAGTGACTTGCAATATTTCAGACAGTGGCTTCTCCATCAGTTTGGGTATTGGAGTGCGGATGACATAAAGCAGATTCCCCAGTCATCTTGTAATCAACATGAGGTGGAGTGAGCAGACTTCTTCTCTTTTATGCAAATATTGGTATATCTCTTACTGCAGCATAACCTGCCCTATCCTGTCTGAGCAAAGTAGATCTATCCCCTCCAATTCCATGGAGGTAATTCCCTCTATTCTGTTGTTAGGAGTTGAAGTGCAGTTTGGGAAGCACTGCTTTGTAGCATCTAGCTTAGTGCAATATGTATATTAGTTGCTCAATTACTGTTCTTGGAAGAGAATTCATTCTATGTTGAATGATTTAAATGTGCTCTTTTTTTGAAGTTAGGAAGTTTTTTTTGGCTTTTCTGTAAAATGATCATAGAGAATGAATTATTAAAGTGTTCCATAACCCATTTTATGTCTATTTTTTCCTTCACAAAAGTACTATTTTTTGAAAACATATCATAATTCAAACATTTATTCTAATACTATTTAGAAGTATATGCCACATCCTTTTTCCAAGTTTATATTATAAATACCTGAGGAATTTTTAGCACATTTAAATATGTTTCCTTTCCTATGATAGAAATGGGATGTTGCCAACTCTATGAGAAGCACAAAGATAGATGCCAGCAAAAGTGTATATTACACATATATTATAGTGTCTGTGTTTAAAGTTAATCTTTTCCTGAACAGGTTTAAGAGACCTAAGTGAATGCTTGTAAATTTGAGTCAGCATTGGAGAGCAGTAAAAAAATAAGCAAGGAATGAGCATATTTCAACAAGATAGTCCTTTATTGCTGTAAAACTACTCCATGCCCACCCCACCCTAAATGTTATTGCAGTAGGCAACTGTAGGACTCATAAAGAACCGAAAACACTTAACATTGTATTACGGCAAACTTTGTGACTGACAATGCTGAGACAGGCTATGAAATTCCCCAGTGCTGGTCAAATTCTCTTTCTCTTTGAGTGAAGTTTCTCTGTTTAGGTTTGCATATATGTACCTAGAGAGTTGAACCTCCTCTACTGATTTTGGTTGCTATTTATTGTTTTATCCATTCATGGAATACAAATTCAATGTTTTTCAAGACTAATCTTTCTGTATCTCAAAGTATGACAAGAAGTCTACTCTGGGAAGCATAAACTCTGTTAAGATATTAGTATACTTATTTTTCATATTATTTAAATAGTCACATTTTTATAAATGCCTCTTAAAAGAGTGGTGCAGTGATTAAGATAAGTTCATACTGAGAAATGTCATGTTTAACCTTCAAATTTGACCTTTATATACAACCTCAATTACAGTCTTTATTTTTGAATGCTACTATTTGATTCATTTTATGACTAGACATTTGATTCAGGAGCAAAGCACTTATTTTTATTTATTTGTAGTATAATTAACTGCTTATTTCTCCAAAAAGTTTTCTCTACTTCATTATATCCATATACTGATTACTCAGATTAATTTTTATGCATGTGCTTTCCATTTCTATTCCTCTTTCTTTCCCACCACATATTTACACACCCAGCCCAAGTAATGGAAATAGAAATGATTTAAACCTAATTGTATTGGTGGTAAATTACGTATATACTATTAAGAGAATTTTATACTGGTGTCTCTTCAGGAAGCTTCCAGATTTTTTCAAATGCTTAAAGGCTCTATCTTTTTGTGACATAGTAAAGCCTCTTTTACAATAACCATCATCTCTTTCATCAAAATGGCCTCATAAAATTCCCTCAAGACCAGCACTATACGGTTTTCATCTCCTCCATTTCATAGACCCTAATACAGAAATTTCAAACATTTAAATAATCCAAAAAATTAAATTGATCAGAATATTTTACCTTTTTCTCATGGAGCTTGTTTAGGTGACACTAGTTTTAACATCTTAATAAATTAAAGCTTTAATTCACTAGTTTTAAAACTGAATTTCTGTAATCATAAGTTCTATAAGATCCATATTGTCATTGGTACTTGTCATCATTATTAATAACTCAAGATGCTGCTCATAGTGTCTAGAATTTAGTCAAAGTATAGTTCTTCTTTTGCAGCAGAATGTGAGGGCGTGAGAGTAGTTGACCCTGGGCGCAGGCAATAAGGGGTTACAATGTCTGTAGAGAACTTTAATCAACTGAAAGCCAGTCTACTTTTCATCATGGACATGTACTAGTATTCTAAATGATATCAGTGATAAATGACTTCTCTCCATTGTGATACACTACTCTAAAGCCTTCCCCTCATCCAGTGTGCTGCACTGATGCTTCAGACTATAACTTTTCAGACTAAATTGCTTATTAGTTTGTAGAGCTTAAGTACTTCAAAGCACATTTTATTTAAAAAAAAAAAAAGCATTTACAGACATTTGAATGAACTTAGATTTCAGAATTAAGTCATCTCAACAAAAGGAGCAGTTTTGACTTCATTTGGTGATGATAAAGAACAGCCATGTACTGTGATCCTGGGCTCTGAACACTGAAGTCTTTGGAGGTGGCCTATCTAGAGGTAACTTGGCCCTCAGAATGAAAAAAGGCTTTTCAGTATCTTTTCTGATTCCTACCCCAAACTTCTCTTCTGCATCTGTTTTACTGTGAATATAGGCAACTACAGTTGTCAATTAAAGATAAGCGAATTTCTGGCTAAAATTGGGAATCTGTTCGCAAAGAACACATGCTTGAGTAATTAAGATAACAATACATCATTATTATAGTTCTCATAATGTGTTTGCCTAGGACATTTCCACAAGTTATTCACAGTATGTGACTTGACTTCATTGAACACATTAAGCCAACAATCATAATAGTGCTCTTTTTCTCTCACAATTGCTCTGTCATTTATTATGCCTTGTAATAGTCTAAAAACAATATATAAAAACATAAAGCAACTGACAACAAGGTGATTGGAATACATTCACTCTGCATGTATTTAGAAAGGCAGTTTTTATAGTAAAAAGATATTGACTCTAGACCCACCATTTGCTACTTGTGTAGCAACTTTCAGCAAGCCAATTAACCCCTTAGAGCTCACATTTTCTCATCTGAACAGGGAGAATGATAGTAGATAATATAACCCTATGGTGGGGCTGTGGTGAAGTGCAAATGAATCATAAATATAAAATAACTTTGAGAATTCTAAAGCAGAGTTGGCAAACTCAAAAGTCTACAGGGAACAACAGACAACACAAACATCTGAATCAGGCTCAGTGTAACCATAAGGGCAGGGGAACTTATGTTTGGCCTAGAGAGAGTGGACCATGACTTAAAGCCATTCAAATGTGCTTATTTATTTTGTAAAATGTTCCAGTCCAATAAGGCAGTCTGAGTATCACTGATTGTGACACCAGTTCAAAAAACTCTTTTACAGATATAAGAGTTATATTTATGGAATGTATACTATGCCCATTTCCTGAAATAAAAGAAGAAATTAGCATCAAACTTGCTTATGCAGCAGCAGGATGAATTTAGATTAATATTATGGAAAACTTCACAAATGATTCAGAATTATATTATCCATATTATCCAATACAGTAATAGAGTTCCCATACGTCTATGCTGGCAGAAAGCCCTCTATTTTGCTCCTGAGCCCTCCCCTACCACCCAAACAACAATCTAAGATCCCTGAGAGGTACTCTGCATAGATCAGGGGTTAGGAGAGAGAGTGAAGATGACCTGCTGCTCTTTGGCCCTTTACTATGTCTTGGTTGCTGTCCCATGTTATTGTTGAACACAAGTCCTGCACAGTCTGGTCAACATTTATCCACTGGCTGTTCTACCATGTGCTGACTGATTCCAGGCCCTTCAGCCATCACAATAATATTCTATTCTTGATGGGCAGGTTATAGCTGCCTTGTGTTTTACTGATAAGCTCAGATAGTTTTCTCTTTATACACAACTTTGTGTTGGGTATTTAAAAAACCCAACAAAGAACTGTCTGAAACAAAAATACAATGGATGAGGATGAAAAGGTTATGTAAGAGGTAAGAAAAAATAAATTTGGGGAAGAAAAGGAAAAGAGCTATACTGAATGTTTGTGTCTTCCCTAAATTTATATGTTGAAGCCCAATCCCCAATATGATGGGTGAAGACTTTAAGGCAGGATTAGGTCATGAGGGTGGAGCCCTCATGGATAGGATTAGTGCCTATCCATGATAGAGATGATAGAGAGCTCTCTTGTCCCTTTCACCACGTGAGGACACAGGGAGAAGACAACTGTCTATAAATCAGGAAGCTGCCCCTCACCAGACACCAAATTTGCTGGCTTTTTGACCTTAGACTTTCCAGCTTCCAGAACTGTGAGAAATAAATTTCTGTTGTTTATAAGCCACCTAATCTAAGGCATTCTGTTATAGCAACCTAAAGCCTCTGCCCCAAAACTGTTACAACTGATATATGAATTCAGTAAAATTGGTACTGAAGCAGGATAGAAAAGTAGGACACAAAACACAGTAATATTTCTATATGCAAACATCACATAATCTGAAAAGAATATTATTGTAGAAGAATACATTTTATTAATGTAGAAGAAGAAATATCAGAAAAAATTATTATTTAACTGAAATATTTGTTATTTTAGAAAGATTAGAATAATTAGAAAAGAAACCAATAATCAATGATATAATGGAAGAAAAGTTTTCTCAGCTAAAACTGAATATGGATATATAAATTGAAAACATTTACAACATTTTACACAAAATCATTGACAAGAGATCCATACCTAGAAACGTTTGTGATATATAAAATAATGATTTATTTCTTAAGATATTAACATAATCAAAATGTAAAATGTGCCAAAGTGTTATGAAGCAGAGAATGCAATGGTGGTTACCAGGGTCTGGAGAAAGGGGAAATGAAGAGGTATTAGTCAAAGGGTACAAAGTTTTAGTTATGCAAGATTAGTAAGTCCTAGAGATCTGTCCAGCATAGAGCCTATAGTTAAGAACATTGCATTGTTTACCTAAACATTTGCTAAGATGACAGATGTTAAGTGTTCTGATCACATACAAAAAATAATTGGCTGGACACAGTGGCTCACACCTGTAATCCCAGCACTTTGGAAGGCCGAGGTGGGTGGAACACTTGAGGTCAGGAGTTTGAGACCAGTCTGGCCAACATGATGAAATCCAGCCTCTACTAAAAATACAAAAAATAGCCAGGTGTCATGGTGCGTGCCTGTAATCTAAGCTACTCAGGAGGCTGAGGCAGGAGAATTGCTTGAACCTGGGAGGTGAAGGTTGCAGTGAGCTGAGATCACTCCACTGCACTCTAGCCTGGGTAACAGAGCAAGACTTCACCTGAAAATAATAATAATAATAATAATAATAATAATAAAAATTAAAAGGGTGAGAGAAAAGTTTTAGAAGTGATGTGTATGTTTTTGACATAGATTGTTGTGATGGTGTATACCTATCTCCGAAGTCATTGAGTTGTATACATTAAATATAAATAGTTTTTTTGTACGTCAATGGTACCTCAATGAAATGGTTTAGAAAACTACAGAATATTCCATATTTCCTAAATAATAAAACTTTTCTACCTTTTCTTTTTCCAATCATTGTATAATGGGCTTTTATCTTTCTAAAAAACAGTTCAACCAGATCCAAGTCAGTAAACCCTATTCATTTACTCAGAACTTTCAAAATATTTTAGTTCCTCTTAGTTTTGAGAAAACAACTAAGGATTGCCACACATTGAAGGGATTCTTCTGATATGAAAAAAAGAGACTAGATAAGTAGAAAAAAAGGAGATTGGAGGAAATAGAAATTATTCATTAAAAAGATAACCTTAAAAAGATAGCATTTATAACCTGAGAAAGATAAAAGGGAGGCAAAAAAATCCATGAAATAATAATCATATAATATCAACATAGAACATTCAGAGGAGAAAATGGTTTACTAGATGTTAGTAGTATGTTATAAAAATGAACATCTCAATAAAGTATGATAAACTAAACTTGAGCAACTATTCTATAAATTATAACAAAAATATAAAGATTTGTAAAATAAAAAAGCAAAAGTAAAAAAAAAAAATCATAGGATCATCTCAGAAGATCCAATACTTGAATACTACAAGTTACAGAAATGGAAAACAGAAATAACAAAAACAGAAAATTGTAATTGATACAAGTCAGGAAAATTTCCTTTAACTCTGAGTTTCTCAATCAATAATTCTATTCATGAAAAGCAGTAATAAAAAGTCTCCCATCAAAGAAAATCCAGAACCTGATGGCTTCACTGCTGGATTGTACCAAACACTTAAAGAGTAACTAATACCAATTCTACTCAAACTAAAAAATAAAAAGGAGAGAATTCTTCCAAACTCATTCTATTGTGCCAGCATTACTCTGATACCAAAGCCAGACAAAGATATATACACACAAAAGAAAACTACAGGTCAATATCCCTGTTGAATATAAATGCAAAAATCTTCAACAAAATACTAGCAAACTGAATTCAAAACCATGATCTGCTGGGGTTCATCCTAGAAATGTGAAGATGTTTCAACATATGCAAATCAGTGAATTTCATACATTATATTAATAGAATCAAAGACAGAACGCCATGGTCATTTTAACGGATGCAGAAAAAACATTTGATAAAATTCAACATCCATCATGATAGAAACTCTCAACAAATTAAGTATAAAAGGAATGTACCTCAAAACAATAAAAGTTGTTATGATAAACCCATACCTAGCATCACACTGAATGGGGATAAACTGAAAGGCTTTCCTCTAAGATCTGGAACATAAAAGGATGCCCACTTTCACCACTTGTATTCAACATAGTACTGGAAGTCCTTGCCAGAGCAATTGGGCAAGAGAAAGAAATAAGGGCATCCATACTGGAAAGGAAGAAGGGACACTGTCCTCATTTGCAGATGATATGATCTTACATTTAATAAAACCTAAAGCCTCCACCAAAACTGTTAGAACTGATACGTGAATTCAGTAAAATTGGTACTGAAGCGGGATACAAAAGTAGAACACAAAAACCAGTAATATTTCTATATGCCAACAGTGAGCAATCTGAAAAGAAACCAAGAAAGCCATCCCATTTATAATAGCTACAAAAAATAAATCCTAGGAATAGACTTAATCGAGTAAGTGAGTCATCTTTACAGTGAAAACTATAATTCTCTGATGAAAGAAATGGAAAAGGACACAAAATATGAAAAGATGTCCCATGTTTATGGACTGGAAGAATTAATATTGTTAAAATGTCCATAGTATCCAAAATTATTTATAGCTTTAGTGCATTTCCTATCAAAATACCAATAACATTTTTCACGGAAATAGAAAAATGCTGTCCACAAAAAGAGCCCGTATAGCCAAAGCAATCCTGAGCAAAAAGAACAAAGCTGGTGTACCACAAAATATACTACAAAGCTGTACTAATTAAAACGGCACAATACTAGCATAAAAATAGATGCATAGACTAGTAGATAACCCACAAATAATCAGTACAGTTAGAGCCAAATCATATTTGACAAAAGCTACAAGAATATTTACTGAGAAAAGGACAGTCTCTTCAATAAATGGTGCTGAGAAAACTGGATATCCATATGCCGAAGAATAAAACTAGATTCCTGTCTCTCACCACATACAAAATTTAACTTAAAATGAATTAAAGACTTAAATCTAAGACCTGAAACTGTGAAAGTACTACAAAAAAATTGGGGAAACACTTTAGGGCAGTGGTCTGGGCGAAATTTCTTGAGTAAGACCTAAAAAACACAGGCAACCAAAGCGAAAATTGACAAATGGGATCACATCAAGCTACAAAGGTTCTGCACGTCAAAGGAAACAATCAGCAAGTGGAGAGTCAGTCCACAAAATGGGGGAAAGTATTTGCAAACTACCCATCTGACAAAGGATTCGTATCCAGAACATATAAGTAACTGAAACAACTCCATAGCAGAAAACAAATAGAAGACATATAAATTGCCAACAGATATAAAAAAAAACCAAATGCTCAACAGCACCCATTAACAGGGAAATGCAAATCAAAATTACAATGAGATATTGTGTCATCCCAGATAAAATCGCTATTATCAAAAAGACAGAAAATAACAAATGCTGGTGAGAATGTGAAAAAAGGACAATGCTCTTACACCGTTGGTGGGAATGTAAATTAGTACAACCATTATGAAAAACAGTATGGAGGTTCCTCAAAATCTAAAAATAGAACTACCATACAATCCAGCAATCCCACTGCTGGGCATATGTCCCCCAAAAAGAAAGCTGGTATACCAAAGAAATATGTGGACTCCAATGTTTATTGCAGTGCTATTCACAATAACCAAGATACGAAATCAACCTAAGTATTCACTAATATATGAATTTTAAAAATGTGATGTGTATACGCACACACATATGCATACATAATAGAATATTATTCAACTGTGAAAAAAGAATGAAATTCTGTCATTTGCAGCAAGGTGGTTGGAATTGGAGGGCATTTATGTTAAGTAAAATAAGCCAGGCACAGAGAAACAAATATCACATGTTCTCACTCATATGTGGAAACTAAAAAAATTGATCTCATGGAAATAGTTAATAGAATGGTGGTTACCATAGGGAAGGATATGAGATGAAGGGGATGAAGAGGGATTAGCTAATGGGCACAAAAATACATTTAGATAGAAGGAATATATTTTAGTGTTCAATAGCATAGCAGGGCAACTATAATAAATAATTTATTGTCTATTTCAAAATAGAATATTTTGAATGTTCCCAGCACAAAAAATGATAAATATTTGAAGTGATGAATATACAAATCACACATTATATGCTTGTATATGTCTCCATAAATATGTACAACTACTATATATCCATAAATAATTAAAAATTAAAAATTTAAAAAATAATGCCTACCAGTGGATGAAAATGTATCCATAACAAGGTAAGCATTGCAATATTTCAGACACTGGGCAAAAAAAGAGAAGGCCTTACCAGCTTCAAAGGAGAAAAGAATGTTATAGAGGATGAGAAGTGGCTTCAGGTGTCTTAATAGCCATACATAAGCCATACATAAAGCTTGAAGATAATAGAAAATTGCTCTCAAAATTATGAAGGAAAAATAATTTCCATATGTGAATTATTTTATTCACCAATCAATCAAGGTTGAAGGTTGAATAAGAATTTCAAACACCGTATTTTATACATCTGTTCTCAATAAGCTTCTGGAAAAGGTACTCTATCAAAAACGAGAGTAAATGAAGACCATGAAGATATAAGACCCAGCACAGGACAGAGGTTGAAAAGTGATGAGAGCTTTCCAGGATGGCAGTTATGTTGGAGGCCTGACTAGCAAACAGTCTAACCTTACCAGAAGGACAATGTCAGTCTCCAAGAGGGATGTTTACAAGGTGATTGACCTCCTGGGAGACTGCACTGAGATCCTGCTAGAATGTGCTTGGTACATTAAATAGACTTAGCTAAGTTAAAAAGGAAACTTGAAAAAAAGGGAAAAGCTATAAACAAAGCAATTTCTACATGGAAGAGAAAAGAAAACACAATAGTATATCACAATGTTCAACTGTGAATAATGTTTGCGTGGTTTAATTATATAAAGTATAATAATACAAACACTAAATATGAGTTTACCACAAAATTATCTTAATTTGGAGATGCAGAGAGGATTGTAGAGGCCTAAACATACTCCAAAGAGGCAACACCCACAATCTGAAGACAGCATATATTTGAATAATTATCTTTTGTAATGATGAAATTTCCAGGGAGAAATGAGAAGGTCCAAGATTGTATCCCTTGGTAGTTTAAGCCCATAAATAAACCAAAAACTCTAAAGGAATTCGCCTTATCTTTCTCACCCCATGAATTAAAAATCTAAGGATATTAAAGTCTTTCTTAGTTTCTACACAGCTCAGTTCTAGCTAGAGGGGGCCCTGTTTGCTGGGTTAGAGGCACAGTTCCATCCACAGCCACAGGGGTCTGTAGGATTTTTTCAGGACTCTGGAAATGAAATCAGTTTCAGTTCAAGTTTCTAATATGTGCCTCACTTTTAAGAGTCTAAATAGTTAACAATCCATGATATTATCACAGTTCTAGCCTCACACTTACAAAGGTGCAAAACTAAGTGGGTTATGTCCCAAAATCAGCAATGCCAGGCAAAACAGTGTTTCTAGAACTCCTCTTTTTTGGTTTGCCAAACACTGGAGCAGAAGCTCAAGGAATCAGAATGAAGAAAAAAATCTTGGTTTTATCTTCACCTTTTTTCCCCCCCCCCCGGTTCTACCTTGACGAATCTTCACCTTTTTTAAGGTGTCATTCGATGTATGTTAATTTTCTGGAATGATAACCTAAAACTTAAAGTCAGTTTGAGAGAAATTTCCCACAAAGACGTTAACATTGGCCTGTGTATTTAGTGGCTGTCTGGTAAAGGCCACACTGCATCCTGGCTTCACTAGCAGAAGGGACATTTGAGACACTGCAGAACATAGATGTGTCTCCTTAATCTCTGTGTTTATTTCAGGTTGACCGTCCCCTCAGTAGATTCCTGAATTGTGGCTTCTGCTGTTGCTTCTGGAGCTTCTGTCCCTGACACCTAATGAGGAAAAACACCTTTTCCATGTGTTTCAAGGTGCTGCATTTCCTTTGCTTTCGGATATGGCAGACCACTTGTGTAGCATTTCTTCTGGCTCTATTGTTTTCTGCAATCATAGGATCAACTTCTAGTGTTTTATTTCTCCCTCCTCTTCTTTTGCTCTGTCCAAGAAGACTCAGCTGAATTTGGGGTCTGATCTGCTAAGCACCTTTCCTATTCTTTTTTCAAAATTTCCAGCCATTTGAGAGTTTTAGGGGCCCTGGCTAAGTTTTCAGCCAGTGGAGAAATAAGACAGAAGAGAGCAAAGACAGCACCCAAATCATCTTTATCACTGTCAAAGACTAAAACTGGAGTCCTAACTGTGTGCATTCACTAAGGCTGCCAGAACAAAGTCCTACCAGCTGGGTGGCATGAAACAACAGGAATTTGTCTCACAGTTCTGGAAGCCAGAAGTCCAAAATCAAGCTGTCGTCAGGGCCATGCTTCCTCTGAGACATGTGCAGGAGTTCATTCCTTGCCTCTTCTAGCTTCTGGTATTTGCTGGCAATCTTTGGCGTTCCTTGGTTTGTAGACGGGTCACTCCAATCTCTGCCTCTGGCCTCACATGGCTGTTTTCTCTCTGTGTGCCTCTTTTCTTCTTCTTATAAAGACACCAGGAATAACAGATTAAAGACCATCCACACAAAGACCCTTTCTAATAAGGTCACATTCATAGGTGACTGGGGGTTAGGACATCAAAATGAATTTTGAGGATATACAATTCAATCCATAATAATAACTCAGGGTGAGAGACTAATGGACCTGCTATTGAACCTCAAAATTAGGCAAATTTACCTGCCCACTGATAGCATTCTACTTTGGGGAAGATCCCCTATGACAAGTTAAACTTACAGCATGGATAGCAGCGAGGAGCTCTTACTCCCTGGGATAAGTCAACTCTCAGGCAGCAAAGACATGGGGCATAACTGAGCATGCCTGTTTTCTCGAAAGAGACTAGTTTAAGCCACTTTTGTACTCCACGGGGATGTGAGTAAAAAGTGGAAGACAAGGAGAGTCATACATCTACATGAGAGGAAACATTGTGGGAGGAGAAGAAGCAGCCTTCCCTCAACACAAATGTCAAACAGAAATTTTAAAGGAAAAGGCACAAAATGTAAAATAGTAACTCCATAACAATACCTTGACTTCAAAACTCCAAATTATATTAACAAGATTAGGAAATCATAAATGAATTTCTGATCTTGTATCGATAAGACTCAAAGCTTAATATTTTATTCTTGACTTTGATAACCAGATTGTTATATATATATATATATAATATATATGGTAAAATATGTTATTTTAAAAACTGAAATATTATCACTATAAGAATTAAAACGTTGGGTATATACCTTTTAACAGACTCCTAGAGAAGGTAAAAATAAACAAAACACACTTCTAATTTTATATAAATAAAAACAAAGGCGTAACAAAGAAATAAAGTATGAAAACAACAAGTCCAAGAAGTAACAAGGAAGCATAAAAAGCATATATTACAAACAAGATGATTAAACACATTTGTCATATTATTAAATTTAAAAGATTTTAAAACATCATTAGGTATCCAAGATTATTGGTTAATTGAAGATCAAAATAAAGATGTCCAAAAGTTTATCAACCAATATAACAAAGAAGAAAACAGAGGGAAACTAACAGAAATAATAACTTAATCTTTCAATTTCCCCAGAACTTTGTTGTTATGTTTTACTTCAAAATAAGAGCATGCAGAATCTGAACAATACAATTAATGAAGTCAAACTTATCCTTATGTATGAAGTAAAATAAATGACACATCCTGGCCGGATGTGGTGGCTCGTGCTTGTAATCCCAGCACTTTGGGAGGCCGAGGTGGGCAGATCACAAGGTCAGGAAATCAAGACCATTCTGGCCAACATGGTAAAACCCCATCTCTACTAAAAATACAAAAAAATTAGCTGGGTGTGGTGGCGCACGCCTGTAGTTCCAGCTACTCGGAGGCTGAGGCAGGAGAATTGCCTGAACTCAGGAGGCAGAGATTGCAGTGAGCCAAGATTGCGCCACTGCACTACAGCCTGGGTGACCAAGTGAGATTCCGTCTAAAAAAAAAAAAGACACATTCTCTTCTTGTCTTGTCATGAAATACTTCCAAAATTTGATCATATGTTCATTTACATGCATGCACACACAGTCCTAAAAAATGAACCACATTTTCTAAGTGCAACGAATCTGTTGCATTGCTGAAAGTATGCTTTAAATATTGAAATATAATACCTTGGAATTCTAAACTTGATTGAGAACATTTGAAGTCTGCTTACTATTAACTAGAAATGAATAGTAAAATGGAAAACAAAACTAAATTTTCCAAATATTTAAAAAGTAAGAAATACTTTTCACATCAATACTTGCTTGAATTATTATAATCTACGTTAAAAATAATGTATATGAACCTGTTTGGAAAAATTGAATGGCATCAAACTTATATCAGAAACAAATCCAGAGTTCTACAAGAATAGAAGGAAACAAAATATTCAACTCAAGGTGGGAGAAAAAGAACAATGAAGTAAAACTAAGCAAACAAAATCAAAATACTCCAGAGAAGATTATTATTCTAATGCTGAAAATAACGAAGCCGTGACAATAATTCCAGGCAATCATGTCTGTTACTAAAAACAATTATGGGTCTAAAATGGGAACAGTGGGACTGACAAGTGATTTTATGTACTGTTCCTCCTTATTACCATTTTATAAGATTCTCTTGTGTGAACTCTGAGGTATACTCATTTAGTCAGAAAATGGCTTCTGGAGCAATTGAAAGAATGACTCATTTGGGTAAGGGCACATGGAAACATGTAAGTTAGTAAATGTGAGAAGGCCACTACAAATTCTGCGTAGGAGAATCGTTTAGGTCTCATTGATGTTGAAAAGAAAAAGCACTTGCAAATGAAAAGCCTTGCATGTTAAAAAAATTTTTTTTAAAGGTAGTACATTTCCAGTGTAGATGTAGTGGTTTCTGGGATAGATACCAACATTTTTGGTGGTTTGTCTAGCCATTATTTACAGTAGGATACCTGATCCAGAAATCTGTTGCATTGCTGAAGGTATACTTTTTAAAATTATTATTTATTTATTTTTAGTTTTTGAGACAGAGTTTCACTATTGTTGCCCAGGCTGGAGTGTAATGGTGCAATCTCAGCTCACTGCAACCCCCGCCTCTCAGGATCAAGCAGTTCTCCTGCCTCAGCTTCCCAAGTAGCTGGGATTACAGGCATGTGCCACCATGCCTGGCTAAATTTTGTATTTAGTAGAGATGGGTTTCACCAGTTGGTCAGGGTGGTCTTGAACTCCTGACCTCAGGTGATCCACGTGCTGGTATTACAGGAGTGAGCCATTGTACCTGGCCTGAAGGTATACTTTAAATATTGAAATATAGTACATTGGAATTCTAAAATTAAAAAGACTAGGTACAGTTTGAAGGCAAGAGCAATTATCTTTTTTTATGTGTAGATTCCTAGTGATTAGCACTCTAAATGTGTGCTACAAGTAATTATTGAGTGAAGGCCTCTTCAGCATGTGTTTACTTATTTCTCAAGCAAAGGAATAAATGAAAATATAAAGAAAAGCCAGTTACATTACAGAATTTCCTTGATGAGGAAGGGCCCTAGTGATCTTTCTGAGGGAATGAAAATAGTCTGTTTCTTGGTTACTGGGTATGTTCCTAGCTAAAAATTGCTCTAGCTGCATACTAAAAATTTGTACATCTTACTGTTGTAAATTATACATCAAAAACCAAGACCAAAACCACACAAGAGAATCTGAGTGTTCCAGAAGAAGCTTACTCTTTGGAATGTTTGATCAACTTTTTCTTTCTGTTTCTTTTCTCCTATTAAGCAAAACAACTTTAATTTGATTCAGATTGGGTGTAGAATATAGTATCTATGTGAAATTTCTTAGTATAGGTGTCTATTTCCAAATAGCATGTAATTGTTACCCCTGGCAATTTTGATAGCAAGTGAAGGGTAAATATTCAAATCTATACTTACTTTGTCACCTTTCAAATTATTCCCTGCACAAGAACCAAACTATATAATGGAAAAAAATTAATCAAATTTCTATTTTTAGTTATACTTCTATAATTCTCACAAAACTAGCCATATTCTTGGGTCATATCTGTGAGTAGAGTTGAAAGAGCGCAATTAAGACTGTTCAACTGACTTGAACAAGGTGATAAGATTCTTTGGAGATAGCTACTTTAGTCTCTCCCTCAAGTGTTAGTACACTTAAATCCATTTTCTGAAAAAGATGGAAACAGAATCACAGGTTATTTGTAGACAGCTCAGATTTTTCACCCATTTCTAGTATTTTAGATCCAGTTATCATTTCACGGCATTGTCATCTCAGAAGCATTTTTCCTATGGTCAAGTTGGGTTTCAAAGATCATGTGTTTATCAAGTTTTGGAAATTGACAAATGTGTTTAATCGTGGATGTGTATAACTGTCCATGCCCTTGACTCAGCGCTTTCATATGGTGTTTTCATTGGAACGTACGACTCAACTGGGTTGTATACCAGCACAGGGTAACTGTTGAGGTCATTTTTTACCATGGATCCAATGCTGCTGAAAGGTAAATTTTCTCGTTTTTGAGTGGCTATGTTGGGGAGAGCAGGAGGACAGGCATGGTACAAAATAATTTCTTAAAAATCAAATGGCAAATACAACATTTGACTAATCAAATATTTTCATTTTAGACATCGTGTATTCAGTAAGTATAAAAAAAGAAAACTTCAAAATGTATTACCTCAAACTGTGAACAGAAAAATTTGCCAGGACAATTAAGCACATACGAATTTAATTGTGGCATTAGCATGCTGCTTTGTGAAGGTAAAAGCATTTTTTCCCCCAAGAAATGTAATGCACTTCATGCCCTAGGTGGTTGTTCCTTAGCAGTTCACTGAATCACTTATTCTACCTTGCTCAAACTCAAAACTCATCTATACTTCTTGCCATCTGAATCTGTTTGAATAACCTTACAGGAGAGTTTTCTAATTCTCCAAAGAGCTGAACATTAACCAATTAATTCATCATTTTCTTTAAAGATCAAATAATGGGCCCAGACTGTCTCACAAAGAAGGAAGTATTCAAACTGTAGCCATCAAGGATATTAGAGAAGATCGATCTATCTTGGGAAAGCTGTTAGAATCAACTTGCAAGACCTGGGTACTATTTAGGGCTAAAATAACCAGCCTATGATGGCAGGGTTCGTGCCTGAGGATCTTCCGGGCACAAACCCTTTTACTTCCATTATCTCTAATCCCTGAAACAGTGTGGTAAGGTTGGTATTATTATCCCTGTTCTACAAATGAGGTCACAAAGACTCAGAGAGGTTCATTGAATTAGTGAATTATCAACGATACAAAACTAGGTCAGTCCGATTGCAAGGTATACTGTTTTCATTATACTTATACTGGATGGTGGAAGGATTCTGAGAAATGACAATGACAATGGTGTGAAAGGACTTAGCTTTCCATTATTTCGGTAGGCTCTTTTTTTGATGTGGTTAAAGCAAAAAGCAAGAATGGCTTGCATCTAAAGATTTCCCCTCTCTTACCCGGAGCCTGCTCCCCTGTGTCCTCCCATGGCCTCCAATTTTATGAGGCTCTGTATGTTAAGATGGGAGATATCCTAGTTCCTTGCATCATTGGCCTTTTGAGCTGCAACAAGGGTCAGGAAATACCCAACATACAACCCAGTGTCTGCATGTGAGCAGGTTCCTAAGGATACAAAGGGCCCATGGTACCTTTCAAGGGGAATCCATGCAGCACATCATGTACCTTCTCTCATGAGCTCAGCCCACACCCTCTTTGTCAACTGTCTCACTGGCCTTGCATGTGTCTTAGGTGGGATTACTTTGTTTTGTCCCTCACAGTTGGGAGTAACTGGGCTCAGTTGATAGTAAATCATCATAACCCACATTTTAGGTGGACACAGAAGAGATGTTAGTGGGCTTTAGGGCACCACAGTTCCAAGGTTCGAATTCTCTCCTGAAGGCAGATCAGATAACATGAAATTTAATCAAACCAAAACAAACAACAAACAAAAAAATTCCCATAAACAATGGAAACAAGCTTTGATATCTTTACAAGGATAAAAGCATTCATTTTCAAACAGTATGGAAAGACACCACCACTTCTTGAATCAGTTAAGCCAGTCTATATTTGAATCCATCCTCTCCATTTACTGTTTTATAATATCAGTAAGTCGTTTAATAGTTCTGAGTCTTTGTTCTCTATCTATTAAGTGGGGATAATAATTTTGACCTTATATGGTTTTGTGTTCAGTTATATATTTAAAATCTGTGAGAAAAAATGAGATCCATACTTCAAGCAGCTAACGTGATACCTGGCAGCAAGCCCTTGGTAAATACTGATTCCTTTCCTTCCTGTCTTCTAGAGCCCACTGATTTTTCTAGGAAAAGATCATTTTAGAAGGTGAAAGGGTCTTTTCTTCCCATTCATTTCGGGGCACCAAATAGTCCTCGACTTTTAAGACTCTGAAACTGTGTTATACGAGTTTTAAAAAATAGCTTACTTAGCAATTCAGGAACACAATCACAAAAAGTGAATCTAGGCTCTACCGTGAGGGTGGTGGAAAAAAAGAATAGAATGAAAAAACAAAAGAGAAAGAGGCAAAAAGAATGCTGTGTACATAATTTACGAACAGGAACACTTCCGACACACAAAGTCCAGGCACCTCATTACTTTGTGAACTATATATTCTACCCAAGTATGGGGCAGTTTAAGTTAATGATGTGATCCATTCACCTTGCTATATTTTATTTATGTTTTCTTCTACAGTGAAATGAATAGTCAAAAACAATGACCTGCTTATTCTGTGAAGAAGAGGAAAGGGAAGAGGTGTGTGTGTGTGTGTGCGTGTGTGTGCGTGCGCGAATTTTCCCGACGTTTTAGGAATTAAGGTGATTTTTAACCAGTTTCACCACAGGTTTATTTTTAAAACCTCTTAATAATGTTTAGAAAACAAAGCCTAATACTAAACACAGCTAATGGCAAAAACACTGTGAACCTCTCTGCAGAGGACCAACCCTGTTCCCCTCCTGCTCGGGTCTGATTACCTCTGGGGAATGTGCTGTTCCTTGGAACGAATCTGCTCAGTGCAAAAGAAGAGAGGTTGAAAAGTTTAGGACGTGGAAAATATGTGGAATTTGCTCTTGAATAATGATTTGTAGTTTTCTTTTGCAATAAATATGACCAATGACCCAGATAGGAGGATGGCAATTACTTAATGAATCAAGCTTTAGAAATGTAAAAACACTTCATAATGAAAATGAGAGCAATAATAGTAGGAAGCCAGGTTAAGTAAACAAGTAGAATGCTTCATGTATCTGTAGATATACATTTACGAATTCCAAAGCTATGACTGTAAAAGGGATTATTCTAATGATACCAGTGTTCTCCGTTTCCATTGCTCATTGAATTGATTCTTCTGAATTTGTAGATAATGTTCCATGCTGATTTTCTGCACCTATCAGGGAGTGAGTTAGCTGGGACAATGTGTCACTTGTGTAGAACTGTGACTTAGCAGGTCCTTGGCTCTGACAATCATTTACCTTTATGCAAGGCGCTTTTGCCCTACAGTCTCATGTGTTTCAAAGTAAATCATTTCCAAATCTGTTACAGCCAGCATAGAAACCTTTTTTGGTGTTCAGTTGTATATTTAAAATCTGCCTGTTGTGTGAAGTTTTCATTGACTAGAGACCATTTTTCTAATTTGTAAAGTGGGATATATTTTTAAATTTCAAAGAAGAGGAAGATGAATTGTTTTTAATGGGGTTTTTAAATAGACAAAGCTGTGTATGCACAAATGCTGGCCAGTGTAGGGTTATGATCTTCATGGAGCCACCAATGCAAACATTTTTACCTTTTAAAATAAGAGTAGATAGCTATTTACCCTGCGATATATGGTGCCACCAGGTTGGTAACTTTGGGAAAGTTGCAGCCTTTCTTTCTTATAAAACAAAGTATTGAATTAGATGATATTTAAGAGCCTTTCCAGCCCTAAGACATTGTGAGAGCAAAATGTTTTCAAGGTCAAGAAAACATTAGAAAGCAGAGAGCTATTTCGATGTTAAAAGAAACAGAAAAAGAAAAGAAAACACCCCCCTGCCAACCCCCCCAAGCTTCAGCAGATTTACCTTCCTCTCTGGTCTCTGAGTAAATGTTAGTAGGTAGGAAATTAACCTGAGTAATTTGATGGCTGGATCTATAGTTATCCCTTTTCTCCATGCCAATCCTTCGTGCAAAAGGATCACCTGAGAAGCTTGTTAAAAAGGCAGTTGCAGGGGTCACAATTCTAGAGTCTGATTAGGTAGATTGAGTATGAGGCCCAGAAATCTGCATTTTAAAGACATCCCAGAGATTCTGATGAAGGAATGATGCATATATCAATAAAAGGTACAGTATTATTAAGGGAGAGGAGAAGTCTTTCTGGGAATTATCCAGCTAGTGGGGAGGGAGTGGAGTCTTAATAGCCTATCCCTGCTTAGGGAGGCTCCCCAACTGATACTGCAGGTGGGAAATGTATAATATTCCTCATGTGGGTTGAGGTTATATCACTGCCAAATGCTACTGGGTCAGTTTCAACTGAAAGCACCAAACAAACCAACTTACTGAAAATAAAAATACGATTTGAGAGGAAAACAGCTCTAGTATCTAACCAATTAGAAAGTAGGGGAATTCATTGGAGCAGCCTCAGGATGGGAAAGAATTCTTATTAAATTTCTCAAATATGCCAGGTGCTTATATAACACATTGACTCCTTTAATCCTTACAATAATCCATGAGCAAAGAATTAGTCTTATTTTGCAAATAAACTGCAGCTGGTGAACCCAGCAGTTCTCATTCTGATTGCACATTAGAATCACCTGGAGGGGCTCGGGCAACTTTGAAACGTTATCTGTGCCTGCCCCTGACCCCCAGAGTTTGCAATATTATTGGTTGGGCAGCGACACCTTTAAAAGTGTCCTGGAAATGGGAATATGCAGCCAGGGGTGAGTACCACTGGTATTAGCCAGACCCCATAGGATTAAAATGATTCCCAAATCACAATGTATCTCTTTTGACGTATTCTAGGAGCAACTAATAGTGGTCTAGCCGAACCTCTGAGGAGGGATTGTTTTACGAAGATCTGACTTTATTTAAAGTGTGCTGGGCTGGGCGCGGTGGCTCACGCCTGTAATCCCAGAACTTTGGGAGGCCGAGGCGGGTGGATCATGAGGTCAAGAGATCGAGATCATCCTCGTCAACATGGTGAAACCCCGTCTCTAAAAAAAATACAAAAAATTAGCTGGGCATGGTGGCGTGTGCATGAATCCCAGCTACTCAGGAAGCTGAGGCAGGAGATTTGCCTGAACCTAGGAGGCAGACGTTGCGGTGAGCCGAGATCGCGCCATTGCACTCCAGCCTGGGTAACAAGAGTGAAACTCTGTCTCAAAAATAAATAAATAAATAAATAAATAAATATAAATAAATGTGCTTAGGTCATAGAAATAAAATCTTAGAGGGAAATTTTGCATACTGTAACGTATTATTTGGTCATTCCTGTAATCTGAGAGGTCTGTGATCCTCCTTATAGTGAGGAAATTGAGGTCTCATGAGTTTGTATCTTTCTCACTCTCAGGGACAATAGTTGAAATTAAACACAGGATATCGGTCTTTGGAGTGTAGCAAACTCTTTGGACTATACCTCTATTCTTACCTCAGAAGTTATCTCAACTGATTTTCAACTTTTAAGCCACTATGCTTTTATTACTCCAGGGAGTAAAGAACTATCTAGTTTCAAAGACCTTCTGAAAAAACGAAATCTTTAATATATTTATTGAGCCCATGGCAAGGCCATTTAACCTCCTGAAAGTCTTAGCTTTCATGATTGTTAAACAGAAGCAATGACATCAGACATATTTATAGATGTCCTGGTGATAAATAAATATATTTCAAATGCTTTTGGGAAAAAATTCTGCTTCACAAAGAAAAAAAGAAAGCCTTTCACTTAGAACTTATTAATATTACAGAAATACCTTAATATTGATATTAAAATATATAATTAACTTACCAGTTTCTCAGTACTTTATTTAAAAATTTGTACTTTTATTTTAAAAATTGTACTTCACTTTAAAATTAACACCAGCTTTCATTTTTGTAACATGATACAATTTTTTTTTTGTAAGTGTCTAGTGTCATTTTAGTGCTTTTAATGCTATTGTAATTGCATCTATTTAGGGTAAGGGTGAGCACAGTTTTCAGGTAGGCAACAGCTGAGATGAGGGCATTCCAAGTAGAAGGAACAACATATTAAGAAGTGGAATTAGCACAGTGTGATGAGAATGTCAAGTATGTTTGGGTGAGAGGTAGGATGGGAAGCTGGAAAGGTGAGCTGGGACAGATCATTAAGGACAACATATGCCAAAGACTTTTCTTCTAGATCTGCAATGTCCATTACAGTAGCCACTGGTAGCTACTGAGCACTGGAAATGTGGTTAATCCAAATTAAAATATGCTGGAAGGGTCAAATACACGTTGGTTTTCAAAGACTAGTGTGAAACAAGTAAAATATCTCATTAAAAATTTTATGTTGATTATGTTTTGAAAAAATAACTTTTTGACTATGTTAGACTAAATAAAATATATCATTAATAATAATTGTATCTGTTCCTTAAACATTTTTTTTTAATGTAGCTACTTGCAAATTTAAAATTACACAGGTGGCTTGCTTATATTTATATTGGCCAGGGCTGCTGGTGAAATAGATATCAGCAAAGCACAATCTATAGGTTAGTACTCTAAGGCCTTTGTTAAGGGCAATGGGCAAAGAAAGGTTTTCACATATTAAAAAGCAGTCTCCGAAGCAGCAGCAGCATCAGACACTGCTTATGGTGCTTTACTGTTTACTGTTTGGCCCTTTATAATGAAAGTTTTCTGGCCACTCTCACTGCAGTCCATAGACCAGCAGCATTGGCATCACCTGGGAACTTGATGGAGAGGCAGAACCTCAAGCTGTAGCCTAGACCGACTGAATCTGAATCTGCATTTCAGTGGGATCCCCAGGTAATTCATATGCATATTAAAATGTAAGAGGCACTAGTCTAGATGATAGAAAATCATTAAAAGATATTACAAGCAAGAATGATGGGTTTAGTCTCCTATAGGAAAACTCTCCTTACACTTCAAATTATCTAAGTAGTTTATAATATTTTTAGTGAAAAAATGGTTAAATATTAAGTTGAAAAGATATTAATCTTGAAAAACCATCTTGAAAAACCATCTTCTGAATTGACAGCATCTGAGGTGCATTCAACTCTATATTTAAAAAATCAAGGCATGTGTTTTGATCTGGTTCAATGACTTCAAAACTTTTTTTTGACTATGAAGGACATAAAATATATTTATATATTTTACTTTGATATCCAGTACACATATAGGCATATTCAACTGAAATAAAAGTTTTACAAAACAGTATTTTCCTTTACTAGACACATGTTGCCATATATCTCATCTTATCCTAGCCCCTTCTGTTCAGTTAAATTCAGTGGTATTTCTAGCCATGATGGAGTGTCTGGTACTGACTTAGGCTTTCCACTATAAGCAACTATGGAACTGGATGAAATATATGAGGTAATTGTTTTTAGGTAGCTAGATCTTAGAGAAAAAAGCTTGTGAGATACATCCCTCATAGAACGCTTATGCATTGCGGATGTGAGTGTAAGTTAGTTCAGCATTGTGAAAAGCAGTGTGACGATTCCTTGAAGAACTTAAAACAGAACTATCATTTGACCCAGTAATCCCATTATTGGGAATATACCCAAACAAATACAAGTTGTTTTACTGTAAAGACCCATGCACATGTATGTGTATGTTCATTGCAGCTCTATTTACAATAGCAAAGACATGGAATCAACCTAAATGCCCATCAACTGGATAAAGAAAATGTGGTACGTGTACATCAGGGAATAGTAGGTAATCATAAAAAAAGGACAAGATTATGTCCTTTGCAGCAACATGGATAGAGCTGGAGGCCATGATCCTAAGCAAACTAGCACAGGAACAGAAAACCAAATACCACATGTTCTCACTTATGAGTGGGAGCTAAACAATAAGAACATATGGATAAGAGGAGGGGAACAAAAGACCCTGGTGTCTACTTGAGGGTGGAGGATGGGAGGAGGGAGAGGATCAGCAAAAATACCTATCAAGTACTATGCCTATTACCCGGGTAACGAAATTATCTGTACACCAAACCCCCATGACATGCAGTTCACCTATATAATAAACCTGCACATGTACCCCAAACCTAAAATAAAAGTTAAAAAAAAAAGAAATAAGAAAAATTAAATTCCTGGTATTGCTAATTCATGACAGGTTTAAAGATAATATTCCTTTAAGTATTCTAATGATTACTTTGCATATGGCTTATCTGTTTAAAGTATCTAAAGTAGTCCAAAGAATCAGTCCTATGAAACCAAGATTACAGCTTAAATTGTATTAATGAAATAAGTTTCACAAACAATGTTTGAAAGTTTAAGAAAATTTGACTTTCCAAGTTGTGTTTAGTAGAAATAATTAATAAATTGAGCATGAAACAAAGTGCAAAAAACAAAAAGACAGAGAGAGATACTCCACAAGTACCTAACATTTTGCTTGGGGATAATTTCTTTACTGTGGTACAGAGAACTGGAGTCTGAGCTGAGCATGGTGATCCCATTGAGCCAATGCAGTAGAGATCAGAGTTTGGGGTAGCTGAAATGCCTGGAACTGTGAATCACGGCATCAGAAATGAAAGAGCTTTCAAGCAAGAAGGCCCAGAAGTCCATGTTGAGGTCATTCATGAGGACTGGGCTATTCATGTGCAGGGTGAGACCACCTGAAACTTATTAGAGAGTAGCTACTATAGGACTGAGAGCAGAATAGACAGAGGTTAACCATGCTGCAGGAAGGGTCTACAGAAAGACATGGCAGTTCCAGTCCTGCCAGAGACAGATCACAGTAACACCTTGGTAACATCCCTGGAACCCACAGAAGAAAACACCTAGGTTGAAATCAACTTTAGACTTGCCCTAACAAAGCCTAAAGCTAAACCCTCAAAAGCTTCAGAAAAGACAGTATGTAGGACACTGGTCTAGTTGGCTTTGACCACAAATTGCATCCAATTCCTGTCTGGTCAATTTGACAAGTGTAACCTTGATAGAAAAGTGTAGATGACTAAATCAACTGACGAAATCAGCTATCATACCTGAGGTTGAAAGAGAACGTCAAAGTACATATTCTGTGGCAGCCGTGGTATTTTCATACATGGTATTATTTTGCTTTACTTGCAGTTAATTCATTCATTTATTACATTGTTCATTGAATAACTTTTGAAGAAGTACCTATAGTATGTGTCTTAAATTGAGCTGGCACTAGGGATATAAAGATTTAAAAAAGGAAATTCTAACTCCCGTGGTGCATACAGTTAATGGGAGAGATCACGTTTATTCTATTATAACATGAAATTATTCCAACAGATAAGTACCTTGATAGTTTGTAATTTCATTATATTTTCAAATAATAGTTCCAGTCATATTATTTTCTTGGTGTTATAAATAGATAAATGTGATTTCCCCCCTCATAATTTTAAGTTTCACGGAAACAATAATGTTTTTTGTTTATGGTTTTATTGAGGTATGATTGATGTACAATGTATTGTACATATTTAAAGTGTGTAATTTGATGTTTTGACATATGTTTATAGCGATGAAGCCATTGCCACAATCAAGATGATGAACGTATTCATCACCCCAGAAGTCTTCTTGTGCCCTTTTATAAACCATCCCGCTTGCCACTCTCCCATCTCTAGACAACCATTTATCTGTTTTCCATGACTATACATTAGTATAAAATTTCTAGAATTCTATAAAATGATGTAAGTATGTGTTCTTTTAGATCTGGCATCTTATACTCAGCATAGTTATTCTGAGATTCATCCATGTAACAAAAATTCATGCTTTGGAATGCCATGCAGCCATAAAAAGAAGGAAATGACGTCCTTTGCAGCCGCATGGATGCAACTGGAGGTCATGATCTTAACAGAATTAATGTAGGAACAGAAAACCAAGTAGTGCACGTTATCACTTCTCAGTGAGAGCCAGGCAAGGTGGCTTATGCCTGTCATCTCAGCACTTTGGGAGGCTGAGGTGGGTGGATCGCCTGAGGTCAGGTGTTGGAGACCAGCCTGGCCAACGTAGTGAAACCCTGTTTCTACTAAAAATACAAATAATTAGCTGGGCAAGGTGCCAGGCATCTGTAATCTCAGCTACTTGGGAGGCTGAGGCAGTTCAAGCCTCCTCCTTTCTAGGAGGCTTGAACCTGGGAGGTGGAGGTTGCAGTGAGCTAAGATTGCACCATTGCATTCCAGCCTGGGCAACAAGAGTGAAACTCCATCTCAAAAAAAAAAAAAATAATATAAGTGGGAGCTCAACATTGAGTACATATGGACTTAACAATGGGAACAATAGGGCTATTAGGAAGGGGACATGGAGGGAGGCTGCAAACTGAAAAACTACTTATTGGTGACTATAATCACTACCTGGGTGATGGGATCATCTGAACCCCAAACCTCGGCAACACACGATATACCCATGTAACAAACCTGCATTTGTATCTTTTGAAGCCAAAGTAAAAGTTGAAATAAAAGTCATGCCTTATTTACTCACATGAATAATAATTTATGAAATAGCAGAAAATCTGTTCTACTGCTCGAAATTTATTGATTTATCATTTCAGTAGTATTCTAAGATAATTATTCAAGTTAGTTTCCAAAATATCTTTGTTTAATTTTTAGTTCTGTATTACTACCACTTTTTTACATTTGAGATTTCGCTGGAATATAAGTATAATTATTAGAGCACAGCAGTGAAGTTTGCACTATTGCTGTTTTGTGATGCTGGAAATTTCTCATTGAGATTGTTTAAAGGTGATTCAGTGTGAGATGGATTCATCTTGTATTCCATACAAGGATGATAATTTCCTCAAGTACAAAAATAACTCGAAATAAGAAAGCCTCATTGACGTGTTACTCAGGTGGTACGTACTTGCAGACTGCATGTAGGAAAACTCAAGTTTATTATGAATAATTATTAAAGCTCTGCTGTATACAAACTTTATTGAAAGTTATGGTCCACGTAAAAATGATAGACACAGTCTCTGCTGTCTCTGATGTCTCACTATAGGGCATACACAGAACAGATAAGCATTTAAGCTGGAAGAAGCATTGGGAAACAACTCTTTAGCGATAGCATCACCCTTATTCATTTTGTATTTTTCAGACAGACTCAGTTTAATCTTATAATCATGTGTCTCAATGTGCCTGAACTGTGTGAAAGTCTGTAAGCCATCTGTTGTAAACAGGCAGAGCGTAAAATGAAAAAAAATTGTATCGTCTGTTGAAAAACAATCTCAAATGAAGACCTCTTTTGTGGTCTCCTTCGACATTCTTCCACTTTCTGAATTTTTTCTCTCCACCATGATCTTAATTTTGGTTGGAAGGATGGCTTAGAATAAAACGCTAAGAAAGATTACTATCATTATTTTAAAAATTCAGTTGGATTGGTTTCTGCCTACTTCTGCCTCGGTCTCCAGAGAGACTGCTTGTCACAAATGGTCTTTGTGGCAATGGAAATGGTCTGATGTCCTTGAGTCCCACTGCTTTGGTGCTCAGAGCTCAAAGGGAGTATAAATTATCTAGATGTTGAATCCTAGGGTTTTTGTTTTTTTTTTTTTTTTTTTCAGCTTTCATTCTTATGAAAAGGCTGTGGATTTGTAGCATGTAAGAGAGACGATGATTTTAGTTTGTTGGAATAATTCAAACATCTGCTCCTTACTTTGAATAGATTCTGATTTATGTGCCTGTACAAACTTGATATCTATAAAACCAACTAGCAGTGTCATATTTTGAAATTCTATTCTCTCTTTGCTTTAGGGAGCTCCAGAACCTAGGAAGTGACTAATGATATTGCACGAGATAGATTAACTTAATTCTTTCATCATCAATTTTTGTTTGTGACTACACAGTAGCAACCATAAAAATAGAGACTAAGGGCTCATTGCCTGGAGCGGTTCTACTTTCCTGCCGTACAGCAGCAAGATGTAGCTCTGTTCCATGATTTAGAGAATGTCTGTGCCTTCCATGAGCATCACGATGATTCAGCATTTTAACCTTCTGCAGTGGAAGCAAAAAAGAAGAAAACTAAAATATTCAGATTCTGACTTAGTGTGGGTTGAGTGGGGGACTCCTTAAACCAGCAAATTAAAGCTTTAAATTTAGTAGAGTCCCTTTGTAAGACCTATGTGATATTTGATGGATGAGTTTTGGCATGGTCAGTACTATTAAGTCTTGACAGTTGTAAATTTTAAAAAAGAAAATTTTTCCCCTTTCTTCTGGCTGGATAGCCCTATACTCTTTACCCTAGGAAAAGAATATTACTTATTTTTACTCATGGTGGTGACTCCAATGACTTCCATGGAAGATTTGCAGAATTTCATTCCCATTTTAGATCTATTTCTCTTATTTGTTTTTTAAAATCTAGTGTTTCATAATGTCTAAAAGAAAGTGTTTGCAAGTCATTTTTTTTTCATCAAAGTATCCCTCATTTGTCTCACTCTCACTTGCATTTTATTGCTCTTTCTCCAGTTCTTTGCTTTCTCATTCTATGGAACTCCATATGAATTTGCTTTAGTTAGGCTATAATTTAACTCGAATTTCATAAGCCGATTACTGTGGGACCAGATGACAGAAGAAACTCCCAAAAGGGCACACTTAATACAGGAAATGGGGTTAATGATTCAGTGGGCGAAACTCTTACTTCTGACTCACTGTACCACTAATAAAATGCTATGCTCACAATGGAGATTTAGTAAATGTTTGTTGACTGATTACTATACACTGATAAATCCTGAGTATAAGGAAAATGTCATAGTAGAAATCACCTGTTTCAAGTCTAAAGATTAGGAAATAGAAGTACGAATCAATCAAATGACGTGTCTGATATAGTACGGGAAGAACTTTGTAGTAGAAACATTTCTGTTAATGCCCCCATTTTTTGTCTCTGCATGTATTCTGTTTACCCCCATTAAAAAATTTGCATCATCTCACTATGCCTACTTATCTTTGCAAGTCTTCTTAGATGGTTTTTGATACAAGGCAGTACAAAGAATAAATACTAAGCATGTACCAAGACTTTAGACTCAGAAATGGGCCTTTGCCATATGACCAAATTGAGTACAACATGAATTGGAGGCCAGGTTTCATGTAGTTGATTAGAAACAATGTGGTAATTTGTGACTAGTTGAATCTGCCAAAGACATAGAACCTGTTGGGCATGGTGTCTCCTGCCTGTAATCCCAGCTCTTTGAGAGGCTGAGGTGGGTGGATCGCCTGAGCTCAGAAGTTTGAGGCCAGCATGGGCAGCAAAGTAAGACACTGTCTCTATAAAAAATAAAAAAAGTAGTCGGGTGTGGTGGCATGTGCCTGTAGTCCCAGCTACTCTGGAGGCTGAGGTGAGAGGATTGCATGAACCTGGGAGGTTGAGGCTTCAGTGAGCCATGATTGCACCACTGCATTCCAGACAGGGTGACACAGCAAGACTGTGTCTCAAAAAAAAAAAAAGAAACCCAGACATAGAACCAAATTTACTATCACGTAGTACTTTTTAATTATGCTGGCAGCCTTTGAAAAGTAGTTCATTCTTGAAACATACTCTCTAAATTACCTTGTATGATTTAGCAGTGAAAATTTTTCAGAAGGTCAAGAATATCACATGTATGAGAATGCATACACACACACACACACACACACACACACACACACACACACAAACACCATTTTCTGTTCAGTTGCAGCAAGTTTATAAACCCCTGGAATCTATTTATCAACTCTCTATGGCACCATGAGCTAGAAAATAAGCATCTCTGATTTAGAAAACTAATGTGTTTCTGTGTACTCTGGTTTGTTCATTTGTTTGATTTCTGCTTTTCTTTTTTGACCAGCTTGTCAAATCTTTAAATCTGTTTTACAAAATCTTAGTTAAAGAAGTATTTCTTTTCAAAGAAGAGAGTAAATTTTAAAGAATTTGTCATTCTACAGATTCCATTTTCCTTCTGGAAACTAGAGATCCTGTCTCATCTTAGATGTATTCCTAAAGTTAGACTTCTATCAAAGAGTCATCGTGGCAACAGGAATTCTTTCCAATTCGAGAAATAAGAATTTGAGCAATCTCTAAGAGCAGAAATGACTTCTATCAGGAGACAGCACACTAACACAAGAGGGCCAAATGGGTCCTGCCACCTGTATTTGTGAATAAATTTCATTGGAACACAGCCATGCCTGTTCACTATTGTCTTTGGCTGCTTTCTGTTACAAAGGCCAAGTTGAGTAATGGCAGCAGAGGTTATGTGGCAGCAAAGCCTGAGATTTGTTATCTGGCCTTTTACAGAAAAAGTTTACCTACCCTTGTGTATGATTCTGATTCGCAATTTCTCACCCTCAGCACTACTGACATGCAGGGCTGGGAAATCTTTCCTGTGCATGTTGGGAGAGTGACTTGTGCTTTATAGGACGTTTAGTGGCATCCCTGGCCTCCTCTATGCACTGGATACCAGAAGACCCCCTACCCTCACCCCAGTGATGACAATCAAAAAAGCCTCCAGATGTTCCCAAATGTCCTGGTTGAAAAACACTATTCCAGCTAGACAGATTCTGTCTTTTCAACTAGGGAAGAGAAGAGTCTATACCTACTTCATGCCTTAAGAATCTCTTTTTTCAGAAAACTTTGCACTAGAACGGTCTTTCAAAGGATAAAAATGTCTTCTGCTGTTGTATCGATTCCTGTGTGTTCTTTCAGTTTTTAAAAGAGGAGATCTTCATTGCTTGAATGAAAATTTCTTTAGAATCTTTGTACTTATTAAGAAGTCCTTCCTCTCCTTGTTATTATTCAGTGCGCCCATTACTTCAAGCCCAAACAAATGGAATAATTTGGATTTCCTACTATAGAAGTAGCAGTTGTGTACGTGCAGGCTATTGTCACTGTTACGGTTCCTCCTCTGACCTGAGATCAGTATATAGAACTATCTCCATTAAGAAATCCATTAAGAAATGTAGTGAATGAGAAAGATTTATGGCATGTATCCTAATCAGAGGATATCACTGTCTGAGAATGTAAATGATTCCCTTTCTAAACTCTTCAATTAGCTGATTCTGTTTCACTATAAGTATTGCCTTAACAATGTAATTATACTGCAAGTATTTTTCTTTTCACATCTTAACATCTTATCTTCATTTAGTTAATGACAAAGCTATGTGTGTGTGTGTGTGTGTGTGTGTGTGTGTGTGTGTGTGTGTGTGTATAAATGAGATCCTGAGTGTCTCTTCCATCTCCTTTTAAAACAAAGGTGGCTTCAACTAACTTACTTCAAGGAAAAACTTTTTCTCTTAAAAGCTGACATCTAAAAATTAGATTTGTATTTCTTCTTAAATAGTTTAACAGAATTATGAATTTAGCAATCCAAATAATTTTGTTGAACCTGATGGTATTTCTACTTTCTGAACTAAGCAGACACTACCTTTTAATATTTATCTTAAACGGATATGGGTGAACTGATTTTTATGAAGAAGTCTTGTGGAAATTAAACAAGAAACATTTAGTTCCTCCAGAGTGTAATCTAAGGTAGAGGACGATTATACCTTAAATAAAATCAAGCTATTTCATCATTTCAGAATAACTGACATGATTCATCACTGCAAATAAAATAAAAACAATACATACAGATTCTTGAGAAAATGTAATTTAGAGGTCAGGACTAAATTTATCATTAAGAAGAGTGAGAAGTGAGTTTAAAATAAATTCATTAACTCCTAAACTAGGATCATCTACAGTTATCCTTCCTGAATTTTACCTGATGAGGTAAATATGACCTAATGTTCTGGAGGGTTGTTCCATACGTGTGACGACTATGACATTGCCATGGATCCCAGCAAAATATTGTTTCTTTGGCAGTGCTCATGTTGTCGTTACCATTATGCAACGTTAATTTTCATGTAGTTTGAATTAGAGAACCAGCAGAGTTTAGTCAAGTTCCTGTTAAACAATCCAAAGATCATTTAACTTTCTATTTAAAATTTTTGTCTGGGGAGGTATGTTCCTTTCTTATTTGGAAATAAGAAATAACTTTTAAAGTGTCAGGAAAACAAACATTCACATCATGTTTTCTCCAGCACCAATTCCAAAGTGATCAAAATTCTTCATAACATGCACGTTGGAAACATGTACTGTTTTCTTTATTTTGTCTTCAGTGATTCAAGGTGGTCTTTTTTTGTTTGTTTGTTTAAAAATCAAATTTCCCATGCTGGAAAGTATTCTTGTTTCATACTTGGGTTAATAGTCACTCTGACCTTTTTACAAAGAGTAAAAAAAAAAAAAAAAAAAAAAAAGGTCAATTCAAATCTACAAACCAGTGTTAGTATTTTGAAGAAAAACAAACTTTCTTTTCCATGAAAGGGACCAAAAAAAGAAAAAAAAAAAACCCATAGCAAACAAGTGTTTTGTGATTCGCAATTGCATGCTCTTCACAGTCATGGCAGTTATTATCCAATTATATATGGTTTCTCCTGTATCATCTTGTCTGTGTATTTTACGGGTGTCATTTTGTTTATTTTTTCTTTGATTATTTTAGAATTAGTACAACATATAGGACGTCTGAATGCATCAGTTATTTTCAGGCTCAATCTTGTAAATCTCCACACCCATTTTGTATAAAAGCTTCCACAGATCATATGAAATCCTGTGTTGATGACATGTTGAATATAGTTGCCAAGAAAGTTCTGACATTCTTCTTTCCCTATTTTCTCTTAGTTGTTTCACTTACATTCACTCCTTCATGTAATAATAAAATGTTTGGGTCTTCCTAATGTGCCAGAGGTGGTATTTTCCCATTACTTCCTTCTTAGGTTGATTCTGTTGTGTCAGCATATGTATCCCCATTTTACAGATTTGGAAACTGAGGCTCCAGGGAGGTAGCATGGCTAGTAACTATGGCTCTATGGTCTGATAATTTTCTGCAAAATATATTTGCGTATTGACTTAGGAAGTTATATTTGTACCTATAAGTGATGAAAATAGTAATTCAGGCTGGGCGCGGTGGCTCACGCCTGTAATCCCAGCACTTTGGGAGGCCGAGGCGGGTGGATCACGAGGTCAAGAGATCGAGACCATCCTGGTCAACATGGTGAAACCCCGTCTCTACTAAAAATACAAAAAACTAGCTGGGCATGGTGGCGTGTGCCTGTAATCCCAGCTACTCAGGAGGCTGAGGCAGGAGAATTGCTTGAACCCAGGAGGCGGAGGTTGCGGTGAGCCGAGATGGCGCCATTGCACTCCAGCCTGGGTAACAAGAGCGAAACTCCGTCAAAAAAAAAAAAAAGTAATTTAATTACAGTGTTTGCTAACTGAACCACTGTGAGGGAAAACCATAAAGGTGGAATAATTGGTTGTGTCTCAGAGTAAGAGCATAAATTTCTCCATTCTTCTTCTTCTTCTTCTTTTTTTTTTTTTTGAAATGGGGTCTCCCTCTGTTGTTCAGGCTGGAATGCAATGGTGCAATTTTGTCTCTGCCTCCTGGGCTAAGTGATCTTCCTGCCTTAGCCTTCCAATAGCTAGGACTACAGATACACACCACCATGCCCAGATAATTTGTAGTTTGGTTGAGATGAGGTTTCATCATGGCACCCAGGCTGGTCTTAAACTTCTCGGACTGAAGTGATCCATCAGCCTCAGACTCCCAAAGTGCTGTTATTACAGGCGTGAGCTACCTCACCATGCCCCCACCACCTGCCAAATTTTTCAGTTCTTAAGCTGTACATTTAAGACAATTGCCTCAAGAGTGAAATATTTACTCAATCAAATTATTATTATTATTTTAATGTGCCATTGTTGTGGCTTTCACTGATCTTCTGAAGTGGTGATCTGGCCTTACAAAGACCACAGACACGGGCTAGCATATCTGTAGCCTGAGACTCTCCGGCTTGCTTCCCAGGTCCTTTCTCTATGGAACAAATGAAGAGATTAGTTATATACGTGGCATTTTACTTTATTTTGAATAAGTTGCACTGCACTTCTTTATATATTTAATTTAATTTTTAAAATTGCTGTAATATATACATAATATTAAATCTAGCAATATAACCATTTTTAAGGGTGCAATTCAGCAGCATTAAGTACATTCAGGAACTTTTTCATCATCTAAAACAGAAACTCTGTACCCACTAAACGATAGCTTCCCATTCCCCTTTTCCCCCCAGCACCTAATAACCTCTATTCTATTTTTTATCTCTATTAATATTACAGTTCTGGGTGCCTGATAAAAGTGTAATCATGCAACATTTGCCCTTTGTGTCTTGTTATTTCATTTCGTGTAATGTTTTCAAAGTTCATCCACATTGTAGTATGTGCCAGAATTCCATTTCCTTTGAAGATTGTGTGTAGTTATCACAGTTTTCTTGTACATTTTTCTGTTGATGGACATTTGGGTTGTGTCTCCCTTTTGGCTATAGTGAAAAATGCTGCTATGAACACTGATGTGTAAGAGTCTGTTTGAGTCCCTACTTTCAGTTCTTTAGGGTATATATCTAGAAGGGAATTGCTGGATTATATGGTAATTCTATGTTTAACTTTTGGAGGCATCACCAAACTATTTCACTGTGGTTACACAATTTTATATTCTTATGCACAATGGACAAGGTTTCTCATTTCTCCATGTCCTTGCCAAAACTTATTTTCTGTTTTTGTTTTAAAATAATGGTCATCCTAATGGGTGTGTCTTTAAATTCTTAATAAAACACTTCCCATGAATTATAATTAAAGTATAACAATTTATTTCTAAACCCATTTATTTTAAATAATGCAATATCTCAATTTATTTTTCTTTTGTTTCTGAGTAGGAGTAGAATTTTCGGATGGGTACATGCTTTGAAACATTGAGCCTGTCTATTACTACTTTTTTTTGTTTTTTTTTAGCCAGCGTTTTACTCTGTCACCCAGGCTGGAGAACAGTGGCACAATCATGGCTTACCACAATCTCAACGTTGCCAGACTCAGGTGATCCTTCCACCTTAGCCTCCCGAGTACCTGGGACCACAGGTGGGCACCACCATGCCCAGCTAATGTTTGTATTTTTGTTGTTGTTGTTGTAGAGATGGGGTTTCACTATGTTGTTCCCTCTGATATCGAACTCCTAAGCTCAAGTGATCCGCTAGCCCTGGCCTCTCAAAGTGCTTGGCTTACAGGCGTGAGCCACCGTGCCTGGTCAATGAGTGCTTCTTATAGTCAAACACAACCCTCAGCCCTCTGAAATTGATTTATATGTTTTATGACAACCTAATCTTTGTCTGGGCCCAGATATTGGGTCTAAACTACGTTTACTGTTAGAACACATTCTAGGAAACAAAAATAGCTATAGCATTTGCAGGGTAAAATTCTGGGGTGAATCAGAGACACACAGACTGCTAATTTTTTTCAGGTGAGTCACATCTTCCCTTCTGCTTAAAATACAAACCAGATATGAAGATGCGGACGGCAGTTAGCCCAGCCATCATAATTATGCATAAGTGGTAGGCAAAGAATGCCGTTTATCCTCACCCTGCTGGCAGGGGCAGGCAATGAATCAGATGAATGCTAGAGATGCTAAGAGGAAGCAGCTACTTGGCCCCTTCCCCATCCTTTCCCACCCATATAATTTGCTGAGAAAAAGACAAAAAGGCGTTCAGTAAAATGTCCAAAGAAAACCAAACCTGGCTGGATGCTGTGGCTCACACCTGTAATACCAGCACTCTGGGAGTCCGAGGCAAGAGGATCACTTGAGCCCAGGAGTTCCCAGTCTGGGCAACATAGTGAAAACCCTTCTCTACTAAAAATACAAAAGTTAACTGGGTGCAGTAGTGCAGGCCTGTAATCCCAGCTCTTCTGGAAGCTGAGGTGGGAGAATCACCTGAATCCAGAAGATTGAGGCTGCAGTAAGCTGTGATCATGCCACTGCATTCCAGCCTGAGTGGACAGAGCAAGATCCTGTTTGAAAACAAAAGAAACCTAATAATTTTTTACTCACAACACACCTAGGTTTGAGGAAATTGTGCTAAGAAAAACATTCTGGGGCCTGACTACAAAGATGGTGTTCTCATCCTACTGTATGTTTTGAGAAAATAGAATTTTCAGCAAACAGCAGCAAAAAAGTTTATGATCTTTTATCTTTTATCTAAATTGCACTGAAGAACACTTTAAAATTATTAAAAAGTTAAAGCAAAAACAAGTACCTGCCTGACTTACTGTAAGAGTATGTTAAAGCTAAAACTTGACGTTTACTTGGATTCTTAGGTGGATGGCAACTTGCTAACAGATGTTGGGCCAAGTTTAGCTTATAGTAGAGATTCAATATGTTTATGACTCATGTTTTGAAATTTCTGAAATACCATTTTTCCCCATCATAGCAAGAAATCTGCAATAGAGACAGAACTATTTACTTATTTACATTGAGACAGGGTCTCACTATGTTGCCCAGGCTAGAGTGCAGTGGGTGGTCGTAGCTCACTGTAACCTTGAACTCCTGAGCTCAAGTGACCTCAAGGCCTTGGCCTCTCAAAGTGCAGGATTACTAGTGTGAGCCACTGTGCCCAGCAAGACAGAACTTTAAATTGTTAAGATTCCTTTCGCCTATAATTAAAATTAATGAATTGATTGTTTGGCCATTGTATATACACAACAAGTAAAGCAAATGCTTTCTCGAGTCCTAATGCTAGCCAGCACAGAGCCTGGCATGTGCTCATCTGTGGCACAGAGAAAGGACCTGGGAAGGAAGTCGGAGAAAATCAGGCTACAGATAGGCTAGCCTGAGGCTGTGGACTTTGTAAGGCCAATCATACCTTTAGAAAGATCAGTCAAAGCCATAACAATGTCATATAGAAAAAACATTTTATTTGATTGACTAAATATTTCCCTTTCCAGGCAGTTGTCCTAAAGGTACAGCCTAAGAATTGAGAAATATGTGCTCTTACTCTCAGACACAACCAATGGCTTTACCTTTATGGATTTCCCTGACTGATTGAGTTAGTGAACACTATAATTGATTTATTAAACCAGGCGTCCCCAAACTTTTTACACAGGGGGCCAGTTCACTGTCCGTCAGACCATTGGAGGACCGCCACATACTGTGCTCCTCTCACTGACCACCAATGAAAGAGGTGCCCCTTCCTGAAGTGCGGCAGTGGGGGGGCCGGATAAATGGCCTCAGGGGGCCGCATGCGGCCCACGGGCCGTAGTTTGGGGATGCCTGATTTATTAAACTATTTTGTTTTTATCACATGCAAGTACAAATATAACCACCTTAATAAATAAATATATTTTGCAGAAAAGTATCTGTAAAATTACATTTGGCACATATACCAGTAGCATGTGTGGGAATAACAAATTTCTTAATTTAGGCCTAGAAGTTTAGGGAGGGAAAATGGTATTTTTCATGCTATCGTGTTAGGCATAGGGAGGTTCTGGGATCAGGAGTGATTCCTAAAGGCTGAATAGAAGGGAGGGCATTCAAAACGACTCTTTGTGGGGTCCAGGTTGGAGCTGATAGAGTCAGCAAGATTTTTTTTTCCTCCTCAACTTCTTCAGCCCAGTCCCCAGTAGGTAAAGTTGTTTTCTTATCTGACATACATGCTGCCTTTTCTGCACCTCTATCACACCTGGGCCTTCTCTGTCATGACACTCTACTGTCCTGTAGATGGGGGTCCTGGCAGGTCACAGATAACCTCTTGGAGTAGTACTCTCATTTCTCTATGGCAGGGGTCCCCAACCCCAGGGTAGTGACTGGTACTGGTCTGTCGCCTGTTAGGAACCATAGCAGGAGGTGTGAGCTCCGCCGCCTGTCATATCAGCGAGGCCTTGGATTCTCATAGGAACGCAAACCCCATTGTGAACTGTGCATGGAGGGATCTAGGTTGCGTGCTTCTTATAAGAATCTATCTAATTCATGCCTGAGGATCTGAGGTGGAACAGTTCATCCTAAAACCATCCTCTGCACCCTGCCTACGGAAAAACTGTCTTCCAGAAAACCAGTCCCTGGTGCCAAAAAGGTTGGGGACTGCTGCTGTAGAGGCTCCTTCCTACCACACTGCTTTTCAGCCACCACTGCTCAGTGGCAAAAGTGATTGATTTTGGGGTGGGTGAAGGGTGAATATGTTAAATATATCTAAGAATAGAACAATCATGCATCTGCAATATCAAAGACTGTGACCACCTGTAGGTGTTTCAGCGCAGATATTGAACCCAAAGTACTTATTGATTTCCTTTGGTTGGTGTGAAATATTTGTAAAAACCCATGTCTAAAATGACGGAAAGTAGATGAATGGAAATTTAGGAAATCATGTGTGAGAATGCATTTTTTTTTTCATATTGCAGTTTAGGGATTTATTTCAGTAATATAATCTATCAGTGGATGGAAGATCTGATTCTTGAGAATCTTTTAGAACTTTTAAGGCATTTTGAAATGCTTTTGAAATTTGCATGACACTGTCTCCCAAGGCATACCTGTTTTGGGGCCTCTTATCCCTCTATCCCACTTGCCTCCATGCTGTGTTTACTGTAATCTACAAACTGAGTTACTTTAGAGATTGTTTATATCAGATATTTCAAGAAACCTAGCTGCCTATGAAGTTCCCATGGCTTCATGGTAGACTTGCATCTAAAAGGAAGCCATAGACTTGCATCTGAAAGGAAGAATGTTGTCACTTCAAGATAAATGTGCATAAACTTTTAAAATACGTTCATTAAGTGACAGGCTCTGTGTGAATCCATTTGTCTCTTTTCTTCAGCTTTCAATATTTAAAGCTTATTAGAGGTTTTTAATGAAAAACTTACCCCTGTATTGTTTAAATGGATAATGTGTTTTTAACCTAATAAAAAGTTAACCAAGCAACTTCCCAATACTTTGTTTGAAAGGCAATAAATACGGTTTAAACAGTGACCTATTTTCCAGCAAAAGTAATATAAACTGGGCTGTAATTTTAACTATTTCCATTAGAATGGAATGATATTAATTTATAAATTACTTTTTGGCTTAACCATATATTTGTCAAACCAAAAAAATAAAGATCGAGAGAAGGAAAAATAAAGAACAAACATTAATGTCACTAAGTATCTATCTCCAAGTCCACCTCTGTCTCTATGTCTATAAGTAGGATAATGACCATTATTGTAAAGTTGCTGCCTCATTACTCTGCCTGATCACTTTTAAGAGAAGGCAATGCTTTTCTTTGGTTTTCTTTTTGGCAGTTATGGCATTGATTAAATAAATAGCGAAGGCTTGAGTATGCTCTTGAGAACAAAGTTACTAACTGTGGGAAGGTGCACATTGACCACAGCCATGATCTGTAGGAATTCCACTGAATGTTGTTCACGGGGAAAGACTGGATGATGTGGACCCTGGTTGTCTGGTTGGATAAACATAAGCCGTGCCATCTTCTCGAAGGGCATTTGAAAGGGGAAGAATTATCTCACACTCCTCTGCTCTGATAAATTTGGGAACCTTTAGGATCAAATTGATGATAATATTTTCCTTTTAATCCATTTTTAAATTTTCTATTTTATATTTAGTAATATCCCTCTTCCATTTCTCATTTTAACTAATTTACACTCTATTTTTCAAGATCAGTCTCTGAGATTGCCAATTTTTAATATTTTTTTAAAGAACCCGGTTTTGATTTATTGACCTTTCTATTAAATTTTAATTTCTTATTTAATTTACTACTTACTGTTTTCATTAATTTAAATTATTTTCTATTTTTGGTTTATTGCTATTTTTATAATTTCTTATATTGAATACTTGGCCCTTTAACTTTTAGCTCTTCTTTTGTAATGTAAGCTCTTAAACTTGTATGTATTTTTTCTAGTATTACTTTAGCTGTATCTCATGAGTTTTCCTATACAGTATCTTTTAATCATTCACCTATAAATGCTTCCTAATTTCTATCATATTTTCTTCTTTGACCCATGCCTTATTTTAAAAACTGTTTTAAAATTCCCAACGGTATGGGTTTTATTTTGTTTTGTTTTTTTTTTACTGATTCTTTGAAATGCAAGGAGATTTGCTTTATAAAACTCAAGTTACATGGTCAATTTTTGAAAATATTCCTATGTATTTGAAAATAATATATTTTCCAGTTTATGGACATGAAGTTCTTTATGTTCATATAAAAAAACTTAATTCTATTCAAATCTATATGTCTATGAATTATTTTGTCAGTTTCTCCTCATGTATATTTTAAAATGTGATTAAGTGTTTACAAGTTTTAAATTCTTTCAGGTGAATTAAACCTTCCATCATTTCTATTTCTAGTCATGCTTTTTGCCATAAAGTCATCTTTCTCTGATTCATCTTTCTTTTGGTTAATATTTGATGTAATGTTATTCATTCCTTTGCCTTCAAATTTTTTCATATGTTTTAGATGTCTCTCTTATAAACAGCATAGAGCTGAATTTTTAAAGAAACAAGTATGTTAATCGTTTTTTTTTAATTGATTTTAATCCACTTTAATTCTGATGACTGTTAGGCTCAGAGACATCTGTACCATGTTTTACCATGCTTTCTATTTCAAATTGTTTTTAGCATTCTGCTCAATTCTTGACATCCTTTGGTTTGTTTGAAAGCTTTTTAAAAAAATCATTCTCATACTATTTCCAAATCTAATCCTATTATATTAATGATTAACTATACATTTCAACAAAATTTAGAGTTAATCGATACTTGTACCATCCTCAAAAGAATGCATTGATAATCTTGGAAAGATGTACTCTAATCATTTCTTTTCTGGGATCGATCTTTTCCTTTACTCCCCATAAATTAGACACTGTTATTGTTCTTTTATATAGTAAACAAATATTGTCCAATATTTGACAATATTTGTTTACTGTTTCTTCTTTTATCTAACATCTTCCTTTTGTGATCATTGTTTTTGTGCCTAAAAAAATCCTTATAATTTCTACTATAGTAGTTATATTATAGATATATTTTCTTATTTTTCCTGTGTTTAAAAAGTCTTGCATGTTTCACTGGGAATCCTAGGTTAACTGTCATTCTCCTATTTTCTTGCTCCCATTATTGCATTGATAAGTCAGCAGTTAAGATAATTGCTGTTCTTTTGTAGGCAGTACATGTTTTATTCTTTTTACAATTTTTACTTTTGTATTATTTTTCATTTTAAGATTTGTCCAATATCCTTGGTATTTTGTAGTTTTATTGGGTGAGTCAAAGTGTGGATTCCTTTTTATTTATTATGAAAGGGAGTAGCAGATTTCTTGAACCTGAGGATTTGTGTCTTTAATCAACTCTAAATTGCAGCTGCTCTAAATATTGCCACACCCTCATTTTATTTCATTATATGTGTATAAGGATGTCTCTCTATCCTTCAAGGCACCAAATCTACTTAAGGATTTTTCTCCATTCTGTCTAAAAAGGAAAAGTCATCATGTCATTTTATGATGTAAAAATATTTGTCAACTTATGATTGTTTATTCATTTACTTAATATTATTTTGAATACCAACTAAATACTAATGTATAGATCTACTGCATGCTGAACATACATTGTTGAAGAAGAAAAATACAGTTCCTGTCCTTATGGAGCTTAGCATCTACAGTACTAAAAATAGAAAAACATTAAAAGAATATCTATTGTCAGGGATTTTAACGAATAGGATAGCTGCCACTTATTTCATTTAGTAGTTGTCAGTTACCATTCTAATCATTTAAATACATCGTTATGCCATGTATTATTACATGGTAAAACTCCATATGCCTTAGACATACAAACATTCAACATTCTAGGCTTAGTCTTCTTTTCCAGAGTAATCATCTACCAATCTAATCCATACCTTTGCCCAGCCTCCTTGAGCTACTCAGTATTTCCAGAATCAACCACATCCTTCCATGATTCCATCTTTCATACCTCAGAAAATTCCAGAAATACAAAGTTAACCCAATTTCACTCCTTTTCCAAGTGTTACAAAAATTTCCCAGGTTGCAAGTCTTTCCCATCTTTGCATCCCTGTAACAGTTTATTCAAATCTATATAATAGGAATTTCTGTTTCCAGTCTAGAAGGAGTAATATCTAGACTTTCTAATATTCATACCAGATTTACTCTCCTGCATTACACAAACAAAATATGGACAAAAAGCATGAAACAGCACTTTTCAGGAAATTAGACATTAGGCAACAAAGAATAGTGATTCCTGAGAGACGTGAAATAAATGAGGTAAGCCCTCTGATTGTCCTACCATACTGCCTTGAGAGTATTTCCGGGCTGTTGCACAGGAAGGGAGAACCAAGGTGGAGCCCAGGGACTCCCAGGGTTGAGAATACACAGCTGAGAGTCAAGAACACCAAGGTGGCTAGAGTTCTCAGAACCGGAGACAAGGGAGCTGCACAGAGGGACAATTTCAGAAATCAGCAAAGCACCTCCCTTGAATATCCAACTGAGGACTGATTAGGAAAGTGCTGGAGGTTAGGGAAATAACCACCCAAAAGATTTAGAGGTAATAGTGCCTGGCACTCACACAGGGCTGAGAATGTTCCACCAGGCAAACTGGACAAGCTCATGATTCACAAAATTAGGTAGAGTACACAGAAAGGCTTCCCATCTGTAGTGGGAAATAATTAGCCTACACTGCCTAGAAGCTCCACTGCAATGTTAAATAGAAGTCATGAGAGCAGACATCCTTGTGTGTTGTTCCCTAACTTAGGAGGAAATCATTCAATCTGTCAAACTATTAACTATGATGTTACCTGTAGGGTTTTTTTTTTTTTTGCAAATGCCCGGTATTAGCTTGAAGATGTTCCCTTCTATTTTTAGTTTGTAGAGTTTGTCACGAATGAGTGTTGGATTTTATAAAACGCTTTTTCTTACAACAATTATATACCTTTTATTTTTCAGTTTCTTAATATGGTGAATTACATTGATTGATTTTTGGAATGATTAAGCCAGCTCTGCATTCCTAGGGTGAACCTCACTTGGTCATGATATATTACATTTTGTAAACATTGTTACATTGTGTTTGCTAAATTTTGTTTAGAATTTTTACATCTATGTTCATGAAAGATAATGGTTTTTAGGGCTCTTTTTTTCTTATAATGTCTTTGATTTTGATATCAAGATAAACTGACCTCATAAAATTATATATTCATGCCTTGTCAATTTTCTGAAGGAGTATGTGTAGAATTGGTATTAGTTCTTTCTTAATATTTGATAAAATACACTGTGGAACTGTCTGGCCTGGCATTTTCTTTGTAGGGAAATGTTTAATTACAAATTCTTTTTTTTAGTGACATAGTTATTCAGGTTAACTATTTCTTCTTAAATAAGCTTTGATAATTTGTGTCACTTGTAAATAAAAACTGTTTTACTTTTTCCTTTCCAATCAAAATGACATTTATTCTTTTTATTTACAGGTGACATGATTGTCTATGTGGAAAATCCAATGGACTGGATGAGTAAGTTACTAGAACTAATGATTGAGTTTAGCAAGGTTGAATACATTAAGATTGAGATATAAATATCAATTTTATTTTTATACAATAGCAATAAACAATTAGAAATTAAAGTGAAAATTATATTATTGCTGAGAGTATCCAAAAATATGAAGTTTACTTGGGGGAAAGAGATAGGAAGTTCAGAAGGGAAGAACTACAAAGGAACACAAGAAAACTTTATAATTTTAAAATTTACTTTTTAATTGACACATAAAAATTATATATATTTATAATCTACATGGTATTTATGGTGTGCAACATGGTATTTTGATATACGTATACAATGTGGAATGGCTAAATTAAGCTAATTAACATATGCATTACCTACTTACCAGTTTTTTGTGTGTGGTGAGAACACTTGAAACCTATCTCTTAGCAATTTTCAAGTATACAATATATTAACTACAGTCACCATCATGTACAATAGACTCTTTTGAACTTCTCCTCTTGTCTAATTGAAATTTTGTATTCTTTAACCAACATCTCCCCAATATCCTTCTTCTCCCAGGCCTTTGTAACCACTGTTCAACTCTCTGCTTCTATAAATTTGACATTTTAAGATTTTTTTTTAGATTTATCTTTCTGTGCCTGACTTATTTCACTTAGCATAATGTCTTCTATGTTTGTCCATGTTGTTGCAAATGGCAGGTTTTCCTTCGCTGGGAAGGCGGAATAGTATTCCATTTTGTAATTTACCATATTTTCCCTATTCATTCACCCATTATTAGACATTAAGATTGATTCCATATGTTGGTTATTGTGAATAATGCCACATGAGCATGAAACTAGGAAGCTTTTAAGGGTAATGGATACAACCATTATTTTCATGAGCATATACATATGTCAAAACTTAACAAATTGTACAATTTAAATGTGTAAAGTTCATGTTACTTATACCTTAATCCAGCCACTTAAGAAGTCCATATTATAGCATTTTAAAATAATACTTTGTCTATGCATATCCCTCTTTAGAATGTGATTTCCTTTGATATGAGGATATAACTAATTAATATTGACTTCAGTGCTTGAAAGTAACAGGCATCACATAAACATCTGTTTATGCAAAAATACTGCCCTGGAAAAAATATTGACCAGCATTGGCCATCTAAATTTTTGTTTCTCAATGATCTTAAGAAAGATAATAGTACAAAAAAGAGAAAGGTGGTTTTGTATTTTCTTCTCAGGCAGCTGATTAATCTCTTACGATGTTTTGATAACTGCAAAGTATCTTCATGTACATTGTCTCATGTATCTAAGTCTGAGAACTGGATTGGCATTTTTATTCTCATGTTATAGAAAAGAAAGGTAAAGAGCAGTGAGATCAAGAGAATCGTCCCAGGCCATATTGCTACTGATGAAATTTTCCTTTTAGTGAAATATTTGATATTTATACAGCTGTAGTGTTTTATTCCTCAGAAGTAGGGAATGAGTTATCCCAAATCACATCTTTTCTTTGAGGCTTAAATATTACCAAAGATGGCAGAGGATAGAAACTAATTGTTCCTCAATATCTTCTGTTTCATTCCTCCTGTAGTAAGAGACTCTCCTAAGACTTAGCTGCCCATTCTTTTTTGTAGCTAGTTATGGCCCTGTGGCTTAGTTTGAGCCAATAGTGTATGATAGAATGAAATATGTGACTTTTAGGTTGTATCTTTAAGACAATCAGGAAGAAAAGAGTTCCTTATTTTTTGGAGGGTCAACTTTTTTATTCTACTTAGGCTTTCAACTGAAGGGGTGTGGGTTACTCACGTCAAGGAGGACAATCTCCTTTATTCAGTCTATTGATTTCAGTGTTAATCTCATTCCAAAACTCCCTCACAGACACACCCAGAGTAATGTTTAACCAACTGTCTAGGCACCCTATGGTCCAGTCAAATTGATGCATAGAAATAACTAGTGAGAGTTCACTCCTTGTCAACGTGGCACACATACGTATCTTCTAAAACCATGCATAATTCCTGAAGAAAGACAATAACAAAGCCATAATTCTGTCTAACATGCTACAACTATTCTGCATACAACTGGAAATGCGCTAACCCCTTTTCCAGAAGAGGAGGTGAAGTCCTTAAGTGACGTTTACTCTTTTCTTTGATATCCCACAACTTAAACACAGTGATGTTAAATTAACAATACTTAAATACTATAAAAAGCCAATGCATGTTGTTACATAAAGGAATAGGAAAGAAAACAAGAATATGTGCTAAACACACACACACACACACACACACACACACACACACCCATTTATAACAACATAAAGGGAAATACTGATGACAATCACAGTCTTCATTTCTGTAACTGATCGCACAGACAACTATTTATAACCATCTTCTATTGTGCCCAGTTTGTATTACCTTTGCCTTCAGCGAGCACCTGAGTCTGTCATGCTTCTTTGTCTGGTGGGATGGCCCAAATATTCATTCATGGCGGGTCTGGGTCACAGGTAGCGCCACCTGGATTGGGTTGTTGTGGTTTTCCTTTGACCTAATCACAGGGCATGGTAATTCCAAAAGATGTCCTAAGGGATTGCCTATATTCTAGACAGGAAAGAGACTGCCTGGAGAAATAGTTCAATTTCCCTTTGGTAGTCAGGATAAATCACCCCCACCAGTACAGTAACTCTTTTCTTTGCCTGTGGGTTAGAAGGCATAAGAAACCCAAATGGTTGAGAGGCAGTCTTCTGGTCCCGTGGAGTCACTGTTGTGTCTTCTGGTAGAAGCATTCCTTCCTTTGGGACCAAGACTTCTAGGCCAGCACAGCGTACATTTGCAAGAACAGGAAGCAAAAGTTTTGCTGGTGGTTCATTAGAAGTAATTGCAAATGGTGCCACTTCCACTTCTACCCCTTGATTGCTGGGCTTATGAACTCTGGCTATTGGAGAAAGAGAACCATAGGTGGAACACTAATTCAGAGCATACACAGCCTTTTGGAGACCCTTGTCCCAGGCCTGCAAGGTATCGTTACCTAGCTGGCACTGTCACTGAGTCTGCAAAAGGTCATTCCATTGTTCTATCAAACCAGCTCTGCTTCAGGATGGTTGGAAACATGGTAAGACCAGTGAATCTTGTAAGTATGGACCCATTGCCACACTTTTTTTTTTTTTTTTTTTTTTTTTGCTATGAAATGATTTCCTTAATCAGAAGCAATGCTGTCTGAAATATCATGACTGTGGATAAAATATTCTGTAATTTCATATAAGTTTACGGATGGTAGCTTAGGCAGAAGCGTTGTGTGCAGGGAAGGTAGATTAGTAGCCAGAGTAAGTGTTTTTTCCAGTAAAAACAAAAGGCTGCCCTTTGCGTGATGGAAGCAGTTTAGTGTAATCAACCTGCCACCAAGTAGCTGGCTGGTCGCCTGAGAAATGGTGCTATACAGTATTTGGGACTCATTCTTGGTCTGTGCTGCTGGCAGATTGAGTGCTTAGCTGTAGCTTTAGCTAGGTCAGCTTTGATGAGTGGGAGTCCATGTTGCTAAGTTCATGTATAACCTCCAATCCTGCCACCATGGCCATTTTTTCATTGGATGATGACAAGGGTGTCTGGGGAAAGAGACTGATTGGTATTCACAGAACAGGCCATCCTATCTATTTGATTATTAAATCTTCCTCTGCTGGAGTCACACTTTGCTGAGCATTCACATGGAATGCACATATCTTCACAGTTCTTACCCATTCAGAGAGATCTATCCACATACCAATTCTTCAGATTTCCTTGTCATCAGTTTTCCAATCATATTCATTCCAAGCCTCAGACTATCCAGCTAAACCATTCGCCACAGCCCATAAATTGATATATAGTCACACATCTGACCATTTCTTCTTCAAAGCAAAGTGAACAATCAGGTGCACTGCTTGAAGTTTTGTCCACTGAGAGGATTCCCCTTTACAACTGTTCTGCAGGGATGTCCCAGAAAGGCATTTTAGTGCTGCAGCAGTTCACTTTCAGGTGGTGCCTGCATATTGAACATAACCATCTGAAAACTAGATGAGTCTTCTTTTCCTCTGTCAACTGATGGTGGTGAACACTCCCTAAGGCTGCAGGTGCAGTCTGAGAAAGAGAAGGCAGTGTAGCAGGAGTGGGGACAGTGGGCATTTTTGCCTCCTCTTCATGTAACTTACTTGGTCTTCAGGGCCTGCTTAGGCTGATGGGAAATATATCACTTGTAGACTGCCTTTAATGGCCATTCACATAGGCGTTTTCTCCCTCAAATCTTCTCTTTTTAGATCTGCGTCTTCAACCCTGATACTGTTGCACACATAAGAAGAAAATCTGTACAATTTCCAAATGAACTTAATTTTCTTTTTTACTTGTTTTCTTAATTTTAGATTTGGGGGCACAGGTGCACTTTTGTTAACTGGGCATACTGTGTGATGCTGAGGTTCGGATCTCTAACCCTGTCACCTTGTGCCCCTCCTCCCTCCCTTTTTTCGGAGTCTCCAGCGTCCAATGTTTCTATCTTTGTGTTTGTGTGTACCCAGGGTTTAACTCCCACTTATAAATGAGAACGTGCAGCATTTGGTTTTCTGTTTCTGTGTTAACTTGGTTAGAAAAATGGCCTCCAGCTATATCCATGTTGCTGCAAAGGACATGATTTGGTTCTTTTTTTCATGACTGCTAGTACTATATGGTATATGTACCACATTTTCTTTATCCAGTCCACCATTGATGGGCACTTGGGTTGATTTTGTATCTTTGCTATTGTGAACAGTGCTATAATAAACACATGACTGCAGGTGTCTTTTTGGTAGAATTATTTGCTTTCCTTTGGGCTTATACTCAGTGGTAAAATTGCTGGGTTGAATGGTAATTCTACTTTTAGTTCTTTGAGAACTCTCCAAACTGCTCTTTATTTTGAGTTCTTTGAACAAAGCCAATATATTCAGGAACAAAAACACAATTGTGATACTGGTTAAAAGGCTGCTAACAGAAAACAAAGTAAGGATATTTTGCTAAATATATGACAGAGTGTGATGTAGGGGCATACACATGAAATTCTGTCTGGAATTCCTGGACTTTCTCTTGTTGTGCTGGAGAAAAATGCAGCTATAGTAGCATCACATCGTGGTTCTTGAGCCAAACTAGGCTTTGACTTGAAGATGAAATATTTGTCATGAATAGTCTTACCTTAGAGTGTTGAGATTTACATGTGTGTTTACTTTTTGTTAGGCATGTACTGATCTGACTTGTTTGAGTTTTATTGGCACTTAAAACCGTGAGAAGATAACTGATTCATGACAGCAGAATTTTAGGTGATTCATTGGATTCATTAATCAAAATGATTAGTTCAGCAATCATTTACATTGCATTAGTTAGTAAATAGCATATCTTGTTTTATTTAAAGGTACCTGAATTACCTGGTATAAAGCCACTGAAATCTTCATATTTATTGAAGTATAATTTACATAAAATAGAATGGATATATCTTGGGGGTTTCAGTGCCATGGATTTTGACAATTGTATAAATCTACGTAAACTTCACTCAAAACAACCTTTACATCACCACGGAAAGCTCTTTCCTGCCCCTTTCCAGCCAACCTGCTCTCCCCTAGTGAGGCGACCATTTTCTGAATTTTATCACTACAGCTTTATTTTGCCTGTTCTTGGACTTTGTATAAATGGAATCATCTGGACATATTTAAATACTTAATCTCTATTTTATAAAAGTTTCTTCATTTTTCACATTTGACCTCATCAAAATATTTTACAAAACAACCCCAAAGCAGTTTGCTTTTGAGGTCACTGTTAGTATTGTGTAATGGCAGTATATAGATATAGTTTGAAATAAGAGGAGACAGGATTTTCATTGGTAGATCCTATTAGGTTACATTTTGCTACCTTTGTTTACTTTGAATTCCTGTAACATGTAGTTGGCCTGGGTCAGTCATAAACTCATTGACTTTAGAGCTGGAAGGGCTTTCAGGAATCACATACCAAGTCAGCAGGTAGCTATTGAGTTTGGTCTCTCAACTAGCCATTGTGCTAGCTAGACCTCACAGATAGAGTGGGGAATCTGAAAGGCAAAGTCTCTGCCTTCATGGAATTTGTGTTGCAGCAGGAGAAGGAGAATACAAATAATCATGGCAATAATGTGTGATGAGTGTTATGGTAGGGGCTGCAATGGCAGCTTTGCTAACCTCACTTTGTCAGAGGGTCAAGGAAGGTACTCTTGAAGAATTGATGTTTAGGCTAGGACTGGGAGGATATGCAGGAGTAAGCCAGGCAAAGGGATACAGAAAGGGAAGAGAGAGAAGAGGAGAAGGGGCAGACTGATCAAGAGAAACCAGCATGGGCAATGCAGGGAGTCGAAGCATGGCACCTATGAGGTACCCTGGTGAGCTGCCAGAAGCTCAGTAATGGCTGAAAGTGGCCAAGGAGAAAAATGGCAGTAGTAGCACGAAACTCTGAGCTAGGGTAAGGAGTTCTGGATTCATTCTAAAATTAAAGGAGGCCACCAAAGGGTTTTAGGTGGGTTATCACATGATCAGATTTGCAAATTTCGTCTGTCCGTGTCATGGAGAATGGGCTGGCAGGAAGCAAGACTAGAGAAAAGGAGATGTGTTAGAGGCCATTGCTTAACCCAGGGTGCTAAGGTTTGAGAAAATGGAATGGAGTTAAGGGATATTTCAGAGCCAGTAATATAAGGTTTGGGTGAACGGGTAAGGGTAAGGGTGGTGAGGAAGAAAAAGGACCCAAATATTTCTCTGAGATTTCTTGTTTAAGCAACTAACACTATTTCCTGATACAGGGAGTATTTGAGAGGAAGGTCACATAAGCATACGTGGTGGTGGTGGTAGTGTGTGTATGTGTGTAGTGGAGGAAAGCATAGATGGAAACGTTGAGTCCAAGTTTTGACATATAGATTCTTTTAGTTGCTTGCAGAACATTTAAATGGTGATGTCCAAAAGATATGTCTGGAGTTCAAGAGAGAAAGAACTCAGCTGGAGATACACATTTGGTTATCAGCAGCTGATAGTTATTGAAACATGGCAGTGAGTGAAATTGCCTACAAACAGGTGTGTAACTCTGAGAAATAATTAGCATATTGTTCCCTGAAATGGATTCTATGGTGGACTTAGTTCTGAGAGATGTTTTGAATGAAATTACTTTGTGGCCAAGTAATTTAGAGAATACATCACATAGACTAGGTGCAGTGACTGACACCTGTAATCCTGGCACTTAGGGAGGCCAAGGTGGGTGGACCACTTGAGGTCAGGAGTTCCAAACCAGCCTGGCCAACATGGTGAAACCGTGTCTTTACTAAAAATACAAAAAAATTAGCCAGGCGCAGTAGTGGACACCTGTAATCCCAGCTATTCGGGAGGCTGAGACAGGAGAATGGCTTGAACCTAGGAGGCAGAGGTTGCAGTGAGCCGAGATCACACCACTGCCCTCCAGCTTGGGTGACAGAGCAAGACTCGATCTCAAAAAAAAAAAAGCGGAAAAGGAAAAGAAAATGCATCACATAGTATGTTTCTCTTAAGTACAAGGCACACTATTAGATGAGACTCCAGGAAGTCCAGAAGTATCAAAACATGTTTCAGTTTTCTTAATGCTGTTTCCCAAACACTCCCAGTTGTCACACTGTGGGAAAAGGAAACCAAATCCTGCCAGTCTTCTGCCATGTGGTTTCACCTTGTGAGTGACCTATACTCAGCTAGCTTCATTCTGGACAATTGGAGTTATGCTTCATTTTCCAACAGTAGAAAGATGTAACACATTTTTGTGCATACAGTTGCAGTATAATCAAGTCGTTTTGTTTGCTGGATGCTTATTTAAAGCAAATTTTAGGCTCAATGCCCTATTCATTTTACACTTGTTTTATTTTCTTAACTCATTTTAAAATTTGATGGTGGTATTGTTGAATACTAAGATAACTATAATTTCACTTTATTGTAGTATTATATAGTGAAGGACATGAAATGATGCTTTAGAATGTAGTCGAAGCATCATTCTAAAGCATCACTATATAATACTACATTCTTTATTGTAGTATTATATAGTGAAGGACATCAATGATGCTTTAGAATGTAGTCAGTGTCTGTCTTTCTGTCCCTCACCCAGTGTATTTATGATATTGGAAAGACTGTGGCAGCAGATGGTTGCTAAGTCTTTCAAATGGTACAGTGAACCCAGGCTGTGAAGATATGCAATACCTAATCAATTAAACAAGATTATTTTTTAGTTTAACATGAAAAAAGGCATCCAGGTATGGTATTATTTTAAAAAGGGTATTCTCATTTACTCCACTGATTCATTTAGTGCCTCTGTGTTGTTGACCTTCAGTATCATTAGGGTCTCTGTGCTAAGTATTGGGCCCCTATTTCAAAATGTCTTACTGGGCAATTCTACCCAGATGTCTGGTAGCATTTCAAGCATGACTTATCCAAAATAGAGCTTGATATTGTATCCCCCAGAAGGGGGATATGGGAAAGTTCCAGTCCTTTCTATCAAATCTGTTTATCTTGGTTTCTTCTCTTGCTTTATGGCATCAATTGATGGACTTATTCAGCAAATATCTATTGAGTGTCTTCTAAGAGGCAGGCATTGTTTTACATGCTGGGATAGAGCAATGAATGAAAGAGACAAGGAGCTTTTCTCCAAGGAACTCATATTCAGCTGATATTTTTCTCAGTCCAGAAATTTAGTGTAGTATCATGTCACCTTGACGCTTCTCTCTCTCTCTCTCTCTCTCTCTCTCTCTCTCTTCAAATCCAGTTGATCACCATTTCAGTGAGTCTGAATTGCTTTTACAATTCAGATTCCGCCCCACTCCTTTGATGATTGATTGTCATGAGTCAGATCATCATCTCGCACCTGAATTGCTGCAATACCCTTTATCTGGTTTCTCTGCCTTGCCTTCTCTCCTTCTTTCAGCTTTTCTCCTGCTTCTACCCTCCTGCTAGAGTTATCTTTCTAAAACAGATCTGATCAAGTACTTGTGCTTTAAAATCATTAATGACTGTTGTGTACAGGAGACCCTTGATCTTTAAATAGACCCCAAATCTTCATCTGATTTTATCTGCTTTCTTAATCTCTTCTCCTACGTCTTTCTGCACTCCTTACAGAACTTCCCCCAGACACACAATGGGTTTGTCATTCTCTGTCCCTATGCTATACTCCCATTCACCATATCCTGGCTTAGAATCCCTTTCATGAACCTTTACTGCCTTTCTTAACAAGGTGAACTGAAGCACAAAAAAATTTTAGAGTTTATTTGAGCACATGGTGATTCATGAATCAGGTAACTTGAAACCAGAAGTTGTTCAGGAGCTTCACAAGTGAGAGGCTGTCATAGACTGGATATAGAAGTAAAGCAAAGAAAACGTTTTGCTGGTTATAGTTGCACAGTTGCTGATTTGAATGATCCTGCTGGAAAATCCCTAGTTATATAATTATAAGTATATTGGGTACTTCTGATGGGTTGAACTTAAGTTCTGTTTTCCTTTAATATAGCCATTTGTAAAAAAAAAAAAAAAAAAAAGATCAGGTTAAGTTTTGCTTATGTTTGCAAATCAGGCAATGTTTAGGTCACTAATGAGGCTTAACTGGTTTTGTCTGCTCAGAGATTCTTCAGCTTGTTTTTTGTGTTAGTTTACTTTGCCACCTTCATTGTCATTAAATACTCATTAGATTCAAACTTCTCCAAGTAGAAGGGATAACTTTTCCTGCTGTTACTGTACCTCTATTACAGTACAAATGATATGTTATGAAAACTAAGTATATACACGGACATAAAGATGAAAACACTGTGGACAACTAGCGTGGGGAGGGAGGGAGAGGTAACAGGATTGAAAAACTACCTAATGGGGACTATGCTCCCTACCTGGATGATGGGATCAGTTATATCCCAAACCTCAGCATCATGCAAATACCCATGTAGCAAACCTGCACATGTACCACCTGAATCTAAAAGTTGAAATTAAAATAAATAAAATATGATTGTTGTATTTAAAAAAAAAAACAACTATGTTTGTTTCTGTCTCCCCTACAGATCGTCAGCTTTTAAAGCAAGGTTTGGCAAACGTTTTCTGTAGATAGTTTTGCATGTCAAATGGTTTCTGCCAGCCTCCGCTCAGCCATTGCAGTGTGAAAGCATTCATAGATAAAATGTAAAGGAAAGCTCGTGTGGTTGGTTGTGTTGCCACAAAACTTCATTTATGGACATAGAAATCTGAATTTCATATAATTAATTTTCATGCATTGAGGTTTTTTTTTTGTTTGTTTGTTGCTGTTTTTTTCCCCCAACAATTTAAAAATGTAAAAACTATTCCTAACTTGTGGGCCATACATACCACACAGGCTCTGCCCATGTTCTGTAGTTTGCTCATTCTGGTCTTAATGGTAGGGCTACTTCATATTTATTTTCATAAAACAACACACCAGGCACTGAATGAATATTTACTAAAATGAACCACATGGCGCAAAATGATTATCATTTTATGTTCTCTTCCATCCCAAATTGCAGTCGTGTGATACTGTAAAATTTTTTTCATCAACTGAAGATTAACTAGAAAACCATTTTTAAATTTCAACCTTTGTTAAAAAAAAATCTTCCTGAAGTATGTTATTCCAATTTTATGCCCTAGTAAGTACAGTTTAGTGAACACATTTAATGTTTGTCTTGCAGTGTCCCCAGGTCATGATTAAAGATAAGAATTCTCATTGGGTAGCCAAGTAAATGCAGATATAGAAGGTATAGCTAATTGAGCCCTGAATGTATACAGACTGGGGTTTACTCTAGAAATTGCCTTTTTGATGCAGAGATTAAATCTCTCACATATACTTTTTTTCCAGTGATACCTTCTTTTCTCTATAAAAGGGGGCACAGGAGACAAAATCAAAAGAAACAACTATTTAATGAAAGAATGGTTCTTATTAGTTGGTCCAGTTCCACTGCTCCCTATGTAGGGAACTGTGAACATTGGTGATGTTGAGTTCTTCAGTCTTTCTTCCTACCCCTTCACACTCATTTAATCTGGCAGTTATAAAGACATATATAATATATATACACATAATGATGATTACCAACTTTGTTTCTCTAGCTGGACCTCTCTTCCAAACCCCAAACATATATTCAACTGCCTACTTGAAACCCCCATGCGGATACCTTATAGACACCTCAAACTGAACATGTTCAAAACCAAACACTGATATTCCTCTAAACCTGTTCCACCTATCCCAGTTGATAACACTATTATTCCATTTCCTCAGAACAAAAACTGGAGTCATTCTTGATTCCTCATATTGTCTTATTCCCCATATTTTCATCTGTCAAGAAATCTGCCTGGAAGTCAATACCACCGGTTAGTAAGACACACTGATGACACGGCTATCCTAATGTAATGCATTGAGAAGGACACACATCATTTCTGTAATGTTCTTGACACACAAAAAAATGCAATCCAATCGTGAGAAAACAGCAGGCAAACCTAATCATGGGTCATTCTACAAAATAACTGACTGTTACTCATCAAAAATATCAAGAAGAAACCCAAGGAAATACTGAGGAACCGTATGTCACAGACTGAAGAAACCCAGGGAACTACAACTACTAAATTCAGTATGGGAGCTTAGAATGAATACTGGAACAAAAAAGACATTAGGGAAAAGCTGGAGAGTGTAACTTGAATATTTCGTAAGGTATTGTGTCAGTGTTAATTTCCTGAATTTGAACTTTACAAAATTGTCACAGAAATTTACATAAATTGTCATAAATTTACATAAATTTACAAAATTGTCACATAAATTGAGAAGAGCTGAGTGAAGGATATATGGGAATTCTCTATGTTTTTGCAGTATTTCTATAAGTTTAAAATTATTTCAATACAAAAAGGAAAAATAAATCTCGTTGGAACTTCCTTCAAAATTTACGTAGAATTTGGCCACTTCTTATAAACTCTGCTGAAACCACTTGGAGTTATGATATTATCCTTTACTGGGATTATTGTAAGAACATCCTATTTGATCTTCTTGCTTCTGTTCTTGCTGCTCTCTTAAAGTCTGTTTTTAATACAGTGGCCAGAATAATTATAAGTCAAATGCAAAATTCTACCACCCTCCTCATCCCCACCAGTAGACTTAGGGTGAAAGCCAAAGTTTCCATTGCACACAGGCCTGACACTGCCTGGTCCTTGCTTTTCCTTCTGGTCTGCCCTTGTACCACTCTCCTGCTCATTCCCTAGCTCTCACCTCACTGGCTTCTTTGCTCTTTGCTGAGTATACTAGAAATATTCCCACTGTAGAAACTGTATGTACTGGCTGTTCCTTATGCCAGGAACACTGTTCCTCCAGATACCACCTTGGGTGATGCACTGATACTCCAATATCACATCTCAATGTAGCTTACCTGTCCTCTCTGTTTAGAATTTCACCCCCTTACTGGGTGTGGTGGTTCACACCTGTAATCCTAACATTCTGGGAGGCTGAGGATAACTTGAAACCAAGGATTAGAGACAAGCCTGGGCACATAGCAAGACCATGTCTTTAAAAAAAAAAAAAAAAGGCAAGGTGATGGGTGATGCATGCCTATAGTCCCAGCTGCTCAAGAGGCTGATGTGGGAGGATCACTTGAACCCAGGAGTTTGAGGTTGCAGTGAGCTGTGATCATGCCACTGCACTTCAGCCTGAGTAATAGAGCAAGACTCTGTTTCTAAAACAATAAAAATTAAGAAACCTTGAATTCCATCTACTGCCCACTGCTCATCTTCACTGGTACTCCCAATCCTCTTAGTTCTGATCTACTTTAGAAAATTGTTTTCCATCGCACTTCTCATTTTCTAAGAGACTGTTTGTTTACTTATTATCATTATTCTCATCATCATTCTCATTATCATTATCACCCTCATTGCTGGTCTATTAAAACTTAAAACTCCAAGATGTCAGGGATCTTTCCCCATTTTTCTTGCTGACATATCCCAGGAGCCTAGAAAAGTTTTTGGCCCAGAGTAGACACTCCATAAATATTGGATGAATTGAATCAAAGGTAGACTAGACGGGACTGAAAACTACTATGTTAGGTAAGGTATAGTGTCTAGTGCAACTCTATGGCTATTGACTGGGGTAACGGGAAGGAAGACTACCTCAATCGTAAATACAGAAGAACAGGTCTATAAGGAAAGGTATTTGCTGGATATTCCTGTGAAGATGTTCCATAAACTAATTTGTAGCTCTGCAACTTAGGGTAAATATCTGGGATGGAGAGATTTGAAAGTCTTCTCTTGTCATTGAGGTATGAGAAGAAAGACAAAAGGAAGGTGTCTTGTGATTTTGATATTCATATTCTCAATAGGAGGAAGCGTGTGTGCCACAAAGCTCGAGAAGGCTAGAGGTGGGTGGGGATGGAGAAGAGATCAGAACTGAAGGTGGCTGGGTGCCAGAGACACATTTTACCTGCTTCAGAACTTGTCATAAAGCAAATCCGTTTATGGTTGAGGGAGGGGGAGGATTAGAGAAGGCAGACAAACAATTCCTTGTCATTTAAAATAAAGCAGAACCAAAGGATGGTAGGGCATAATTTTGAATGCCCTTCCCAAAACAAGTCAGTCTCAATATATGTGCGATTTTGCTATTATCAGTGGGTCGGAGTTGGGGCAGGGTGGGGAACAGTAATGAGGTGCAGAGGAAGGATCATGGCTGAGGTCTTCATTTTCTAAACTCTTAACAGTTGAGGGAATGCTCAGTGGTGTTTTTCTTAGTCTTTTGGACTATCACCTTGTCCCTTCTTCAGAGCATAAATTTGTCATTAAAGCTTTCACTTGGCAAAGATCCAATTCATCAGGGAAGACAGAACTCTGTGTTTGCATGCTTCAAGGCAGAGCTTGAGTCTACTTTGGCAAGTGTTACAAGGAAAAGGAGAAAAGAAAATAAGAGCCATAAATCATCTGGAGGCCAGAATACAGGATTAAAGACACTCGATCCATTTCAGAAAGGACTTCTGCTAGCATGTGTTTACTCAATGACCCTGTAGCCTCCTTTCAGCCTTTAGTCCCTCCCACTCCATTAGAGTTAGAGAAGTGACATCTTGTGTTAGAGCCTGCCCTGCTGTGGGGAAAGACCTGATTCCATGCAGGCTGGTGGAAGGCTTACTCCTAGTGGGGGCTTGTTCTTAGGCAGTATCCACTTTGAGAACTTCCTGTTCATGTTTATGTGATAGGACATCTTCAGAAATAATAAACACTTGTAAGGCAGCCCCTGTTGGTCTGTAACAGAGGAGGATGGTGTGATTCCCATCTTGTAACTAATCTGCGCCTCTCACATGACTAATTTAGCTGTGCATTCACAGTCTTGGTGAGAATCTGATTCTAAGGGAACATATGCTTCGTGAAATAGGGCAATTTCTAAAAACCTAAGCTTTCAGATTTGTGTTCTCTACAGCTGAACTTTAAGGAACTGTTCTTTCTTTTTAGATAGCCTGAGAACAGTTCTATACCTCATCATGAGTCACCTGGGTAATTATTACCTGGTGATTTTGTAATAAAATGCTACCTATCAAATGGATCATGCCACTCTTGGCATTACAAAGAAAAACCAATTTCTATATGCCAAATTAAACCTGGAAATAGAAGAGAAAAAAATGTTGTAATTTGTTTTTAAATGTAATAATACTCGCTGTCAAGTAATACTGTAAGGAAACTCTTTGGATAGTACAATGAGCTTTCCTTCTTGGGTAGAGAAAGGTGTCTTACCTGAATTCTGGTTATCAGTGTCCACTTGGAAATGAGGCAACTTGAAAAAGGAACTGACACTTTGGCGCCTCCTATAACCATTTGCGCTAAAGCTGGAATTTAGTTGAAGCCAGTCCTCAGATGATGGCTTGTCAGTTCATTGTTTTCAATTAAAATGTATTTATCCAGAGAGAAGAAAGAAGGAAACTAGCATTTATTTAACTAGGGTTTCCTGTTATAATGTTTCCAGTGTAATGATGCGTGTACCCGAGAACTAGGTATACTGTGAATAAATATTTGTTGAATGAATAAATAAGCAATTAGCCAATAGCAAAGTGTTCTCTTTGATTCCAGGGACAAGGGGAGCCTTTCAAGCACATTCACCTATTGTTCCCTGGAGCTGAGTGACATTAATAGGGAAAGCACTCACGGACCTGCCCCTGGAGGCTCCTGTGCCTCAGCAATAGGGCTGGAAATGTGTCCTGGCATTTTCCTGCATGCTATAGAGAGCTAATCTCAGTTTCTCTGGGAATGGAAGGTTAAGGGTTGTAACTGGGTAATCTTTCTGAGATTCTCATCCTCCTATCTTTATCCATGGGTGACATTCAGGGAAACTCAACAATTCCACACTGGAAAGGAGTCTCTAGTTCCAACACTCCCTCCCGCGAACACCCACTAATCACCTGGAAGTCTGATTTCAGAGTTAGAGTATTTGGCATAGTTTTGAAATACTATACATAGCAGTAATGATTTCACATCAGTTTTTCATAGCCTATATGATCAGAATGACCTAAATCAGAACCATTCACCAGCCAGGTATCCTTCACGTCACAGGAGTGGAGCGCTTAGGATTTTACTCACCGTCTTTATTTGTGTAAGTTACAAAGACAAAAGCTAATCCTGTTGCATAGCTGTGGTTCAATTCATTCATGAGAGGCCCTGAGAGGTTTGCCTGAATTTCAGCTATATCTAAGCCACGGCAATTTGCTGTAAGAGAGAACAAGATGTGATGGATGGCATTTACTGTAGATCTGTAGAGTAAGCAGTAAGCTCTTCTTTCTAAGGTGCATTTGGTTACTTCAGGTCAAAGAGATTTGCATGAGAAATGTTTGCACCTGGCAATATAAATTGGATGCTTAATAACTGCTTGCGTGGTAAAGGAAATTTTAGTAAAGCCTCAGGGCAGATTGGACTTACAGACCATACATGCTAACACTGGGAAGGGGTAAGCACGCGGGCTAGTTGCAAAGGATGATAATCTGAGTCTAGGTCTGATGTAGACTTCCATTCTGAGCAATACTTTGTATGGTTTGTACCAGGAGTCAGGGCTGGGAAATGCCTCTGAGCTAAACAAGCAGAAGCAGAAATCTGGTACTTGTCTTTAAATATAGATATGAAATTGTCAAGTTTTGTGGGATAAGATTAATAAGGCCTAAGAAGTCTAAGAACAGTTTGAATAGGTTACACTCTAGAAATCTGGGGAGATGAAAGGTGAGTGATTAAGGTGGTTTCGGTCTACACCATAGTGAGTGTTCAGCACTCTCTTTGGCACAGACCAGTTTGCCAGTATTGTTACACCCTTCCCAGAAGCTTGGGGCTGAAAGATTAAGGACGGTTCGGGTCAAAGGTTAGTTACGTTAATGTATTTATTTGGGAAAGTATACAAAAGCCCTGATTAACCTTGGCTTTTGAAAGCTGAGCTGTCAGTCCTTCATGTTCATGATCAGTTTTCATTTGAAAATGTTTTCAAACAGTCTAGTATCAAAACAGAATCTATGTTCCTCAGGTAGAAACATGTTGAACTGCGTGGTACCTGTAACACTATGTACACTGGCAGCTTCGTTGGGTAGATACCTATCATGTGAGCTATTCTTTTGTTCCTATAAATTTAGTTACTATTTTAGGAGGAAAAAAAGGGTGAAGGGAACATTCTCTATTATTTTTAAAAAATCCTTTTTAGAAATTAAGCTTTCAGCTCCTTAATCTGTTAGGAGAATACTTACTAAAAAAAAAAATACTAGGTGTCTTTTAGTCTGAGGGGGGTTTAGCAACAAACCATTATTGTTTGCAGATTTTCTGTGAGAAGGCAAGCTGCCTTAATGACAGCTTATGCAATAACAATCCGTGATATAGTACTTACCTGGATGTAGCAATAACTGTGCTCTAAGCCAAGAAGAAAGAGGAAAAAAAAATCAGTATCTTGTGCGTGAGAAGCTTGTAGATACCCTGAGGTGACTTCATATAATTCTAAAATAGCAGGTAGCTTCTTGCATAGCTAATCAAGGTATCAGCGCCCGGAGCAAATGGAGGTGGCTGACAGCATGCTTTGGTTTCAGATGCGTTCAGCTCTTTTTGAGTGATATGAGCTTAATTCACATTCTAGTTTCTATACTAAAAGTTTATACATTCTGATTTGGCAAATATCCTCTCCTATAAACTGACAGTTCTGTGCTTTGATAAAACCGTTGACCATAACGTCTTACTTGTATTTATTCATTGTATGTGGTGAGAAAGTTAGTATAGTTTAAAAAAGGGAACAGCCTTAAGAAATCATGTGAATTATATACTCCAACCCTCCACTTTTATTCATTTTTTAGCAAAAGAGGATCCAGGTGGCTTACCTGAAAAACTTGAAATACACACTGTAGGGTAACTGGAAAGAGCTTAAAGAAAAAGAAGTCAAAATAATTAATTAAAAAAGAGAGAGCGAGAAAGGAGTCATCCTGATTTTGTAAGGTGGATGGGTCATTTCGGGAGAGAGAGCAGTCCCTGGGTCAGAGTGAAGATCACAAAGTGACAGCCTTTGATAATTTTAATTGCCACTGTCTTGAGGTTTTCTAAAGAAAGTCTAACACTAGCAAGTGGCTTTGGTTTCTCATTTTGTCTCTCCAGTATCTGCGCTCTCCAACGTGGTGAAACCCCATCTCTACAAAAAATTAAAAAATAAAAATAAAAACAAATTAGCCAGGCATGGTGGTGCACGCCTGTAGTCCCAGTACTCAGGAGGCTGAAGTGGGAGGACAGCTTGAGCCTGGAAGGTCGAGGCTGCAATAAACCATGATCATGCCACTGCACTTCAGCCTGGGTGACAGAGTGAGACCCTATCTCAAAAAACAAAACAAAACAAAACAAACAAACAAAAAAAACAACTCTGGGTTCCCTTTCCGAGTCCCTCTGGATTTACTGCATAGAGAAAACACTTTCTCTACAGACTGTTGGCCAGTAATCACTAGCCTGAAGTGGACCTGCCTTACAAAAAGGAGGGCTCTGAATCACATTTATTGCTTTGGCGCACAGGAAGCTACAAGTAAAAATGCCATGTGCAAAGAGCCCATAATTTTACTCTACTAGATATTTAGCAGCTTAAATAAAAATAACAAGAATACATTCACCCAGGCGCCATCCAGGAGGATTTGGTGGGTATTTTACATTCCACTCTTTGAAAAGAAAAACATAATTTTTGATACTTTCCCAAGATATAGGAATATTTCAGCATGCAAAGCAATAATACATAGCGTACATTTGAAGTTGAACCAAATTCTGTTTGGCCAAAAGGATTTATTGCTGTCACTATAATGCAAGCCAGTCAATCAACTTGAATTTTTCTTCCAAATCAGTTGATTAGAGCTCACTCAGGCAGCTACTTGCTTTCCTGTTTGTTCACATGCTGCTGATTTTCTTGTGCTAAGAGGCATGGAATCAACAAATATGAGAGCTATAACTTGCCACTCTGTGCGTGTTTCTCCTTAATCCCTGGACCCCAGCTCTCTCATGGATGGTTTGCATTCCTGTAGTTTTTCTTTCTAGCCACTCAATATTCAGTGGGTCTAAGGAGAGTTTATTATTCTTTTCTCTCATCTAATCTCAACCCCTTCAAGTTGCAATCCTTAAAGCCTTCTTTTGATTTTTTTTTTTTTTTTTTTTTTTTTTTTTGAGACCAAGTTGCATTGTCACCCAGGCTGGAGTGCAGTGGCACGATCTTGGCTCACTGCAACCTCCACCTCCTGGGTTCAAGCAGTTCTCCTGCCTCAGCCACCCTCCCTCAACCCCCAAGTAGCTGGGATTACAGGCGTACACCATCATGCCCAGCTGATTTTTGTATTTTTAGTAGGGAAGGGTCTTCACCATGTTGGCCAGGTTGATCTCAAACTCCTGGCCTCAGGTGATCCACCCACCTTGGCCTCCCAAAATGCTGGGATTACAGGCGTGGCTTCTTTTGATCATTCACTGGCACTTTCATTCATTGCCCTCCCTCCATGGCTCTTGCCATCAGGCAGTTCCTCTGTGTGTCTGCACTGAACTGCTGCCATGTTGACAGGATGACTGTGCAGTGGTTACCCTAGTAAAGCACCCAGGCTCTCCAGTTAGAAAAGAGCAGGATCAAATCCCGCCTTTGTACTTGATGTAGGACTTTAGTTGTCACCCATCTGTGATACAGGAATGAATTATAGGACTTCCCTCTTAACTAAAAGCATGCAAATCAAGGACTTAGCTTGTGTGTCTGGCTAGTCAGTGCTCAGTACATGGTAGTTACTATGACTGTCCACTGGTCTCCCTGCCTCTCTGTCTCATCTTCTCACAATTAGTAAAGTGATCTTTCTCCTACGAGGAGTCAGTCAGTCCCCTGCACTCTTTCAGACATCTCTAGTCATGGCTAGTCCTGATGGTCCAGGCTTTTAAATGCACTTAACAACTTTCCTACAAAACAGAGGAACTCCAGTTCTTTACACCCAAGTCTTCATGTCCATGTCTTGCATCCCAGTCCTACAGAACATTTTGTGCTGTCCAGCCCACTCTTGTACCTCTGGGCGTTTGCTCATGCTGTCTGGAATGCCTCTTTCTTTCTTTGTCACTTGTTAAAATTCTACTCCTCCCTCGAGGTCTTGTTCAAATGCCATCTCTTCCAGGAAATATTTTTGTCTAAATGTGTTTTGAAATCTTCCTTGGCCATCTACTTAGAATTGATTCCTCCATTTGCCACAGTCTCACCACACTTTGCTTGTACCTTGGGTTCAGCTTGACCCATTGTATTTTGCAAAAGAGTTTGTGGCTCAAATCTATATCCCTCATGGCCTTCTAAACAACTTCAAGGAAGAATTGTGGCTTTGTAAAGTCAGTATCCACACAGTGCTTTGCTCCTAATATGTGATCTGTCAGTGTTTTGCAATTGAAGTAAAACTGGTATTAGATCGATGGCCTCTAAATATGTGTGAGTGACCTGGGGCCACTGGTCTAGACAGTTCTGTTACAGAGGTTAGTAAGTAAATGTGGCTCTGACAACATAAGAGTATAGTAAAGGGAAAGGCACAGGACTTTCCAGTCTCTTTGACAGCAGCCTGGTCCTCACTTACCCCAAACCCTTGATGAGATAGCAGATGGGATGTGCTGATGGATGGGAGTCATCTGTTACTTGAAGAGATTAAGGGAGAGGGGTTTTCTCTTCTACTAAGAGGATGGAGAGGGGAAGAGCTACTTTTTCTTGGTGCACAGCTCCAAGTTGTGGTTCTTGGCCAGCCTGTGGTGCGATCTGGTCAGGGAGTTGGGATTCATTCCTGGATTCCAAGCGGTGTCCAGGTTGTGCTGATATGGCAGAGGAATTCGACTTCCAGCATAGAGCCATGCTTTCTCAGTAGTTGAAAAAGTGCATTAGCTGTGCCAATGGGGAAGGTGTTCAAAGCGTCTGTGGTAAAGATGCTACTTGTCTGCTGAAACCTTCTTTCTCTTGTTCCTGAATAAAAGTTGCAGATGGGATATGGCTGCCTGCTTCTGCACCTCAGTTCCTAGCTCTGCTTGCATCTAGGTCAGGCAGAGAAATGTGCTCAAGAGTGTTGAATGCAACTTCCCACTGTCTTCCTAAAGGGAAGTCTCTGGTGCTGAAGCTCCACTTTTTCCTCTCTTCCTCTTGGCTGGGATGGAAACCCTTAACCGGGCCCTGGAAGCCACTTGTTGAAGATGGCAGAGCTCCGTTGGCCTGCCTCCCTGAAATCCTGCGTGAATGTGAGCCTTCTCATGAGGCTGGCAGTTTCAGCCATTGCTTTGCAGTTATTTTAGTAGCTATCATTTCTGCAACACACTGTCTTCTTTTTTCCATCTTTGTAAAGCTACCAACAAACATATATTGAGCAATGACTATGTGTTAGGTCCTGAGGGAGATAAACATAAAAGAATGTTTCACAGTTCCCGTCCTTAAGGAGTTTATAGTCAGGTTGACCAGAAAAACAAAAAAACAAACAAAAATCTAGATGAGAGTAAAATAAACTGTGTAGGTAGGCTGTCACTGAGATCACAGAGAATGCACACAAGGACAGAAAGATTCCTTTAGGCTACAGCGAGCTAGGAATTCTTTTGAAGGAGGTAAGACTTGAGAAATTTCTTGAGGATTGAGCAGATTTGGAAAGATGAAGAGAAGCCAGTATAGCACAGCAGATGGGCAAGTGGAGTATGTGTCTTGAGACTGGGCAAGGTGCGATAGTGAGTCCCCGAATTTGGGTAGGTGAAGCAATTAGTTTGCATCAAGGAGTAGTGGTAGTTAGGTTTGGAGAGATGGTTGGGGTGATTAGGAGAAGTCTTAAATACCAGACTGCCCAGGAAATTTCTCCCCTGCAGCCAATGGAGAGGTGCCGAGGGCAGCATCGTTGCATACCAGTGTGAATCTACTAGTGTGAGTGTAGTCACCCAGCAACTTTTCATTTGTTCACAGATCTGTTGTCCAGGCATCCTGTAGGAGGCTGTGAAAAGTCTGGGGAGGTCTCCAAAGTACAGTTTTCCTACAAATAGCTGGTTTGTGTACTGAGGGCCTAAGGCCATTCTTCAGAACAAACTGTAAAGGAAGAAATACATGGATGGTTGTCGCACAGGTTCAACTCTTCCCTGTTAACCCCACCTTTAAAATAAACTTCCTTTCAGCTTCCTGGTCTCTTTATTTTCTACACCAGTGACTTCTCACTGTACCTGTCTTTGTATAATTACTTAAAAAAAATGCAAGTAAACTTTGCATGTTTAATCTCATTCTTCTTACCTCATTCACTGGCGTTTTGTTGATTTCCCTGTCCAAGAAGTCATGTTCAGACTCGGTTCCTCTGCAGTCAATCTGTTTTGCTTTTATTTATCAACCACCTAGCAACGCAGTCTTTAAGAGAGTCCTCCTTAACGATTGGTATTCTACATGCCTTTCTATGGTATTGTGTAGATTTGTTTTCCAGCTACATGCAAACTTCTCCTCCATTGACACTAATGGCAATTATCTCAGAAATTGAGAGGGTATCACTGGCTTGTCTTTCTCTTGTCCTCAGGGAAAATCAGGCTTATGGAACAGTTACATCTAGGTGTTTTTCCTTGCCTTATCTCCAAAGAGTTGGACTCTGTTGTCTTGAAAGGTGCAAAGGTTTAGTTGAAGGAGAGTTTGATTTCATCTGGCAGTATTTGAATCACAGCTGTCAACTTGGGCGGGCTCTCATTAACTGCAACGTGTTTCCTAAATATGGGAGGGTAGAGGACCAAGATGCCAGAACGGTTTTCTGTGACCTTTTGTCCAAGAGTGACCTTTCTTAAATTACTAAATCTGATGTGGGAGAAAATAGTATAAAAATAAAGTCTTCTCAGGTTAAAGTGTTAGAACTGTACAAAATATTACCCCTGACAATATGATGGAAAATGTGTGTAATTCTTTTCTACAGCTAAAAAGTTAGGAATAGGGGCTCCTTTTGGGCTATGGAAAAAGATTTTCAGACTTTTCCATCCCAATAACTTCTTAACTTACAGAATATTGTATGGTTTTGGTGAACAGAATTATGGTCAACAGTCTGGTAATTTAGCTTCTTTTTTTTTTTTTTTTTTTGAGACGGAGTTTCACTCTTGTTACCCAGGCTGGAGTGCAATGGCGCGATCTCGGCTCACCGCAACCTCCGCCTCCTGGGTTCAGGCAATTCTCCTGTCTCAGCCTCCTGAGTAGCTGGGATTACAGGCACGCGCCACCATGCCCAGCTAATTTTTTTGTATTTTTAGTAGAGACGGGGTTTCACCATGTTGACCGGGATGGTATCGATCTCTTGACCTCGTGATCCACCCGCCTCGGCCTCCCAAAGTGCTGGGATTACAGGCTTGAGCCACCGCGCCCGGCCAATTTAGCTTCATTTTTATCATATTCTGGCAAGTTGTGTTTAAACAGGTTGTGATATTGCATATTTAAAATACTGTCTCTGTGTTTTCTCTCCTTATAAAAGTGAGATTATCAGTTAGGAAAATGAGCCCACATTGGTGTTAGTGTCCCTAGGATACTTGCTGAAATACGGATTTGAAGTGAACAGCATGACTATTTAGCTCCATCTATATGGGGCTTTGCTTATATTTTCCTATCCCTACTTTTTGCTATTCCTTCTTTTAGTTCCCCCATGTTACTTTTCTTAGTCACTACATGCCATTGTTTGTAAAGTTTATGATTAGGGTCTGGGGAAGAACAGAGATGGGCTGTTGATGAGCACAGAGTTTCTTTTTGGAGTGATGAAAATGTTCTCAAATTGATTATGGTGATGGTTGTACTCTGTGAATATACAAAAAACACTGAATTTATACTTTGTGTGAATTGTGTGATGTATGGATTATACCATACAATAGAGCTGTCATTTTTTTTAAAGTTTATGGATAATCAGATCTTCGAATTTAAGAAGTTTTCCAGAAGATACTGTTCTTTTTTGTATTTTCAACTCAGCTTGTCTTTATTGCTATATTAAGAAGTTCATCATGAAATCAGGTTGACACTACCAGTCTTCTCCAAGTTCTGCATATTTTATTCAATCTTGGCTGAGACATTGCAATGCGTAATTGAAATCAGTGATTTGTGGGATATTACCCATGGAGCAGAAAGGTCATGTTTTACCTTAACATTTTGCTACAATATTACCTTATTTAGCCTTAATTTCACCTATTGATTTAGTCATTTTTTTCACCATAATCTGAAAAATTGACTTTAGAGATAAAATATTAAAAATATTGGGTGATTTTTTTCTTTACTCCAAACTTTGCACATAGATAGATAGATAGATAAAATTTCTGTTAAAAAGTAATTCAACCTGGCATGTATATTTGTATTCCCATTCATCTGCTAAAGCAAATGACCTTGGCTTGGTGACTTCATCGACAATTATTCAAATAAAACCCCTTCTTCAATGCCTTCAAACCTAACCACCTCTTAGAACATTTGATGTGGTCTCCAGCCTACTTCCTCCCAAGTTACAAAATATTTATAGCTTTCATTGTCAGAGCCACAGCATGGCAAAATATTTAACCTCAATGTATTTGACTTTGGCAATAGATGTTCAGTATGTCATGAGACTTACATTCTTTAAAATTTCTTTTTTTTTTTTTTTTTTCTTCTTTTTTTCTGAGATGGAGTCTCGCTCTTGTTACCCAGGCTGGAGTGCAATGGCGCGATCTTGGCTCACCGCAACCTCCGCCTCCTGGGTTCAGGCAATTCTCCTGTCTCAGCCTCCTGAGTAGCTGGGATTACAGGCACGCGCCACCATGCCCAGCTAATTTTTTGTATTTTTAGTAGAGACGGGGTTTCACCTTGTTGACCAGGATGGTCTCGATCTCTTGACCTCGTGATCCACCCGCCTCAGCCTCCCAAAGTGCTGGGATTACAGGTGTGAGCCACCGCGCCCGGTAAAATTTCAAATTTGTGTACAAGTAAGATAACTATCCTTCGTTATCTGAATTGAATTGGTCCCTGAGTTAAGATGGTTAACTTTCAGATTTAATCAGTACAACAGTATTTAGAATAAAACATCAAAGTTCTGTTTCACACCCTTTTCACTTCTATCATCTCATTCCCTCTCAGAAATAACCACCATTAACAATTTGGTGAAGAATCTCCCAGATCTTTTGCTATGTACATGTGAACCTATACACAAATGTATGGGTTTTTATTTAAAAAAAAAAAAAACCAGGAACATCCGATGTGAACTATTGGGCCCCTTGCTTTTTGGTTTTTATTTTTGTTGTCACTTGTATTAGTCCATTTTCACACTGCTGATAAAGACATACCCAAGACTGGGTAATTTATAAAGGAAAAGAGGTTTAATGGACTCACAGTTCCACATGGCTGGGAGACCTCACAATCATAGCAGAAGGCAAAAGGTATGTCTTACATGGTGGCAGACAAGAGACAAAAGAGAACCAAGCAAAAGGGGTTTCCCGTTATAAAACCATTAGATCTTGTGAGACTTATTCACTACCATGAGAACAGTATGGGGGAAACCAATTCCATGATTCAGTTGTCTCCCATGGGGTCCCTCCTACAACACGTGGAAATTATGGGAGCTACAATTCAAGATGAGATTTGGGTGGGGAGACAGCCAAACCATATCATTCCACTCCTGGCTCCTCCCAAATATCATGTCCTCATATTTCAAAACCAACCTTGTCTTCCCAATCATCCCCCAAAGTCTTAATTCATTTCGGCATTAACTCAAAAGTCCAAGATCAAAGTCTCATCTGAGACAAGGCAAGTCCCATCTGCCTATAAGATTGTAAAATCAAAAACAAGTTATTTCATATATCCTAGGGAAAAAAAACAAAACAAAACAAGTTAGTTACTTCCTAGATACAATGGGGGTTACAGGCATTGAATAAATACACCCATTCCAAATGGGAGAAATTGGCCAAAATGAAGGGGCCATAGGCCCCATTCAAGTTCAGAATCCAGTGGGGAGTCAAATCTTAACGCTCCAAAATGATCTCCTTTGACTCCAAGTCTCACATCCAGGTCATGCGGATGTAAGAGGTAGGTTCCCAGGGTCTTGGGCAGCTCCACTCTTGTGGCATTGCAGGGTAAGTGTCCCTCCCAGCTGTTTTCATGGGCTGGTGTTGAGTGCCTGTAGCTTTTCCAGGTACATGGTACAAGCTGTCAGTGGATCTACCATTCTGGGTCTGGAGGATGGTGGCCCTCTTCTCACAGTTCCGCTAGGCAGTACCCAGGTGGGGACTCTGTGGGAGTTTCAACCCACATTTCCTTTCTGCACTGCTCTAGCAGAGGGTCTCCATGATGGCCCCGCCCCTGCAGCAAACTTCTGCCTGGAAATCCAGGCATTTCCATACATCCTCTGAAATCTAGGTGGAGGTTCCCAAATCTCAGTCCTTGACTTCTGTACACCCTCAAGCCCAACACCACATGAAAGCTGTCTAGGCTTGAGGCTTGCACCCTGTGAAGCCATGGCTGGAGTGGCTAGGATGCAGGGCACCAAGTCCTGAGGCTGCACACAGCAGGGAGACCCTGGGCCCAGCCGATGAAACCGTTCTTTTCTTCTAGGCCTCTGGCCCTGTGATGGGAAGGGGCTGCCACAAAGGTCTCTGACATGCCCTGGGGACATTTTCCCCATTGTCTTGGTGATTAACATTTGGCTCCTCTTTACTTATGTGAATTTCTGCAGCCAGCTTGAATTTCTCCTCAGAAAATAAGTTTTTGTTTTCTATGGCGTCATCAAGCTGCAAAGTTTCCAAACTTTTATGCTCTGTCACTTCTTGAATGCTTTGCTACTTAGAAATTTCTTCTGCCAGATACCACAGATCATCTCTCTCAAGTTCAAAGTTCCACAGATTCTAGGGCAGGGGCAAAATGCCACCAGTCTCTGCATAGCAAGAGTGACCTTGACTCCAGTTCCCAACAAGTTCCTCATCTCTGTCTGAGACCACCTCAGCCGGGATTTCATTGTCCGTATCACTATCAGAATTTTGGTCAAAGCCATCCAACAAGTCTCTAGGAAGTTCCAACCTTTCCCGCATTTTTCTGTCTTCTTCTGAGCCCTCCAAACTGTTCCAAGCTCTGCCTGATTTTGTTTAGAACGACTTCAGAGACCTATTAGATGGCTGTTACGTTGCTCTAAATGGGAGATGATGTTTATATTATGGTGAAAGTAATAGAGGTGTAAGGCATGCTTGATTTTGGAAGTATATCGCAGTGTCTGTTTTTAAAATATTTCCTACCATAGTGTGACAAACACAATGGACATTCTGTTGAATGAATGAATCTTTGGAGAAGACCATTTGAGAAGAGATATCTAAGCAACTACAAAAGGCCATTCATACATTGGGCAATGAACTGTTGACATCTGAGTTTACCAGTAGTTGTTGAGTTCATGGAGGATGCCGCTATGGGTCGTAGTCTGAACTTGTGATATCAGTAGAGATAATACAAGGGTAATTCCTTTGTACTTCACTGTTCATCACAATGCAATGCTGAAAGAAAGGATTCATTTGAGGTTGAAGATATTGTGCAATTGGAAAGTAGGGGTGGTTTGACTTTTAAGATAATCTCTTTTCTGTGCTTTTATATCTTCCTGTTATTGTCTCTACTTGTCTTGATGATATTTGTTGAGTTAAAAACACCATTTCTAAAAATGGAGACCTAGAACTTAGAGAGTCAGTAATATTGTAATAATATTCATTGGAGAGCCGAAATGGGAGCTATGAGATGTGGAACATATTCTCTGAACAATCTATCTCATTATTCAAGAAATAAGAAGGCCATAAGACCTGATAAGAATCAGTTCCATATTTGGATTTATTGTTTCCTAGAAATTAACTGTGTCACATCAGGTACATGCATCTCTTCTGGGAAGCAGCTGACATGGAAGGGGAAGACTGTGCCTTTTGAATATCAGTTTATATCCTGGTTTTGCCACATACTGATTTCAAGAGCTTGGGAAAACTACTTCACTCCTGGGCTCAGAGTTTTAAGCTGCAATATAGTAGCAATCATCTGTTATTTTCAAAAATAACTACTTTTGAATGCTTTTTATATGTGAGATCATGTATATGAATTAACTTAAATTCATTTATGGTTTCTTTGTTTCCTTCCTAAGTAGTTGTCAGATATAATTTTATTGCTGATCAATATTGCTGTGTTGGGAGAACACAGAGGATTAAGAGATCCCAAGATGAAGGCTCACCATGGTATTAAATTGGGTAGAGTCCTGGCTTTCCCTTAGGACATGCAGAGACAGCCGAAATATCCAAGAATTAAGTGAGCTAATGGGTTTCAATAATTAACATAGAATCTGGGAGAATCAAAAGTCCAAGCTGGCTATGTTATAAGTACATTTGGATGAAGGCTGCTGAGAACGGGAAAGTACTGTGCCTCCATTTAGATGTGAGCCTTTGACTTGGTTACACTGTTTCCTCTCCAAACTGGCCCTTTATTCTCAGCCCTCCAATAAAGAGCAACCATTGGATTTTGTAATGTAAAAACCATTATTGCCCTTAGGAAAAGGATGACTGAACTTTCTGTACCTAGTTAGTGTTTATGCCTTTAATAAGCACAGTGTTTCCAAGAGAATTGAATGCCTTTTTGTACTATGATGTTTTTCTATTACTACGTCTAAGTTTCGAACCTTAATGTCTGGGAAGCTTGTTTACATAAATTCACAGAAACCTGACAAACAGTAGGAATTTGTTCCTGTAGAGATGGGTAAATCCCTAAAGAACTTGTTGGTTTCATGCTAACCACTTTGCTGTAGCCAGGCGCCTTTCCTTTCTAAGGAAAAGATTTATGGATGGGGAAAAGGTTCATGGGAAATAACACTCAGGTCACTGCAGCAGCACCACACATTGAAAGTTCATCCACCTCTGTATGAACATTCTTGCATGCTCTAACGTTCGATTGAGCTTTAAGGTTTTATATAGCATTGCATTTCAATTCTAAGTATGACTCAATGAAGGGCAATAGCATACAAATATTTAGTATTCTCCTAAACACTGAAAGCCAAAACATGAGGAGGAAGAATTTAAGCATGGAGAGATGGGAATGAAGAGAAAAGCAGGAGTCAGAGGGCAAAGGGCTTTGTGTGCCAGCCTCGAGGGTTTAAACTTTATTCTCAGGAAACTTTGGAATATTGTGGGAGGCTTGTGATACAGGAGATAATATTTTTAGAGATACAATTTAGAAAGGTATCTGTTGGGGATCAGTGGAGGTTTAATTTGAAGGGTGAAGCCTAGAGGGAGGTAGACCAGATGGATGGCTGTAGAGGAATCAAAGTGAAGAAAGATGCCACGAAGAAAGGCCATGGTGGTAAGGATGGAGAGATTGGGACAAGCTTGGATAGATGAATGAATAAAGAAAAAACCAGGGCAACAAAATACTGGCAGTTAGAACACACGATTAATTTACTCCTTTGGCTAATTTCCTAACAAATCAATAGGTTGTGCCATGTTGAAAGAAACATATTTGTGTAGCATTTTTCAAGGATATTTCATTGGGTTGTGGAGACTTTGTAGACTCCAGACAGAGCTACTTTTCCACTCACCTTCAAAACACTGCTTTATCATCATTTAGAGTGCTTTTAAAGGGATTCTCCTTAGTAAAATCAACCAAACGGAAAGTAAAAGAGAGGTAGAATATTATATATTTATTTTACTTTTGCTGTTGGCTTCTTTGAAGGTCTACTGTGATTTCTTGGTTCCAGTAAGTTTTTAACGCCTGTAAAAGAATTCATCTCATCAGTTACTTTCATAGCAGGAAATAAAGGAGGGGATTTAAACTGAGGAATACAATAGTAGTTGTATTCCTTTTTTAGGTTATAAAGATTTATAAAATATTAAAACTGATGAATGCTTGGTGTGGAATTAGACATTATTTGGATGTTTTCCACCCTGTATCCTCTTTAGAAAGCATTTACAGTTCTTATTTATACCCTCCTGAGATAGGTCACAAATGCAGGAGTCATACTGAGTCAGGAGAGTAGGTTCTGGAGGCAGGGAACCTAAGGCCAATTCATGCTGACTTCCTATATAGAAATCAAAAGGAAAACCCCAATTTTCCACACCAAGTAACAAAGAGGACCAGAGGCTACTCCTTTGCCCCTCTGCTGTTTTTCTGCATGTCAGATGAAAAATTGAAAGTACCTCTAATTGGGCCCCTCCCACAACCAATCAGACTGGTCATGGGCCAAGTCTTCATTTGCATAGGAGTATGACTTGCAACTTCACTTAAGTCTCTGATTGGTCACCTTCTGCAACCAATCAGACTGATCTTGGGCCACTACTTCATTTATATAGGGTATACACGAAGTAACCAATGGGAAACCTCTGGAGGGTATTTTAAACCTCAGAAAATCCTGTAATAGGACTCTTGAGCCACTTGTTTGGGCCTGCCTTCACCCTGTGGAGTGTACTTTCATTTTCAATAAATCTCGGCTTTTGTTGCTTTATTCTTTCCTTGCTTTGTGTGTTTTGTCCAATTCTTTGTTCAAGACGTCAAGAACCTGGATCCCCTCCACCGGTAACAATATATATCATCTATGGATAACATACATTGCTATGCATGCAGGCAGGAAGTAAAATGAAATTGTTAGGGTTTAGTTAGAAAGACTGACAGAGCAGAGCCCACACCTGCGAGAACCTCACACCTAAAAGAGTGAGAAGGGACAGAGGAGGCTGTAACGAAGGCAGGTGAGGGCAGGCAGGAGTGGGAGGAGAAACCTCGATAAGAATCTGCCACAGAGAAGGGAACATCCAGTGGGGATATGGGGTCTAATCTATATAGATCAACACTGCAAAAGAGCCTGAGGAATGTGCTAAAATCTTTGAAATTGTCCGTGGAGGTCATGGTCAACCCTTGAGAAGGCCGTTTTCATGCTTCAGAAACATGGTTGGTGGGAAAGAGACCAGGGTGAGAAGAGCTATCAGCAGTAGGGACAGAAGACTGCAGGTGAGAAGTCTGACAACCAAAAGCAGGATACCTGTAGGTATCAGGAAGGCAGATGGCTTTTCAAGACGAGTGATGCCCAGAGCCTTTAGGCAGGCAGAAGGCATAGAACATTAAATGGAGAACCTCAGTGTGCTGGAGAGGCAGGCACTAAGAAAAAAAGTAAGTTTTTGGAGCAGGAAGATGACAAAATGGAAAGAAGACAAGAAACTGGGTCATCTCTATTAGATAAGCAAGGGGAAAATATGATAGCTATAAAAACAGGTATCTTGAATGGGGACTTTTCATTAGCTTTGGAAAAAATGAAATTTGAAATTGTCTCCAAATTGGGAAGTGAGAAAACAGGAACCAATAATGGGAAAATGAGAGATGTTCTTTCAGAAAGAATCATGGTGTTTGGCCATTACTAGAAAGGTGAAAGAACAACAAACCTCATGTCCAGTGTTGTGGGATGAGCAAGGGCATGTAAGTAACTAGTAACTATAATAACCCACAGTAGCTTGTGAAAGCATCTCCATCTTGTCACAGAATTCTAAGATAAATTAACAAGGGTGATGACAAATTCAAAATAAGATGGTGTTGAAGAAAAACACTGCTTTCAGTGATAGACTATCCTGCATTGTGGAGGCAGAAAAACTGGCATTTCCTGATTAGGTGGAACTGTGAGACATGGAGAAACAAAAAACAGTCAGATGCAACAGCTTAGAGTGTTCTTACGTCAGTCAACAACCAGTGGGATTCCCCAGAAAGAACATTTAAATAGCCAGTGGAAGTGATCCAGAGAATAATAAACTCTTATTTTTAAGTCGCCCAATTAGAAAGTGACATGAAAGCATATAAACAGTTGATATGTCAGCATTTCGTCACCAAACATCCAAAGTTGACAAATCAACCAACTGAACAAAATGTTACAGAATGGGACAGGCCATTGTGAAAGGAAATTGCTTGCAAGCCAGAACAAATATATTATATGTGACATTTCAGAATGGTGAGGCTTCAACAGAATAGCAGATGAAGAAGCCCTTACTGATAATGAATGCAAAGGAAGAAATACCTGAGACCATGAAGGAAGACAAACATAAGAGAAGGCAGAATTTAGATCAGTCATAGTTTAAGAGTGTGTACTGCATTTCGAAAAACCTGTTATCTAATCAGTCTTTTTTTCCATGAAGGTACAAACCATAATAGGCAGTTGAAAATATTTCCTTGGCCTAACGTGGCAGGGGGACCCTATATAACAGTTTGCCCCTTTCCGAAAGGATTGGGTTGAAATGCTGTGAGGTTTAGGATCACATCTAGATGTGAAGTTCTGTGATAGTTGACGTTCAGGCAGGTATTTTCATGCACGAATTCAGACACTAGTGGATATCAGAAAGAGCATTGCTTTAGGAATAGAAGAATCAGAAACCATAGCTATATGGCTTATGACAAGACATTTGACTTCTCAGTATCTCATGCTCCTTATGTAAAATAACAAAGAGAGGGCTAAGTACTAAGATCTTTATTAGGTTTAAAAATTGATGTTTCTACAAGGGAGGAGCATCACACTTTTGACTGTTGAAATCAGGTTGTTTTAGAACTACCATTTGACCCAGCAATCCCATTACTGGGTATATACCCGAAAGACTAAGAATCATTCTATCATAAAGACACATGCATGCATATTCATATCATAGCACTATTCACAATTGCAAAGACATGGAATCAGCCTAAGTGCCTATCAATGGTAGATTGAATGAAGAAAATGTGGTGAGTGGCTGGGCACGGTGGCTCATGCCTGTAATCCCAGCACTTTGGGAGGCCAAGGCAGGCAGATCATGAGGCCAGGAGTTTGAGACCAGTCTGGCCAACATAGTGAAATCCCATAACTACTAAAAATACAAAAAATAGCTGGGCATGGTGGCACACGCCTGTATTCCCAGCTATTTGGGAAGCTGAAGCAGGAGAACTGCTTGAACCCGGGAGGTGGAAGTTGTGGTAAGCCGAGATCATGCCACTGCACTCCAGCCTGGGCAACAAGAGCAAAACTCTATCTCAAAAATCCTTTGTAGCAACAGGGAAGAAGTTGGAGGCCATTTTGCTAAGCAAACTAACACAGGAACACAAAACCACATAACACATGTTCTCACGTGTAACTGGGAGCTAAATACTGAGTTCAAAGGGACACATAGAAGGGAACAATAAGCACCACAGCCTACTTGAGGGTGGAGGGTGAGAAAAGGGTGAAACTACCTATTGGGCACTATGCTTACAAAATAATCCTTTCGCCAAGTCCCTGCTGCAGGCAATTTACCTATATGACAAACCTGCATAGGTAGCCCTGAATCTAAAACTTTTTTAAAAGTTTTTTTTTTAAATTAGGGTTTTTTTTTTTTTTTTTTTGCAAATATCAGCCATAGAAACAACTATGTTGTGGGTGACAGAACCTGTATCGCCTTCTAGAAAAGAAATACTTCCTTCCTACTAGGAGGGGATCTGGCGCCTAGTGCCAAAGCGTGATGACTGATGATGGCAGTGGGAGGCCTTGCTGCTCATGAAAGGAGTTGGTTGTTGGCTTTGCTGAGCTGACTGCCAGGCCGTTTCCTTAATTAGGTCACAGGGAATGGTGCTGGAGGTCTGGGAAGACTCCAAGGCCTCTGGAGACTCCAACACTGTAGCCATGTACTGAAGAGTGGATTTTTACTTAGGCCCTGCAACTGGTCAGGGTTACCACGTATATTGGGGAGGCATCATGGGGGCCTGCCAACCTCTCAGAAAAGGTGACATACACCTGCCAGTCTTCTGCTGTGGTATGCGGAGGGTTGCTTGAAGCTATGGAACAAATATATCACGTCTTCTTGGAATATCAGTGATTCCTCGGAGACCTAGAAGAAGAATAAGTGATTTATATTGTTAAGGCAAAGGTAGCAGCTGTAACAAACCCCATAATATGCAATGACTAAGGTATGTAGACATGCTTTCTCACTAATGTAATTATGAGCTTGGCATATAGCGTTCCTTTCAAGGGGTCATTCAGGGACCCAGGCTTTTTCTGTGTTGTAGCTCTGTCATCTTCAACATGTGGCTTCCAAGGTCAGCATGCTTTTTTTTTTTTTTTTTTTTTTTTTTTAAGAGAGGGATGAAGTCTTACTATGTTCCCCAGGCTGGTCTCGAACTCCTGGGCTCAAGCGATTCACCCACCTCAGCCTCCCAAAGTGCTGGGGATTTCAGGTGTGAGCCACCACTCCTGGCCGGCATGCTTTTTTGCATAAAGTCACTCAAAGGATAAAGGGCCTATAGAATTGAGCTTTAAAAAGTTTCTCAGTAAGTTTTAGAACAAGGTCACATGTCAACAGCTGACACTCAAGGAAATGGTTACATATAATTGCAAGAAAACTACCGGGAAAGTGACTTTAGCCCCATGCGTAGATAAACTAGCTTTGGAGAGAAGCCATGTAGCATTCTAACAATAAATGATAATTCAAATATTATCCAGACTCTTTTTTTTTAATTAAAGCAAACACACATATGATGTAGGACACAAATTCACATAGATTCTGAGGCTGAAGTAACTAAAATACAAAGATGCTTTCAGCTACCTTCAGGCTACTCTGTGTTTACTATACCGAAGATACTTGGAACTTCACATTCAATTTTCTCTACCTAATTATTAAAAAGTGGCACAAACTTCATTCTACCTAGTTTATAATCGGCATTTAATATATATGTTTTGATTAAATAAATCAGTGGATGCGTGAAATTCTAACAGTTGGTACTTGTCTGATTCATAGAAAGTGGACAAGTGAGTGTCAGGAAGGCCTCTTGAAAGTACTTTCCCTTGGTCAGCTTCCAAGTTTACCTGGATAACTTGGAATAACTGGAATTTTACTTTAGAGACTCATGCTAGTTAAATTTGATAACTTTTAGGAGTCCTACTAAAGGGATATTGGCAGTTATTCATATCTAATCAAGGCTTAAGTTACAGGTTAAAGAAGAGGGATAGGCCAAATGGCATCCTCAGTCTAGGGCAGAAGAGAGGGGAAGGTGCCTACGAGCAGCAGGCCTTGGGTGGCGCGCTTGAGCATAGAGGTGGCAATCTTAAACTTCACTGTGGAACATGTTTTTTTGTTTTTTGTTTTGTTTTATTTTTGCTTTCCAGAATAACAGTACTTAAAAAAAATTATTTCCATAGATTTTTGGGGATCAGGTGGTATTTGGTTATGTAAAATCTTTGGTGGTGATTTGTGAGAGTTTGTTGCACCCATTGCCCGGGCAGTATACACTGAACCCAATTTGTAGTCTTTTATCCCTCACTCCATTCCCACCCTTTCTCCCCAAGTCCCCAAAGTCCATGTATCCTTCTTATGCCTTTGCATCCTCATAGCTTAGCTCCCACTTCTAAGTAAGAACAATGTTTGGTTTTCCACTCCTGACCTACTTAAAATAATGGTCTCCAACTATATCCAGGTTGGAGAATGCCATATATCAGGTTGTGAATGCTATTACTTCATTCCTTTTTATAGCTGAATAGTATTCCATCATATATATACATATACATATACATATACATATACATATACATATACGTGTGTGTGTGTGTGTGTGTGTGTGTGTGTGTGTGTGTGTGTATGTATCACAGTTTCTTTATCAACTCATTGATTGGTAGGCATTTGGGCTGGTTCCATATTTTTTGCAATTGCAAATTGTGCTGCTCTAAACATGCGTTTGCAAGTATCTTCTTTGTATAATGATGTCTTTTCCTCTGGGATTGCTGTAGTGGAATTTCTGGATCAAATGGTAGTTCTACTTTTAGTTCTTTAAGGAACGTTCATACTGTTTTCCATCATGACTGTAGTAGTTTACATTCCCACCACCAATGTAGAAATGTTCCCTTTTCACCACATTCATGCCAACATCTGTTATTTTTTGACATTTTGATAATGGCCGTTTTTGAAGGAGTAAGGTGGTATCACATTGTGGTTTTGATTTACGTTTCCTTGATCATTAGTGATATTGAACATTTTTTCATATGTTTATTGGCCATTTGTATATCTTCTTTTGAGAACTGTCTATTCATGTCCTTAGCCCACTTTTTGGGGGGATTGTTTGTTTTTTTCTTGCTAATTTGTTTGAGTTTTAAACTTCACCATGAAACATGTTAACAATGCCAACTTTGAGGTCCAAATGTCAAAACTCTGATTTAGTCATTCTGGAAGAGAGTTAGGAGTTTACACCTTTAACCTGTTCATGACCTGATTCCAAAGCATGTGGTCCAGGAACCATACTTTGAGGATAGTGCTAATATTAGAACATTTAAAGTAGCTCACATTTACAGAGTGCTTACTATGTAGACCCAAAGCTTTTTGTTTCTGTGTGTATTTTTAAAATGTTTTAATAATCACATTGTATTATTATTATTGTTTTTATTTTACAGGAAACAGAGGCACAGATGGTTGCATAACTAGCTGGGGGTCACCAGATGGCAAATGAAGGAGCCAGAAATGAAGCCATGTAGGCAGAGAAGCTCCCGCTGAACTGGGGTATGATTGCATTCCAATGCTGTGCTCTGGGAGCTGTGTGGGAGGGTACCAGAGGGAAGTGAGAGTGGGCCATGTAGAAATCTCACATGTGCCCAGCGTGGTTCAGGGTGACATGGGCAAGTATGAGAATCATTACTCATAAATGTCAGATATAAATGCTACATGGAAAAGAAGACTGGAAAAGAAAATCAGTGAATTTCTAAATACCACTGGAAATGTATGTTCTACACAGCAGTGATTGTGGATGAAAATGCTGAAATTAAAGCTGCTCAGATAATGAATCCCTTTAAAGAGCTTCCTGTTTTGGCTGAATTAACAAAGCGGTTTATAAACAACTCATGTCAGTTATGTAACTGATGTGATAATAATTTCCATGTAATTGATAATTTGACAGATTAGTCACCCTTCCCCCACCCCCTTTTGTTACAGTTACTTTTCACCTGAATGACTTAGAAGAAAAAGTCCTGGCAACCAACAGAATGGGAAAAAATTTTTGCAATCTACCCATTTGACAAAGGGCTAGTATCCAGAATCTACAAAGAACTGAAACAGATTTGCAAGAAAGAAACAAACAAACCCATTCAAAAGTGGGCAAAGGACATGAACAGATACTTTTCAAAAGAAGACATCTATAAGACCAACAAACATGAAAAAATGCTCATCATCATTGGTCATTAGAGAAATGCAAATCAAAACCACACTGAGATACCATCTCACACCAGTTAGAATGGCAATCATTAAAAAATCTGGAGACAACAGATGTTGGAGAGGATGTGGAGAAATAGGAACACTTTTACACCATTGGTGGGAGTATAAGTTAGTTCAACGTTTGTGGAAGACAGTGTGGCAATTCCTCAAGAACCTAGAAATAGAAATTCCATTTGACCCAGCAATCCCATTACTAGGTATATATCCAAAGGATTATAAATCATTCTATTATAAAGACACATGCACACGTATGTTCATTGCAGCCCTGTTTACAATAGCAAAGATGTGGAACCAACCCAAATGCCTATCGATGGTAGACTGGACAAGGAAAATGTGGCACATATACAACATGGAATACTATGCAGCCATAAAAAAGATGAGTTCGTGTCCTTTGCAGAGACATGGATGAATCTGGAAACTATTATTCTCAGTGAACTGACACAAGAACTGAAAATCAAACACTGCATGTTCTCACTCACAGGTGGGTGTTAAACAGTGAGAACACATGGACACAGGGAGGGGAGCATTACACACTGGGATCTGTTGGGGGAGACTAGGGGAGGGACAGTGAGGGGTAGGGAGGTTGAGGAGTGATAACATGGGGAGAATTTCCAGATAGAGGTGACAGGGGAATGGAGGCAGCAAACCATATTGTCATGTATATACCTATGCAACAATTCTGCATGATCTGCACATGTACCCCAGAATCTGAAGTACAGTAAAAAAGAATATAAAGAAGAAAAAGTTGGCAAAATAATGGAAACACATTAATATAACTATGTATTCACAAAATATAATGCAGGAAGAAACAAGAAGGAATAAGAATGATAAGTGATATAAGAATAAGAAGAAAATTCCAGCAGAAATTTAAAACAAAAATGTACTAATAGGATAAACTCTTAACAGTAGTCAAAATTTGGGGTGATATTTAGAGCATGCCAGTGATAATACAGCTTTTAAAGTATAGACTTATCTAATATCAAAAGTGCTATTGATTTTCCCTCAAAATATCTTTTACATTTTCTTTCTGATGCATTTTCATCTGCACAACACTCACCCAAAGTCTCATTTGCGGCACCATGTTCCTAGCGGCCTTATGTGTCAGTCTCGGTGCTCTTAAAAGTAGAAAACAAGATGCAATTCAACATGCAAGAAATTTGTTAAGGGGAAATGGCTGTGGGAAAACATGGGAAAGTCCAGGGAGATTAGGAGAGGTTTCAGGTCTTGATACCAGTTTAACCCCAAGTGAAGGAGAGAGGGAAGGGTGGAAGGTTTAGTGGAAGCTTCCCAGATAGTATTGTACTTCCAAGCAAAGTTTGTCAAAGATGTATGAGAGTCTTTAAGACAAAGTTGCCCATCAGAGGGGTCCTGTGTCTCCCAGGAATTGACCTGCATTACTATCCCATGACGCATTGGTTGGGAGCAGGCAGGGGACACATGGCCTTGGTACAAACATGGTGTTAGATCTCAGAGCACAGCACTTGGGACCTTTGGTCAGTTATGCCCCCTACAGGTGGAGAGCTGAGAGATGTTTTTTCATCATTGCCACACCTTACTAGCCACTCTACACACGTCATGAGCAATGTGTCATCGTTATACAGTGGATTTCATCAATCACTTGACTGCTAAACAAATATCTAGTGATTTTTGGGAATCTATAGAATAAGACACTATTTCCTTAGTTTCCGTCATAATTACCAATAGTCATTCATTTGCATGTTTAACTGGTACTTAGTATGTGCAACTACTGTCTTAGGAGGTAGGCATATATTCATTCATTCAATAAATATTTGTTGAGTACCTATCATGGGTTAGCTACTGTTCTAGGAGAGGGTATGTAATAGTAAGCAAATAGGCAATAAAATAACTATAGACTATGTCTGGTGAGGTAAGGACAAAGAGGAGACATAAAAGACCATGAAAGAATGGAGAGTGATGAGGACATTGGATAGGGTTAAGGAAAACTTGTCTGTAAGGTGATATGTGAGCAGAGAGCTGAAAGAAAGGAGGGAGAAAGCCATTCAGGAATCTGGGGATAGAATGATCTAAACATAAGAAACAACAAGTATAAAAGTCCAGAGGCAAAATACCCTTGGTAAGAAAAAGCAAAGAGGTATATATACTTGCACTACAGTGAAGGGGAGAGAGTGCCAGAAGATCTGATAGGTACTGGGAGGTGGAGGTGGACTAGATTACATATGCCCTTGAAGACAATACTTAGACCTCTGAACTCTCTTCCTTTTGAAACTGGGTTGATCTTAGTAACTTGTTTGACTAATCAACTGCACAAGTCAAATGACATGCTGGGATATCTGATGATCCTGGATCAAAAGAAGTTTTGCAGATTATTCTTGCTGTGGGGAAGGTGAGCCGCCAAGTAAGACATCTGGAAACTGTGAGACTACTATGTTGGATAGGCCACAAGTGGGTACTCTGGTCAAAAGTCCCTGCTGATTAAGATATGGAGAAACAGGTCTACAAGTGTACAAACTGTGTGGTGACACAGGGCTTTGCTGTTGTCTTCTTGAAAATCTTTTAAAAATTATCACAGGAGTAGTTATTGCAACAGTGGGTTGTTAAAAGGCAAACCCAGCTCCTAGAGCTCCTGTCTTATGCACATATTCACTTGTCCTTTTGCCCTTCCAGCAGGGGACAGCACAGCATGAAGGTCCTCACAAGATGCTGGTGCCATGCTCTTGGACTTCCCAGTCTCCAGAACTGTAAGAAATACTTTTCTTTAGTTTATAAATTACTCACTCTGTGGTATTCTGTGATGGCAACAAAAAATGGACTAAGACAGTCCCATAGACCCGTCTATTCACTAAAGTACCTTTAAGTGTTCTTGTGGGGAACAGAAGAATCACCAGCTCAACCAAATTTGTGACATATAATAAAACAGTTGTTTTAAGTCACTACTATGAGCAATTTTTTATGCAGCAGTAGGTAAAAAGATCAGACATCTTATGAGGTGTTTCTGTGATATCCAAGTGGAAATACCCAGTAGATACTTCTCTGGGTTGAAAATACACACTTGAGAGCCATCAGCATAAAGGTGATATTGGAGCCACAGGACTGAATAATGTGACCTGGGGAGTGAGTGTAGATTGAGGAGAGGCCAGACGATTGAGTTTTACTTTTTGCCCTCCAAGACTGTAAGGACCTAACAAAGGAAATTGAGAGCAGCTTTGAGGCTAGAGGAAAACCAAGAGATAATAAAATCTAGAAGGTCAAGGAAAGTAACATTTACAGAGAATGCAATGATTAATGTTGTCAAATGCTACTGAGCAGAAGAAGATGTGAATGAAAATTGTCTACTGGATTTGGTAGTATGGGGTCATTACTGAAAATGATAAGAGGTGTTTCATAGAATAATGGCCATAGGAGAAAAGGAGGGCAGGAAATAGATCTAGCAAGCACAGAAAACCTTTCAATGAGTTTTGCAGTAAAGGGAAGCAACAATTGAAGAGAAATATAGATAAGGTCAAGGAGTTCTTGTTTTGTTCCTCAGTGGGAATGAGAATGATGCAGTCGAGTAGAAAAATGGATTATTCAGGAGCAAATTGGCAACAGAGACACAAATAACTAAGCAATGTAATTTTTGATTGCAGTAAGTGCTGTGAAGAAACTACATAGAATGTAGGACTTAGATAAATGTTGGGATTTTACTTTAGATAAAGTGGTGAGAGAAGACTTTTCTGGAATGTTTGAGTTAAGATCTAAAGATTTTCTTCAGTCACCCAGGGAGAAGGATGAAGGAAGGAGGGGGGCGGAGAGAGAGAGAGAGAGAGAGAGATAGAGAGAGAGAGAGAGAGAGAGAGAGAGAGAGAAAGAGAAAGAGAAATAGAGAAAGTGAAGGTGACCCAGTTGAGCTTGGTTGGGCATTTGGGATGTGGGGAAGGAGGCTAGTTAAAGAAAATTGAGCAGAGATAATTGAGCTAAGAAGTAGGCAGCTTCCAGATCTTGTCATTGTTTGTTGATTACAATAAGTTTAGATTTTACTGTAAGTGCAGAGGGAAGTCCCTGGAAGATTGTAAACAGGAGACTAGTTTAATATAATTTTTAATAACATGATTAGTAGCAATTTTGTCATCTTGCATTTTTAAAGTGCTTTATGATTTGTAAGTGCTTAATCTCATAAACAGAGACTCACAGAGTTTGAATCATTTGCCTGAGATGTGAGCACAGATCTGAATAGTCAGCTCATTGGTAAATGCAGAGAATGGACTCAAACCCAGTCTATCACTTGCAAAGTGATTTTTTCCACCACTCCAGTCTGCTATTCTCATCTTTTGTTTATACCCTCTACACACTAGAATTCATACCGATCACTTTGTGCCTCAACAGAAACTCTCTACTGCTGTCCCTTATGTCTTGTCTTTGATTCTTAAACACATCAGAATCAGTCCACACATTTCACATTTTATGCCTCCTGCCACCCACCAAAAAGGTCAAGTGTCCCTTCTTCCAGCTCTCCTTCTTCTCCATCCCTTCTCACACCAAGCTCTATAGTTATTGTTGTCTGTTGCCCTTCATTTTATGAAATTATAATGACTTCTTAGAGGTCAAGGACTTTATCTTAATCCTTCCTTCAATTAATCTTACTATGCACAGAATAGGCAATAATATATGCCTCAGATAAATGAAGCAATGTGTTTCAAGGGCCAAAACTTGTTCTCATTTAGAGCTATAGAATTTCTCACCTATGTATGATTTAAACATAAGACCTAACACCATAAAAACCCTAGAAGAAAACCTAGGCAATACCATTCAGGACATAGGCATAGGCAAGGACTTCATGACTAAAACACCAAAAGCAATGGCAACAAAAGCCAAAATAGATAAATGGTATCTAATTAAACTTAAGAGCTTTTGCATAGCAAAAGAAACAATCATTAGAGTGAACCGGCAACCCACAAAATTGGAAAAAATTTTTGCAATCTACCCATCTAACAAAGGACTAATATCTAGAATCTACAAAGAACTAAAACAAATTTACAAGAAAAAAACAACCCCTTCAAAAAGTGGGCAAAGGATATGAACAGGCACTTTTCAAAAGAGAACATTTATGCGGCCAACAAACATATGAAAAAATGCTCATCATCACTGGTCATTAGAGAAATGCAAATCAAAACCACACTGAGATACCATCTCACACCAGTTAGAATGGCAATTATTCAAAAATCTGGAGACAACAGACGGCTGGAGAGACTGGAGAAATAGGAAAACTTACTATTGGTGGGAGTGTAAATTAGTTCAACCATTGTAGAGGACAGTGTGGCGATTCCTTAAGGATCTAGAAATAGAAATACCATTTGACCCAGCAATCCCATTACTGGGTATATACCCAAAGGATTATAAATTATTCTATCTGCACATGTATGTTCATTACGGCCCTGTTTACAATAGCAAAGACCTGTAACCAACCCAAATGCCCATGAAGGATAGACCGGATAAAGAAAATGTGGCACATATACACCATGGAATACTATGCAGCCATAAAAAAGGACGAGTTCATGTCCTTTGCAGGGACATGGATGAATCTGGAAACCATTATTCTCAGCAAACTGACACAAGAACAGAAAACCAAACACCACATGTTGTCACTCATAAGTGGATGAGGAACAATGAGAACACATGGACACAGGGAGGGGAGCATCACACGCTGAGGTCTGGTGGGGGTTGTGGGGCTAGGCGTGTGATAGCAGGGGTAGGGAGGTTGGGAAGTGATAACATTAGGAGAAATACCTAATGTGGGTGACGGGCTGATGGAGGCAGCAAACCACCATGGCATACATATACCTAGGTAGCAATCCTGCAAAATCTGCACATGTACCCCAGAACTTTATAAAGTATAAACAACAACAACAAAAAGAATTCCTCACCTATGTATTCTGAGCAAGGTCAATGGAGCAGTCACAGAGGAAGCTATTTCAGAATCTCTGGTGCAAGTGGCCCTGGACCTACTGGATGGCATTGTGTGTGATAGGAACAGTGTTCTGTAAGACACTAAGGACATTTATGTTTACTGAAAAGATAAGCTTTTCAAATTTGATAGAATGAGAAGTCAGAAATGTTTTTACTATCTACAATTGAAAATACAGATTTTTTGGTATTTTAAAAACTGATATATCATCATATTTTGATGGTACATGTGATACTTTGGTGCAAGTACACAGTGTGTAATGATCAAATCAGGGTAATTGGGATGTCCATCATCTTGAAAATACTAATTTACAATAAGAAATTACTTTTATTGGTAGATGAAAAAGATTTGGTATTTCAAGCAGAAGAGATTAAGAATTATGCCAGCTATATAAGAGTAGGTTACTAGAGACCAGTATACTTTATTAAAATCAATGAGATTTGTGGCTGAAATATATTGATTGGATTATAAAAACCTGTAATATAGTCACTTGTGACTGTTTAATTTTCATGCTAAATTTTCAGGCATTTTGATCATTAGTTTTTGGCATAAGTCAGCGAGCAAAAGGATCTTAAATCTCTGCAACACGGAAGGATTCCCAAATTAGAGACTGTATTTTAGTCAATGTATAGCTAAGAAGTCCTACTTTTTAATACTGACTTTTCTGTTTGGAATTCGTTGCATGTGGTTTTGTTTTGAAGTCTAAAAAGCACTGACTATAAAATAAAATAAAATAATAAAATATGGTGAATATCAACATCAGCCCTTCACGTGGGCACAGGGCTGATGTAAGGGAAACTGTGATCGATCTAAGTGGCTTAGGAGCAACACAGAATTTACCTTATGACTGGAGTCAGGGAGATAGTGACTGAAAATGTTCCATCGGCTCCAGCGGTCCCAGCTCATGAAAAAGCCCCAAAGAGAAGAGCTGCTAAGTCAGGTCTCTACCATCTTCACCGTCTCCACATGGACATGGGCCAGAGTAAATAAAATTTCCCTAATATTTCATTTATTTTCAATCAGCTGCTGCCACATAGAAGCAATACTATGGTGGCCAAATTTATTGCAGAAAAGTTTAAATTATTTAAGATTTGGCATAAGAACACCTGTATTAAATCATTATTTATATGCAAAGATTATTAAAAATTTAACATGGAGCATAAAATTAGTGCAGCACAAGATTCATCTGCAGTGTAATTATTTCATTTTGTGTGGGAATGAAATTATTCTTTTTGAGTTTAAAGTCATCAAGAGGCAAAAGGAAAAACCTCACTCTAAAACTGAAATTGCTTTACTTGCTAAGATGGAAGCATAATAGAGCTACAACCTTAGCTACATATAGATTACAAAGCTAAGGAATTACTTTTACAGTAAGTCAAATGATTATATAATATTTTTAGCCACAAAATCCTAGTAATATTAAAAAAAAAAAACTGTCAAGAAATCTACAAATGATTCAACAGCGAGTTGAGACTTGGGAACGAAAAGAATTGCATAGTACTCACCTGTATCAGCTTAGCTATAATTATGTAGATAAAACTATGTGTAATTTTTTTCATTCAGTAACCATTTATTCAATTCAATTCAATAGATAATAGTGGAGAACCTGCCACATAACAAAGCACTCTGTTCAGCACCATTAGAGAAACACAGATAAGTAAGATATGGTCTCTGTTCTGAAGGAGTTTATAGTCTGGTGGGGGAAGTGGAAAAATACACAACCAGACATAATACAGGTCTGGCTGTGACCAGCATTACATGATATAATAGCACAAAAGAAAGTGTCATTAATTCTACTCAGAGGAGTCAGGCAGTCCTCACCATTCACCTTAGTGAATAGAACTTCTATAGACAGAGGGGAAATAAAGCTTTCCGAGTAGAGGGGTAGTATGATGGAACATGTTTAATTATGGCTGGAACACAGAGCCTTGATAGGGAGTGATTAGAGACAAATCTACATGAGGGATGGGCTGGAGATGGAAGATACTGGACCTGAGGATAGAGGTTCGAACTAGGGTATTGGCAGTTGGAATGGGAATGAAACGGGCTCTCGGCCATTTGTAATTCTGCCTTGATCGGGCTCTCTCTCCGTGCCTAAAATGATCTCTGGGAGATTCTCTGCTTATTTTTTTTCAGCTCCAATGGGCTCTTAACAGAGGAAGTCTTCCTCCACCTTGTCAGGCAGCAGATGTCCCTCTACCCTTGGGGATCCCATAGCATTTGGATCGCATCATTCATAGAGTTCTTATAGGCAACAGCCCATATGAGCAGGGGGCTTGGAGGAGGGCTTCGTTTTGGATCCATTGTTTGCAAGGTGGTTTTAGGTGGCGGTGGCCAGCAGGCAGCTATAATCTCATCTGTGGCTCAGAAAAAACCAAGGTTTAGGGTACAGATTTAGGAAGAATTTGCATAGGAATGACCATAGAATTGAATAAAATTTAGGGGGAAAAAAAAAAACCTCCCTATTTAGTATATATTGAGTTTCAGATGCCTGTAAGATATTCATACTTTATTTTTTAAATTCAGGACTAGCTGTGGATTTACATCTTTGGTGAACTTACAATCTAGAAATGTGTGACCAAAAATAAAGCATGCTGTTTGGTGGTAAGCTCAGTATTTTTATTGGAAAAATTTAAAACAAGATAATATAAATTATTCTTAATATAAATCAAACAAAACAGTCTCAAAAAATTGTAGATGTCAGTATTTATTTATTTATTTATTTTTGAGACAGAGTTTCACTCTTGTTACCCAGGCTGGAGTGCAATGGCGCGATCTCGGCTCACCACAATCTCCGCCTCCTGGGTTCAAGCAATTCTCCTGCCTCAGCCTCCCAAGTAGCTGGGACTATGGGCATGTGCCACCATGTCCAGCTAATTTTTGTATTTTTAGTGGAGATGGGGTTTCACCATGTTGACCAGGATGGTCTCGATCTCTTGACTTCGTGATCCACCCGCCTCAGCCTCTCAAAGTGCAGTGTCAGTATTTTAAAACAAAAATTGAGAAAGAAAAAATAAAAAACAAAAGAGAAAAACAAAAATTGAATGCCTAACTGGCCATGTACTACTTAAGAGGCTATCGCTTATAATTATCAGCAGAAGGACGTGCTTATGTGAAAATCAACAATCAGCTTCCAAATGTAAGTCACTTATGAACTCAGTAAATCCTGTTAAAAGAATAAATCCAAAGGTGTATTGAAAACAGTCATTGGTCCTCCACCCAATGCCAAGTCATGAAGTCAGCCCAGAAAAAAAGGCGGGAGGATCTGTAAAATGAGATCTGGAAGGCATAGTTGGTGAGCCTATGGGAAAAAGTTGTGAAGTCACAGAACTTACGTGAAGTTACAATTACAAGAGAAAATACAGAATTATTTTGTTGCCAACAATATTGGGGATGTTATTCGGAAATGAGTTTTTTTTTTTTTTTTTTTTTTTCTAAAGGAAAAAAAAGTAATTACAGCTTTGCTTTTGTCATCTGTTGATAGAGTTGGAGTTAGGATGACTTTTTCCATGTTGTGTTCCACACATCAGCAGAGAAGAGAAATGTATTGGGGTAAAGGAATACATGAGGCAGCTCTCACAGGTGAGGAAGTGAGGATGACAGGGAGTGAAAAATGGGACTTGGGAATGAAGAACTCTTGGGAATAGGATTAGGATGTGGCATCGAAGTGCTTACGGAGAGAAGATACTGAAGGAGCAATCATAGTCGGCTATTTACGAAAGAAACTGAGTGAGAGTGGTTGCCAGGGAACCAAAAGCAGGGAGAAATCAGGGAATAACGTCGACAGTTCCTGGTAGACAGGATCAATATATATTTATGCAATGCATTAATTGCTTGGGATGATGATAAAGATGTTCAAAAAAGGCATAGAGACACAGCAACTTTGAATATGAGATGGTTAGAGATCTCTAGGTTGTTTTTCAAAGTAATGGCACGGAATGAAGATTGGAGGGAGTCAAAGAACAACAAGAAGAACCTGAGCAAGAGAAGAAAGGGATTCATTGGAAATGGAGTGATGAAGTTGACTGGCGGGTGTGTCTGGCTTTCTTGTTTTAGAATGGAGAAGATCAGGGAAAGTTTGAATGAAGGCCAGCAGGCAGTATCAGCAGAACCAAGAAGGACCAGAAAGCTGCAGACCAGGAAATCTGCCTTCTAAGAGCACAGAATTTAGAATGTACAGCAAATTTAGTAAAAGTAGCTCAGCGTAGTATGGCTCAGCAATTGACTCTCAAATTTTTCCACTGTGCACACATGATTGAGAATGTTCAAATGTTCTATGTTATCACAGGAGTATATGATTTCTGGCAAATTACCTGTAATTTCATCTCATTCTCACTCACTCACAAAAAGCCTATCAAGGTACAGATGAGAAAGAGTGACAATGAATCTCCTCTCATTTATACAAATCACTGGCATGCATGAGCCCTCAAACAAGAGAAAGGGAAGCTCCAAAGCTATGGATTAAGAGGATAATAAATCAGGAAAGCAGACAGAGAGGATTCTGTGTCTCAGCCATTTCAGGTTAAAGGGGAAGGGCCCTGTGGAACCTGTGGCCCATAAGACAGTCTGATGAAGAAGCTGTCAAATAAATATGTCTTGAGAAGTGAAAAAATACGTGAAAGAGAAAAACCTAAAGTGAGGGACAAAAACTAAAGAGGACTGAGAAAGCAGAGAGGCTGTGAACAAAAAACCAGGCAGGGTCACAGTGAAGAAACGATGGGGAGACAGAATTTGGAAAGGGGTTCTAGGTGCGGAGATGGGGCAGTTTGGGTCTTCAGTGTTTCACTGCTGGCCAGAAAGCAGGCATCACCCCAAGATGATGAGAGAGGCTGGGCAGTGTGGTGAAGCGGATGAGCAGGGCGGCTCATAAAACTGGTCTTTTTGTTGTGGAGACGAGAGACTGGTCAGATAGACCAGGTTTTTTTCCCCCTTTGTCCTCTTTTCTTTGACTTTTGAAAGCTTCGTGGGCAATACACATTTTTAAGTCTGCAAGTACCACTCAATCATAGGGGATTTTCCATAAGGACTTACAAAAATGCAGATTACACTGTAAAAATGCTTCTCAGTCAATAAAAGGCCGTTTTTTACTGAGTAAATTTCTTTATGATGTTTAACTTTAGTTCAGGTCCTGATTCCGAGAAGTGAAATTTGGTGCAGTGAGGAGGAGAAACAACACGGAAAGAGGAAAACCCCGAGATAGGCCTTCAAAACCCCACAATCAGACCTTGTTTATGTGATATGGACTCTGAGCTTTCTATTAATGCATGCGATTAAGAAAATACTTTGAGAACCTAGTAATAGTTCCCTGAAACCTGAGATCCACCTCTCATCTTTCTAACTCTTGGGAACGCAGCTAATAAGAATATATGTTTTTTATACACCGATTCTTAGCAACAAAGTAGTTCTTTAGCACAAAACTTGAATAATGCATTGCACGTAACATTCGGTGATTTGTATTGGCCTATTTGAATATATATGTCACTGCTGTACCTGTAATTTAGTTTAATGCCAGATGAATGTGCCGTGTGTGTGTGTGTGTGTGTGTGTGTGTGTGTGTGTGTGAAGATCTTCCCAACAGTCATTTCATGGGACTTCTCAGTAGTAACCAAAACAGTGTCCATTTTAGGAAATCACAATCAAAGTGCCTATCTTTTGCAGGTATCCACAATATTCTTTACTCACATTAGAGCACTGAGTGGCTTACCAACATTTTTCCTTTTAGGAAATTATTTAATACTATCTTTAAAAAAGCGAAATACTTGGCTGAAGAAGCAATTCATTGCCTACAGTTTTGCCAAGAAAGGTGTTGAATTTTGAGTGAGTTAAATCAAAATAAAAGCACAGGACATGAAATCAGCATGTGAGACCCAGTCAGATGGTTGATTCAGAGGAAAGACCAGATGCAGATGATCTGATTGAACTTTTTCAGTTTTAATTTTTCTCATTTCTCATGTTGAGACATACAGTTTCCTGATCCAGGGAGTCATGTCTTCTTAGCAAAGAAACTGAGTTTTTTCCCACGTGACCAACTTGCCCAAAAGAAGAATGTCCAAAAAACAGTGCATCCCAGGTCCTTTCTCTATCAATATCAGTCTCAGTCAAAATCATCTTGTCTCTACAGGTGTTGCAGCTAGAAGCTTTGGATGAAAAGGGATTCCAAAAAAATGAGGCAGTCTCATCTCAAAACTATTTAAAACTCCTCTCCTCTCTCTTGATGAACTGTCAGTAGGAAGTGTGTTGTTTATTCCCTCACTCCACACTGTATTCAAATGGGCAGCGAGCAGCGGGATTACAGTTTTTTTCATGATGAGTTAAGTCCCTAAGATTTAGAGTATTTTGTTTGTCTGAATGTCTAACGAGCACAAACTTCAGCCATCCATATTAAAATGGAGAATTCCTCTTGGTATTCACAAGCATAACATACATAATCCTTTATCTCTGGCAAAGCTATTCGCTTTTTGGCCTTTGGCTGGTCGATGTATACAGTATCTATAGTTATTGCATGCAAGAGTTCTCAACTGACTTGCAAACTCTTTGATCAAACCAGCTAAACTTGATTTTCCAGATTATTCAAGAGACAAGGCACACAACTATCAGCTTTACAAGTCCTGGCAAGCAATCAAGACCCCATGTGCCCCACTCCCTTGATCAGAATCAAAGGTAAACAGGGAGCCAGTTCTCATTTAAATACGTAGCATCGGGATCTTGCCTAGACTTTCAGGGTTGTAGGAGCAGAAGAAAAACAACAGTTGCAGTAAGAAAAAGGTTTCTTTGGCATGGATGCCAAACTAAATAATGACACCCAAAGCAAAAACATGCTTCACTGAAACTTGACTTTAGTCGATTCAGCCTACGTAAAACAAAGCTTTTTTTGTCATTTCAAAAGTGAACGTTGTACTTTGCTCTGGCAGCCATTTATACATTTTTGAATGATTCGATTATACATAAATCCCTGGCCTACAGACCTTTCAGCACCTCAGACCCATGAGTGATTTGAAAACACGGCTGAAAATGTCTGTATACAGTGCCTCCCCTTTTCTTCCTCTTAACCTTTTAAACTGTCTACTCCGAGTGACAATGTTTTGATGTACCTTGTCATTGCACATTGCTCCCCTCTCCCGTGTTCATTACCTTGGACGTATTTACAAGAGATCAAGGACTGTATTTCCTTTTCCCGAGGACCATACATTCTTCATCATCCCATCATCTATTTCTTGCTTCGTGGATGCCACCATCCCATTGACTTCACTAAGGCAGAATTATGGGAAGACGTCGTATGTAACCGCCTTTGTAATTTGTGCAATCTGTAGTAGGAAGGAACCAATAAAAATCAGATTTCTTTCTTTCTTTTTTTGAGACTAAAGTAGCACTGTCAAGGCCTTTATTCAGACACTGATAAATCCGCTAAGTTAGCGAGCAGCTGGTGGGAGTAGCAGAGAATAAATGGTACTATTTTGAGAACACATGGTGATTTGGAAGGGGTTGAGGAAGCAGAGGAACACTTTCTTAGCCCCTCTTTTCTTTGGAGGAGCTCAAAGCTGGCACTGCTGGCATAGTCTTTGGTGAAAGTGCCCTTCTAGAGGCAGTGGTTCTTGGTACATCCTGACTTAGGTCATAGCACCTATTCCAGTTGACTTCTTTTTTTCTTCTAAAATTGGCGGGGGTTGTTTCTATCATTTTGCCTAAATTTCTAAATGTGCCATTGCCTTCCGCATCTCAGAAGTTTTCACAGATGTTAACAGGATACTGTCTTTACCTCTCACTACAGCATCTTCTGCTAGCTCTTGTTTGGCACTGCAGAGCAAGTTAATTGAGGGTGGCCTCTTGCACTAAAACCATACCAGTGTGACTGGGAAGCATGGTAAAGTCAGAAGTGACACTTTCTACTGGGGTAGATCCTCCTAGCAGACTGGAGAAATGGGATCAAGGTCTCCACAGGCTGCTCCAATCCCCAGTGTAGCCATAAACTGATCTCTTAAAGCCAATTCTGGGATAGGATAGGTCCACCAACCATTATGGGACTTCCTTGAAAAGTCATTATTGCTAAGACCTACCTTTCAGGATAGATAACTGTATTTAGAGATAGAAAATTCTTGTGGCTTTCAGCAGCTGTTGACCCTGTTGCTTACTTTATCTATGAGTGTGTGTGAGTGTGTGTAAAACTGCACTCTCTTTTTTTTTTTTAAATCCTGCCCCTCTGACAACTTCTTCCTAGTCTCCGTTGCTCTTTTTACTTGTTCTAGAAGTGCCAGGCAGATAACATTATTTACTAGTAGACTTTCAATTGCCAGCTCTAGGGTAATGTCTTTAATCTTGAGGCAACACTGTTCTTTAGGATTTTAGAGTCCTTTACTCAACTAATAACTAGGTATCTGCACTCAGATGTCCCCCAGATAGCTCAAACTCAACCTGTCCAACACTGTCATCGGGTACACAAGCACTTCTGTTCTGTGACCTGTGACCTGGATCCCCACGAATAGCACCATATTTACCACGTTTGTTTAAGCCACAAACCCAGGAGACATTCTGATTCTTTCTCTTTACTGACCTCATACATCTAATCAAACTAGGTCCTACTGATTCTGTGTCTCCAGAATTTCTTAGATTTGTCCATTTCACCCCATCCCGTTTGGCACTCACAGTGTATAACTCTGTACCACCTTCCGCCTGGATTATTATTTGGACTTCTTGTTCTTGGCCTTGGAGCTAGACATTTCCAGACTATAAGTCAAACTTTCCTTTCTCTTTAAAGCCATCAATAGCTCTCCTTTCTCTTTGGATAAAATCTAAGCCCCTTTACAGAGCCTGTGTATTCTTATACCCACCCCTCTTACCTTATCTCTTTACTCTTCACTTCTTGATTGCTAGCCTTCAGATACTGACTTTCCATTCTTTCAAGTGCTCTTTAACTTCTGTACCTTTCCTTATGCTGGTTGTAGCCTTTTGACTGGTTATATTTGCTCCTCCTTATACCTGGACGATGCCACTCAACCTTCAAGTCTCCTTTAGACATGGCTATTTTTAGGAATCCTTCAGTGTCTCAACTCTGGGTTATAGTGCCTCCTATTGCCCCTCTACACTCCTGCACATAACACTTACCTGTGGATTTGATTGTCTCTTTAAGAGTTTCTATTTTTTACTCTCCCATAAGTTTTGTAAGGTCAGAGACTTGGCAAATGTCTAGTATGTAGTAGGCAGTCAATAGTATCCGGGCACAGTGGCTCATGCCTGTAATCCCACTTTGGGAGGCCAAGGCAAGCGTATCACAAGATCAAGAGATCGAGACCATCCTGGCCAACATGATGAAACCCCGTCTCTAATAATTAAAGTACAAAAATTAGCTGGGCGTGGTGGCACGCACTTGTAGTCCCAGCTACTCAGGAGGCTGAGGCAGGAGAATCACTTGAACCGGGGAGGCAGAGGTTGCAGTGAGCCAAGATCATGCCACTGCACTCAGCCTGGAGACAGAGCAAGACTCTGTCTCAGAAAATTAAATAAATAAAAAGAAAAATAAATAGTTTGGGGAAAAAAAAGAACAAATAGATGCATCAAAACAGGGTTCATCAATACTAGCAAGCCCTCCTTGCTTAATGAGACAGATAATGTGCCTTTTCTATTCCATAGCCCCAAATCTGGTGCTGTTAGAATCATATTTAATCAAGCAGGGAGAGAAGGTCAAGGAAACATGAGGGTTTGCAGGATCCTTAGGGATTATGTTTATTTTATAGATGAAATAACTAAGGCCCAGGGAGATTAAGTCACTCATTATCATCTCGTAGGATAACTCCTGTGATTTCCAGGCCAGCATCCTCTTTCCTCAGCCTTTTAAATTTTTGCCACCTTGATACCTTGATATGCCACCTTGATATGCCACCTTGATATGTATCTGCCACCTTGATATGAAATAGCAGCCCACTTTGGGTTTTTTTTGTTTTAATTTGAATTTCTCTGATTACTACTGAGTTGAACATATTTCTAATATTTAACAGCAAACTAGGGTTTCTCTTTTTTTTAGTTGCCTGTTTATATCCTTTGTCCATTTTTTATTGGATCATTTATTTTTCTTACACATTTTAAGGAACTGTTTGTATATATTCTGTATACAAATTCTTTGTTGATTACATGACTTGCAAATATCTAGCAAATGTGCAGATATGTATAACCTGTGGCCCAGCAATTCTATGCTTAGGCATATACCCTGGAGAAAAACTCCCTCACACATGCCCAAGGGACTATTTACAAGGATGTTTTCTGTGGTGCTATTTGTAAAAGCACAAAATGTGAACTAGCCTAAATGTACATTCAGTGAGTGAATGACTCATCAAATTATGGTATATTCACACAACGGAAATAAGAGTTTAAGTGAATGAACTGGCTCTACATGTTACCAACAGAGATGATGCCAGAAAATATTATGTTGACCAAAAAAGCAAATAAAAAATCAATACATACAGTACTGAATGTTTATAAAGTCCCGCAAAACAATTCTAAATAATATTTATGGGTAAATACATACAAGACAAAAGCAAAAAAACACACACCGCAGAATAGTGTTTGCTTCTAGGTAAGAAGATAAAGTTAGCATATTCAACTGGATCTGTGACATTTCTTTAAAAGAGTTTAGTGAAAAACATCAAAATATTAATATGTGTTAAAAGGTTGTGGGTAAATGCATACCTGTTATATTATTCTCTGTAGTGTTTGTGTTTGAAATATTTTCTAATTAAAGGACTGAAAGGCAGAGAAGGTATGCCTGAACCTTCTTCCAGGCAGACATGACAGAATCTGCACACCTCTGAGGCCTGGGGGGACAGGATCCATTTGAGGAATTATAGAAGCAGTGAAGGGTTTCAGTGACGGGGGAAGGTTCAGGTGAGGTAGGTGGTCGGAGAACGGCAGATAATGAAATACTCTGCTAGCTAACCCAGGGTTGGGAACAGTTGTCAATCGATGAACATTATAATCCCTGAAATGAGAAATACGTCAGTGGAAATAACAAGCTTCCATTAAACCTTTACAGTTTGATAATATATAAACTATATATAAAGTTCCAATTATAGGAGCTTTAAAATAACTCAAAGTTTATGTAGTTTGATGCCTTCTTTTAATCATAAGGAAAATGAGGCCCAGAAAAATGAAAACATAAGGAAATTTTGAATAAGAGCATTGAGTTACAACTAACCCAGTGATTCTATATGTTTACATTGGCTGACCTGTTCACTGATATGACAGCTCATGATACTGTAGAGATAGTAGGTTTTTGAGAGAATGGTACAGAGGATAGATACATTTTGGTTAGGAGGTATGGACATTGTTTTGACTAATGGGACTTAACAATGCAGACTTCTGGGCATCGAATGGGTAACACAAAGTGGGCTATTGCTGTTAATGGAGAGAATGGAGTATCTTGCTGGGATCTCTCAGGCTTTTATGGCTCCTATAAAGACTATGTTATTAGGTTAGCTGAAGGCCAAGGGATAACTGTGAGGATCTTCTAAAATGGTCTACAACGGTGATCTAAGGTCTTCACCACTAAGGTGGGTCCTTGAGTGTTTTCAAGGACTTTCTTCTGGTTATGGGCAAGATGTGAGACCTAGAAGGTCCAAGGACATCTGCCTGAGGATCACTGCCAGGTCTCACCCTGGGAAAGATAAAGGAGGCAGCAGATTGCAGTGTGAACCACTCTGTCCAAATTAGCCCATCTATCAGCTTTCCCATCATAGCTGGTCTCACATTTCCTCAGTTAGAAGTACTGATCTATGAGGCTGGGCACAGTGGCTCACACCTGTAATCTCAGCACTTTGGGAGGCTGGGATGGGAGGATCCATTGAGCCCAGGAGTTCAAGACTACACTGAGCAACATAGGGAGACCTTGGTTCTACAAAAAAATAAATTAGCTGGGCATTGTGGCCTGCATCTGTAGTCCCAGCTACAAAAGAGGCTGAAGTAGGAGCATAACTTGAGCCCAGGAGGTCAAGGTTCCAGTGATCCATGATCACGCCACTGTATTCTAGCCTGGGCAACAGAGTCAGACCCTGTCTAAACAAACAAACAAACAAACAAAAACAAAAAAAACCCTGAATTATGGATACCAGAGGGGCTTGATGTCTCCCTTGACATAAACATATTGGGCTGTTCAGAGAAGAGGGTCTTCTGAAGGCATCCCAGGAGCTTTTATTCCACAGCATATCAATACTACAGTGAATTTATTAGATTAGCTAGTTGCATCTTTAAAAAGAAAGGGAGCTTTGTCCTCAAGAGGTGAGATGGAAGACTGACAGGTTTCAGCATGTTGATCATAGGCTAGACTAAATAAAAAACATCAGAGCCTTAAACATCTCTTGGCCAACTCCCACTCAGACATTTTCAGGTTAGTTTCCTCTATCTTACAGGTCCTCCTGTGTTTGCCTTTGTAACACTTATGAATATTTTAATTAAAAACTCATTTGTGTGATGTGTGTTTAATGTTTGTCTTTCTAGATAGCCTGTAAACTTCATGAGTAGAGGAACCACATCTTTTATTGCTTACAACAGGGTGTCCAATCTTTTGTCTTCCCTTGGACACACTGGAAGAAGAAGAATTGTCTTGAGCCACACATAAAATACACCAGCACTAACCATAGCCAATGAGCTAAAAAAAAAGAAATTGCAAAAAAAAAAAAAAAAAAATCTCATGATATTTTAAGGAAGTTTAAGAATTTGTGTTGAGCCACATTCAAAGCTGTCCTGGGCCACATGTGGCATACGGGCTGTGGGTTGGAGAAGTTTGGATGATATCCCAGGGCCTAGCCTGGAGTCTAGTTTATAGTAGGGACTCAGCATATGCATGTTGTCTGTATATGTGAGTAAATGAGTGAATTAAAAATGAGCGCATCAGTGGGTGGTACCGGTGAAGCAGCAAGAATGTTAATGAGAAGGGTGGCCCACATAGGCCATCATGGGTGAGGTCCTGTCCTTCAAGCAATCAACATGAGACAGGACTAGGAGTAGCAAATGTTTTAGGGTCAAAAAGGAAAAGTTCCCAGGCAATGGGGGAATCCAGAAGCTGTATCTGAGAATAAAGAAAATAAGTTATTCCTGGAGGTATTCCAAAGTTAGATTTTATCTATTTCTTCCTTTTCCCTGGGTTGACCACATCAGAATACACTGACTGATTACTGCAATGTCATCCTACAACCTCAAAAGACAATATCTAGAGAAGGGACATGACAGCGTCTCTTTAAATATGTATTTAGTCATTATAGAATCTGTAAGTTGGACTTGGGTGGTCCTCAAACTCTTCACACAATGGTTTGTTGTAACTGACATCATCTTTTACAGTTAATTGAACTACTTGTTCTTAAGATGATTCAGGACACGAAGACATTGCATACATAGGAAATATTGCTATACCATAACCATTTGGTTCTAGATGACTTACCTTAAAGAACAATGTATTACTTCTACTTTCCCATGACATTTAAATCTTGGCTTATGAGATTCCCAGAAAAGGAAGTACAAAAAGATCCAGAAGGACTCAGAATTCAGTTGTCTGTGCAATCCAGCTGCCCCTTCCATTACTTGTAAGTTATATGTAGATGGCCTAAAAATATAGAAGTCTTACAGGATATAAAATATTTCATCTTTTGTTCTGGGCTAAGAAATAGATATAGAAGTTTCATGGTGATCATCACTGATCTTTATTTTAAAAACTGATACTTCATACTTCATTTTTTGGTTCAAGATAGATTAAGAACTCTGTGATATTGCTCTTTTTGAGCATATCGGTCATACACATAGGCTCAAGGAAGTCATCATCTGGCTAGAATTTTATATACTACTTCTGCAATATGGGGATATCATTAGTATTTTCAAAAAAATATAATCTCTTTAGCTTTTGTTGAAATATGATTGAAATTTTAAAAAGTATACTTTATTTTAAAGAGCAGTTTTAGGTTACCAGAAAAATTAAGCAGAAAGAGAGTTTCCAGTACTTCCTCTATCACCAACCCCACACTTTACCCTATTATTAACATTTTGTTTTAGGGTGGTACATTTTTACAGATGATGAACCAATAGTGATATCTTCTTGAAGTTCATAGTTGACACTAGTTTTCTCTCTGTGTGGTCTAATTTTATGGGTTTTGACAATTGCACAATGCCATGTATCCACCATTATACATAATAAAAACTGTCCTAAAATTTACTGTGCTCTACCTATTTATTTCTCCCTCCCTTCAACTTCTCAGTGATTTAATTTATAAAAAATTATAGAGGTGTACAAACTACCATGGATGTCTCTATGTGGGATTCAAGTCATGTTCCTTTAGTTATTATTATGTTTCTGGCATTGTACTATTTTGCTATAAACTTAGCCAGGGCTGCCACTGGGCCACTAAGGGATTTGTCAACTTTATGTTAAAAGTATTTTGCTTCATAGGCTGGACACTGTGGCTCACGCCTGTAATCCCAGCACTTTGGGAGGCCAAGCAGGGCAGATCACAAGGTCAGGAGATCTAGATCTGGCTAACATGGTGAAAGCTCATCTCTACTAAAAATACAAAAACATTAGCCAGGAGTGGTGGTGGGCACCTGTAATCCCAGCTACTTGGGAGGCTGAGGTAGGATAATTGCTTGAACCTGGGAGGTGGAAGTTATAATTAGCAGAGATTACGTCATTACACTCCAGCCTGGATGACAGAACAAGACTCTGTCTAAAAATAATAAAAAAATAAATAACAAATTTGCTTCTTGCCAACCCAAAAGACCTGCCTTAAAGAGAGAAATGAAGTGTCAGGGGCTTGGTACCCATGGCCCAGGAAGAGTTCTGGGGCGACATAAGAGTAAGTCCCATAAAAGGCTCTCAGCATTTCTCCTTCTGCAAATGTGGTGCTGAAACCAAAGTTGACTATATTTGAGTTATGTTCGTCATGCAGTAGGATGTTCTGTGGCTTCAGGTTCCATTGAATGATGTTCTTTCTGTAGCCGTACTGCAGGGTGGACAGTGTCTGCCACTGGGCCTTCTTGCCATCCTTAATGTGGCTGTGATGGCATATTTGGTGGAAAAGCACTCCTTCTAGGCCATATTCAATCACCAAATAGAGGGTGTCCACCTTCCAGTCACCTGGTCGAGTTTAATGATGTTCAGGTGATGTGGGGTCTTCATGATTGCTACCTCTTTCTATAGAGAGAGGCCAGGGAAGCCATTCATTTTATAGATGATTTTTGTAACCACCTGCGTCCTGGTCAGTATATGCCCTGACAGCTTCACTTGACAAACATGCTCTTGCCAATGGTCTTGAGGAGCAAGTTCTTTTTGATTGCCTCCCTAGGTGAGATGAAGGCCAAGCTCTGCTACAAGATGCCTCCTAACTACAAACCCTACCTATGCAAACTAGACTAACTAATGAACAATGCCAACTATTCTAACTAGGCTAACAATACTAACAGACTCCACCAACCGTATTAACTTTGCTAATACTACTAAGTATTGTTAGTATGCTAATAATAACTATATGACCAACAATACTAACTGTACTAATTGTACTAGAAATCCTAACTAAAAAAATTAAATGGGAAAAAATAAAAAAGTGAGAAAAATTCCAAAGAAAATAGATGAAATGAGGAAAAGAAAAACTAATAAAGTGAGAAAATAAAAATAAACATGAGAAAAACAAAAAGAAAATGAAAGGAATAAGAGAAAGAGAAAAGAAAAATAAATTGAAAAATGAAGAAGAAAGAAAAAAGAGCAAAAAAGAAAAAATGTAAAGAAAAGAAGAAAAAAAAAAGGAGAAAATGAGCTAGAAACAGTCAGAGTCCACAGGTCATCAAAAAACAGCTTTCTGGTCTATACATACCAATAACCTAGGCCCAGTTGGGGTCTTACATAGATGTATGTAATTCCATTACAGTGGCTTTTTATGAGGTGAGGGCAAAACATGGAATAATCATGGCTGAGGTGACACAATTTTTGGCATCATCATCATTAACATCTTTACTAAGCACCTAGATGTGCACAATACTAATACCATTAGGTTTGACCTATCAGAAGCAACTATTTCTGGATTCCTGAAATTTGCCCAGAGCTTTCCTTGCCACTCAGAGAGAATGCCTGAAATAGAAAAATCTTTCACTTGGCTTTCTCAAGCAATCAGGCTCAGATCCCTGGATTAGGTACTCTTCCCTGATATTGCTGCCATGTGTCATAGAAGTAAAGCACATATAAAAGATGGTAGAGGAGGCATCTCTCTACTTTTGACCAAAGGACCAGGAATTTCCTAGCTCTGCAGTAACTGAACTCTCTAAAGAAGAGCATGACTAATTCATATTAATATTACCTCCTTCAGCTTTCATAGAAGCTCAAAGCTTGACACTTAATTGTTTTTCTTATTAGTTCAAAAATAAAACATGTTGAAGACATTACCATGGCTACTCCTTTAATTAATAAAAAGGCTGTGTTGAGTTTAAAAACAACTAACTCTTTTCATATCTAAGTTACTTTTAGTAGCTATTATAAATTATTACCTTCCTCTACATCAGAAGTGTCTTATGACTAAAAGCCAAGCCAGCCCCCATGATGCTCTTTAACAATGACTCTTATGTTTCTTTTGGTAAACTCATAATGTTAATTACACTGTGTAACAGATGGAGCGCCTTCCATCAAGGACCTCAGTGCACCTTACAAACGTCATGAGTCATCAAAGCCCTTCTGTAGTGGAGGTAAATATCCACAGCCACAATTTTATATTTAAAGAAGCACAAAGAAGGTAAGCTCTTTTGTTATTTAAAGCGGCATGTGTTTTGGTGAAGGCCTTTTAAGAAGGTAGAGAAACTCAATGAATATTGGACAAAGAAATGAATGAAATGGCTCATCAGCAAGATTTGGTTCCCTCGCAATAAACACCTGAATGATATTATTTCGACGAGTCATGGATAAATAGATCAAAAGCTATCTACTGCTAGTTTATCAGTCTTTACAATGATTGATGTAGAAAATGGCTACTTGACTACCCTAGTGATAGAGCAAATCTAGAAAATAAAAATGGCCGCTTTTGTAACATGATACAGAAGCACTGAAATTTAGAGCTAAAAGATTCTAAAGGTTGTCCAGTCAAGCACTTTAACATTTTAGATGAGAAAGTGGAGGTCCAGAAAGGTTAATAGGTGGCATGCATGAAATCACTTGCTTCTGAAACCTTAATTTAATTTAATACTTCTTCCTGTATCAGAAAGGGTTTAACTGGCTCAGTCCCTCGGCTGGTTAGTGACATTGATAACTAGAATCCAGGCTCCTGACCTTAAGCAATCCATCTTCCCACCAAATTCCATTTTAAAAAAACTTTTACAAATGATTGTTTTCCTACACCCTAAGTATCATAAAAACCATAGAAAGTGAAATTTGTTAGGAGATTACTTTTGTTATCCTTTTCTTTAACTGATGGGGAATCCGATACTCGGGGAATCCAATACTCAGGTAATTGAAGGGAGTCACTCAGGGTCCCATGGCTGGTTACTGGCATACAGAAGCCTAGAGTCCTCACTTCCCCTCCTTTCCACTACTTCAGAATCTGGAACTTTCATCTGTTAATCAAGATCCCAATAACCAAAACCACCTACATAATTTCATTCTGATTTTTCTGCAGTCTTCTTTTACTAAAAACAAATGAGAAATAAACAAGGTAATATTAGGGATTTTAAAAATGAAACAAAACAAAACAGTTCAGGGCATACCATTAGGTCAGTAGTAGTTGAAATTACATTCATTTATTTGATAGCTTTCAAACTTGTGAATCCAGATAATAATTATAATTTATTCTAAGGACATAAAGGGATTATAAAATGCCAAAGTGCTTACTGACTTTTCAGAGATTAAAGTATTTCCATGAAGGTTTTAACGTTGTATAGTTTTTATTTATGATGAAAACTGGCAACCACATGCAAAATACATGATGATCCTCATTGAGCAAGAACATTTAAATAAAATAGCACATTTATATATATATATATATATATATATATATATATATTTTTTTTTTTTTTTTTTTTTTTTTTTTTTTTTTTTTAAAGAGAGACAGGAGCTCACTATGTTGCTCAGGCTGGTCTTGAACTCTTAAGCTTAAGCAATCCTCCCACCTTGGCCTCTCAAAGTGTTTAGGATTACAGGTGTGAGCCACGTTGCCCAGCCTACACACTGATTCTGAATCATCATTGATGAGTAAGCGTTTCTAGCATTTTTATGTATTTTGAGTTTGCATCATCCCATTCTACAATCACAATTCTTTAATTAAATGGAGATCACTCAATAAAACAGAAGAATGCTTGAATTAGTTTTCAAGATAGTTTTTCCTCAGTTTTACATAGCTGTTCCTCCTGTGGAAGTTAGCATGCAAATATACACTTTGGATTGTCTAGTTTATTTAAAAAAAAAATTCTAAAGTGAAAGCATCCATGTCATACAAATCTGAAAATACAACAACACTTTACCCTTATATGGCATTTTTAAATGAAGTTGGTAAGGAGTATGGGCAAGTCTTTGGAGAGCCCTGTGAACAGGTGAAACAAACTCCTTCTATTACAGAGACAGAGAAGGTGAGGACTGGGGGTGGAGGTGAGGAGGAGAAGACTTTTCTTGAGCACAGTTCTCAAGTGCTCCTTGTATGTCTTCAACTTCAGTGGCAGACACAGTAGAGCCAGGGAGGGAGTATTGGACTGTGATTCTGAAAATACTACCTCTAGACCTATTTGCTATTGTTAATATTTATTCTGCTGTCTTTACATCTCATTTCCTTGACACACGTAAGCTTACCATATGAAAATGATTCCTCGTTACTGTATGTATTGGAAATCACTCATAGAGCTTTGCATTACTCTGTTTATCTCCCCGTGTGTACTAGGGTCTTTGAGAGGTTGTACTGTGGAATTTGTACTGTGAGTTGAATATTAATAAGATAAGAGAAGAAATAAGTTTTCCCCTTTCTTTATAACCCCACACTGGCCCTGTGAGCAGGAAACCCAGCTCCCATGGGTAGGCCTTGACATCGCAGCCCTGCCCCCCATTCTCTGTTAATACTCATGACAAACGGAGCAGCCACTTTATGACAGTTTTGGATTTTCTAAGTAAAACGTTCAAGAAGTCAGCATCCTCTACTTTAGTTGAGTGCTTTATTTATTAGCCGAACTATGAAATTTTAGCCTGTTGCTCTTCTTTTTACCTTTTTTTTTTTTTTTAAGTATAGTCAAGGATTGGCAAAGACTTTTACCACAAGCAACAAAGCATTTCGAACTCCTTAAAGATATACACTAATGGTGGGGCGTGGGATTACACCTGTAATCCCAGCACTTTGGGAGGCTGAGACAGGTGGATCATGAGGTCAGGAGATCAAGACCATCCTGGCCAATATGGTGAAACCCTGTCTCTACTAAAAATACAAAAATTAGCTGGGCGTGGTGGTACATGCCTGTAGTCCCAGCTACTCAGGAAGCTGAGGCAGGAGAATTTCTTGAACCCGGGAGGCAGAGGTTGCAGTGAGCTGAGATTGCGTCACTGCACTTCAGCCTGGCAACAGACTGAGACTCTGTCCTAAAAAAAAAAAAAAGAGAGATACACTAATATCTACTTTATTCCTTTTTGTAAGTACAAAAACTAATTTCTGTAGATTTTTTCCTCTGGTAGCCTCTTATCTTTCTCTCCTTGTCTAGGCCCTTAACCTCAGTGTAAAAGAGGCAAATGATCCATAGAAAAATATTTTAGGTGAGTATACAAATGAAGCTTAGAATGAGAAAGTTGAGATGAGAATAGCTGATTACCAGGTAAACTCAGAGGCCATGTTTTAATCAGTGGTTATTGTCCTTCACTTTTTTACATCTTGTATACCATCTGAGAATACCACAGTGTTTAATGGCAGTTAGTATGGAATCCTTACAACATCTTTTCAAGTTAAACAGATGGCTTGAATTATCAGCCTCGTTTTTTTAGAGAAGGAAAGGATATTAAATGTGAATTACATGAACCAAAGAAAATCAGTAGCCTAACTAGTAACTGAAAGTCTAAGTTCAAGTTCTTGCCCTAAAAATTTGAATTCAGATTAGTTCAAGAAACTGGAAGGAGTCTCTGCCACATGCCATGTACAAGGCTGCCTAAACATTGTAGTGTAAGTGGGAATGGAGAGTAAGGGTTAAATCAAGTTTAGTTTTCAGGCCACTGACTGCAGCTTTAAAAATTATGATGGCTTGAACTTACAGACTTTTCTGTTTATTGTGTTCTGTAATTGGAAAAAAAGGTATAGACAGTGATGAGGTGCCCAGTAAGTGCTCAGATGTGGGAATGGAGTCAATAATTGGTAACTAAGTTATTTCAAAGTAAGATGAGAGTCAAATTTATTTCTCAGCAATAGGAATTTTGATATTTATTTACCAAAGCTTCTGAAAATATAACTTTTAAGAGCCATTCTATCAATAATATCAACTGAATCTTTATCATATGTAAAGCATGGTCTCAGGTGCTGTGAGGATCCAGAAATAAGAATGCAAAGGACAGCATTGACCACTAGAAGCTAACGTGGACTTTGTGCTTGCAGAGTCATGACGTCTGGTTTACCAATTATGAAGTCTTAGCTCATTTTTCTGCATTAGTCCCTCAGTCGCTTTGGTTTATATAGCTTCCCACTTTCAGTAGAATTTATATAATAGAGTATTCCCATTTACTATTTTATTGTATCTCTTTGGCATCCTTGAGATTGCAGCAATATGTTGTTATGATCTCCATTATATAGACCGCAAACTGAAGTTATTCAGAAGTTAAATGAATTTTTCAAGGTCAAGTAAAGAGCAAGGGTGTCTCCTGTCTGCCCCACTCATTTGCTTTTCACTAAATTGCCTTGCCTGAAGGACTATTTGAGCCTCCTAGTAAAAAGTTGAAAGGCATTTCATAATTTTTTCTTCAGTAAGTTTTCTCTTATTGAGATATTTTAATGCACTATCATTACAAAGAAAATAAGGAAATAAAAATACATCTCATCCCACTCACCCAATTTATTTTTGTCGGTGATCTCCTATGCTGATATAAAGTTTTAAAAATGAGATCATATCACATTAATTGCTGTATCCAATAAATGTTGAGTGATTATTATGCTAACTGTAGGAATGGCTATAAAATAATTTTGCCCCTTTCTTACGTATATATCGTCTGCCTTCGATCATTTATTTATCAAATTTCTTGACTTCTGAATTAGGTTTTTGTTGTTGGGAGATAGAATCCGTATCTGACCTACTTTTATTTTAAATCTCCTCAGTACTTTTGCACCATGAACTGAACTGAAGAACATGCTTAATAAACATTTGCTTAATGAATGAATGATTACTTCCGCTGAGAAAAATGAAACATGAACACACTGGTGACAATGGATCAATTTTGTGCCTGCCTTCTCTCTCTCTTCCTTTTGTTTGAGCTCCCTGAAGGCCCTTGCTGAGTCTTCTTTTGGTAGCATAGCCGGTCATTGAAAGCTTCACTTTAAGTCCTGGTCTCACACTTCTAGTGTCTCTCTTGTGGCTTCCTGGTTCCATACAAGTACTCTATAAATGTTTGTAGAATGAAGGAAGCAAGGTAGGAAGGAGGGGAGAAAGAGTAGCTAATGATATGCTTAACAATTGTTGCTTGTTTTCTGAGGGCTGGGAACTGCTTTAAATGTCTTATTTGGATGAAGTCATTCACTCGCCTCAACAATCCTACTAAGTAGATCCAATCAGTAGCCCCAATTAACAAAACCAAAACACAGAGAGAATAAGTAATTTGTCCAAGTTCACTTAACTAAGTGGTAAAGGCAGAATTGAAACCCAATGTTTTTGTTTTTGTTTTCTTCATCACTGCATTATATTGTGTCTTGATATAGCCACCTGGAGTTTCAATACAGCACAGGATAAAAGAGGGAAGGAAGGAAACAATGGTCGCTAACAGAGCATCAGTGACAACCAACATATTATAGTGGAAGAACACCCAGAGAAAGAGCCAAAAATCCTATGTCCCAGTAATAATGTTTTCATATTCAGTTAACTTCATCTAATGCCTCTGGACTTACTCTTCTAATCTACTAAATGGGTATAATTATTCTAGACCTGCCTTGCTCAGAGTCATAAATTTATGCAAACACATTTTGAAATTAAGTTTATAATGTGCTATGACTATGTAAGCTAAGTATTTTAACAGCTCTTATATACATGGCACAGCATATTTTACCTGTTATTCTCAACGAATCTTCATATAACAAATATAATTAATTCAACTGAATACAGTCACAAGACAGGCATTATTAGACTTTGTATAGATTCTGTGCAAATGTATCTTGATAAAAAGTTTTAATATTATCAGAGGCTTTTTATATAAAGTTTTATGATGGCGCTAGATGGAGTCTCAGTTGAATATTGGACATATCGAGCATTAGCCAATGAACTCACAACACAGGGTGGAGGAAATGGTTGTTGGTGGTGGTGGGGTAAATATATAATGAGAGAAAAGAGCTCCACCTGCTGATCAGCATTGCCACTTCCTGCCACACCCTTGGAAGTCAGCCTCATACTGTGGATCATAGCCTGTGGAAAACAGGCTTTGGAAAATAACATTAGGAACATAATTACCGTCACCACATACACGCAAATGCACAAAGCCTACCACTTACTGAGGGCTTATTTTTTCCCAGGAGATTGAAAATTATTTCTGTTAATCCTAATAACGCCCCCAACAGTAGTGATTCAGAGCAGAGCCTGAATCCAGGCCACTTGGCTCAAAGCCTGAATCTTCCATTTTCTAGGTGTGGCTGTGGGCAATAAATTTCCCTGGGCCTTCATTTCTCCATCTGTAAACAGGGTTTATAATAACTTCTACTTCATTGGGTTATTACAACGATTCAATGAATCAATGTTTGTAAAGAATTTAGAAAAATTCTTGGTGTATAATACGCATTTGTGAGATAGATTTTTTAAAAAGGAAAAGAAGCTGAAATTTACAAAAGTTTATCACAGAACTCTTAAAGGGGCAAAGTCAGGAGTTGAACACAGACTGTCGGACTCCAATGCCGACGCCCGTAAGTGCCAAGCTATGTAGCTTCCCAATACGTTCGTTACTCTGATGAAATACAACCTAAAGGAACTAAGGACATGTGGTTGAGTTAGTAACAGGAATGATGATTTGCTATTTGAGTTACATCGTTTAGCTCTTTCCATGATTTTAATTCTTATCTTGGATTCCTAATCATTGTCTCCCCAATCCCTTAGCTTCAGCCAATTGTTGCTACAAGAATTTTCACAAAACATACACATAATGACCCCAGATGATGGCAATCATGAAACACTTCTCTTTTGACTTTTCTTATCATTTTGATGGATAAGCACCTCTTTGGCACTGCTTACAGATTTCTCATTTCAAGGTTCTGTCTCAACTGGATTGTTAAAATCACGTATCCAACTCCTGACATAAAGGGATGTAGTAGTGGTAATCTGTTCACTATGTTGAAGCTGCTTATGGGAATGTTGATGGTTCAGAGAAATCATTAAGAAAAGACTCCGTGTTTAACATAGTGTCCAATTGGCTCCAACTGCTGAGGCAATGGCTTTAAACTCATTGGAGAAATTTGAAATTTGGGTTGAAGGATGGGACATCCTGCTTTGAGTTGACTGACGATTCCCATCTGAGAAAAGCAGAGAGTCGAAAGGTAAGAGGAAATATTGGAAAGTTGTGAGCATGTGTAACCCCAAACTGAAGCTGCAGACGAGACAAAGCCATAGAGAGCCATCTGCATATGTCAACATATTACAAGATGTCACAATTTAATGATATGGGAAGTGGAATAAAATATTTCTTTGGAGAAATGATTGGAAATTTATGACACCATTTTAAATATAACTGGACCTGTCTGTATTTTACATGGAATTTAAAAAATTGGTTAAGCACCCAAAAAGAAACAAAGACAATTAAAATGTTGGGAAATAGAATAGATGAAGAAAAGTTAAAGGGCTGTGGGAAATAGAATTTGAAAAGAAAGCAATTAGGGATAACTCAAGTGTTTTCAAGTCTATGGAATGTGATTTATTAAAGAACCAAGTGTCTGTTCTCTATTTCCATAGAGATCAGAAATAGAAATGGGCTTAAGTTGCCACAAGAAAGTTTATGTTTACACACAAGAAAAAACTTCTTAATTAAACTAGAACTTACTAGGGAGGGAAATTGTGGGTCTTTGCTCCAGGAAATCTTTAAGAATAGAAAAGGTAAGCCCTGGCTAATCTGATGTGGTATTGGGTTAAAGCAGAAGGCTTAACTGGAATTTCTTTAGGTCTCATCTGGTACTTCGAGGCTATGATTGCATAAATAAAAATGTGTCCACAGAGCAGGAAGGAAGCAGACAGAACACCAGGCATGGCTTATTTAGCAATGCAGTTGCTGTTTCTGAGGGAAGATTTCTGGAAATCTGTTTTGAAGCAGAGTTACAATGTCATAGCCAAAACCTTGTGAACAACTTAGAAGGTCTCGGTCAGACATTCACTTTTTTTTTAGCTTTACTGCTGGAGTCAACTTAATACAGCATATATTTATAATTTTCCTTTTATGTGGGAATTTATGACTATTTTGAGAGTCCCCATGTATCTACAAAATAATTCACATATAATAAATAGAATGTTTTAGATGAATTTATATGAGATGGCTACATCTAGGCAGTTGCTTTTTGGTAGTTTTCTGATGGTGTTTTTAAATGGAAATTAAAAGCTGATGTCAGTGTGCGAGGGTAATGGTAAGGTATCCCCCAACATTTTGAAAATAAGGTGGTCTTTTTAAAAACATTAACTTTTCTTGAAGTTGGAATTGCAAAATTCTTACACAATGGATATAATTAGCCATTTATATATGGTGAATGGAGAATTTGGGAAAAACTATCAATTCACCCTAGGTAAATGAAGGAAGAATATGAGAAGGAAAGACTAGAATGTGATTGTAACTTAGTACTCTGTGGAAACTCAAACATTTGTTTCCTCTCCTGACTTGGAGGAAACATCTCTGATAACAAGGCTCATCAACTATGTAGGCTCAGAAAATGTTGAGAGTCATAGAAGCCAAAACTAGCAGGGGAGACTTGGCAAGACTCTCCTCTATTGGCTGAGGATCTCATACTGTTTAAGATCAGCACAGTCCTCCTGATTGTGCTGATCAACACAGCACTGAGTCCCTCTGTGCTCCTTACCATGTGGCTTTCAGATGATTTGCCTTTCCATGTGGCTTGATGGTGGAAGAAAGTGAGAAAATGTACTGATCTTCCAACCTTCCTGACAATTGAATTTCCATGTATATAATTTCAACAGCTTTTAGGATATAAGTGGTTTTTCGTTACATGGATAAAATATATAGCGATGAATTCTGAGATTTTGGTGCACCCATCACCTGAGTAGTGTACACTGTATCTAATGTGCAGCTTTTTCAATCCCTGGCCCCTTCCCACTTCGGAGTCTCTAAAGTCCATTGTATCACTCTGTATGCCTTTGCGTACTCATAGCTTAGCTCCCACTTCTAAGCGAGAGCATATGATTTTTGGTTTTCCACTCTTGTGTTACTTCACTTAGAATAATGGGCTCTAGCTCCATCCAAGATGATACAAAAGACATTATTTCACTCCTTTTGATGACTGAGTATTATTCCACGGTGTATAATACCACATTTTCTTTATCCAGTCATTAGTCATTGGACACATAAATTGGTTCCACATCTTTGTCATTGTGAATTGTGCTGTTACAAACATAATGTGTGCAAGTGTCTTCTTCATATAATGATGTCTTTTCCTTTGGATAGATACCCAGCAGTCGGATTGCTGGATCAATGGTAGATCTACCTTTAGCTCGTCAAGGAATCTCCATACCTGACAGTTGAATTTCTTATAGTAAAATTATTCATAGATTTACATGAACTCAGTTCCTATGAGCTGGTTTCATGTAAATCTACTCATGAGATATGGCTTGCCCATTGGTATGCTGGTATCAGGGGTCTGAATCTGTAGGTTTCATATCCTGGTGTTTAACAGTGAATGTAAACAGGGATTGTCTAAGCAGTCTCTCTCTCTCTCTCTCTCTCTCTCTCTCTCTCTCTCTCTCTTTGTATATGTCTCATTGCTTGCCCTCCTCAAGCTGAAACAAAAATATTATTTTAAAATATTTTCCATTCAAGTAATGATTCTTCTCCAGCTCACATGGACGAGATCTCCCTCCCTCACCCTAGAAGACGGAGATGATGACATTGGATTAAACCTTTGTGGAAGGAGGCACTGAGAGGCTCTCAGGCTGTCCAGAAAGAATAATTCTCCTGTGAGAACAGGGATGGGGTTGATGACTCACAAGAGCACCGGCCACATTTAACAGACACTTTGTACCTCAATCATTTTGAAATGTTAACAACTCCAATATTCATTTGGACATGTACTGGTAGTTTCCTGCATTGCTTTCCAGTGCGTCAATAGGAAAGCTTTGTCTAGGTGATTGCTAACAATATGGTTTCATACATCATAAAACTGGGTAGATAAATGTGTATTGGTTTTAGATAGTCATGGATTTCCTGACTCTTACACCAGCACTCTAGTGAATCTCACAACCACACTACCTCTGGTTGTGACCTTATCAGATTTCATAAGCTGAACAAACTTTGGCTGGGACAGTTTGTGAGTGGCAATGACCCAAAGAAAACCAGGTGCTACAGGAAGTGGAATGGGTGATTCAGTCAGGTGCATTCTTTCTTATGATTCAGGCTGACCCACTAACTAATCATTGTGAGTGGGCACTCTGCTCTCAGGGGTGCTTGTGAATAAGACGTATAGTAAAGGTCTTAATCACTTTTGCTGACTGAAAAGCTTTCACAGAGATTGTTCTATCTAATGCCTTCAGAATTTCGAAATGGAGAAATCAGTTCTATTGTAGTAATAAAAGTTACTGGTAATCCCATTGTGGATATGGTGTATACTCTGTTTCCTACCTTTACTCAATATTGCAATGTGCAATATATTATTATGTACCCAAGGCATTTTGATCCAGAGTTACATTTGCATTTGGCAATGAGTGTATTCATTCTTTTTTTTTTTCCTTTAGTTTATTAGGTCTTTGAACTTTAAAGTAATATATAAGTAAAGTTACTTTTTTATTTCATTTATTTATGTTCTCTCTGCAGGATTTAATAAGGACTAAAAAATAGAAGCAACAAGTTAATAAATGAGAATACTGAGGCAAGAAGAAAATACAACTAAGAAAGTAAACATAAATGTTATCTATAGCATATATTATAGCTCATCTATAAAAGATAGTTATAACAAAACCATCTTGCCTAATTCAGAGGAGAAAGTGTCATTATTAAGCTCTCACTGTTTGCCATGAGACAACTCTGATTGGCCTCTCAAGTCTGCCATTTACTAACTGTATCACCTTGGGGACATGTGAAATGACAATAGGCATTATATCTACTCTCAAGAGTTATTAGTGAATATTAAAGGAGATTGATCTGTGAAATGTATAGTGTGATGCCTGGTACCTTGTAAGGTTTATCAAATGGCAGCTATTTATATTATGATAATGATCATTACATTAATTTCCATGAATTTGTGATAAAAGAGTTCCCAGTTGCCTTTGAAAAAAAAAGCTTTAATGTGACCCAGTTGCCTTTTAAAATACATACGTGTCCTTTGGAAGATCAGAGGGGGCATGACTTCAGCAGGCCTTGGAGCATATGACATTACTCATGTCCACTGTCTACCCAAGCCACAGAGCAGAATTCCTCAGTGATGGCCCGATCTGCTTCAGGGTCCTGCTATAGTTTAAGCCTCCCCTGCCTTCATCACTTCCAGCTTTTCAGGGGTGATATGTATGCCTCCTAATGGTTTTGACAGCCAATACAGGCATCAGTTAACAATATATTTGTTCATTTTATGAGCAATGTGAGTATGTAGGAACGTTTTCTGGTTCAGCTTCACTGGGAGGTAAGGAGGACATCCACTTGTCTTGGCTGCTTCTCACTGCTCATGGCCTGGAGAAAATGGAATGTTCCCAGGGCTTTGACAAAGACCTTGTACAACCTGCAGGGTTCTTCACCTAATCCCTCAGTCTATTCTTCCTTCAGAGGAGCTGTTCCTGATTCACGGCCGCAGGCACAGCCACCTACAATGCTTACTTAGAGTGAAACTTTGATCCTAAGATGCAAGAATCATCTTAATGATGCTGTGGCTGCCCTAGGCAGGATGGCTGCTCACTATGTATTTGGAAAAATAAAGACCTGCCAAGGAAGGTACATCTAAGGAGGCCAGAGGCTGGCTGTAGGGAAGGAAGAAAGGCCTTCACTGTTCTTTTTGTTGTTGTTGTTGTTGTTTGAGATGGAGCCTTGCTGTGTCACCCAGGCTGGATGGAGTGCAGTGGCATGATCTCAGCTCCCTGCAACCTCTGCTTCCTCGGTTCAAGCGATTCTCCTGCCTCAGCCTCTCAAGTAGCTGGGTCTACAGACGCATGCAACCACACCAGACTAATTTTTGTATTTTTAGTAGAGATGGAGTTTCACCATGTTGGCCAGGCTGGTCTAGAAATACTGGCTTAAAGTGATCTGTCCGCATCAGCCTCCCAAAGTGCTGGGATTACAGGCGTGAGCCACGGTGCCCAGCCTTCACTGTCCTTTCTAAAAATATTTCATTACCATAAGAAAAACATTAGTTATAAATACAATTTATTTATTGAGAACATCTATAAGCCAAAGAAATTATTCTTCAAAAGCATCTTTTCTCGGTATCCCATATTTTTCCTTTTAACATTTCTTCTTAAAATAATGTAGTAAATTCAAAACTAGTAGAACGTACCATCTGAAAATAGGTCAGAGGAATAGGGGCAACAGGCTCAGTTCACATTTCTGAAACGAGCTCATCAAGTGGTCCTGTACATTTCCCCAGCATCTTTTGTGAGCCTTTGCCCCAGACAGATACTCAGTTAGGTAGAGTAGCTGGACTGCTCAGATAACATTTCTGAACTGGATTTGTTTGTCCTAGCAAAGTCTTACCTGAGTAAATTCAGATCTTACATTTCAAACTTTTCTGTAGTTTCTAAACTTGTTCTCTTTCTCAAATTACTGAATATGATTACTTTTGGTGGACCCTGGAGTCAGGTGAGGTTCAAATCCTGGCTCAAACACTGACTAGTTGTATACTGTTAATCAGGTCATCTCATCTCTTTAATCCAAAATTTTCTCATCTGTAAACTGAGTATTAATATTAATAATAAGGTTGTGAAGAGTAACGCATGTCAATTGCTTAATGCACTGCTTAGCATACAATTCATGTTAGCTACTGCTATTATTACAGTCATTATTTCAACACTAAATGATAACTTCAGATGTGATCAATTCAGAGGATATGAATGTAAAATTTACGAAAGAAAAAAATTCAAGAGGCACATACATTTATGAAGAAATGTTTAAATATACTAAAAGTGAGATAATGCAAATGAAATGTTGATAGATAATTTTACTTATAGGATTGGAAAACATTTTTGAAAATGACAGTTTTCTCTTTTGGCAAAAGTATAGTCAAACAGGTGGCTACTCTGAGACCCAGGAGTCAACTTTAAATTTGTATAGGCTTTTGGTAATGCAATTCAATATGTATCATGTTTTAAAAAGTTTCACACTCTTTGACCTTATAATTAGATGGATCTTTTAAGGAATCACTGAGGCTGTCAAAGATTTTTATTAAACCACAATACATTAATAATAATAAAATGAAACTAATGTGTAAAAGTAGTTGAATGCTGAAATATAGCAAGGGATATTACAAAGTTTGAAAAAAATACTTTTAAATATTACAAAACAATATTGTGTATGATCCCACTTTTTAAATTACATATGTATATAATATACATCTATCACTGATGTCTTTTAGACATCTCCACATGGATAGCCAATAATCATCTCAAACTTTACTTGTCTACATTCAGATTTTTAAATTTCTAGCCATAAATTGTTCAATCTGCTTCTCCTCTAGTCTTCCCCATCTCTACAAAGGGAAACTTCATCCCTCTAATTGTTCCAGTCAAATATCTGGGGGGTCTGTTTTGATTTCTTTCTTTCCTTCATACCCACATTCAATCCATTCACCTCTCCTTTCAAAGAATCCAGAATCTGATCCCTTTCCACAATCTCCAACTTCTCTGGCTCCCGCCTCCATCACCTCCTGTCTAGGTGACTGCAGGGATCTCTTAACTGGGGTCTTTGCACCAGCCCTTCCTCCCTGCATTCTCTTTTCTCAGTACAACAGCCAGAGGCAGAGTGAGGTTTTAAAATACATCAAATCATGTCCCTCCTCTGTCCAAAGCCAGTTCGTTGTATTGACCTGCAAAAGCCTTCCTGATTGACATTCTGCTCTCTCTCTGAGCTCATTACCCACCACTCTTCTCAAACAGGTTTTGCAGGGTGGGATCGCTCACGCCTGTAATCCCAGCACTTTGGGAGGCTAGTAGGGTGGATTACCTGAAGCCAGGAGTTTGAGACCAGCCTGGCCAACATGGTGAAACCCCATCTTTACTAAAAATACAGCAATCAGCCAGGGGTGGTGGTGCATGCCTGTAATCCCAGCGACCTGGGAGGCTGAGGCAGAATTGCTTGAACCTGGGAGGTGGAGACCGCAGTGAGCCAACATTGCACCACTGCGCTCCAGCCTGGGCGACAGAGCAAGACTCTGTCTTAAAACAAACAACTTTTCGGTTTCAGCCTTACTAGCTCTTTGTGTCCCTAATTCTTCACGAACACCTTTTTCTTTTCACCTACAATTACCTTGGCCTGGAATGCTCCACATGGCAGGTGCTGTCGCCTCCTGGAAGTCCCTGCCTAAGGGCAATCTCCTTGTGTGTATTCCCATGTTTAAAGACATCCCAGTCTCACCCCAGTATTTCCTCTCCTCCTTAGAAAGCTCCCCCATGCGTTTTTTTAAAAACAGCGCTTAGGAGCAAGTGACTTGTTTATACTTTCCTTATTCATCCTTTCTCTCCTCAGTAGAATGTGAGCCCTCCGAGCTGGGGACATTTTCTTGATGCTCACTGTTGAATCTCCATGACTTAGAGCAGTGCCTGGCTTATGTGTTGAGTGAAAAAAAACACATATTTGTTGAATAAATAAACAAAATGGGTAAGCACATGATATATGTCTAAGTAAATTTAATGCTTTTTATTTTCATGTTTAAACTCTTCTGTACTTAAATTTTCTAAATTGACATTATTTTTCCATCTTTATTATCAGGAAAAAACCCACAATAAATGTTATTTTTTAAAATGTTTAACTTGGTAATTACCGGTATTTATGGGCTAACTAAACATATGCATCTTCTAGTCTTTTTTGTATTTTGGGTAGCTCACTATGCGGGATAAATCATCTTGAAAAAGGATGAAGTTATTTGCTTTTCTGTAATTCTCATTTCCTCTTAATTTCATAACTATTGAAAATATCATATTTTCTAACGAATCAGTATTAGGCTGCTGGGCTAGCTCCTTGTCCACTCTTTCAACGTCTTATTACTACTACTATTGCTACTACTTCAATTACTTTGCTAGTAGCGGCCTTTTCTATCTTCTCTCTCCATTTCTGCCCAGTACATCAAATCCTGTTCTGAGGCCCGCGCATCTATGTACATTGGAAGAGCACTAGTATGTATAGGCCAGCCCACGTTCTGGGAACCTGACCAAGTCATCTTGCATGTACTGTATCTATTCATCCTCAGAGTAGCCCTCTTCAGCAGCTAGGGTTAGGGTTATTACTCCATATGACAGTGGGAAAACTGAGGCTGGGAGCTTGAGAAACTCGTCAGAAGGCACACAGCTAGGAAGTGGCAGAGAGCAAATGTCTGACTCCAAAGTCCGTACTCTTTCTACTTTTCATAATGGTTACCTCCCAGCTCTAAAATTCGTTTATTTCTTCATTTGTCTACTCTGTCTTTTCAGAAGGGATTTGAGAGAGACGACACTGTTGTTACTGTTCCTAAGCTCTGGCTTCTGCCTTCATACTGCGTAAGCCCAGGAGATTGAGGAGGATGGCGTGGGCTGGAGGCGGACTGTGGGAGAAAGCTCTTCCTGTCATCAGAGCCCTTTCTTGTCACCAAGTGGCCCACTTGGAACAGACTCCAGGATGTCCCAGCCAGGGGAGTGTTGGAGTTGTTTGTGATTGGGTGATCCCAGGCTTAGCCTGGTGAGTGTAGTTTGTTTGGTAACCACTATAATAGTAGGTGGTCTTTGATCTAGAGTTTTCATTAGTCCTTTAGTGATTCTTTTTTTGGCAAATTATTTTTTCTGTTGAACTTTTTTGGAAAATGTCATATATATCTTTATTCAATCTATTTTTGTGTTGAAAAACTCCATTGCTTTTTAAGAAGAGAAGAGGATGTTAACTAACATCTGCAGAATAGCTCTTTAAATATATTATCTTTTTTAATATTCACAAATGCTCGTGAGGTAGAGCTCATTATCCTTTTTTAATAAAATAGATGAAGAAATCTTGGCAGAAGAAAATTATGTGATTTACCTAACAGGGACATTAGGATGTATTTTTTTTTTTTCTGCCTATGAACTCATTCTACTATTACATATGCAAATATTGAGATAGATTGGACTGCAGCTCTGACACTCATGGCCTTTAAACAAAAAGAACTCATAGTATAGTTGTAGAATTTGAGTCTGCTGAGGAAAATGGCAGTATTTCAGCCAAGCAGAGAAAGGCAGCTCAGCTTCCTGGGCTCTAGGGAGATGCTCTGAGCGTTGATATGTTATTGATACATGTATCTGTGACTTATTTTTTGTGATTTGAAACCTGTTTGTAGGAGAACATCAAGACACTGGTATTCCTCACTAATATTAGCATTACCAAGTCACCTTACTGTATAAACATCTGTTTAAATATTGATTTGTCGAGGGGCAGCATGGGGGTTAACCAAGGGTTTTCTTAGCTCCTTTTCTGATTTAGACGGATACGGTTCTATTGCTAAATTCTGACTTAGATGGTACATTATTTACGCTATCTAGAATGTGATTTTCTAAGAGTTGCTTGTACTTAGGAAGAATCAAGTTAGTCTCTGATGGTATTTAAGGGGCTGCAGAAGTAAACTAGTTCCTCCAGTGTCGGGAAACTGTGAGTCATCTCAACTCTTCATGCTTTCTGACTCTGAATGAAGAAGGGCAATGTTCACATAGAAACCGTATAATCTGTCACATTAAGAACAGACTGATCTTGTTCTAATGCGCTTGCAGAGCTCCAGATAGCCTTATATAAGAAGAAATTTTCAGAAATTAATAAAATGAAGTTCAGCCTTAAGGAATGTGACTAATAAATCTGAGATGAGTGACTCAAACACTGGAAGAGGAAGATAACTTGCAGTTTTAGCATTGAACAATTTTGAGTTACTTGAGATTTTTTTTTAATCATCAGAACTCATTGTTTTCATATTTGAGACATGAGAGAAGTTCTTCATTTTGTAGATTTAAAAGAAACTCATTGGATAGAAATAGACCAAAAATTTAGTTTTTAGATGATAATATTTGAGTAGTACTATCTCATAAAGAGTAAATACTTGATGGAATTATTTGTTTGTTGACTTCAATGCATGATTTTAACTCCATGATCATTTCCCAAGATAATTTTCTAATGTCCACATTTCCCTGAGTGCTTATTGCCACTCCCAGACATATCTGTATGTGATTAGGTCTGCAGGCCTGTGGGGACAAGTGTGTGCACACGCACATGCACAGGTAATAGGAGCCCTTGAGGGATGTCAGATGTGCTGAACATTGGAAATGGGAAATGTTCTGTTTGATGACCTTCGCCAAATTACAAAGTACAAACTGGCAAAGTGAGTTTCATCACTCAGAATCACAGTTTTGGAGATGGCAGAGATACATAATTACCTAGTTAAATTCCTCATTATATCAAGAAATAAAATGAGGTGGCCGTGTGCTGTGGCTCATGCCTGTATTCCCACCACCTTGGGAGGCTGAGGCGGGTGGATCACCTGAGGTTAGGAGTTTGAAACCAGCCTGACCAAGATGGTGAAACCCTGTCTCTACTAAAAATACAAAAATTAGCCAGGCGTGGTGGCCTGCGTCTGTAGTCCCAGCTACTTGGGCGACTGAGACAGGAGAATTGCTTGAATCCGGGAGGTGGAGGTTGCAGGGAGCTGATATCGTGCCACTGCACTCCAGCCTGGGCAACCAAGCAAGACTCCGTCTCAAAAAAAAAAAAAAAAAAAAAAAAAAAAAAAGTGAAATAGGGGTTTTCTTATGGAATACATCCATCTTTTCATAATTATACACTCAAGACATTTCTACCCCTCCACAGTGTGTTCAGTCCTCATTGCTCAGTACATGATTTCTCACTAAATATTTGTAAATGACTGAACAGATGAATGAATGAATGGGTGAGTAAATGATAGAATGAGTCTCAGAGAGATTATGCAAGTACGTACCAGGAAAAGAAACCCAGGTGTTTTTTATTTTTCTGTTTTCTAGTCCCTGCAAGTTCTCTTTAGGTGAGATAATCAACTCGTTATCTTTTAATCCTTAAACCCTACTTCTGGACACACCACCTATTCTTAGTTGAACTAGGCCCCTTTCTTCCCCTATTTTCACCTCGTCCCTAAAGCTTTGCTGGGTAACTGGAAAAAAGGTGATTTCTTCCTCAACGGCTCTTTGTCTGAACATGCAGCAATGCATGAGTCACTCTTCACTCCTAAGATACAATAGAGCTTTCCATGGCTTGTATTTGCTATAAATATTTACTGCCCTGATCTCTGATTTCATTATTATCAAGACAATTTTCTGGGTAGCCTTAGACCTTTGGTATATATACTAGTCTTAGTATTTGTCTAAGATCCCAAACTACATGACGGTTCTAAATTTGGTAAATATGGAATCCATTCCAACTGAGGTTACTGGCAAGGTTGAAAACACTATGTCATTTCTTTTCTGGAATAATAGGTATTTTTCTAGAAAATGTCTGTCTGTCTATCTACTTAAACTTCAATCTGCCTAACAATCTTATGGGTAGTAGCTGTTATTCATTTTTCTTTTTTATCAGATGAGGAAGCTGAGAATTCAAGAAATGAAATGACTTTTAGAAAGTACTAAAGCCAGTATTTAAACTGTGATTAGTCAGACTCTTCAGACCAATTTGTGCTCACCACATTACTTTTCCCATCCCATAATCCTGGAGGGCATTTAAAGGCATCAGGACTATTAAGAACAGACTGCCGTGTCTAACAGGGCATAAAATTTTTGCTCCATTACTCTTTCCAGCCTTTAAGTTCTGAGAAGGCCTAGAGAACCTGTGAAGACAATGATAGAGAAAGCTGTTCTCTTGCTATGTCTGTCAGACCAAGTTTATGCTATCACCAAATGGAGAATAAAGAGAAATGACGTCTTCATATTTCTCAGAATCAAGGTTTATTAATCTGCCCTCCACAGCTATGACGATACTTTTTTTTTTTTTTTTTTTTTTTGAGACATTCTTGCTCTGCCGCCTAGGCAGAGTGCAATCTTGGATTACTGCAGCCTCTGCTCCTGGTTCCAGTGATTCTCCTTCCTCAGCCTCCTGGGTAGCTGGGATTACAGATGTGCGCCACCACACTGAGCTAACTTTTGTATTTTTAGTAGAGAGGGGTTTCACCATGTTGACCAGGTTGGTTTCAAACTCTTGACCTCAGGTGATCCACCCACCTTGGCCTCCCAAAGTGCTGAGATTACAGGCGTGAGCCACTGCACCTGCCCACTTTATTTTTTCTTAATTCAGCTCAGAATATCAGGTTGAGGTGGGATGTTCAGGGCAATTGGTCAGTTGTATTAAAGGCATCCACCGATTCTGTTGACATCACCATTCTTTTTCCAGTGGAAGTAAAAGGCATGCAAATCCTGCAAGTTAGACTGTGATCAATACCATAAATGGTTTATTTATTCATTAACAGACATTTATTAAACTATGCTATGAGGAAAACATGAACTATCAGGAAAAAAGGTAGACAGTGATAATTAGTTTAAAGGACATGCAGAGATGGAGATTTAGAGGAGACAGGAAATAGAGTTGGAGAAGAGAACATGAAAGGCTTCCTGGAGAGCATGGTGTTTACACTGGATCTTGGTAGTTTGGGAAAGGAAAACTAAAGAAACCTAAGTGGAAGTTGGTATAAAAGGAGTGGGAGCCAGGTTACAGAAAAGAAATAGCAAGCAGGCTAGTTTGAATGGAAGACTTTTGAAGAAAAGAAGTGGAGAATAAGGCAATCGAGGGTTAAGCTCCTTCAGGAAGGCAGGGACCGTATGTCTAACAAGATTGCATTACGAGGGCTCAGTATGTTCTTGGGGGCAAGCTCAATCTCACAAAAGACAAGAGTAGATCAACATGCCCAAAAAATAACATGGAGGACTTGGTGGCGGTGGTAGCGGCAGTGGTGGCAGTGGTGAAGGTGGTGGTGATAATGGCAGAGGTGATGCAGATTGTGATGATCTGGTGACAGGGGTGACAGAATAGAAAGAGAATACTCAGCAGGAAAATCAGGTTATTTGAAAGGAAATGAAAATTTCACTTAAAAAAATAATATTACATCATTGCTGAAAATCTATCCTAAGTCTACATAAGGAATGCAGCATTAACTATGCTTTTAGGTATGGAGGGAAACCATGAAATTGCTAATTCAGTAGATTTCATAGTCAGCTAAGCTCATTGAAGAAGGCATTCTGTTTAATTATTTAAATGATTAAATGAAAACACCCAATTTAGTGAGGGTGATTGGGCCTCTTTGAAACAAAAGAAAACCCAGTTAAAAATTAGTAAAATTGGTAATAAGGAAATGACCTAAGTTATATAATTAACCTGTAGAACTTAGTGTCATAGGATTAAATTAACGATAGTATTTATTAAAGTAGAACTGTAAGATTGTAAAAGCATTTGGCACTTACATGAATAAGCAATGTTATTAGCATCTAATATCCCCAGAGATAAGTATCATTATCATTTGTTAATTTCACTTAAGTGCTGAAATATACATTCTATAGCTTGCCCAATGAATATAAGAATTTTATGTTTTATAGTCGAGTTAATTAGGAGCCATATAAATTCTGTAGTAGAACATCACTGAAATAAATAGAATCAACATGACAACTAATCAATGTTTTTGCTGCCAAGACCAGTGTTCTTTTTTCAAAATCTTCATTAATATTATTTCAAGGGGGATTTCTGTGTTCTTATGACAGCTTCCATTACTGCCCTAGGGAAACTGTTCTGTAAAATAACAGTCGTTACTATCTAACAACTTTTCTTTTCTTTCTTGTTTTTTTTTTTTTTTTTTTTTTTTTTTTTGAGATGGACTCTTACTCTGTTGTCCAGGCTGGAGTGCAGTGGGCACGATTTCTGCTCACTGCAACCTCTGCATCCTGAGTTCAAGCTATTCTCCTGCCTCAGCCTCCGGAGTAGCTGGGATTACAGGCACTTGTCACTGCACCCAGCTGATTTTTGTATTTTTAGTAGAGATGGGGTTTCACCATGTTGTCCAGGCTGGTCTTGAACTCCTGACCTCAGGTGATCCACCTGCCTTGGCCTCTCAAAGTGCTGGGATTACAGGTGTGAGCCACTGCACCCAGTTCCAACTTTTCTTTACTTATAGTCTTCTTTCTCTCTGTATCCATCAACCACATCTCACTACCAGATACACATTTTCAAAAAATGCAAAATTCTCATCCAAGTCTTAGATACATTTCTTCCTCCTAATAGTTGTATCCCGTATTTTGGAATCCTTTTCTCCTGCACCTTCTCCTATTTATGTATCAGTTTGACAAGTCTTTTTGGAAAACCTACTCACTACACTGGCTGGTAATTTGAAATGGCAGAGAGGACAATGGATTTGGAATCTGATAAATTAAGGTTTGAATCCTGGCTCTCGTATGTAACAGCTAGTGATCTTCAACAAGTTGTTTCACCAGCTGGAGCCTCAGCCATCATCTGTAAAACGGATGGAAGGATGAAAATGCTTCCCTAGCAGGATGCTTGTGAGGATGTGAGAGAATGTCTGTCTAGTATCTGGAACATGGCAGACATTCATTCTGTGGCGGATGCTCTGGGCTACTTCAGTTTTGCGCTACTGTGTCGTAGGAGAGAACGCAGAGCTGAATGTCTTTTAGCTCTTCCCCATTTCTGCTGATTCTTCTTGTATTCTACCTGTTTTACTTCTGGAATCTTATTTCATGCCTAACTAAACTCTGACTTTCCTTGGTTCCTCCCACTACTCCATCTACTTTCCAGAATGTTGTGTACTTGCATTGACCAACTAGGCTACATGGAGAGCCACCAATGAGTCTTTAGTGGGTTCAACTTGATGCAGAAAGTATTTTCTTGTCTTTTTTTTCCTCCAGATTTAAAGGATATCACGACAGGAAAGCAAAAACCTTACTTTATGGAATAATTTTGCTTATCTGATTTACAGGAAGGGAACAGTTTCATAAGAAGGGGCTTGCTTGTAAGGGTACTAAAAGGCATGAATAGTATTTCTGGAATAGTAGAAACAATTTTCATCTGTTTGCTTTGTGGTTGGCCACAGAATAGATAAAATATTATGAAACTACATTGTTACGTAAAATTTACCTTGCTTGTTTTTCTCATTGCTAGCTTATATTTTTAGTACTTGGCTGTTGCTTTAGCCTTGGAAATACGTCAAATAGGTATTGCACCCAGATTTGAAAATGGAAGGAGAGAATCCCCTTCTCCAGAACAGAGGAGGAGGAAGAGGAGGAGGAGGAGAGAGAGGGAGAGACAGAGAGAAAGTGAGAGATCAAGAGAGAGAGAAGACTCAGGTCATCAGGGAGCTAAGAATCAGCGAATCCATACGTTTTACTGAGAAGTCAGAGTTCGCAAAGCACAGGGCTTGACACAGGAACTGAAATGAGCTTGATATCCAATGCCTGGTTTAGGACATTTACTCAATACATTTCCGCTGACTGGCTAACAGCAGCCATTCTCTTCCGGGCCTCTGCATAGAAGAAACCCTTTCCTCCTGTTCCCTTTATTCTAAACCCATAAGGCAAAAACATCTGCCTTGTTGGAACCATTGGGAAGAAAGCTTCTCTGTTCTTTCAGAGAACATCCCTTTCTCCTGACTCCACCCATTTGCCCTTAAAATAACAGAAACAATTTGCTGAGATAAGGCAGAGATTAGGCACATCTTAGCATGTGCAATTTTGATATTCGGGGCTCTCTCTTTTTCAGTCTAGCCTACCTGGAGGATTGGGCATACACATGTCCCCTCTTGTTCCTCCCATGTAAGGTACATCCCGGTCAGGGCCCAGCACCTACTACCTAAAGACAGGTCCTGGGGCCCATCTGAGCCTTGGGCCTTGATGGGCTCTCTCCTGGCTACATACTTGGCCATGCTGCTTACAGATTGTCCATACATGGGATTCTAAGTCTAGACTGGAAAAAAATTTGAAGGAAGCCCCTTTCTGATGGAAAAGACAAATCCTGTTATTCTTCATCCCCCTCCCTCCTCCCACATTTCCAAGTCTACTTTTCAGTCCAGGTTTACAGTATAAGATATTTGGATTTCTATCTGGCCTTTGAAGTTTTTGTTCAATAGGTGTTAGTATTAGAGGCCGTTGGGGAATGAGATGCGTTTAATGTCCTCTTTGCAAAATATAAACCTCTGATAAAGCTGAACGCCTTGGCCAGGGAAGGGGAAGGCCGGGAACCAGCCAGCTGCCTGTGCAGAAGTGACAGAATCAAGAGGGACTCAGGCAGCTTAGCCCCAGAGCTACCACAGTTCTGAAGGAGCTGACAAGCAAAAGCCTTATTTTCCCCAGAGATTAGTATCTAGTTATAGAGTTCCCCTCCAAGTTAACATAGGAGTTACCTTTAAAGAGTCAAGATTTTCCAAGAAATTTTACTTTACCATATCTGGGTTATACTCACCTAAGAATATAATATGTTCACCTAAAAAGATAAGAGTTTTATCTGAATTTAGAGAATTTAGCCTGCCATCATAATTAAAAACTCAGACTTAATACCATTGCACATAAACACACATGAAATATATACATCTGTGTATGTATTACATATACTATACATAGTTATAATACATTACATTATATGTATATATATATAATGTGTACACACATCTTCACCGTTGAAAATCCCAAATGACTGAATTAATTATACAGCTTATTTTCTTCTTATTGCTGCTGTAACAAACTATGACAAACACAGTTGCTTAAAAAAAATCAGTTTTTCTTATAGTTCTGGAGGTCAGAGTTCGAAATGGCTTTCATTGGGCTGAAATCAAACTGTTGGCATGGCTGCATGACTTCCTGAAGGCCCTGCGGGAGAATCCATTTTCATGCTTTTCTCAGCTTCTAGAAGCTGCTTACATCCTTTGCCTCGTGTCCCTTCCATCTTTGAAGCCAGCAATTGCTGTTGAGTATTTTTCATCATGCTGTCTCCCTGGATCCGACTCCTTTGCTTCTCTTTCTCCTATTTAAAGCCCACCCAAATAATCCAGGATAATCTCCATATTTTAGGGTCAGCTGATAAGTAACCTGAAGTCCACTTGCAACTAACTGTGTACTACTGCATTTTCACATGTTCTGGGGATTAGGACATGAACATTATTCTACCATCACAAACAGGAACTTTTCCTGCCCCTGAAATGTACTAGTTTTTGGAAAAAAGATGATGATCTTTAACTTTACACACTGAAGTGATCACTGTGACCGTTAAGGACAGAAAGTGAAGGGTAACTGTATTAGGCCATTCTTGCACTGCTATAAAGAAATACCTGAGATTGGGTCATTTATAAAGAAAAGAGGCTTAGCCGGGCGCTGTGGCTCAAGCCTGTAATCCCAGCACTTTGGGAGGCCGAGGCAGGTGGATCACGAGGTCAAGAGATGGAGACCATCCTGGTCAACATGGTGAAACCCCGTCTCTACTAAAAATACAAAAAATTAGCTGGGCATGGTGGCGCGTGCCTGTAATCCCAGCTACTCAGGAGGCTGAGGCAGGAGAATTGCCTGAACCCAGGAGGCGGAGGTTGCGGTGAGCCGAGATCGCGCCATTGCACTCCAGCCTGGGTAATAAGAGCGAAACTCCGTCTCAAAAAGAAAAGAAAAGAGGCTTAATTGGTTTACAGTTCTACAAGGTGTGCAGGAAGCACTGAGACAGCCAGGTGAAAGGGGAACGCGGGAGAAACTGCAACCAGGCTACTCACTGAGGTGGAGCCTCAGGAAGTCCATGCCCTTTGCAGCAGGGAGGAACCCGGCCCCGCCTCTTCCTGTGTGGAACCTGGGATTTGAATGGGGGGCCGGAAGCACTCTAGCAGGGGACTCTGGCCTTGCAGAGGATCCCTGTTTCCCCCCGTTTTTTTTTCTTTCATCCTGTTTTACTCACCCTGCTTTACTCACCCTTTAAACTGTCTGTGAGCCTAAATTTTCGTGACCATGGGATGGACAAGAACCCTGTCCTTAGCTGAGCTAAGGAAAATTCCTGCAACATTTTTGGTGCCCAATGCGGGGCTTGAGAAGCAGCGAGTAAAACCGGGACTCAAAACCTCTCACTGTTGCTTCTAAGCATTTTCATCCTTGGACTTCTCAGGGTGCAGGAAGCATGCCCCCAAGCCCTGTCACTCCCAGGGGGTGGGGTAAAGGTGCTTTTCTTCATTTTTCAGGAAGGACAGGGCAGCTCCTTGCTGCTCCTCCTCTCTGTGTAGGGGCTGGGACACATGGCTCAAGGGTCCTGCACAGGCAGCTGGCTGGTTCCCAGCCACAAGCTGCCTCAGCCTTCCCCTTCCCTGGCCAAGGGGTTCAGCTTTATCAGACAGTAACTAAGCTTTTCTCCTGGTGAAGGAACCACTTGCCTAAGAGTAAGAGGTTCTTCCCCAGGCCTTCTTAAACTGTTCTTTTTTCTTTCCCCTTCTCTACCCCATCAGCAGTTAATCTTTAAAGTTATTTTTCCTTTTTAAAAGACGTTTGATATCTGCATGTTGTCCTAGCCCTGCCTCTTAAAGAACCCCACCCAGGGGCTGGGATTTCTTCTGCCTGTCTGTGTGTGTACTGTGTGCAATGTCTGTTAAAAGAGTTCTAATTAATTTGGCCTAAAAAAGACAAGCACTTGGATCTAATATTTTTTAAAGGGAAGTTAAAAGCTGTGGAACCTTTCAGTTCACGTGACTTTAATCTTTAAGAAATAAAAACAGGCTGGGTTCGGTGGCTCACCCCTGTGATCCCAGCACTTTGGGAGGCCAATGCAGGCGGATCATGAGGTCAAGAGATTGAGACCATCCTGGCCAACACAGTGAAACCCCGTCTCTACTAAAATACAAAAATTAGCTGGGCATGGTGGCTTGTGCCTGTAGTCCCAGCTACTCGGGAGGCTGAGGCAGGAGAATCACTTGAACCCAGGAGGTGGAAGTTGCAGTGGCATGATCTCGGCTTACTGCACTCCAGTCTGCCACCTGGCAACAGAGCAAGACTCTGTCTCAAAAAAAAAAGAAAGAAAGAAAAGCAAAAGAAATAAAAACAACCTTAAAGACTATTGGTAAAATGCAGGTCAGATGCAAGGTTTGCTAAGTGTTTTGAGGTTATAAACTGCTTTTTGGGTTTTGAGAACTATTTGACTTGGCAGCTTCACAACTGGCAAGGCCTGGGGACATATGGAACTAACCATGCCCTCCACTAAGAAGGCAGACCTTAACCGGACTTAGCACACAATTAAAGCAACGTACCAAGTTTTACCTTAAAGTTAAAAATTGCTAGGTGTTAACTGAAACTACTAGAAATAGATTTACATGCAAGGTGTGTAACAACAGTAAAATGTATTTTTTAAGTAAAAGGTTGTGAGACGGGATGGAAGTATAAACTTTTGTCTAGGGTTAAAGGATTATTTGAAATTAGGAAAAAGCTGAAAGTTCAAAGAAGTGGTGGAAGAATTGTGGAAATTCATCTTGCAGAAGAGGTTCTCTGTCTGAACATATTGACTAAATTTAGAAAAGGGTATTATATGGCTCTTCTGTAAATTCAGCATTGAAATAAAAGCATAACAAGATTTTCCTAAGGCTCCAATATGCTCTTTGACAAAATCTGTAATGGGTCATAAAAGGTTTTTGCTTCTTTAAGATTCTTGCAAAATAAATAATTTATGCCAATCTGCAATTCTATTTCATAACATCAAGTGTTTTAAATCTTGAATATTTAACAGTCTTCCCAAAATCAAACTTCAGTTTCAAAATTGTCTTTCTTCTCATCTGGCTTTTCGGCTAGTCCAGAGGGCCCCTGGAATGTGCAGAAAAGAGAAGTAAACAGGATTATATGACATGTTTAGGTACATGGAATTGCCACAATGATGTATTCTTAACTTAGGGCAATATAGTTGTTTGCATCAGTGCAGTAAGAATCCATTTTTCTTTTGCAGCAGGTCACAATTGGGGAAAAATGGTTACTTTACCAAGGCTTTGACTGGAAGGGTATGCTTCCCTTTAAGAAGTCAAGCTCACCTTACAGAGCTGATAAAAGCCCCATGGAAGACTGGACTCATACCCTCATCTATAGAGTCCCTGTACAGGGTTCCTGATCATTCCTTGGTCGGTAAAGAATGTCACTTTTGGCTTGGCTTGGTAGCTCACCCTGTAATCCCAGCACTTTGGGAGGCTGAGGCGGGTGGATCATGAGATCAGAAGATTGAGACCATCCTGGCCAACATGGTGAAACCTTGTCTCTACTATAAAAAGAAAACAAAAATTAGCTGGGCATGATGGTGAACACTCCTAGATACTGAGGAGGCTGAGGCAGGAGAATTGCTTGAACCCAGGAGTTGGAGGTTGCAGTTAGCCAAGATTGTGCTACTGCACTCTAGTCTGGTAACAAAGCATGACTTTGTCTCAAAAAAAAAAAAAGTCATTTTCCAGCAGGTCTAGGAGCTCCAAGTTTTATCTTGGGACCTTGAGGAGAGAGAACCCAGCTCACAGGTTTTTGAGGATGCAAACCCATGTCTGGGTTGGGCTTTAAAAGGTCTTATCTGAGAAGTTTCCTTGTGGAACACACTTCCATCAAAGCCAATCCAAAAGACCTTTGTGGAAATAATCATTCCTGCTGCACTTTATGCAAATAATCAGGCTAAATACAAAACTAAATTCTATTTTGCTAACAACTCAGTCCTATCATAATTTTTTTAAATAAAAATGAGGACTGGAAAGAGAAAAACTATGTTCCAAAACTTATCAGACTTATCATACATTGGTCATTAAATTCTAAACTCATTAGTTTTTAAGTTTTTGCATACATATTAGACTAAACCGCTTCTTCCTGTGAACCTACTAGCAATCTGTGCCTGCAGCTCAGAAAGAACAAAATGGATGGGTAATGTAGACATACATCTGGATCGATATTCTAGTTTTGAGCAATTATCCTGCAGATCCTGTCAAATGATGGGAAAAATTAGGATGACCATCACTTGGAGATTTCCTTTTATAAAAGCAAAACCAAGAGAGCTAACCAAAGCCAAGCACTATGCACACAAATCTTGGCAAGCATAGCTATAGCCACCAGTTATCTGAGTATGCCACAAGGCATCCTTTTCTCTTTCTTGTTGGAGGAGGACTCAGTTCCACAGTTTCACCATAGCATTTGGCTTATACTAAGGAGTCCATGCAACACCCCCAAGACACATTTTTGTCCCAGACTCAGTTCCAAGCTTTGGGTCAAAGCCCTAGGAAAGAAAATTGGATCTGAGGGATCCAGAAGCAGGCAATAATGGAAGTTAAAAGGCACAGTGCGGGTGAGCATGGCTGATTCCTGCTAAATTAGCCAAGCCCAAGCTTCCTGTTTCATGGATGCAGGCCTTGTTAGTATCCATGGCATAAATGAGGTCTAGGGAATTCCAAGCCTACTGACCGTAGGTGAGAAAGACACAAGGGGAGAGTGGACAATTCCTATTCTCGCACCCCCACACCTGCCTCAAGGTGCAAGCTGCTTTGACACCCGTGGTGTCACCTGCCAAGGTCACCAGAACTCAGAAATACCTGGATGGAAGACGGAAAGAAGATGCTTTTTCCTCTCTCCCTCAAGTACCCGGGGTATCTGCTAGAAAGAGAAGAGAACGAGGGATGCCTGCTCTCCTCTCTTCACCTTCAGTCTCTTCCCCTTTTGAATGCATCCTAAACCCCTGGGCTGCCTTTGAAAAAAATACCTTATTTTTTTCCTTTTTTCTTCTCTGTCTTCTCCTCACTGATAGATAATTGTGTCTCTGCAGTATGGGACACCCCCCTCAGATGCATCCTCCAAACTGGAAAGAGTTAGTTTCCCAAACTTTAAATGGGCTGACTTAGGGCTCAAGGGAAGGGAACCCAGAAACCTGACATGCCAGCAAAATAATGAAGTTTTTTTTTTTTTTTTTTTTTTTTTTTTTTTTTTTTTTTTAACCAGGGCTGCTGGCCTCCCTCTCCTTGTTCAAACTGGTAAAAGGCATCAGAATTTTTGAGCTGTCCTTATTCCTCCCCTTATTTTGTTTTGATACATGTTTTCTAATAACTCGGTTCGTTCTTGCCTTCAGGCCATCACGCTTCAGTCATGCAACCAGAGCCTCTGAGGATGGCCCCTTTTGCTGGGAATGCTGAGGCCTCTGAAGGAGCTCTGACTGCTGTTTCTTCAAAATGGCACCCTCCATCAGCAGGAAGCAGTTAAGATCAGTTTCTGTCCTTATCTTTAATAGCGGTTAGATGTACTTCTTTAGAGTGGGGAATGAGACAGCCAGGTGGCAAGGAGTCCCTGGAGAAACTCCAACCAGCCTGCCCACTGAGGTGGAGGCTCAGGAAGTGTGCACCCTTTGCAGCAGGGAGGAAACTGGCCCCTCCTCTTCTTGTGTGGAACCTGGGATTTGAGTGGTGGGGGAAAGTGCTCTAACAGGGGACTCTGGCCCTTGTGAAGGATCCCTGTTTCCCCCTTATTTTCTCTTTCTCTTAATAAAACTGTGCGTTACCCACCCTTGAAACCATCAGCAAGCCTAAATTTTCATGGCTTGGGACAGACAAGAACCCTGTCTTCAGCTGAACTAAGAATCCTGCAACAGCATGATGCTGGCATCTTCTGGGGAGACCTCAGGAAATTTTCAATCTTGGTGGAAGGCGAAGGGGAAGCCAGCACATCTTACACGGCTGGAGCAGGAGCAAGAGAGATAGAGAAAGGCGAGATGTCACACACTTTTTAAATGACCAGATCTCCCTATCACAAGAATATCAGTGGGGCAGGGGGAATCTGCCCCATGAGCCAATCACCTCTCACCAGGCCACACTTCCAACACTGAGGATTACAATTCAACACAAGGTTTGGGCAGGGATACACATCCAAACCGTATCAATAACTCATCTAATCCAAACTGGAGGGGCAAACAAACAGCTGGGCCCTGCGCTGATCCTCAGTTGACCAACTTCTTTGGGCTTTGCTAAAACCAGATACATTCTGCCATCATATTTTTTTTTAATTAAGATTTTCTACAAAGACAGGGTCTCATGATATTGCTTAGGCCGGTCTCAAGCTCCTGGCCTCAAGCAATTCTTCCACGTTTGGCCTCTCAAAGTGCTGGGATTAAAAACGTGAACCACTGTGCCTGGCCTGTCATCATAATTTAAATGGAGAAAACATAAATCACTTGGTCCTGAAAAATCGTAGTATCAGTGGTTTAGTTGATTATGTACAAATATGTGCTTGTGCATTCTTTGTACTATTTCGAGTAGTTTTGCTTACAGGTTTATTTCATACAGCTGTTAGTGTCATTTTTCCAGTACCAAAAAATAGTCTAACAGCAGTAATATACCACACAATTAAAATCACCACACACACACACAGAGACATGCATAGGCACATACCTGTCTATTGTCAATGGTCTAGTAGTCAGATTCAAAATGGAGAAATCTGTTGTAAAGATATTAACACACTAGTCTTTATAGATCATTGCTTCCAAAGATGCACTAAAAGTTGAAATTGCGTGTGTTTTCTGGGAAAATTAATATGTAACATTCTGAAAGTCTGCATCTTTCATTGGTCCTTCTAATAGGCTTATGGTTTCATTTCCTTTGTTTTGCTCAAGTCGGTAATGCAAATGTTAAGCTCCCTCTATTAGTGCCCCTTAAAAGTAAGTTGATACTTTGGAGCTTTTAAGTAGACCTAAATGGTTTTTCAGGCATTATCATTTCTGTTTTTCACTAGCCAGGGAGACCCTAAGGGTGGGGAGACGTGTCTTCTTTGTAACCCTCACAATGCCTGTACAGTCCATTATGGGCTTAGTAGGATTTTTGTTATTAAAGCGAGAATACAGTAGTTGGTCAGTAGTTGTGGAAATGAACAGGAAATAAACATTGTCTACATGGGGAAATGATGCAAATTTTAAACTTAGTACACTTTTGAAGCCAACTTTAAGTTGAGACGCAGAGTATAGAAAAGTAAGCATTACCATATGTTCTAGTAATTCCATTCATAGGTATATACCCTGAAGAACTGAGAAGAGGTACTCAAACAAATACTTGCAAGACAGTTGTTCATAGCAGCATTATTCGAAATAGCCAAAATATGGAAACAACTCAAATGTCTATCAACGGATGAATAGATAAATAAATTGTGGCATATGCATACAACAGACTATTATTCAGTCCAAGAAAAGGAATAAAGTATTGATAAATGTTATAAGGTGGATGAAAATCAAAAACATTATACTAAGTAAAAGAAGACAAACAAAAGTTATATATTCTATAATTCCATTTATATGAAATATCCAGAAAGTAAATCCATGATTGCTAGCAGTTGAGGGGAGGTGGGAATGAAAAGTAACTGTTTAATGGGTTCTATTTTGGGGTGAGGAAAATGTTTTGATACTAGATAGAGGGGGTGATTGTACAACATTGTGAATGTACAAAATACCAATGAATTGTTAATTTTAAAGTGGATAGTTTTACGTTATATGAATTTAACTTCAATACAATTTTGTTTATTTTTTTTTTAAAAAAAAGAATAGTAAGCATTCTATCATGTATCTCTGAACAGGGCCATTTTACTTAAAATTAGTGAAGTTGTCTCCTTAACCTCAAAGGATGAAGATTCAATGAAAATAAATTAAGAGCCGAGCTTTAAACCGTTCATTCCTTCCCACCTCCCAAGTTTCTAGTTGTTTGGGGTTCCTGATTTAGAGAAAGCCAATAAAATATTATGGCTTTCTAAAGCTATCAATTAATGGGCAATTCAGAAAATGCTTATGGGTTGTCTTCCATCTCCAAACTTGGTGGAGCAAATTGAAATGGATGATTCATTTCTCAGGGATCCAGCATGTTAAATCAGTGAGCACGTTTGCTTGAATCTCATCTCCTAATGAGCTGAAGCAGATAGAACATTTCTCATGCATCCAGATGGAATTATTTTGGAAAGTAAACTAATGCACATGCCCACACAAAATTCCTCTGCTGTCTCTAGCCAGGTTCTGTTAGCTGTTCACCAAGATGATTTACCAACAATATGAGGTTGGGCTGCTTCTTCCTATTATTGGCTCCATAGGAATTCTTCCAGAAGTCAAATTTTTCTGTTTTGTTTTGTTCAATTTAATAATACCATGTACAATATTTTCTAGATTCTGAGTTTGTATGTCTATCTGTGAATGTGGAGGTTTAAGTTTTGTGACAGTAGGTAGAATTCACTTATTAAGGTTATTTGACTTGGAATTGATTATTTATGCCAACATTCACTAATACTTAAAATTATTTCACTGTTCGTGGCCCTTACTATGTAAAGCTCTCTTGTAAGTCACTAAGAAAAGGCATAAACAACTCAAAAGAAAAAAGTAATTTGCCCTGGTTATGTAAACTGGAATAACTTTTGGAGGACAGTTTTCCAATGTGTTATCAAAAGCCCTAAAAAATATACTTCCCATGCAGCCAGCAAGAATTAATTAATAATGGCCATGTATCAGCTCTTAGAAGAAATTTCATTGCAAAACAAACTAATAAAAACAAACAAAATGCATGGTAGCCTGTGTCCAACAATAGGGAATTGGTTGGTATTAGCCTGGGTCTTCCAAATAACAAAAACTGAGGTAAGATTAGTAATGCAACAGGGCAAACACCCAAGAGGGAAAACAGAGAGAGATAGCCATCAAACTACAATGCGGTTCTCACCATGGCAGAAGAGAGAGGGGAGGAAGGAAGTTTGGGTGGAACAGTCTTACACAGCAGTCCAGTTTTAACAAAGTTTTGGCAACGTTGATCAAGAATCCACCAGCCAAAGGCACCTATCAAAGGGGTTCTGTGTCTCTCAGGAATACCCATTGGAAATGTGGCTTTGCACAAGTTCAGAGGTGGATTCCAAGAGTAGCAGCTGAAGCCATCAGTCAATTATGCCCCATGCAGTAGGAGATTTGAGAGGAGCATTTTTATGGCCACCACACATTAAATAAGTTATAATATGACTGCACATGGATGTAACCACTAAAGTCAAGTAGATGAATAATTGTTGACAAGGAAAAATGTTTATAATTTATCTTTATTAATAATAAAAATATTAATCTACTTAAAATTTAATTAACATTATACTTTTTACCATATCCATAGAGTAATGACAAGTAATTTTTATACCTTTTACAATTTGGCAGAAGGCGGCAATACAGAGTTAAAAAAAAAACAAACCACTAATAGAATTGTCAACTGAAAATAGAATTAATTTACTTCACATTCACCCTGATTTTTGCTTTTGTATCCTGGGATGCCTAAGTTATAATTACAATAAAGAGAAATAGACGTAAAATTCAATATTGAACATGAGTCAGTCAACCATGACTATTGGATTAGGGAAACTATTCTAGTTAAAGCATAGGGCTGTAACTGGGGCTATTGCTTTAAAATGTTCTAAATATGAATTTGATTTTATTTTCTGGAGAAAAAAAGTGGCATAGATATGATGAATAAATCCTGAATAGAAAAACAGACCTTTTGATTATGTAGACTTTCTATTGCTCCATATGAAGGTTAGAAGAATAATAGGGTATCATGAGTAAACTAGTAATGAGTAATACCAGTTTACACTATGGTGAGTCTGGGGTTTTCTCTCTCCAACCAAGGCCACATATGCAAAGGAGATCAGCCCCTGAAGGGTTAGAAGAATAAAAGGAGAATAGAAAAACCCTCCCACTGAGGTAGGATTTTATATATTCTTGCTCTGTTTCCATGTTCCCACACATCCACCTGTGAAGCACATCATTCAGTGATGATTAATAATTGCTGTGATGATGACCTTTGTGTACATGCCAATTTGCAATTAGCTCCTTCAGATTGAAAAATGGAATTTCAGAGCTGGAAGCAACCTTGGAGTACACTATTCCCATGATGCTCTGTGAATGAGTCCTGTGGTCAAATAAATTTAGATATTGCTTCATAGCATAACTCCCTCCCTGATTTATAATGTAATTAGTATATTAAAAGACATGAGCAATACACTGGTGAAACTCCATTTAAGTTTGTTTCATACAGCATTTCTGAAACATAAAAAAATGTAAAACTTTTTGCACATAATACCTATTAACCTAGTATACTCATGAAATGCACGGTGGGAAAGCAGAATATTATCCTATCTTTTTGTTTTCATCTAAAAACTCTGAGGGGTTAAGTTACGTAAGGGCACATGGATGGGTACTGGAAAACTGGATAGTAAGACTAAGGTTGCTGGCTCAGTTGTGATATCAACTATATCTCTAGCTTACTATTATTAAAGTTGGTATGACCATTTCACCATCTTTTTTAGATAAAGGTAGCTGAACTTAGTAGACCTTTGGAAACTTAACTAAAATTCTCCAAAACAGCTACTTCAGAAAGTATTCAAATTATTTTGAAGTATACCGAAAGGACAAGTGGAAAATAAGATTTGTTATCTTTTTCTTCTTCCTCGGCTACTGTTTTCCGGATGTGTTTTAGATTATTGGGCTGAAGAACAAGCTTCCTGGAGGAACTGCTTCTGAGTAGCGATTTATTAATTGCTTCTGAAATGATTTTGAGTTATGTTTCTTTTATTGGATTCCATAGTGGAATGCGACAAGAGTATGTTGCTTTTTCTTTGATGCTTTCAGAGTTGTTATGGAGGCATCCCTTCGGCCAAGTGGAAAGCAGATTAAAAAGCAAGCATGGAAATGTGTGCTTTGGGGTGATTGCGGATTCTTCATCTCCTGAGGGGGATGAGCAGCTGTACCCTCAGGTTGCCCCTTCTCCTGCCTTGAAGGCTGAACTAATTTCCCAGAAGATTAGAAATAGATTGATGTAAGGGTGTGCAGCCTGGGGGTCAAACCATAGGCTAACTGGCTCTTCTAGTTGTTGATGTTTTTGTTAAAGTTTCCAGTGATCTTGATGCCTCATGTTGAGTAAGAGATCCAAGAATGTAGCCAGGTCGCTGGACTGAAACCAACTATACAAATTCTGAAGCTCTGTTGGGCTCAAACCAAGAAACACAGGTGGTCTTACCGAGCCACTTCAATCTTAGCCCTGCCTTAGAATAGCAGCAAGTACCTGGGTGTGTTTATTATTCTCCAACAAATATTTTTCCATTTATTTCATTTTTAAAACAACCAAAGACAAAGCTTATTCAGCTGTAAAAATGAATTTATGTCTTGATTCAGTTGACTTTTCTTTTGTATTTTTCTCTGTTAAAGGGAAAAGGGAAAGTGGTAGGGAGCAGCAATAATTTATGCAAGGGCATCAATTAGGGAGTCCTTCAGTGTAAGCTGACATTTTTTAGGAGTAAAGATCTCCTGACTTGCTCAATTATTTCTGGACTTTTCTACAAAGACCCTCTGAATGTTTGTTTCCACAGAGATCTTGACAAACACTAGAGACCCATCAGCCAGAGTGAATTCCCTCAGTGAAATCACTATTCTCTGCCAAGAATCAAAGGTCATCCCAGCAGAGTGCCGTCTTCGTGTTCAGCCACTACGGAGTGTCTGGAACAGAGTGAGAACAAAAATTATCCTCGTTTGGTGCCCCCTGACTCTTTCGGGAAGAAGCCCAACAAAACTGCCACTGGGAATTCAGAAAGCACATTTGGAGACTGGGAATGGGCCAGGCCAAACAGAAGAGAATGGCAATTTAGAGTCAATAAGATAAAGGAAATAAATGACTCAAAGAAGAGTTTTAAGCCAATATTTACACCCATATTGCCATATTTACAGCTTAAACACTATACTCTGAACATGCAGGAAGTAAGTTTTTATGGGTCTCTTAATGAATGTTAAGTCAATAGTATCCCAAACAATGGGCCCCAGTGAACTTTCTTATGAAGGCCATACAGTGACTTATTCAAATGGAGCAGTCAGTTTAGCTCCGCAATGTACAGTTTTAGAAAACAAGCAGTATTCGGCCGGGTGCAGTGGCTCATGCCTGTAATCCCAGCACTTTGGGAGGCCGAGATGGGTGGATCATTTGAGGTCAGGAGTTTGAGACCAGCCTGGACAACATGGTGAAATCCCATCACTACTAAAATACAAAAAAGAAAATCAGCTGGGCATGGTGGCACGTGCCTGAAATCCCAGCTACTTGGGAGGCTGAGGCAGAAGAATCGCTTGAACCCGGGAGGCAGAAGTTGCAGTGAGCTGAGATCGCACCACTGCACAGCCTGGACAACAATGTGAGACTCCTCAAAAAAAAAAAAAAAAAAAAAAAAAAAAAAAAAAAAAAAAAGAAAGAAAGAAAAAAGAAAAAAAATAGCAGTTTTCAAAGTTGGCATTTCTAATATGATAGGCTCTTGAATGTGTCTATTCTTTAAAGGAACCGTGGCATAGAATTCAAATTCTGCTGTATTATCTGACTCAAACTATCTACACAACAGATTTTATTGTAACTGAGGCAATGGTCAAAAGATGCTACCATCACCACTTTCATAGGGAACAATTATGCAGACAGAGCTAATTAAAGGGCTAATTAGTAAATTAATATGTGCAATAGTGAGTCTGTGACAGCCATGCAACTGAACAGTTAAAATGGATTTTATCAGTTGGTTGGTGCCATGGAGTCAGTAGCTGCTTTTTTAAAACCAGTTTTTCTTTTACTTCTTTTAATGGAGGAGGGAGGAGGATCGCAGAGACATCAGACCCACGTAGGCTGTGATTGGCAGGTCCAGATGAATGATCAATAAGGCAGAAACACTCTGATATGTAAAACACAAACCCAAGGAAAATACCACGGAGCTTTTTGATCTTAATGAGATGCTCAGACAGCTCTTTTGAAACTTTTATTGATTTTTTTGGGGTGTCCCATTGTTCAGCGTCTTCTGGTTGCATTTACAAGTGTAATAGAAAATGACAGCCCTGCTATTCTTTCTTAAAATGTCAAAGACCACATAAAACAAACCTCATTCACAGACATCCCCTATCTTTAAACATCATGCCTGGTAACCAGCATGACAGAGCAGACCTCGTATTTTGAGAGTCTTCATTCTTGGAAATTCTGATTTTGTAAAAAAAAAAAAAAAAAAAAATCCTTCTGATAAAAAAAAAACAGATAGTATTCTAATTGATGGCTCATATACAAATCAGTAAACAAATCATCGCATCAACTGACAGTCCAATAGAGCAGACATCCAATTTTCTAGCTGTAAAGACACAAACCTCATTATCACACAATTTAGATGGAAATATAAGTAAAGATCAAAGTTTTTTAAAAAAAATCATGTAATTATTCAGGCAGATGTTACTATAAAGTTGTAGAGATCAAGCCATTGGAGATAAATTTGGGTTCCAATTCTGGCTATTAGGGCTATGCAGGCCACAGATGTGGAAATTAACTTTTCGGAACTTCAATGCACTCTAGCAAAATGGACATAGTATTGGTTTCCCAAGATTGTGGTAACAATGACATCTTTGTACATATGAAATTAGGTAGCCCCTTGCCTAGCCGCTTACATGACCTGTATCTGAATAACTGTTTCTTACTATCCTGGAGTGCAGTGGCATGATCTCAGCTCACTGTAACCTCCACCTCTGGGGTTCAAGCAATTCTCCTGCCTCAGTCTCTTGAGTAGCTGCATCTTAGAAATTTCTATTGCTAAAACCCTGTGGTGGGTTTCCAAACTTGCATGCTCATGAGAAGTCATGGGTGTAAAAATTGATAATAAACATTATGGCCAGGCGCGGTGGCTCACATCTGTAATCCCACCACCACTGTGGGAGGCTGAGGCGGGAGGATCATGAGGTCAGGAGATTGAGACCATCCTGGCTAACACAGTGAAAACTGTCTCTACTAAAATTAAAAAAATTAGCCGGGCATGGTGACTCGTGTCTGTAGTCCCAGCTACTTGGGAGGCTGAGGAAAGAGAATTGCTTGAACCCCGGAGGCAGAGGTTACAGTGAGCTGAGATTGCACCACTGGACTCCAGCCCAGGGGACACATAGAGACTCCGTCTCAAAAAATGATAATAATAATAAACATAATGTGATTATGAAATTAGTTTTGACCTCATGGTCTCTCTGAAAGAGTCTACGCATCCCTGGCTCAGGGTTCCCCAGACCACCTTTTGAAAAGTATCGGACTAGGGAAAGTATTTGAAACTGTTGGCCAGGGAGACACCCTAACAAAAGTAATACGGTGGAAAAAGAAAGAGGAAATGGAGTTGAGTCCTCCTACATTATTTTCCCCCAAATCTTCAGACAAAATGTATCATGGTGTGCAGATGCTAAATAAGAGGTGGTTGCTAAGGAAAGACAAAATAAAATGCATGTTGATGATGCCCAGGATAATCAGATAAGTTGGCAGACAAGAACAGGTATTTTTCTTTCCCCTTTAGGCTCTAGCTCCTTCTTCTTCTTCTTATCTTACTTTAAGTTCTGGGATACACGTGCAGAACATGCATAGGTATACATGTGCTGTGGTGGTTTGCTGCACCCATTGACCCATCTTCTTAGTTCCCTCCCCTTGCCTCCCCCACCCCCCCAACAGGCCCTGGTGTGTGTTTTTTCCCTCCCTGTGTCCATGTATTCTCATTGTTCAACTCCCACTTATGAGTGAGAATATGCGATGTTTGGTTTTCTGTTCCTGTGTTAGTTTGCTGAGGATGATGGTGTCCAATTTCATCTATGTCCTTGCAAAGGACATGATCTCATTACTTTTTATGACTGCATAGTATTCCATGGTGAATATGTGCCACATTTTCTTTAGCTAGTCTATCATTGATGAGCATTTTGGTTGGTTCCATGACTTTGCTATTGTAAACAGTGCTGCAGTAAACATACCTGTGCATGTGTCTTTATAGTAGAATGATTTATATTCCTCTGGGTATATACCCAGCAATGGGATTGCTGGGTCAAATGGTATTTCTGGTTCTTGATCCTTGAGGAATTGCCATACTGTCTTCCACAGTGATTGAACTAATTTACAGCCCCACCGACAGTGTCAAAGTGTTCCTATTTCTCCACAGCCTCACCAGCATCTGTTGTTTCTTGAATTTTTAATGATTGCCATTCTGACTGGCATGAGATGGTATCTCATTATGGTTTTGATTTGCATGTCTCTAATAATCAGTGATGTCAAGCTTTTTTTTCACATTTGTTGGCCTTTGTCTTTTGAGAAGTGTCTGTTCATATACTTTGCCCACTTTTTGATGGAGTTGTTGTTTTCTTGTAAATTTGTTTACATTCCTTGTAAATTCTGGATATTAGACCTTTGTCATATGGGGAGATTGCAAAAATTTTCTCCCATTCTGTAGGTTGCTTGTTCACTCTGATGATAGTGTCTTTTGCTATGCAGAAGCCTTTAGTTTAATTAAATCCTATTTGTCAATTTTGGCTTTTTTTCAATTGCTTTTGGTGTTTTTTTTTTTTCTCATGGAGTCTTTGGAGCTCCTTATTTTTTATTTTTTAGCTTCTTATATCACCTTTTAAAAATCAATGCTCTTTGAAAACTCACTCTTGTTAAAATTATTGAGTGATATACTTGTGATCCTGGATGACCTGATTTAGGGAAAGTTATTTACTCCCCACACGGTAGGTGAAAGAAGTTGAATGAGAGGTGAGCTCTGACCTGGAGATGAATGAGCTGACAGGGGCGATCTGTAAAGGGCTTGTGTGAGCCGTGCTGAGAGTGGAGGCTGAAGCCAGGGGTTGGGGGCTCTGAGGGACAAAGGGGATGCAAAAGGAGTGCATGCCAGGAAAGAAGCCTAGATTAGCACGGCAGAGTGTAAGAGAAGCAGGGGTGTCTGCTATACGTGTAACAGAGCAGAAGTGTTGCATACAGGTTAGAGTGGCTTATCCTGTGAAAGCAGAAGTGTCCATCACAAGGATAAAGTTAAACATGGATCCAACATCATGTTGCAGGTGCACGGACGCTTAGTTCTCTGTTAAGGGCTGCAAATTATTTATTCAAATGTATTTATTCTAAATTAAGCAAGCATGTTGCTGTGGTGGAAATACTATGACAATTTGAACCTTCAAAAATGTAAGGAAAATCTTATTTCTTTATTTCAATTCTTATTTCAATCATCCTTATTTCAATCCTGAGAACATCTTTATCTCAATCATGAGAATTAAGGCAAAACATGACTTTAAAAATTTCAACTATTTTAACAGTTCACAGAATGAAAATGAATGGAGAAAATCTGGCTTGGCATATGCAGAAGATTGAAACTGGACCGCTTCCTTACATCATATGCAAAAATTAATTGAAGTTAGCTGGGTATGGTGTCTCATACCTGTAATCCCAGCACTCTGGGAGGCCAAGGCAGGTGGTTGCTTGAGTCCAAGAGTTTGAGATCAGTTTGGGCAAAATAGTGAAAATGCACTAAATAGTGAAAATAGTGTGAAATAGTGGAAATGTACTAAAAATGCAAAAATTAGCCAGGTGTGGTGTTGTGCACCTATGGCCTCATCTATTTGGGAGGCTAAAACGGGAGAGTCACCTGAGCCTGGGAGGTTGAGGTTGCAGTGAGCTGCGATTGTGCCACTGCACTCCAGGCTGGGAAACCAGAGTAAGACTGTCTCAAAATTAAAAAAAAAAACCTGAAGTTGGATTGAAGACCCAAATGTAAAATTCAAAACTATAAAAACTGGAAGACAACCTAGGCAATACCATTCCGGACATATGTATTAGTCCGTTTTCATGCTGCTGATAAAGACATACACAACACTGGGAAGAAAAAGAGGTTTAATTGGACTTGCAGTTCCACATGGCTAGGGAGGTGAATCATGGCGGAGGTGAAAGGCACTTATCTTGCAGCAGCAAAAGAAAATGAGGAAGAAGCAAAAGTGGAAACCCCTGATAAACCCATCAGATCTCATGAGACTTACTGTCACAAGAATAGCACCGGAGAGACTCGCCCCCATGATTCAATTACCTCCACAAATGCAAATCAAAACTACAATGAGATACAATCTCACACAACAGAATTGCCATGATTAAAATGCCGAAAAATAATAGATGCTGGAGAGATTGTGAAAAAAAGGGACACTTATACTCTGCTGGTGGAAATGTGACTTAGTTTAGCCATAATAGGAAGCTGTTTGGCAATTTCTCAAAGAACTTAAAACAGAATTATCATTTAACCCAGCAATCTCATTACTGGCTATATACCCAAAGGATATAAATCTACCTACCATAAAGAACACATGCATGTGGATGGTCATCACAGCACTCTTCACAATAGCAAAGACATGGAATCAACCTAAATGCCCAACAGTGTAGACTGGATAAAGAAAATACACTACATATATACCATGGAATACTATGCAGCTATAAAAGAAACAAGATCATGTCTTTCAAGGGACCATGGATGGAGGCCATTATCCTTAATAAACTAACACAGGAACAGAAATCCAAATACAGCGTGTTCTCACTACGTGTAGTAGCTAAATGATGAGAACACATGGACACATAGAGGGGTCTATTGGAGGGTGGAGGATGGGAGCAGAGAGAGGATCAGGAAAAATAGCTAATGGGTACTAGGCTAAATACCTGGGTAATGAAATAATCTGTACAACAAAACCGCATGACACAAGCTTACCTGTGTAAGAAACCTGCACATGTACCCCTGAACTTAAAATAAAACAAATCTGGCTTGGTGTATAATTCACAGCCTCATAAACTACATTAGACATCATAGTTTCTTAATTTTTAAGTATAATTTGTACTCAATATGTTAAATCCAAATAATATTTATTAAAAAAGGAAAACTATAGGCCGGGTGCAGTGGCTCACACCTATAATCCCTGCACTTTGGGAAGCTGAGGCAGGTGGATCCTGAGGTCAAGAGATTGAGACCATCCTGGCCAACATGGTGAAACCCCGTCTCTACTAAAATACAGAAATTAGCTGGGTGTGGTGGTGCGTGCCTGTTGTCCCAGCTACTTTGGAGGCTGAGGCAAGATAATTGCTTGAACTTGGGAGGCAGAGGTTGCAGTGAGCTGAGATCACGCCACTGGAGACAGAACAAGACATCGTCTCAAAAAATATATATATATAGGAAAACTATTACTATCATGTTATCATTCTAAGAAGAATGTAAATGAGTAATCAAAAATAAAGTATATGAAGATATATCATCAATTTTTATGTAAGGCTATAGCCATAATATTACTTGATCAGGGATTCACTCTTCTGCTAACTTGTAAAGTTTTTTTCCAATACAAAGTATTGAAGTGAGTTCAAAGTATTGATTTATTAAAGTCTTGTACTTTTTGTTTGGATTTTTTTCCTCTTATATACAGATAGTAGTTTTCCCACTCTTATTTTTCTTTAAACAACAGAATATTCCAAAAATATGTTTTGTCAATGTAAATTCTACAAGATGCATGTAGATATTCCTCAAACAGATTTCATTGTTGAAGAACTTTGGAAAACCATGAGTAAAACAAAGAAGTTTCTTTATGATGACACTTTCACAAGCCTTTGATATGACACTGCTCATCAAGAAATTCCGAAAAGGTCATCCAGAAGGAAATCCTCCCAAGATGATTTAGTTTGAAAAACTTAATTTCATAGGGGATCTACCAACAGCTCTTAGAACTAATATTCTGAATAAAAGCACTGGAAATGCTTCTTTGAAGTAATGAACAAAATGTCTGATTTGTACATAATGTTTTTGTAAAGCTATTGGGTTCAAATTTCTGGAGGAGCCTCCTTCAGGATTAAGGAAAATCAAGATGAAACATAAATAAGGCAGATTTGTCACTTCATATTTTATTGCTTATCAAAATGAAGCTCAACAAGGCTTAAGTTAAAATAACTGAAGTAGGAGTATGTCATAGGAGAAATTACATTCCTTCTGCTCTTCCATGCCCAGGGTGAAAAAGAATTGCTAAGAGGGAGCTTCGACTTCTGTCAGAAAGAATGTTCTCGTTGTGTTGTGTATGTGTAATTCTTATCCTGTATGTGTAGATAAGTAATGTTTTGTTCATGGTTGCCCATAACCATTTTCTCATTTGGTTTTGCTCAGGCTAATGCATGTGCAGTAGAGTGTTTTTTTAATTATTAAAAAATTTATTTAAGATTGACACATAATAGTTTTACATATTCATGGGGAATAGCATGATGTTCTGATACAGGTATACTCTGTGTAATGAGCAAATCAGGGTAATTAGCATATCCATGACGTTAAATATCATTTCTTCATGATAAGAACATGTTAAAACCTCTCTTTTAGCATTTTGAAATACAGAACAACATTACTGTTAATTCTAGTCATTATCCTGCTATGCAATAGTACAGTAAAACTTATATCTGACCAGAGTTTGCACCCAGTCTTTCTCTATCCCCCTTTTCCGCTTCCCTCCCCATCCTCTGGTAACCATTATTTTACTCTTACTGCTAGAAGAATATCTTTTTAGATTCACATATGAGTGAGACCATGTGGTATTTGTCTTTCTCTGCCTGACTTATTTCACTTAGCGTAATATGCTCCAGGTTCATCTCGGTTGCTGTAAAAGACAGGACTTCATTCTTTTTAATGGCTAAATAGTATTCTATTGTGTATATATGCCACATTTTCATGACCCATGCTGTGCAGTGTTGACTGTCAGCACTGTCAGGTTCTTGCACAAAGTGAGGGGTGGGGAGGCGTTGTGCAGATAATGAATGGGGGAGATGGCCCGTCCTCCACCTTCTCCAGAAGTAGGGCTTCATTAATGTGCTTTAAATATTTCAAATCTGCAGAACTGAGGCATGTCTACAGTAAAATGTAAATACAGAAACACTTTTCAAGGAGGAATATTCCAGATTCATTTATTGTTTTTCTTTTCCATCATTATGCTACCATTCTCCTATATCGACACAGATACTCAAGAATTGGCTACACCGTCATCCCTTAGTGTCTGTCGGGAATTGGTTCCCTGGCACTCCCCACCTCATTATAGATACCAAAATCTGTGGATGCTCAAGTCACATATATAAAATGACATGCAGTATTCGCACTTTAAATCATCTCTAGATTACTTATGATACTTGATTACTTATGACTGCTTATGATACAATGTAGATGCTAAATAGTTGTTAAACTGTATGTTTTATTTGTATTGTTTTTATTGTTGTTTGTTCTTTTTTCTTTTTTTTTTGTCTGAATATTCTTAATCCACAGTAGACTGAATCCACAGATGTGGAACCCATGGATACAGAGGGCCAACTGCACTTTGTTTATCCAAATATTAAACTGAAAATCTATTAAGAGTCACTTTCCTAAATTAAACTGTTCCTGATTTTTTAAAATGCCTCCCAATGCGAAAACACATTGGCACCCGTAAGCTTATTTTCAAAAAGAAGAAAGTAAACCTGAATAGAATCAAGCCTCAGAAAATTCAGAGACCAGGAGAAAAAAAAAAGCTGAAATTACATTAGAGGGATTAAATCACCAAAATCCCATCTATGGGAAACCTCACAGGGCAAATCACTCAATTTCTTCAAAGTGCAAAAAGCAAAAACAAGGGAAAGGGAGAAACTGTAAATTAAGAGCCCTCAAAGCATGTATTTTAAAATAGTTCACATATTAAACTTCGTGTATGAGGGTGCACATTTAGGGCATAAACCTCGAAGAAAGGGGGTAGTGATGACATCAGCATCTGGACGGTTGTTGCTTTTAGGGACGAGGTAAGGGCTGTCATTGGCACAGTGCAGAGAGGCTACTACCAAAGGGTTTGGCAAAGGTCTATTGTTCCTCATTTTAAATGGGCTTAACTAGAAAGGAACATATATTAAACATGAAAAGCACTAAAGGGAGTTTATAATTTCATTAAGTCATTGCATCTCCTGAGAGTTTCTGAGCTACCACACAACCCCAGGTTCTCTGGAGTCCTTTATGCCTACTCTAGAAGGGCATAAATTCCTTATCACACTTCAACAGCTGTCTTTTCACATTTGGTCAAAAGCATCAGAGAACACCAACTCCACAAAAAAATAGGAGTGTGGGAGAGGGAGAAAGGTTTAAGTCTAAACCTTGTTTCCTGGTTCAGACAGTTGCCAGCACTAAAGGGCTCCTATTTTCTTTCAACAGAGATAGCATTTGATTTTCCACATCGATATTTCTATATACTTGTGTGTACACTGCAAGGTCTGTTATGCTGTATCTGGCCAGTGTTTCCATCCCTTTACAACAGGCAGTAACTGTAGCTGTGCCTAATGTACCTGACAGTGAAGGTGGCTGGCTATTGAAGTCTTCTGTTAGGCAATGTTTGTGCTGGAACAGTCATGGTATTTTTCTTTCTTCCTGTCCCTCCAAACTTTCTTGGTTTAATGACAGTCTTATGTTTCATTTGTTTCCTCTGATCCAACGTGTTTATGTGAGAGGAGTTCTAGAGTACATAAAAGTCAGTTGCGGGCTGGTAATTACTGACCATGGTTTTACACAGCACCTCATGTGGTAAGAAGATAAATGCATAATCACCCAGTAATAAGAAGAACTCTGACTGAAGGACCAAAGGACGTTGTCATTTTACTCCACCCTCTGTGAGTCAGTGAAATGGATTGAATTGTAAACCAGAAACCCTCACTTCAATTTGATGAAACTCATCCTAAAGAGGAAAGTGTCACTACATGTTGGCAGTTTGTAAAATGTGATGATCTGCCCTAATCCATTGGAACCAACATGTCCTTAATAATAGCAACATTCTTTGTGAATTAAATAGCTATTTTTTGAAAACCTGTCAGGATATGCTTATGCAGTTGATGCACATGTGATCATAAGCGTGTTCACTGTGTCTCAAAGTCAGAAAAATAGAATCCATTTTGGAATTTGTAAAATTAAGCAGGTATCTTGGTCTCTCAAGGCATGAACCCAAACTGAGCTAAAAACCCTGGATTGATTTTCCACATGTGAATAAACTGAGTGGATGGTGGCATATGTCTCAAGGTTATTGTGCATCAGTAATTAATGATTAATTAATCATTTAGTAAACATTCATTGAGCACCTATTCTGTCCTAGGCACAGGGCTAGGCTAGGATGCAGCAGAGAAATGACAAGAATCGTTCTCATCTGTTTCCATTTCTCCACTCCTTGTTTAACCCTTTCTAGTCAGCAACATGGTACTCTGGCTTCCTTCTTTTCTCTCCTGTGAGAAGGTTTGCTGGTCTGGCCAGGAGATGACCTTCTCTGTTCCTGCCTTCAAGGCTGCCCGTGCAAAGGACACTTCTCCCACAGAGAAACGAGTGACACGTTATGTTGGCCGCTTAGCTGAAAGGGAACATATTTTCAGCATAGTGCTGTCACCCTTTTAAAAAATTTTTTTGTAACCCCCAAAAACCTCTGGAGAAATTCCCTATAATTACATTAGAGTACATGAACAATTTTTTTGCAAAGCTCTTTCATGACTTAAGGATTATAGTAGGTGAGGATTGCAACATGAAGTCATGCAAGACAGGCTTAAAATAATTTGAAATTTTCTGACGTGTCTTACAAATAAACCACCGTGAGAGTCATCTCAAAGTCCGGATTTATCTTGGACATATCAGCTTATAACCTGGGTAATGATGTATCTGAAGCAGACAGGATATGGCAAACTGGGAAGCCAGAGGTTTAATCAGAGGGCTTACTATCAGCACATCTCACTTAATGGAATGTTATCAGAGTATTGCTGAAGATTGCAAATATTAAGCCTGAAACACTCGATGGTTGCTGTTTTGTTGATAATATTTGAATGCGAAAAACAAATGAAGAGTATAAGGCAGAGCTATTGTACATGTAGGCTGTGCCTTGCATAAGGGCACCCAGTGGAGAAGGTAGCAGGCTGGGGCTCAAACCCAGCTTGCACCATGCTTACTGGACCATACACCCTAAGATGAGGCTGCATCGGCCCCGAGGGGTGCCTTTTGTGTGTTCGTACAAAGGTGTGATATGGGTGGCTCTGGCACTAGGACTGTTGTCTTTCCAAGACAGATTTTTGGAAACTGCTGTCAGGCTAATGGAAAAGGGGGACAGGCCTGACATGGCTAAGATAGGGGAAGGGCTATCTCACTGCTAGTGGAAGAGCTAACTCAAGCTAGGATATATGTTCTTTCCCAGAACAAGCTGGGCACTCTCCATTGATTCCAAGATACCAGGCAGTTATGGGAGTGGAAGAGCATTGTTGCTCCACCCACCTCCTTTTCCTGGAGAATTGTCAAGATCTAGGATTTCCACAGAGCTAGAATAATTACCGAGCAGAGAGTCCAGCCCTGCTGAGAAATTGCAGAGTAAATTTCCCCTGAAGGCCATGTCTCCTGCATCCTGCCACCTGCATCTGGGTTGTACTGTAAAAGTCTTGTCCAAGAAGATTGCTAAAATACAACTAACTGCCCAGATGGACAACTGCTCTCTGCGCAGTGTGAACACATTAGCTAAGAAATCCTAGGTTTCCAGCATTTACCATCACATACCACTTCCATGGGATTAAGTTGGATCTCATTAATGTGTGGAATGTTCCATATTTTAATGAAATCCTCTTTTGCATGTGTGTGTGATATGAGAGTGTAACAGCTCAGAAATTACCACAATGCTCCATTCTACATTTCCTAGCTCAAACACACACACACACACACCCCAACCACTATCAGTAACAGTAACATTAAGTGGAAGAAACTGTCAAGTTGTAGATAAGGAGAGCCAGGCGCAGTGGCTCATGCCTGTAATCCTAGCACTTTGGGAGGCCTGAGGTGGGCAGATCACGAGGTCAAGAGATAAAGACCATCCTGACCAACATGATGAACCCCCCGATGAAACTAAAAATATAAAAATTAACTGGGCGTGGTGCCATGCGCCTGTAGTCCCAGCTACTAGGGAGGCTGAGGCAGAAGAATCACTTGAACCCAGGAGGCGAAGGTTGCAGTGAGCTGTGATCGCACCACTGCACTCCAGCCTGGCAACAGAGCAAGACTACATCTCAAAAAATATAGATATAGATATGTAAACAAACATACAATAAAGACTTTTTTTTTTTTTTTGAAAGAAAGAGGCCAAGCAAAATGGGTTTTAAAATTCTACTTCTATCACTGCACTCCATTTAAAAGCTGAAGGCATCAAGAGTTGACATTGCTCATGGCACACCAAGGGAAATTTTAGAAAAGGAAGTATCTATTCGCTCATTACCCAAATGTAAATTATATGTGCTCTTGAAGTATGCCCTTTATTTAATTTAATGCATTTTAAATTTTAATATGAATTACTGTACATGAATCACCCTCTTTGTTTTCAATGCCATTAGCACACAAAAATTGAGGAAGGGATTCTATTTTCTGGTAATGCAAACTATTTTATGAGGTGTAGCACATAATATTGTGTCTTCCATAGAGAAGGAACGCAGTATTTGTTGAAGCAATTTCAATGTGATATGTTAGCTATGATCTAATGTGAGTAGGTAATGACTTCCCAGATCCTTTTTTTCTGCAGCTAAAAAGGATTCTTCTATTGCCATTCATATTTTAAAAAGTCTTTGGTTCACACTAAAACCAAACCGTAGTTTTTTAAAGAATATGTTGGCATCACTCTCAGACCTATGCAATCAAAGAGATTCAAAGTCAACATTGTGAAAATTATCATGCCACCAAAAGCAATCGGTAATCAATGCAATTCCCATCAAAATATCATCATAATTCTTCACAGAAGTAGAAAATCCTAAAATTCATAAGGAAGTAAGAAAAGAGCCCTCATAGCCAAAGCAAAACCAAGCAAAAAGAACAAATTTGGAGGCATCCCATTACCTGACCTCAGCCTATACTACAAGGCTATAGTTACCAAATAGTTTGGTACTGGTATAAAAGATAGGCACATAGACCAATGGAACAGAACAGAGAGTCCATAAATGATGCTAAATCTTACAGCCAACCAACCTTTGGCAAAGCAAACAGAAACATAAAGTGGAGAAAGGACACCTTATTCAACAAATGGTGCTGGGATAATTGGCAAGCTACATGTGGAAGAATGAAACTGGATCCTCATCTTCACCTTATACAAAAATAACTCAAGATAGATCAAAGACTTAAATCTAAGACCTGAAACCATAAAAATTCTAGAAGATAACATTAGAAAAATTCTTCTAGACATTGGCTTAGGAAAAAAGTTTATGACCAAGAATCCAAAAGCAAATACAACAAAACAGAGACACAGAAAGTACCTAGTTAACTAAAAAGCTTTTACACAGCAAAAGAAATAATCGGCAGCTGGGCGCGGTGGCTCAAGCCTGTAATCCCAGTGCTTTGGGAGGCCGAGGCGGGCAGATCACGAGGTCAAGAGATCGAGATCATCCTGACCAACATGGTGAAACCCCGTCTCTATTAAAAATACAAAAAAATTAGCTGGGCGTGGTGGCACGCGCCTGTGGTCCCAGCTACTTCGGTGGCTGAGGTAGGAGAATTGCTTGAACCTGGGAGGTGGAGGTTGCAGTGAGCCAAGGTCGCGCCACTGCACTCCAGCCTGGCACCTGGTGACAGAGTGAGACTCTGTCTCAAAAAAAGAGTTCACAGATAACCCACAGAGTGGGAGAAAATATTTGCAGCCTCTACACCTGACAAAAGATTAATATTCAGAATTCACAAGGAGCTCTAAAAAATTAGCAAGAAAAAACAATCCCATCAAAAGTGGGCCAAGGACATGAATAGACAGTTCTCAAAAGAAGATATACAAATGGCCAACAAACATGAAAAAAAATGCTAAAAATTACTAGTTATCGGGGAAATACAAATTAAAACCTCAATGAGATACCATCTTACTCCTGCAAGAATGAGTAGAATTAAAAAATTAAAAAGTAATAGCTGTTGGCATGGTTGTGGGCAAAAGGGGACACCTTCACACTGTTGGTGGGAACGTGAACTAGCACAGCCACTTTGGAAAACAGTATAAAGATTCCTTAAAGAACTGAAAGTAGAAGTACCATTTAATCTGGCAATCCCACTACTGGGTATCTACCCAGAGGAAAGTAAATCATTATGTGAAAAAGACACTTGCACACACATGTTTTTAGCAGCACAATTAGCAATTGCGAAAATATGAAACCAGCCTAAATGCCCATCAACGAACAAGTGGATAAAGAGAATGTGACGTGTGTGTGTGTGTGTGTGTGTGTGTGTGTGTGTGTGTGTTTGTGTAATGGAATACTACTCAGACATAAAAAGGAATGAAATAATGGCATTTGCAGCAACCTAGATGGAGTTAGAGATCATTGCTCTAAGCGAAGTAACTCAGGAATGGAAAACCAAACATCGTATGTTCTCACTCATAAGTGGGGGCTAAGCTATGAGGATGCAAAGGCATAAGAATGAAATAATGGACTGTGGAGACTCAGGGGGAAGGCGTGGGAGGGGACAAGGGATAAAACACTACATATTGAGTACAGTGTACATTGTTTGGGTAATAAGTGCACCAAAAGCTCAGAAATCATCACTAAAAACCTTATCCATGTAACCAAAAACCACCTGTTCCTCAAAACTATTGAATTAAAATTTTAAAAATTAAAAAAATAAATCATTTTCTTACCCTGTAAAGGCACTCTATAAGGTCATTTTTTTTTTCATTCGAATAAATCCAGTGATTTGAAAAACCTGTATTTCATGTGTGAACTCGTTAAGTTAGTGGCCTAGAAATAGTAGGAGGCAAACATTGTATTTTTAGAAAACTAGCCAGGCACTGGTGGCTCATGCCTGTAATCCCAGTAGTTTGGGAGGCTGAGGTGGTAGGATCCCTTGAGGTCAGGAGTTTGAGACCAGCCCTGAAAACATAGCAAGACTCCATCTCTACAAAAAAATTAAAAATTAGCTAGGCGTTGGTGGCATGTGCCTGTAGTCTCAGCTATTTGGGAGACTGAGGTGGGATGATTGCTTCAGCCCAGGAATTTGAGGTTGTAGTGAGCTATGAATGGGCTGCTACATTTCAACCTGGGTGATGGAGTGAGACTCTAGCTCCATAATTAATTAATTAATTAATTTTTAAAACAGACAAAAATATTTGGGTCATGATTTGATGTTCTTTTGACTTTGAGAAGGAGAATGGGTCAGTGGGTCAGGGGTATATTCTTCTTTAACAAATGTACACCTAACTGATGCAGGTTGGAATGTGATAAACATCAGACAAGAAGTTCCAAAATTGAATCAGAAAGTCAGGAGGCAAGGCTGGGGCTAGAAGGAAGACATGAAGGAGAGGACTAAAGAAGGCGGCATGAACAAAGGCAGAGTGGTGGGATGGCTTATAGTCATCGGGATGGGTACAGCCTGGTCTCCTTCGATTAGAGGAGAAGACACATAAAGGGAGATGTTTGATGATCCACTTGCAGGATAGGCTGGAACCAGGGTGTTAAAGGCCTTGAATACTGGATATGGGTAGTGGCATCATGTGAAATGTTGAATTACCAGGTACTGGCGTAAGGGAGAAGGGGAACTGAATTTGCAGAGTTCACTGATTTTCTCTTTCTTTCTTTCTTTCTTTCTTTCCCTTCCTTCCTTCCTTCTTTCTTTCTCTTTCTTTCTTTTCTTTCTTTCTTTCTTTCTTTCTTTCTTTCTTTCTTTCTTTCTTTCTTTCTTTCTTTCTTTCTTTCTTTCTTTCTTTTTCTTTCTTCCTTCTTTCTTTCTTGACAAGAGTTTCACTCTTGTCACCCAGGCTGGAGTGCAATGGCATGATCCCAGCTGACTGCAACCTCCATCTCCTGGGTTCAAGTGATTTTTCCTGCCTCAACCTCCCAAGTAGCTGGGATTACAGGCACCCGCCACCATGCCTGGCTAATTTTTGTATTTTCAGTAGAGACAGGGTTTCATCATGTTGGCCAGGCTGGTCTTGACCTCTTGACCTCAGGTGATCCACCCGCCTTGGCCTCCCAAAGTGCTGGGATTACAGGCGTGAACCACTGTGCCTGGCTGAGTTCACTAATTTTCTACTCCCACGTAAGGCCACTGAATGTGGAATTGGGAAGAGATGCTAAGAAGCGGCTCTTGGGAGCTGATACGAGTCAGCTCCAGTACACCAGCACGTAAGTGCTATAAGAAGGATGAGATTGCAGAGGGACAGGACAGTAAAAAGAAAACAAGCAACAGACAAAAAGACCACACAGAGCCTGTGGATTGCCAGTGTTTGAGGATAGTGAAGGCAATGTGAAGTCAGACAAGGGTGGAGGAGCTGGACATTAGGAAAGCAGAACAGGATAAGCAAGTGTCATGGAAGCCAAAGGAGAGAGAATGCCAAGATTGCAAACATATCGCTTGATTTGGAAGACAAAAGAAAGTTGGGGATTTTAGGAGAACAGCTTTAGGAAAAGGGTAGGGATAGACGTTAGGACAGAAGGGACAAAAATTGGGTCAATGGTCTATGAGTTGACATTTATTAACAACCGCCATTGGGCTATATTGAAATGATTCCACTATCTAAAGGAAAAACTGTACAGAGAATTTAAATAAACATACAAATCAGACCCCCAAAAAAGTGAAATTAAAAATTCCATAGCAAAGATTTTTGGCACACTCTCTACAACTTAGCTGGTTTGGGATGCTGCAACGTCTTTCACGTTCTCCTCCATTTCTTTACTTTGTCTGTTCAAAGAAAGCCTCCTGAAAGTTTATCTGTGAGCAGTTAGGTGGGACATGTAATGCCAATGTTTGGTGTAATCTCACACTGAAAATAATTTTAAAATTATAAAATCCAGCAAGTGCATCTAACTCTCTCATGACCCTCATATTTAATCGCCCAGCCCTCTCCTGCTCCCGTTCTGAGACTTCTGCTGCTGTTCCTTTCTCTAAAAGCAAGAGTGCAAGGTCAGCTTCTAAGAGTTCTCCAAGTGTTTCGGGTCACAGAGAATCCATATATATTCAGCTTCTTTTAAAGCCCTTTGTCTAGAAACCATAAAGCTTATTTATAAACTAAGACACATTGGAAAGTAGAATAGTGTGTATTAGTCATTGCCCTGGGACCAGATGCTCTCCCTATAAGAAGGCTGACCAGATCACATGCAGAGCAGCCAATTACACTTGAATTTCAGATAAATAATGGATGACATTTGGTATAGATACACCCCCATGCAGTATGTGGGATATGATTTTAAGTATTCCCATGTAGTATTCGGTACTTACCCTGAAACTGGGTATCCTGTATCTATAGTGCCTGATGCATTAAATCATTTAATAAATATGTTTGCTAAATTTTGCAACCCCGCCTATTTCCATGAGCAAGACACTGTCTATACACAGGGAAACAAAACTGTTCTGACTCAAAACTTGCTATATAATTGGCAGGGTCCGGTGCACAATTAAAATGTGGGATTTTCTTGTGGAACAATTATTACACATTTGAAGATGATGACAGTAGAGCACTGAGTCAAGCATAGAGCCTTTCTAAGTTGGGGGCTGTGCATAACAGCATGGACCACAAGCTCATAAAGCTGACCCTGTTCTTAATGATTAATATTCTGGATTTTGCTGCAGTAAAAATTTAAAATATGTCGGCTGGGCATGGTGGCTCATGCCTGTAACCCCAGCACTTTGGGAGACGAGGTAGTCGGATCACAAGGTCAGGAGATCAAGACAAGCCTGGCCAATATGATGAAACCCCGTCTCTACTAAAAATACTAAATTAACCGGGTGTGGTGGCACACGTCTGTAGTCCCAGCTATTCAGGAGGCTGAGGCTTGATCTCGGGAGGCAGAGGTTGCAGTAAGCTGAGATTGTGCCACTGCACTCCAGCCGGGGTGACAGAGTGAGACTCTGTCTCAAAAAAAAAAAAAAAAAAACCTAAACAAAAATATCTTATTTTCCGTGTATAAAATAAATAGGTAGAAACCAGCGTGCTTTAGATTTAAGATGTCAGTGAAACATTTTGAGTGCTAACCTCATTTGGAGTGGATCTTGATTACAGGATACACAGGCTTAGGGATCATATCTAACTTAGCCAGTGCCTTGTATAGTGCCTGATGCATTAAATCATTTAATAAATCTGTTAAATGCCTGTATTATGGATATGCATATAGTATAACACATATAGTATATATCTACCCTAAAGTGGCATTTAAAATAAATGAAGGACACACTTTAAGAGCAATTATAACTTTCAATTGCATTCTAAGAGATCAGATGGCAAAACTGCAACTTAATATTCTGTGTATTACACAAGATGCATGTCTGTATACTATGTAACGTGTGTAAATCTACTGTGGAATGTTATGTGCGCTCCTGGCTTCTCCAGTTGGTGAATATATCCTCTCTCTCTCCCTTTTTCTCTTTTCTTTCTTTCTTTTTTTTTTTTTTTTTGAGATGGAGTCTTGCTCTGTCACCCAGGCTGGAGTCAATGGCATGATCTCCGCTCACTGCAACCTCCACCTCCCAGGTTCCAGCAATTCTCCTGCCTTGCTCTCCTGAGGAGCTGGGATTACAGGCACGTGCCACCACGCTTGGCTAACTTTTGTGTTTTTAGTAAAGATGGGGTTTCACCATGTTGGCCAGGCTGGTCTCGAACTCCTGACCTCATGATCCGCCCACCTCGGCCTCCCAAAGCGTGGAGATTACAGGTGTGAGCTACCTCACCTGGCCAATATATTCTCCTTTTATCCACATCTTGATACTCTGACTCTGCCTACTAGTCATAGATAGGTCCTGACTTCCTGCAGCTTCTCCTCACTAAATATCTCTGAGAAGACATAGAAGTGCTTATTCATGAGTCGACTGTCTCCTGGGCCACCTTGTTGGTGTAAGTCAAGTCTACTTGCCCTAAGAGTCCCAGAAGGGAAACTTACGATGGAAGCTCCAGTGCCGGAGGCCATGTGTGGCCATCGCTTCACAACCAAACTGGTCACACTGCCACTTTTGACTATGGTGTCACTGCTGCCATTCTCCTCTGGCCCAGTGGTTCTCTCATTCTCTGTGATCAGGTCTTTCACAGCAGGCTCCCATGGCAGAATGGTTTGGGTCCCAATGGCACAAACTTACTGACATCTAGCAGAGCTTTCAGGGGCTCCAGGGATGAGGGGCGTTGTTTCAAAGATGACCACGCAGAGTGCTGGGACCCTCTGGCATTAAGTATGAGTCAGGCGACGCTCTCTGTTTACTCCCAGAGTCCCGCATTTCCCTCCCTGGAAGGCAAGGGGCGTTGCTTCACCCACATGAGTCTAAACCTGATCCCTATGAGAGTCAGAGTTCAAGACCTTTCCCAGGGGATCTTGGGTCCCAGGCAAATCAAAGATATATTTGACTTCTGCTCCTGTGGCCCTGAGTAACCTGTGGTGGGTGGCTACCGAGGCTTAGTTGCCCAGTGCACACGGGGGACGTGGTGTGGCAGTGTCCATTTCTCTAATGCTGCAGGGACAGTGAGAGGATTTTGCAGCCGGCATTAAGGCCAAGATGAGCTAATATCTGCATTAAATATTTAACTTCCCGAAGCTCCTTTTTTTGGGACCATGCTAACTTGTCCTTAATTGTTTATGTTACATAATTTTTCTACTTATTATTTTTTTACTAAGTAACTCTTCCATTCTCAAACATTTTCACACGGAAACAATGATCCCAGGTGAAACTAGGTGGGCACTGATCTCTTGTTCTTTAGTCCAGTCAAATCAGGGAGTTAGGTGTGAACTCAAGTAGAGGCATTTGTTCTTCCGAAATACGATTTAGAAACCCTTCAAACACTATCAACCCACTTTAATGAATTGTTATTTACACAATGCTTTTACAGATTTATCGTTAACATTCCATGGAGTCAACGCCAGCTTGAGATGGCACCCAAATCACCCTTTTCTGGTATAACTACATGATATGTTAAGTTTTAATTACACAGTTTTAAGTTTTCTTGAGTCTATATATTAATACTATATATACTTTTTTCTTTTTTCTAAATATGGACTAAATGGAAGGATTTCAATAATAAGTTACTACTGTCCACTCGGAATGTTAATGGTAAAGTGATTTTCATGGTGCACTAGGATGTGTATTTTCTGGCGAGAGAGTTGTATCTAGGAAATGACTTAGACTTAGTTGCTTATTTCCAAACTAGATATACCTCAGCGGATGATGCACAAGATGACATAGTATTTTTCAAGACTATATCATGAATTTCAAATCTACCATAAGAGTTTAAGACCATATATTTGTTTTAGTGAGATACTTCATTCCATTTTGTGAAAGGAAAAAAAAAAGGGGCTTTGGCATTCTCAAGCTTAAGGCAGCAGAACATGGTAGAAATAATACTGGTTTGAAAGTTGAGTATTCCTGACAAGTAATCCCCAGCAGCTACTAATTGTGTGAGTTCGGGCATTACTGATCTCCCTGAATCTCTGTTTACTCTTGTGTAGAGTCAAATGTTACTAGGATCAAAGGTGCTAATGCAGGACCAGTGGCTCTGGGAACAAGAATATGTGCGATTGGCTGAATAATCAACTTTTCCTCAAGTGTACTTAAACATGTTTTCTTCCTATACGTGTTACTCCACCCTTCTTCATTGGCTGCTAATTATTTCTTCCCAGCCAAGCCATAAACTTTTGGGGCCAGCTCAAGAATACAAATGGAGGCCCATATACCATATGTCAAGATGTTTACAAGTTATAAATCCTCCTAACACACTGCTAAATTAAACATATGCTGTCTTCTAATTTGACAAATCTACATTTTCGATGGCCTGGAGGGCCAGTATGAGTTTGGCATTCTCAGACTGTTTGCATGATGCAGCAGGGTGGGGAGAGCTGGCTGCAGCCTCTGGCCCTCGGTCTGTAAGTTTTCTTCTCTAGTTCCCGGCTTCCACCCACACCGTGAAGATTTGCAGGCATTTCTGTGCAGATAACCCAGCTCACTCTTCCGTGCTTCTTCCGCATGTGCCATGAACAGCCACCTCTTGACCACAAATTGAGCCTACCAAGATGAAAACCAGAGGGTGGGCACACTCTGCCCTCAGAACAGACTACCAAAGAGACCACACAGACCCTGCCTGCAGATAGGGCCACGAAGACAGACAGTTATGGGATCCCAGATACCCAGAATATGGTCTGGATGTGAAGCTGAGGTGGGCCAGGCTCCTAGTGGATGTGTCCTTCTGGTTCCGTGGACTTTTCATTCTATGGGAAAGGGAACAATTAGAGGAAGGCCAAGGTCAATTCCTCCAAAGCACAGAACTCAGGGCTGGAGCCATCTTTTCCAGATCTAAAGGCAGTGCTTTCCAGATCTTATCTAACCACATACGTGCCATATTTCTCAAAAATGAACTCCAAAGATATTACTAGCCTTTAATATGGTAATACATACTGGGAATGTCCAAGACTTGTGACCATGGGCCTGCACGTGTGTGTGTGTGTGTGTGTGTGTGTGTGTGTGTGTGTGTGTGTGTAACACCTCCAAAGGACAGGGTATAGCAAAAGCTATTCTAATCTCTACATCATGTAATATTTATTCTTCTTCCTCCAGCTGCCTCTTAAATGCAGGGGAATTCTATCATCAGCTGCTTTTATTATCTTGTTGCATATTCTTGCTGGATGATTTAATCTATATCCAAGGCTTTAATCGTTATCTATATTCCAGTGATTCCAAACTCTCCACCTCTCACCTCTTTCCTGAGCTTTATACTTACTACTGGACATCTTTGCCTGGATACACAAATGCCCCAGGAAACTTTACGTGTTGAAAACTCGTCTTCCTCTCCCTCCAGTCTTTCCTATCCCAATCTGCTCCTCCAGTGCTTCCCTTCTCTCAGCCAATGCACCACCATCTCACCCTGCTTCACCAATTGCCCTGGCCATAATCCCAGCGTCATCTTTGATTCTTGTCTTGACCACATCTCCTCTCCAATGTATCCTCCAATTTTGTGGATTCTAGCTTCTTAGTATTCCTCCACGTTCTCACCTCTAGCATTTTTTTCAGGGGTCTTACCATTTTTTGCCTAGATTCCCGCAACTTTCCCTTCCCTCAGTCTTTTTTTTTACATTGCAATGAGAGTATTCATTTATAAATGATAGGTAGTTATAAAAGATTGAGAAAGCTTTCTATGTATTGATGGGGAAAAATCTCCAAGATCTATTATTAAGCAGAGAAAAAAGCAAAGTGGAGAACTTGCAATAGAGTGTGTTATGTTTTATATAAGAAAAAAGGGAAGTGAGATATATATTTATATTTTTGCATTTTTAAGCAGCTAATAAAAGTGGCTATCTGTTTATTAGGGGCATCTGAGATGGATGTTTTGGGGCAGGAATGGAAATGAGATAATTTATTATATGCCTTTTTGATTGTTTTAATTTTTGAAAATGTGAATACTAAATTCAAAAACTGAAATTTCAAAAATTGTTCAAAAATTTAAAACATATATAAAACCATTATATGTTAATTATTATTACAAAATTATTACACATTATAGTATATAATATATAACCACAAAATACCTGAGTGAAAATACATATCTAGTCATGCCATCGCTTTGCTTAAAATGTTTCTTGAGTCCACTATTACCTTCAGTATCAAGTGAAGACTATTTAGAATGACAGAAATCTTTCCAGGATAGGTACTTTCTCCACTTCTGCAGCCACATCTCCCCACATGCTAATATATTGCATGTTTTAGGATCAAAGGCGCTCATAGCCACAATGAGTGATATGATTATTTACATCACATATTATGGTCCGATATGCCCATGTGTTTCCACTATTTGGAATCCCCATTTTGCCCAACTTGGTCTGCCTGCTCACACCAACTCAGTCTTTAAGACTTGGTTTGAATCTTCTTTCCTCTGAATTGAATTAAGCAATCCTCTCTACTGCTTTATCACCCTGTAGCTTTCTTTTTACTTGCACTCACCTCCGTGGACTGTAATTATTGACTTACAGAACTTGATCTAGGCTGTGTACTCATTAAATATGAAAACTATAGTATATTCCTCTCTGCTTCTGCAGCATACAATGTATAATCTGGCACAGGGCTGGATAAATGAATCCACAGATAGAAAAATAGATGAAAGAATAAGTGAGTGAGTGAGAGAATGAATGAATGGGGAAGAATATGTACCATGCAGTCATCTCTCCTATAGGCACCTGCCATGGCCCAGATTAAGCACATGAGAGAGTGTTGTTTTGCACCTGATTGTTCAGTGCACCCGACTCACAGAGTCTTGATTTTGGTGTCGCTTCTCCACCTAATCTATGTTGTTGGCAATTCCTCATATCTAAATCAGAATTATCCTTTGAAAGTGAGTTCCAAGTGTTTTCTGTCCTGACCTGAATAGTTTAGCCTTATATTTTCATTCCCCTTTAGTTCTGAGAAAGGGTCAGTTTCTCAAATGATCTCTCCAAATATTCTCTGGAGCAATTTCTGTTGAGGGAGATTACAAAACTCCAACCTGGGTGTTAAGGTTCAGCCTTGGAATGAGAAGACAGAAGAAAAATACAGTGTGGGTTTTCTTCATAAATAACGCTCATGTGCAATGATCAAACACAGGGTCTCATTCTCTACCTAAAGCTGCCAAAAGGAAGAGGAGGGCAGGTCATCATCATTTTGGGAATTGAGAGTTAAATTATTCCATAGTTCACAGAACAAGTATCCATCTAAACTTGAGAATTCTTTTTTAAGTTTTAAGAATGTATGTTTAAAACTTACTTTTGGAACAAACTTTTTTGGAAAGACATGTTCTCTCCAAATAATACCAAAAGACTAATTTTTATTCACAAAATCTAAAGTAAAAGAGATCAATAACTAATCTTTTAGGCCAGGTTCTAAGTATCCTAGATTCCCAAGGAACAGGCAGTTTAATTTGGAACTTGAAGCGAGTCCAGCCCTCTCGTTTGCTTCACAGACAGCAGATCCCTGATGTGGGGCTGCCCAAAGGCCCTATAAAGATGGCTGCTGCTCTGGTCTTGGGGTATAACAAGCCCAAGGGACAAAACCCTGGGCCACTGGCTTCTTTCTCCAAAGATCTGGTTTTATTGGATAACATTTTCTGCTTTGATGTTATTTCCCTAAAGTGGGGTCTAGGCCCATCGATCTACCATGAGTTCATAAAGATGTTAATATTGAAAGGAATTCTGCTCATGGACTGCACTGAGAAAAATTATCCTCTTGGACCCAACTACTTCAACTCAACTGCTTATTTTTAGAATTTTAGGTGAAGTCTCATGCTTTGTCTATTATTGTTCTGTTGAGAAGTAAAGACATTAGATTAGGCCATATTTCCAGTACTATTGTCCAAGGCCACTAAATGTTATAACCTTACAGTTTTGGATTGAGATTTCTGCACTCATTAATGTTGCATCACACACACATACACACACACACACACACACACACACACACATTCTATTGTACACAGTAGGGATATAGTTTGTTATCTACATTATAAGTTGAGGAAAAAGAAAATGCTAACTTTATGTTTTTAAATGTCATAGTCCTCAGGAATGTGAAACTCATAGAGTATTTAAGCTTCTATTTTTCTAAAGACTGAAGGATCATCTTAATAAAGATGTCAGCACCCATGAAAAGCATCAGATAAACAGATGAACAGATGATCCGTTTATCCCATTTATGCACAGAATAGCTATATAGTTCCTGTTGGCACACATCTTTATGGCAAAGTCAGGGCACTTGAAGCATTTCAGTACTCCGTTGGGAGAATAATTTGTGTCTTAGTAAAGGAGCTTCCTTTGGGGGGATTTCAACTAAGAAAATAATTCATTTTCAGGAGGATTACTAAGTAGATCTTCCTGGAGTACATCTGTGACCATACCTCACATATGACAAGCCTGCTTGTTGCATAACCTTTATGCTTTGCCAGTGTGGCCTCACCCCTCTCATCTCACATCCTTGGACTGTCACTGGGGGATATCTGTCTATGTGATTTTTCTGTGTACACCTTCTTCTGTACTGCAGTAAAGTTGGTCTAAGTGTTAAACATGGATTTCAATCAGTGATTTATTAATTCATCCAGTAGTCCATTATAAACCTCATCTGTAATACTATTTTAGGCCATCTCTTGAGTGGATCCCTTAAGAAAACATTTGTTAGGTTTTAACTCTCCGGCAACTTCTGTCAGGTTTGGGTTCCCTGTCCTTGGCTGTGATGTTGCTGCTGCAGGCCAGGATAGCATGGATTGGAAGAAGTGTAAATTTGACAGCCAGAAGTCAAGAGAAAAGGGAAATATACAACCATAATAGGTTTGTTTTGAAGAAAAACAGGAATAGTCATAATGAGTCCCCAATAGGACATTTACTTAGAAGCAGATTTGAAACCTGGCATGTGAGGAGAGTTCTAGGGTTAAATATAACTTCATTGCACGATCCAAGTATGGATTTATGAGTCAGTTTTAAGAGTTACATGAAAAGCTTTTCATAAAACATGTATTAAACTATAGAATTATTAGTGTTCTCTATGCATTCCATTGAATTATTTAATTCACATACTGGGGTTCTGCAGCATTCTCATACCTAAAAACAAAACAGACATCTATCTACGCACATAAAGAAGGCACTATTGCTGCTTTATCATAGAAATTTGCTAGTTTTGTTAATATCCAAACCTTTCTTTCCAACTGTGATTATGGGATGATCTTCCATTTAAACTAAAATTGTATCTATAAGGTTCAAGCTATTCTAGAAAATATAATACTGTTCACATAATGCAAGAAGCCTTGATTTTGGGCTGAGGACAAAAAACAAGGGGAGAATTTCTTGTAGCAAAAAATCAAGCAATGTAGCCATCTAAGGTAACGTTTTCTCAGTGGTTGTCACCGCGAGCATTGGTCAACCCAAGTCCCAAGAATTCTAAAATGAGGAGAAAGGCTGCCGGTGCTCCTAAATGGGAACCTTGCAGAGAAGAGAGTTGGACTAGGAACTGTGAATACCAACCAGCTTTTTGGTGAGCAGCCAAGAGACTTCTTGTTGGAAATGCCCAAGTCTTTCCCAAACCATTTGGCTTACCTCCTGACGTAATTGCATCTGTAAAAGAAATATTTAAATGGGCTGGAGTGATGGTAATGGACGGATTTCAATTACCAGGGCGCATACTGGATTACTTTAAGTGGCATAAATTGGCCGTAAGGCAAACTCACGCATCAGGCCCTGCATAACCTTCCAATGCAATATGCCTCTCTCTGAAGGTAACACTATGTGCTCTTAGGTAATGTAAAACAAAGGTTAGGAGTCAGGATGTAATTGGAGTAGATTCTCTGTTGGGAGACATATATTATCATTTCAAATGTGGAGTAAGGCCAAAACAGTTGAGCATGCTGAGATAATGATCAAGGTAAGTTTGAAATGATGTAAATAATTTTAAAAATTCATGGAAATATATATTGGGAAATATTTGGAGAAACCAATTAAAAGCAGTTGCAAAGTTTTAGAGCAAAACATAAGATCTTACGGATCCAGCCAATACAAGGACTTAGAAACTTTGCATTTAAATACTTAAGCAAAATAGAATAGAGCTTAGCACTAAAGGTAGTGATACATGTTTTATGGTATGGCCCTCACAACATCGGCTGTGTGTAAGCAAAGCCTACTCATTTGAATGCTAAGGGATTTAGCCGGATCTATTTCCAGTCACAAAGATAGCCGGCACTGGGTAGGTTATACAACACGCTTCTCTTTCCTGGGGCTTTGCACAGTGTCCTCTCCTTTGCCTCTTGCCTCTTTGCTTTCTTCCCACATGGATACTGTCCTATTGCATCTCCTAAACTCACCAGTCCTTCCTCCTCTTTTCTAAAATCCTCTCTCTGTCCCAACACTGGCTTCCTCTGTGAAAACCCCACATTCACTTGGCTTACTAGCCAAGGCCTCCCCGACTGGACTGGCATCTTCCAGACTTTTCCTTCTTTCCTTTTTCAAGTTGCCTTATGTTCTGCCTACTAAGCTCTTTAGCTATGTGGTCAGGCCAGTCAGGTAACACATACACATTTTATATATGATTTTATTTTTAAAATGTGAGTCAAGACCACTGCAGCTGCCTATACCAAGAAAATAACAATAATTAAAATCAAATATGGTAATGGTACAAAAGTAGGTGTATGTGTTGATAGTAAAAGAGGCCAGAAAGGGAAGCTAATGAATTTTGAACTATATGATAGCTAACATTTACAGGTCACTTACCGTGTGCCGGACACTGAACTTACTCCTCTCATGCTCTCAGGGACCTGACGGGAACATCATTAGAGGTAAAGGTGCAGAAAGTTGAAGTAATTTTCCCAAACTAGCTTCATCATCTAGAGCTGGAACTAATATTAGATCCAAGTTATTGGGCTCTAGAACTACATCTTAACCTCTACACTCTACGGCATTTGAAAAATGAAGTTTAATAAGCATTTTAGTTATAATTAGCTTTTTGGTATTTTATACCATAAACCTAAATGAACCAGGAAAAGTCTTACATACTTTTTAAGCCATGGAAAAACACTGGAAACCACAATATAGAATTCATTTCAACTCTGTTAGAAATGATAATTTTCTAATTATTAAACAATAGAAAATGCCATTATCCTCAGCAAACTAACCCAGGAACAGAAAATCAAATACGACGTGTTTTCACTTATTAGCGGGAGCTAAATGATGAGAACACATGGACACATAAAGGGGAACAACAGACACTGGGGCCCATGGGAGGAGGGAGGGTGGGAGGAGGGAGAGGACCAGGAGAAATAGCGAAGGGGTACTAGGCTTAATACCTGGGTAATGAAATAATCTATACAACAAACCCCATGACACAAGTTTATCTATGTACCTAACCTCCATACGTACCCCTACACTCAAAATAAAAATTTACAAAATGAAAAAAGTTACAAAATCATGCATTTGTCTATAATTTATTCTTTCTACTATAGACTTTTAAACTTTATTACTATTAAACACAATGAAACAAAACTTTAAAAAGCCAAAAGAACAGGAAAGTATTTGTGATAAATGTGATTAATGAATTCATACTTCTAATATATAAAATGCTGTCATATTTATAAAAATACAAAGATCTCAACCAGGCACGTTGGTTCAAGCCTGTAATCCCAGCACTTTGGGAGGCTGAGACAGGTGAATCATGAGATACAGAGATCAAAAGATCGAGACCACACTGGCCAACGTAGTGAAACCCCGTCTCTACTAAAAATACAAAAGTTAGCTGGGGTGGTGGTGCGTGCCTTTAGTCCCAGCTACTTGGGAGGCTGAGGCAGGAGGTTACATTGAGCCAAGATTGCGCCACTGCACTCCAGCCTGGTGACAGAGCGAGACTCTGTCTTAAAAAAAAAAAAAAAAAAAAAAAAGATCTCAATCAGCTAAATTGTAAATTGGCAAAGAAGGTTCACACAAGAGAAAACAAAAATAAGAGTAAATAAATTTGTATTGCTCAGGCCTCATTCAGAATGTTAAAATTATTTAAAGTAGTTTTTATTATAAAAGCAATATAGAACAGTTAAATGTGCTACAAAAACAGTTACTATGAAGAGACTTGAAAATTTTTCAAAGGAGGAATGAGTGGGGAGGTTACTGAACAAAGAGGAGTTGGGAGCCTTGGCGAGGAGCAAGAAATGATGCTGAACAAGACGCACAGGTGGCCGCGTCTGGCTCACACGAATGCCTGACTTGGAGCTTGGAAGAAGGCTCAGAAACTAGAATGAAGCTTATGGGAACGGCTCTCACACTTTGAGGTGCATCAGAATCGTCTGAGAGTTTGTTAACACCCAGATTGCTAGGCCCCACTCCCATAGTTTTTTGGAGCAGGGCCAATTTGCCCCTATTTCTAAGAGGTTCTCAAATGATGCCAATGCTGCCAGTCTGGGGCTCGCACGTTGAAAACTGCTGGCTTATAGAATCATCCGCAGACATAACAACCGAAGGTAGCAAGTATAATGAAATCAACAATGGGGCAAAGGAAGAAATGGAAGCAAAGGAGGGAGAGGTGAGGCAGAGTAAGGAAAGAGGAAGGGATTGACAGAGACAGGCAGAGAGAAATAGTAGGTCCTTAAGGAGCCTGCCAAAAAAAATGGGGGGAAAGGAGAAAATTTTCTTCACGCCAGAGAATATCTAGCCAGGACGGTTGAGAGGTGCTACAGACAATGCCAAAATAGGGCTGAATGCTATTCCTCAAAATTTATCGTTGCCATTCCCATACCCTGGCACTGCCCTCTTCCCTTCCCTTCACGGTCAGTCATTCTGAATGACAAGTAATCTGCTACAGCTTTTCCCTCCTTCACTATGCCACGCCCACTGTGTTATCCAAGGTGGCTTTATTGGAACTATTAAGTTTGTCTTTCAGTTACAGAAGTCAAAGACAGGTATGACTAGCCTTGAGACAAATAACTATCTCCCAGAAATGGAGAATGTGACTGCTGAGATTCTTTGTCTTCCTTTTATTGGAACAGATTTTAGTTTCTTCTCAAAGAGCCCTTCCTTGATTACTCTATCTAAAGTAGATCCCTACCTGTAATACCTATGTATTGCCTATTTGTTTTTGTCCATTCTAAGCCTCATCAAAACTTGCAATGATTTTCTTTCTTTAGCTGTTATTTTTTACTTGCCTATCCCACCAATAGGGAAGTTTCAGAAATAGTGCCTGTGTCAAATGTATATATTCATATTTAGCACAGTGCCTGACACACAGCAGGTAATTAATACTGTGGATCAAATGAATGAATTGGCACTAGCAGAAATGGTGGGCAAACGGCTAGTTCAGCAGGGTTCCAGTTCCCTCCAGCAGCCTCTGAAACCAAATGCATTGGAAAATCGAATGCTTTGAAGTCACAAGAGCTTGCATTTTGGAGTAAAAGCTTTTAGAATACATTCTTCGACGGTTCTCCAAAATCCATTTGTGTTGTACCAGAGGACACAGTATATTCTGCCCATTTGATTAATGAAGACGGTAACATTCTGTATTTGTCATGTAACAATATTTACTGGGTATCTTGGTGTACTATGTACTGGGCATACTGCAGTGAGCAAGCTTGACAAAGCCTTTGGGTTTATGAAGCCAATATTCTAGTGGGGAGGACACAGGCAAAAAACTGATCAACAAGGAAATAAATGGGATAATTAGAGCTAGTGAAACATGCTCTTAAAAATTAAAACAAATGGCTATAGCGGACAGTGCCCAGAGGGGACATTTCTTTGTTTTAGAGAAGTCAGGAAGGTTTCTCTGAGGAGGTGATTTTGAGCTGAGATCTGAATAATAAAAAGAAACAAATCAGGTGAAGATTTGAAAACAAAGCCTTCCAGCAACAAGAAGGCCAGTGTGGCCAGTGAAGGGGACATGGAAAGTGATGGGGACAGAAAGATACACAGAACCACATCATATGGGGCCTTGGAGGCTAAGACAGTTTGGATGTTTTTTCCTCTCCAAATCTCTTGTTGAAATTTGATCTCCAGTGTTGGAGTTGGGGCCTCATGGGAGGTGTTTGGGTCATGGTGGTGGATCCCTCATGAATGGCTTGGTGCTGTTCTTGCAGTAATGAGTTCTCACTCTACGAGTTCATCCAAGAGCTGGTTGTTTAAAGGAGCCTCTTATGTCCTGCCTTTCTCTCCTGCTCGCTCTCTTGCCATGTGCCAGGCTCGCTCCCCTTCACCTCCTGCCATGATTGGAAACTCCCCAAGGCCTCACCAGACGCAGATGCCAGCACCACACTTCCTGTACAAACTGCAGAACTGTGAGCCAAAGTAAACCTCTCTCTTTTTTTTTAAAATTACCCAGACTCTCGTATCCCTTTTTAGCAATGCAAATGAACTAACACAGAGGCCATGATAACATGTTTGGAATTTAGTCTTAATATGATTTTTAAAAAATCTAGTGGAGAATTTTATACAGTAAGTGATATGGTCAATGTTACATTTTAGAATAATGGTTCCATAAAGATGTTAAAGATGGTTGATTGTTCATATGTGTTTTTTTCTCTTATTCCAAAGACTATGCTGAAATAATAGCAAATGATTTTTAAAAAGGCATAAACTTTTAAGAACAATGAGTAGAGGTGAGGAGACAGTAGGAGCTAAAACAGTAACATGTATTTTTGGAAAATGGAAATGGACAGAGGAATGCAGAGTGAGCCAGTTCTCACTGTCCAAGACTTGAGGGCATGAGGTATGGTGCAGAGCAGGCTGGGTGAGCATCTAAAAACAGGAATTGGATGAAAGTTTGTAAATGAAACTGTTAGTCTTCAGATGCCCGTGCCCCTCAGGGATCAAGTTGATGTCCCCTATGGCAAGAAAAGGAGCAGGTATTCTATGGAGCATTCGGCTTTAAGTGGCTAAGGAACCAGGGCACATGGCAGAGTGAAGGGTGGGTGCGTGCAGCTTGGAGATGAAAACAGAGGATTTAAACAACAGCCTTCACACTGAGTAGGGGAATTCCCAGGCCTCCTTTACCTGCCTGTTGTGTGAATGTTGGTCCATACGCCACAGGAAAGAGACTTGGGGAAATTCTGCTCAGGTGAAACTGAGAAGTCCCAGAGAGCATATTTTTACATAACTTCCAGACTGTGTGGCCTATAGTGGAGCCACTACTTGGCCAGTCTTAACTGTGGACTACATCTGGTTTCCAAGCACCATTCAATGTAAACAAGGAAATAAAAATCATCAGATATTTGAGAGAAACCTCCAATATAAAAAAGAGAGCTCAAAGCAAATAGAAAAAAAAAAATCCTAGGGGAAACAAAAATAAATAAAAGAACAACATAACAACTTTTAAAAGTTGTTAATATCATTAGAAAGTTAGGGTATTGCATATATAATACACGATCAGGAAACTATAAGAAAGGAACCAACAAAGAAAGAAAGTATTGATAAAATAAGAAATACAAGAAAGGTGATAGAAAATAATGTTGAAGAAATCTTTCAAGAAGTTGAACATAAAACAAAATGTTGAAAAAAAGAAGAAGAAAAAAGACAAGACTTGGAGGACCAGAGTGTTTAACATCTAAACTCAGAGTACTACAGAGAAATAATAAAAGAGAGGAAAAGATACTATGAAAAAAATTATTCAAGAACATTTCCACCTGTTAGAGGATGTGAATCTTTAGATTGAATAGTTTTACAGAATTTCCAAGAGAATGCATACAAAAGACCCACTGCAAGACACACCATCATGAAATATAAGAGCATCATGAGAGGCTTTTAAAAACTTTCAGATAGAAAAACGTTACAAAGGAACAAGATTTAACATACCATTCGACTTGCCAATGCTAATGTCACTGACAGAAGGAAATGAGGAATGCTTACAAAGTACCAAGAAAAATATTTTCAGCCTAGGATTTTATGCCCAGCCAAATTATCAATCAAATTTGAGAATAAATTAAAATTATTTTCAGACGTTTGAGTCATACGAGGTCCCAAAAAATTACATCCACAAATGAAAAGCAAAAATATGTACCAAAATGAAACTACTTGGCTCTAGAGTGAAAAACTAATAATCTAAATGAACAAAATACTAAGTCACTGATAAATTACTTAGTAATAAATTAGTAACATTATAAATAATAATAGCAAATATTATTTACTATTAAAAAGTAGTAACATTTTATTAAGTAAAATAGTATTTAATAAAAATAGTAACATTTAATATAATTTATTATAATAAAATAGTAACATTTATAATAAATTAGTAATATTTAATAATAATCTTACTTTATAAATAATGTTACTATTTTATTACTAAATAATTTATCAGTGACTTAGTATTTTGCTGGTTGTTTAAAGGAGCCTGGTACCTCCTTCCGAAGGAGGGAGAAGAGAAGGGGAAAGTGGTATAAGAGAACTAAGTCTTCACCAACCATAAAGGCAGCCAATGAATAATACTGAAAATTCATAAATCAAGAAATAGTCATGTATTCATATTACTTAGCAATGTGTAAGTAAACACTAGAAGAAACATGAAAATAAAGGGTAAGGAGTTGTTCTTTTTCAATACTTAACATATGGTATGTTCATGTATCCTAGCTTTTCAATACATCACGTTTTCAAATTTTGTGTACATACTACCTTCATCAAAAAGAAACAACATTTAAGACAAAAGTTCCTTGGGGCAGTGCGGGCACTAGATTGCAGAGAGACAAGAATAGAAATGTTCAGGTGGTAATTTTTGTGGTTCAGGTGAGGGATGGCAGTGGCTTGGATCAAATGGTAGTGGTAAAGAGAGAAAGAGGTAGACAGATTCAGAGTGTGATATGGAGTTGACAATTTGCTGAAGTATTGGCTGTGAGGATGAGGGAAAGAGAATCATCAAGGATGACACATAGGATATTAGATGGTGGTACCACCTGTGAACATAAAAATGCCTAAATAAATCTTAGTTGGGGGCTGGGCGCGGTGGCTCACGCCTGTAATCCCAGCACTTTGGGGGGCCGAGGCAGGTGGATCACAAGGTCAAGAGATTGAGACCATCCTGGCCAACATGGTGAAACTCCGTCTCTACTAAAATATAAAAATTAGCTGGGCATGGTGGCGCGTGCCTGTAGTCCCAGCTACTCAGGAGGCTGAGGCAGGAGAATTGCTTGAACCTGGGAGGCAGAGGTTGCAGTTAGCCGAGATCATGCCAGTGCACTCCAGCCTGGCACCTGGCGACAGAGTGAGACTCTGTCTAAAAAATAAATAAATAAAATCTTAGTTGGGAAATCATCAATCAAGATTTCTGTTTTGTATGTGTTAAGTTTGACATTCTCGTCTAAGACGGCTGTCAGGGAAGCAGTTTGATGGCGTCGTGGGTTGAGCTGTACCCCTCTTGCCTGTCCCAAAAACTGTTAGAGACAGAATCCCCTGAAATAGGGTCTTTGTAGTTGATGAAGTTATGATACCGTTATTGGGGTGGGCCCTAATATATGAATGAGTCCTTGTAAAAACGTAACATTTGGGCAGACATAGACACACAAAGAGGGAAGTGGGGTGAAGACACAGGGAGACCGCCGTCTTCAAGCCACACAAGGCCCAAAGCTATAGGAAGGCAGCAGAGAGGAATGGGCTAGCTTCTGCCTTGCAGCCCTCAGAAGGAACCAACCTTGCCAACACCTTAATTCCAGACTCCTGGCCTCCAGAATTGTGAAACTATAAATTTTCCATTGTTTAAGCTACTTGGTTTGTGGTACTTTGCCATGGCAGCCACATGAAACCAGTACAGGATAGAGATACATGTGGAGATTTGGAAAGAGGAAACAGTAGAGACACACATTTTGGAGTCCCATGCATATAAGTTGCATTTACAGCCATGTGACTGGAGGAAATCACCCTAGTAGTGAGAAAAGAGGAAGAGAAGGTTCAGGAATTAGAATGGAGACTAGACCACTCCCATATTTAGAGACTAAGCAGAGGGAGAAACTTACCAAAGGAAAATGGGAGAATGATGGCCAGAGGGGTGGAAAGAAACCAGAAGAGTGGGGCATCATAGAAATCAACAGAGTAAAGATTTTTTTATTTTTTAAATTTTTTCTAGGAAGGAGTGGATAGCTGCCAAGATAATAAGCAAGATGAAGTCAAGAGGGATGGCTGCTTTTGGAAACATGAGACTCCCTTACTGACTTGAGAATCCCACATTCTTCTGTTCCAAGAGGGATCAAGGTAGAACTGAAGGGGAATAAAGTGAGGACCATAATATATAGAAAGCTTATGAGATGATTTGTTCTGAAGGAGATCAGAAAACTAAGTGAGAGCTAGAAGGAGATACGGGTCCTAGAAGCAGTTTTGAGATGGAGGACACTGGTGTTGGATGTGTTACCAAAACACCAGAGGTTTGTTTAGGTCTTGCCGCTTCCCGCACAGAAAACCAGTCACAGAGATGACCAATGAAGAAGGCTTTAATCGGGTGCTGCAGCCAAAGAGATAGGAACTCAGTCTCAAATCCAACTCCCTGACTAAGACTATCGCAGGGAAGAAATGTAACAATGTGTAAGAAAACAGGAACTAGGGAGGGGCAAGGAGGCATCTTGGGTGCCCTGACCTGGTGAGTTTCAGTTCTTTGAGACTTTTTTTGAGAGGCCTGAAGGTCCTTTCCCAGAGAAAGAACTCAGATAAAACAAATGCAGTCCTAACTGAGCTACAATCCTCAGGAACAGAAGGCAAAGGATCAGAGGAGGTTAGTAATAACATCAAAAAGAAAAGGTGGGTATGTGGTCTGGTGTCATCAAAGTCAGAAGGGTGAGGGCTTTTGAAGGAAAAAGGAAAACAAATGACCTAAAACCGGAACTCTGGTCTTATTTCAGGCTGTTGGGTAACAAATTGAACAAGGACAATCAGCCTCCTTCTTAGAAGGCTGCAGAGATCACTGTGACCTGTGCACGGAACCCTTCAGTTGTACGGGCCCCTCCCAGGGTGGCTGTGGGCCTTTTACATTTCTCATTTTTACTGCTATTGACCTAGGTATTTTGTAGTTTATTTTCTTTTTGTTAAGGGAGGCCTCCAAATTGTATATGTTTCAGGACTCCAAAGAACCCTGGGTTCTCCCTTGCTTGAAGGGCTGGGTGGGGTGGGAGTGCTGATCGTTTCAGTTGCTTACAGTCAAGGCAGCTTTCAGAGAAAAGGTTGCCAAGTAGGGAATTTGGCAATAGTGCACAGTGAGAATTAAGAGTCTACTAGTAAAAGACAGAATCAACTTCCCAGCAGACGTACATTCTGCAGAAGAAAATTTGAACACAGATCTTTGAGACTTCCCCTTGACTTCTTCCAAGGAGGTTCCATTTGGAAGCAAAGCATGCCACCTCTGACACTTTCCCTTGAGAATGGCACTTCCCTGGCCCACTGGTTGAATGGCTTGATTCAAAAAGATAAAAATAAACCATTGATAGTTTCATGTCTTGGTGCAAGCAAAAAAAAAATGTGTATATTATATGTATATGTATACATATATATATATATATATATATATATATATATATATATGTATATATATATTTAACCTAGGCAAAGTGCTGATTTAAAGGGGAAAAATAAAAACTGCACATCAAAAGCCATCATTTAGGAGGGTAAAAAAGCATGCCACAGATTGGGAGAAGATACTCCTTGCAATATTATACTGACAAAGGACTTGTATGAAGATCAGAAAAAACTGCAATCAAAATATGATTTTTGTTGAGTTTCATTCCAGTCCTTGTCTGATACATATGTTTTCATTTTATTACTGTGTTTCTGCTTTGTTTCACAGAAATAGGATCACTCTGTACATGTTGGTTTGTACCCTTTCTCCCCCCCCACCTCTGTTTAGTTGTGTGCTACAAATAATTGAATCTTACCACTGTAAGACACAGATGAGATCCTTTAGTCTAAACATTTCTTGCAGGGTCCTGGAGCAGCAAAGTGACTTGTCTGGGCTTGTGTAATTGAATGATACCGGGAGAGCACTGTGTCCTGGCCCTCGTCTACTCTCCTCGTCCAGGGAGAGAAAGTCTTAAGGAGGGCCCTGCGTTCATCCCTTGCTCTCCCTCTGGGTTGTACCCAGTTGGGTGCCTACCTTTAGAAAAAAGCATTTGTGAAAGTAGGTTTCATGATTTCCTTTACTAGCTCATTTTTTGGGGGTATACAGATTCCTTTAGGGATAAAATTTTGATGAATTATACTATTGCCATATCCCCAGGATGAAAAGGAAAACTCTTCAGGAGTAAGAAGGAAGAGAAACATTCACTGCTAAGAAAGGCTCAGGTTGCAAACTTCTCTTGCTTATTTATTGAGGTTAAAAGTTAAACTGGATTAGGACAATCATATTTTTCTGACACATTGAATTGCTTCTTAAGAAAACATATTTAGCTTTTTTTTTTCTTTTTTTTTTTTTTTTTTTCATGAATCATTTCAGTCGAAGAGCCAGGAGTTATGTTCTTATGCTGGGTAGAAACACTGAAGGCCCCTTTGTGAAGGACTTAGCTAGCTACATGTATTCATTTGGCTCATTTTTTTTCCCTGGGTTAAATTTTGACATAAATATTTGTACGTGGAGCAGGAGGTAAGGTAGTCAGGCTCATTTTTGTGATTTTCCAGAGATAAAATTAGCACTAAATTTATGGGCCTGGTGACATTGTTCTGCAGGCTGTCCTGGAAAATTTTCCTGCAGTTGTCACCATTTCCTTCTCTCCCACTTTCCTCCAACTACGCTTTCTCTTGGTTCCCAAGAGCTGGCTCACTTTGTGCTGGTGAGTGAGATGAAACAGGGCTGAGAAGCAAATCAAGAGCTGCCCACCTTCAGAAGAGCAACTTCGTGATACTAAGAAATCTCCCTCCCAAATAGACTGCCAGTGCTCAGAGCCTCTTTATGCCAAGATATATGTGACCCTTCATTGCAAGTGATCTTTCTGTGTGCAAAGGTCCACACAGCCACTGGATATAGGGATTTCCTATTGACTTTGTCAATGTCTGGAAGTTTCAAATACAGAGCACGTTTTCCATTTAGGTTTTCATTGGAATGTAAGTAAGACTTTTTTGAACAGTGGATTAAATTTCACATCGACCGACCGGGCGCAGTGGCTCAAGCCTGTAATCCCAGCACTTTGGGAGGCCGAGGTGGGCGGATCACGAGGTCAAGAGATTGGGACCATCCTGGTCAACATGGTGAAACCCCATCTCTACTGAAAATAACAAAAAAAATTAGCTGGGCGTGGTGGTAGTCTGTAGTCCCAGCTACTCGGGAGGCTGAGGCAGGAGAATTGCTTGAACCCGGGAGGCGGAGGTTGCAGTGAGCCAAGATTGTGCCACTGCACTCCAGCCTAGTGCCTGGCAACAAAGTGAGACTCTGTCTCAAAAAAAAAAAAAAAAAAAAAAAATTTCACATCTACCTGTTGAAAATGGCCTGAAATTACTTACCAATTGTGTGTTTGCATATTTTTGATGATTGTGAAATATTTGTAAGTTTTAGTTATTGACTCACTGGATTAGAATGCAGTTTGTATATGATAAATACAAAAAGCAGTAATAACTATTGAGCACTGTTTGTAAGCAGAAATAATAGTTATTCTACATGTATTTAATCTTGATAAAAACCTTGTAATGTACCATTAGCCCCATTTTATAAAGAAGAAAACGAGGTTCCCCAGCTGGATCAAAGTCATAAAGTTGAGGCTAAACAGGCCCACTGTCTGAATCTAAAACCCATGATCCTCACTACATGTTGTCTTTTTCTTAAGAAACACCTTGAGATTGTTCTTGTCTCATCTCCATCTTCATCTCAATGAAGATGAAATACTCATTTTAGTGGAAATTTCGTAGAAATCAACACATGAGTTCCAAGTTACTCTGAATTCACTTTGGAATAAATTTACATCTATATAAATTTGAACAATGTAGATGTACAAGGCATATTAGTTATTACTTATTAGATGTACAAGGCATATTATTCAGTCTACTACTGAAATATACATTATCACCCACTTCTTACATATTCTGGTCTAGTGAACCCCACAGCCACAGCATCTTTCTGAGCCCTATTTAGATCACAAGTAGTAACAGGCCCCTGCTTACTGTGGGGGTTATTCACAGGAACACGGGTCTAACGAGTGGTAATGACATGTGAGTGAGCATGAACATCATGCAATTGACTTTACCGAACAACATAAATAACCTCACTCATGAATAACCTCACTCATGAAACCTGCCTTGGTGTGTTTGTATCCAGGCGGAAATCTACATCAGTCTCCTAAAGGACCTGAGGTCCAGGAATATTGGGAACAGTGGTGCTGAAAATTCTGGCAATTGTTATCTCGATTCCCATCAAGACAGACCTAGAATCCACCTGCTACTACATTCTAGAGTCACTCTGAGGTAAAGGGGTATGTGCTTGGCTTTAAGGCATTTGTAATCTACCTGAAGGCAAAAGTGACCTTTTTCCAGTTGCTTTCTTTCCGTATCCCATGAAATTGAGCATGCTGGATTGAATCATTCATTAGAACGGGTTCCAGTTGTATTTCTTTTTCTAATAGGATCTTCTCCTCTGCCTAGCCCATCAAGCATATCAACCTTCTCCTGATCCTAAAAAAACAAAATAACAAAAAATCATAATAAAAATTTCACATTTCTTCAACAGTGCCTCCATTCAAATTCTTGCCTTATATCCAGCTGCTTATTTTTTACAGACAGGGTCATCCTCTAACCCTGTCGAATGCCTGGGCTCGAGTGATCCTCCCACCTTAGCCTCTGGCATAGTTGGAACTATACACATGAGCCACCCCACCTGGTCTTTAGCTTTTTATTGGTGGTGTACATTTTTTTAAATACTTCCTTTCTTATTTAAAAATACTTTTAAGGAATTTTTTACATTTGGGAACAATCCCAGCCTTCAGAAAATGAGCAAGTATCGTATAAAGTACTTTTTCTCCCAGAACAACTTAAGAGTAAATTACCAACATTACTCTTAAATCATTATTATTTGGGGAAGACCCCAGAGATGTTTCATCTTCATCTTTCCCACAGCAAGAAAGGACGCTGCTGTATCCATAGCTCTGCATTTGGAACTGCTGAGCCTAGGTTGTGTATATCTTAACTTTACTAGGCAATGCCCAAGTGTTCTCCAAAGTGACTGTCAGATTTTCTGAAACAACCGTGTGGCCTCCACTTTTCTCATCAACGAATCTTTCTTAAACTCCAAATGGTGACCTCCTGTTCCTCTATAGGAAGGGTCCCTGTAAAGATTATGTCGGATCCCTTACTGTCCACAGTAAAGTATTCTTATTGTCTAGCCCCATCCTCTTTGTTTTTTGTTTTTTGTTTTTTTTGGTAGTACTTGCATTTTTTTTAAACCATCTCGTATTTTTTGAAACTGTTCTTACAATTAGTTTCATTCACTTGTCTGCTCAATTGTTGAACAAAAATGTATTGGTTGAACACCTGTTATGATTCGAGCATCGCATATCCAGCGGTGAATAAAACAGAGAAACTCTCTGCTTTTTGGAACTAGCATCAAACTGAATTAATTATCCTAAACCACAGATCAGATCATGTTATCAAATACTTTTGATACCTTCTAACTTCATGTTAGTAAAAACTTTTAATACCTTCTTCTAACTTAAGAGAAAACCTTTACAATCTTTCATTCTGCAGCCTCCTAAAATGATAATATCCTACCAGCCTTGCCCTCTGTTACTATCCTGACATCAATGAATTCTAAACAGTGGGCCAAGACCCCTGCCTGGGAGAACCAAGTTAGTATGCCAGGGGAGCCATGAATCAATTCCAGTATATGCCTTGTACATCTACTTTCTACATTGTTCAAATTTATGTAGATTTTGTAAATTTATTCCAAAGTGAATTTGGAGTGGAACTCATGTGTTGATTTCTGTGAAATACTACTAAAAGTATGGTGAGTATCACTTTGGGAGTAGGGAGGGAAATGCAAACTTTTTTTTTTATATTTATAAGTGGACCTACATTTTGTAAAGTCTTATTTCTAACAAACTGAGATCTTTCTTTCTCTTTTCTTTTCTTTCTTTCACAGAGTCTTGCTCTATCACCCAGGTTGGAGTGCAGTGGTGTGATCCCAGCTCACTGCAAACCCTGCCTCCTGGGTTCAAGCAATACTCCTGCCTCAGCCTCCTGGGTAGCTGAGATTACAGGTGTGCACCACCACACCTGGTTAATTTTTTTTGTATTTTTAGTAGAGATGGGGTTTCACCATGTTGTCCAGGCTACTCTTGAACTCCTGACCTCAAGTGATCTGCCTGCCTTGGCCTCCCAAAGTTTTAGGATTACAGGCGTGAGCCACGGCGTCCGGCCCAATTCTGGACATTTCTTTTTCTGTCACTACCCTGCCTCTAAGACTCTGTTAAAGCTCATTGTCCTGTGGCATTAGCTTCACCTGCGAAAATCCTGTCCAAGCTTCAGTTTTTATTTCAGAAATCTCCTCCAAGGTGTCCATTAATGTTGTGATCTCTTCCAGTGCTATCCTTTGCCATGGTTCTCCCAGTCCTATGTGTAAATGACTATGTTTTCCTTGTCTTTCTGTCCCCTGAAATATCTAGCATAGTGTGGGCACATCATATGAGCAGAAAAATCACTGTAAAATTGACATAAAGATTGTCGATGAATAATCATCATCAACAAGTATATAATATAGTCACCTACATTAGAGCCAATAGAAAATAAGTAATATATTTCAAGTAATGTTTACTTTATTGGAAAAAATAATGCATAGATTCATTATTAGGCTACTTTAGGGTTTTTAGAACTCTAAAATTCACTGGGCTTTTGAATTATTTTTTAGCCCTTACACCTAATGCGGAAGAAGGTGAATTATGTTATGCTTATTTCAGATGCAAAATAAATTTCCTCTTCCAGATGATTAGTATAATAATATTCTTCCCCCAAACAATATTGCCTGATAAATGTATTTCTGTGAATATTAACCTGCGAAAGTCGAAGCAGGAGCTCAGACTTGGCATTGTGTTGTGACAGAAATCTTATCATTTACTGTACAATTTTGGTGGATCTTTAAGTTATTATCAGGGACAAAGACCTTTTCGCATTCATATCTGTATTCTGTACTCCTAGAGAATTCATACAGCTTTACAGATAATATGTGTTTAAATCATCTGTTAGGCAAATACACACATGGATCTGCTAGAGGAAAAGCTCTTCCTGACCTGATGTTGGACCCCGTTATGTAACACAGACCCCTGTGAGATACTGACTTACAATCAAGGCCTAATAAGTAAGACAGTCCTTCATTTCTACTTATCTAAGGGAGGAACATTTGGCTTTTTTCCAGCTTATTGAAAGTATCTGATATATCTTTTCCCTGTTCACAGGGAAATTTTGATCAAAAATTTGATCTAACAAATTTTGATCAAAAAAAGATAACGTGCCTTTTTTGCATGACCAGCATTCATTCAAACTATCCAGCACTTTCAGATCTGTTACAGTATGAAGGTGCACATCTGAGAATAGGAAACTGCAAAGCAGTGATTGGAAAATGTATGGCCTGAATGTTTGTGTGCCCCGCCAAATTCATATGTTGAAATCTAATCACCAGTGCGATGGCATTAGGCGGTGGTACCTGTGGGAGGTGATGAGGTCACACAGGTAGAGACCTCGTGAATGGGACGAGTACCCTTCTAAGGGGCTGAAAGGACCAGAGTTCTCTCCTTTCCACCTTGTGAGGACACAGAGGCCACCATCTATGAACCAGGAAATGGTGGCTCACCAGACCCACGTCTGCCAGAGCTTTGTCTTGGACTTCTCGGTTTTTAGAACTGTGAGACATTGCCGGGCGCGGTGGCTCAAGCCTGTAATCCCAGCACTTTGGGAGGCCGAGGCGGGTGGATCACAAGGTTGAGAGATCGAGTCCATCCTGGTCAACATGGTGAAACTCTGTCTCTACTAAAAATACAAAAAATTAACTGGGCGTGGTGGCACGTGCCTGTAATCCCAGCTACTCAGGAGGCTGAGGCAGGAGAATTGCCTGAACCCAGGAGGCGGAGGTTGCAGTGAGCCGAGATCGCGCCATTGCACTCCAGCCTGGGTAACAAGAGCGAAACTCCGTCTCAAAAAAAAAAAAAAAAAAAAAAGAACCGTGAGACACACATTTCTGTAGTTTATAAACTACTTAGTCCATGGTATTTTGTTACAGCAACCCAAACAGACTAAGACAGAGACCTTCCAAGATTTCTGAATATTATTTTGGTTTGTATAAATCAATCAAGGGAAACCAGTAAAGGGAAGTTCAGAAATGGATTTTTTTTTTTTCTGCTCTTCATGATTCATGTATGTTAGAAGATGGGTTCTTATCAGTTGATATTCAGCATTATCACTTTTCCATCAATTTAGAGAATAGTAATTGTGACTTTAACTGGTGAGTTATCTCAAAATTGTAAGTGATGCTTCTTCAGAAAGAACAAGCTCTTGTCGCAGTGTTGATAGTGTACTGAAGCAACATCACGAGGCCCCAGTAATAAGACACTTTTTATGCCAGGATGTAGAAAGGCAAGGACTGATGTTCATGACGCAGCTGTGCCCCTGATGGACGTGCGGAAACCAGCCCCCCTCCCAAAGCAGAGCTAGGAGCAGGATTTGGGAAACCTAGAAGAGAGAAATGGGACTACCGTCAGAATGATGGCTGTACAAATTTGGAAACGAACACCTCATGGCAGTAGGATTAGGAAATATTCCTTAAGGTCAATTGATTCTATCATCAGACAAGCTATTTTTAAAAGTGTTTTTTAAAACCTCTATATAGTCTTACTGGGGTGCGGTACTTATTTCTTCCTTCCTTTATCTTGGCAGAACATCCCTATAATAGATTTCCCACCAGGGAATGCCAAATTCTAACATCAAACAGTTATATTCGGAACAAATAAAAATGATTCCACATTTTCTTTTGCAGAGCAATCATTGTTACTATTACCCATTATATTTGAATGTATCCAATTTCTTGATGTATTTCTAGGCATTTGAACATATATCTATATACAACCTATTTATCCATATATATATATATATATGGATATATATATATATATATATATATATATATATATATATATATTTTTTTTTTTTTAGACATGATCTCGTTTTGTTGCCCAGGCTGGAGTGCAGTGGCATGATCATGGCTCAGGGCAGCCTCCACCTCCCAGGCTCAGGTGATCCTCCCACCTCAGCCCCGCAAGTAGCTGAAACTACTGGCACATGCCACCACACCCAACCATGTTTATTTTTTGTAGAGACAGGGTCTCCCTGTGTTGCCCAGGCTGGTCTTGAGCTCCTGAGTTCAAGCAATCCTCCCACCTCAGCCTCACAAAGTGCTGAAATGACAGGCATGAGCCATCGTGCCTGGCCTAAGCATAAATTTTGAAAGATCTTCACTTAGTAAAAATCCAACCAAAGGATTGAGGAAAGCATGATAGTAAATGAGACGACAAATTAGACACACTTCAAAGGTCACTAGGCCTTAACAGAAATAAGAATATTTCAAGACAGAGTCAAGACAGAGCTCTCCTCCTGCAGCTTCTAAATCTTTTTTTTCTTTTTTTTTTTTTTGAGATGGAGTTTCACTCTCCTCACCCAGGCTGGAGCGCAGTAGTGCGATCTCTTCTCACGCAGTCTCCACCTCCCGGGTTCAAGCGATGCCGCTGCCTCCGCCTCCCAAGTGGCTGGGACTGCAGGTGTGTGCCATCACGCCTGGCTGATTTTTCGTATTTTAGTGGAGATTGGGTTTCACCGTGTTGGCCAGGATGATCCCAATCTCCTGACCTCATGATCTGCCTGCCTTACCTCTCGAAGTGCTGGTATTACAGGTGTGAGCCACCGCACCCGGCCTTGCAGCTCCTAAATCTAAGTGTGGGCTAGGAGGGGCAGGAGACCGCAAGGTGTCCCTGTCCTGGAGTAAAGAGGGCCCATTTTAGGGTTAATTACAATGGTGGAGGAGATGCCCTGAGAGGAAGGTGATATTTTGAGTCATCAGAATGTAAAATCCAGCTTAACACTTGCTCTCATAGTGAGAAACAGGAGCATGGGCAGTCCTCCACCACAGATGTGAGCCCTCGGCATCCTGAGCTAGTCATTATCCATCTGTCAGGTCTTCGGATGTCTCTGAAATGGCTACCTATCATTGAACTCTAATTCTAGGAGGCTGCTTGATTTTTCTTTATCAGTTAGGGGAAAAAAGCAAGGAAAACCTATTCTTTAGTTTCACCCTAAAATGCACTCCACACAGAATAATCCAGAGAGCTAAGTGTTATTTGCTGTCTTGAGTTTTCTAGTTTTTGCTCACAACAAGATGAACAAAGTAGAACATTCAGATTTACATGTGATATTAATTCAGCAATATCAGTGCTTTCCAGCCCCTTTGGAAGGACAGAAATACTGACTATCAAAATACTGCTTTGTCTCTTCTCATCCTTTCTTTAAAAGTACACTCAGAATGTCCATGGCATTTATTATTATTACTACTATTGTGTGAGAAGTGAACCATACTCACTAAGGAAAGATCCAATGATGTGCTGAAGTGGTAAGATAATTTTCTTTAGATTTTATCCTACATTACCAAAGCCCCCAAACTTCAAAGCATGATGTTGACAATAATAGTGGTTTCAAAGAGTTGGCAGGTTTACAGATTGGTGTAAGAATCATGGGTATTTTAATGACAAATCATTTACTTAAATCCAAGTAAATATATCATCTACCAACCTGTGTCAAAACAAGGCATTAATACTCTATTTGATTCTTTAGGCAAAATCACATTAAACTTAAGTAATCTCTCCCAAGGATTGTGCTGAAACACCTGTTTTCATAAGCAGCATGTCCTCTGTGAGAAATACATTCAAAGTAAATAAATAGGATGCAAGGCCATTTTCTAATTTCTGCCAAGGTAAAACCAAAAAGTATCTCCAAAGTTAAGCCAAACTGAAACAGAAATATGTGACAGGTTTGTTGACTAATAACCCTGTGTTGTTAATTCAGGTTATCTCTGTTTATCTAAAGTTGTTTGATTTAGTCTCATCTTATAAAATGTATGTAACTGAGTTGATGCCAAAACATACTTTATAATGTACTTCACTTTCTTTTAGTCTTGCGAGGAATTCAGACAGAAAATATACTTTAAACATATCAATATTATGTTTATTTTTAGCTTATTTATTTATAGAATGTCAGAGCAAAATACGGACCAGAAAAGGCTAAATTTTAAGATGGGCATTTTAAAGACCTAATATAACGTTGCTTTACTTTCAAAACAGTACCCCACGTATGCTTCTTAAGGATCTGATTGTGTTTAGAATGTGTATTTCTTAACTATTTCGTGAACAAAGATCTGAAGAACTCCCCTACATATGTCAATACTCAATTCACAGCAAAGGCATTTTACAGTTCTTCTCTATCCTGCCATTACCTTTTCCCCTAATCTTTAAGCCATAGCAGGTGTCATACTGAATATAAATTATTACTTGCAGATTCTCCAACTCCTCTCCCAGATTGTCATATCTAGATGTCTATACTTTTGTGTATGTCCCTGTATTAGTTTGTTCTCATGCTGCTAATAAAGACGTACCCAAGACTGGATAATTTTTAAAGGAAAGAGGTTTAATTGACTCACAGTTCAGCATGGCTGGGGAGGCCTCAGGAAATTTACAGTTGTGGTAGAAGGTTATGCAACCATATCCTTCTTCACATGATGGCAGGAAGGAGAAGTGCCAAGCAGAAGGGGAAAAGCCCCTTTTAAAACCATCAGATCTCATGAGAACTCACTGTCACAAGAACAGCATGGAGGTAACTGCCCCTGTGATTCAGTTACCTCCCACTGGATCCTTCCCATGACCCATGGGGATTATGGGAACTACAGTTCAAGTGACATTTGGATGGGAACACAGCCAAATCATATCAGTCCCCTAATGCCTTACACAATGCCAGGCATATACTAGAAGCCCATTAAATTTTACCAGTGGACATATGAATAAATGAATTAATACCCTCATTATATAAGAGCCTAGAATTGAACCATTTAAAAATCACATGGATAGCAAAACAAATGCACAATTTTTGTAACATCTACTAAAATTTAGTGACTGCTAGAGATACTCATTTTCATAGATGGAAAGCTTCCTTACTGCTTATAACCCTTTCAAAAAGCCAAAAAAGAAAGCAAAATAATAACAAATTTTATGGGGTCATCATATCGATTGATTTGGCTTTAATAAACACACAGCAAAACTAGCCAGAACAAGAAACCGTCCTAACAATTTCAAATGCTTGATATCATTCACGTTCTGAGATGCACATCTTTGGTGATGGCTTGTTTGTTTTGTTTTGGTAGAGAAAATGTCCTGCTGTAACAAAACTGTAAAAGGCTGTGTGAAGATGGAATCTGGAGTAGCTAAAGGTATTTAAAATAAATATTTCCACCCCTGAGTTTAGGAATTTTGAAAACAGATGTCTTCTATCAAAGATAGTAGCAGATTTTTTTTCTTCTTTAACTTGGCAGGGACATTTGCATTTTCTATACTCTCAATTCCCTAACAGGGAAGGAGTTTGCTTTTGTTTTTTTTCTCTTGCATTTTTCCTGATTTAGAGCTGTACTCTGAGGAATAGAGATAGTATGGTGCACTGGTTAAGTCTGGTAATGGGTTTTATAGTCCGACAGTACTAAGTTCAAATTCCAGATCACATAATAATAAAAGCTAATGTCCTTGGAGAGCTTACAAGGTACCCAGCTTTGGCATAATGTTTTTTATATGATTATTTCAATGTCATTTGATTTTCACAACTTAATAGATGTTGTTATGCATATTTTTTAGACAAGAAACTGATATTTAAAGTAGTAAGAAAATTTACGAAATACATTCAGCTAGTAAGTGGAAAGATGAGATTTGAATCCAGGTCTGTTTAATTCTAGAAATTCCAGTTTTACCCATTACGCTCTAGCCACCTACTAATTGTAACTGTGGACATGCTCCTGCGCATCTCTGCATCTTGTGTTATTGTAGGGATGAATTAATATCATAAAACATTTAGGACACAGTGCTTGATATAAAGTAAGCTTCAGTAAATCACCTCGGAATGAGTATGTTTGCTTTGTCTGTTAGACAATTAGAAAAAAATATATTTTATATTTATCCACATACTTATATTTCATCTATCCTTCACTCCATCCTGTAATTCTAAATTTTTATCTAGTATTATTTCTCTTTACCTTGAAATGTTCATTCCTTTACCCCCCCCCCCCGCTTTTTTTTTATTCTATTTGGGCTCTGGGGTACATGTGCACGTCCTGTATCCTGCAGGATGGTTGCATCGGTACATACATGCCATGGTGGTTTGCTGTCTCCATCCCCCCCGCCCCCCCCCATTGCCTATATCAGGCATTTCTCCTGATGTTATCCATCCCCCTCCTACCCGACCCCCTGCTGTCACCCCCTCCCTTCCAAACGCCCCCCCACCTACCCCTGTGAGTGTGTTTCCTTCCCCGTGCCCAAGTATTCTCATCGTTCAACACCCGCTTACAAGTGAAAACATGCAGTGTTTGGTTTTCTGTTCTTGTGTCAGTTTGCTGAGAATTATGGTTTCCAGATTCATCCATGTCTCTGCAAAGGACACGAACTCATGGTTTATTATAGCTGCATAGTATTCTATGGTGTATATGTGCCACATTTTTTTGTCCAGTCTATCATCGATGGGCATTTGGGTTGGTTCCAGGTCTTTGCTATCGCAAACAGCACTGCAATATGTGTGCATGTGTCTTTATGATAGAACAATTTTATAATCCTTTGGGTATATACCCAGTAATGGGATTGCAGGGTCAAATGGAATTTCTGTTTCTAGATCCTTGAGGAATTGCCACACTGTCTTCCACAATGGGTGCACTAATTTGCACTCCCACCAACAGTGTAAAAGTGTTCATTTTTCTCCACATCCTCTCCAGCATCTGTTGTCTCCAGATTTTTTAATGATCGCCGTTCTAACTGGCATGAGATGGTATCTCAATGTGGTTTTGATTTGCATTTCTCTAATGACCAATGATGATGAGCACTTTTTCATATGTTTGTTGTCCCCATATTTGTCTTCTTTTGAAATGTGTCTGTTCATATCCTTTGCCCACTTTTGAATGGATTTTTTTTTTTTTTTCCTGTAAATCTGCTTTAGTTCTTTTTTGATTTTTTTTTTTTTGAGACAGAGTTTCTTTCTTGTTACCCAGGCTGGAGTGCAATGACGCGATCTCGGCTCACCACAACCTCCACCTCCTGGGTTCAGGCAATTCTCCTGCCTCAGCTTCCCGAGTAGCTGAGACTACAGGCACGCGCCACCATGCCCAGCTAATTTTTTGTATTTTTAGTAGAGACGGGGTTTCATCTTGTTGACCAGGATGGTCTCAGTCAATTGACCTCGTGATCCACCTGCCTCGGCCTCCCAAAGTGCTGGGATCACAGGCTTGAGCCACTGCGCCCGCCCTGCTTTAGTTCTTTATAGATTCTGGATATTAGCCCTTTGTCTGATGAGTAGATTGCGAACATGTTTTCCCATTCTGTTGGTTGCCGATTCATTCTAATGATTGTTTTTTGTTTTTGTTTTTGTTTTTTTGCTGTGCAGAAGCTCTTAAGTTTAATTAGGTCCCATTTGTCTATTTTGGTTTTGTTGCCATTGCGTTTGGTGTTTTAGTCCTTAAGTCCTTGGCTATGCCTATGTCCTGAATAGTTTTGCCTAGGTTTTCTTCTAGGGTTTTTGTGGTTTTTATGTTTTCTAGGGTTTTTTCTTCTAGGGTTCTTATGTTTAAATCTTTAATCCATCTGGAGTTAATTTTCGTATAAGGTGTAAGGAAGGGGTCCAGTTTCAGCTTCTTAAATATGGCTAGGCAGTTTTCCCAGCACCATTTATTAAACAGGGAATCCTTTCCCCATTGCTTCTTTTTGTCCAGTTTGTCAGAGATCAGATGGTTGTAGATGTGTGACATTGCTTCTGAGGCCTCTGTTCTGTTCCACTGGTCTATATCTCTTTTTGGTACTAGTACCATGCTGTTTTGATTACTGTAGCCTTGGAGTAGTATAGTTTGAAGTCAGGTAGCATGATTCCTCCAACTTTGTTCTTTTTGCTTAGGATTGTCTTGGCTATGCAGGCTCTCTTTTGGTTCCATATGAAGTTTAAAGTGTTTTTTTTTCCAGTTCTGTGAAGAAGGTTGGTGGTAGCTTGATGGGGATAGCATTGAATCTATAAATTACTTGGGGCAGTATGGCCATTTTCACAATATTGATTCTTCCTGACCATGAGCATGGAATGTTTTTCCATCTGTTTGTTTCCTCTCATTTCCTTGATCAGTGGTTTGTAGTTCTCCTTGAAGAAATCTTTTACCTCCTTTTTTAGCTGTATTCCTAGGTATTTTATTCTCTTTGTAGCAATTGTAAATGGGCATTCGCTTATGATTTGGCTCTCTGTTTGTCTGTTATTGGTGTATAGGAATGCTTGTGATTTCTGCACATTGATTTTGTATACTGAGACTTTGCCAAAGTTGCTTATCAGCTTAAGGAGGTTTTGGGCTGAGACGATGGAGTCTTCTAAATATACGATCATGTCTGCAAATAGGGACAATTTGACTTCTTTTCCTAATTCAATGCCCTGTATTTCTTTTTCTTGACTAATTGCTCTGGCTAGAACTTTCAATACTATATTGAATAGGAGTGGTGAGAGAGGGCATTCTTGTCTAGTGCCAGTTTTTAAAGGGAATGCTTCTAATTTTTGCCCGTTCAGTGTGATATTGGCTGTGGGTTTGTCATAAATAGCTTTTATTGTTTTGAGATACATTCCATCAACACCTAGTTTATTGAGAGTTTTTAGCGTAAAGGGCTGTTGAATTTTGTTGAAGGCCTTCTCCATATCTATTGAGATAATCATGTGGTTTTTGTCTTTGGTTCTGTTTATGTGATGAATTGTGTTTATAGATTTGCATATTTTGAACCAGCATGGAATCCTCGGTATGAAGCCTACTTGATCTTGGTGGATAAGCTTTTTGATGTGCTGTTGGATTCAGTTTGCCAGTATTTTATTGATAATTTTCGCATCAATGTTCATCATGAATATTGGCCTGTAGTTTTCTTTTTTAGTTGTGTCTCTGCCAGATTTTGGTATCAGGATGATGTTGGTCTCATAGAAAGGGTTAGGCAGGATCCTCTCTTTTTGTATTGTTTGGAATAGTTTCAACAGGAATGGTACCAGCTCCTCTTTGTATGTCTGGTAGAATTCAGCTGTGAACCAGCCCCTCTGGACATGGACTTTTTTTGGTCCATAGGCTATTAATTGCTGCCTCAATGTCAGACCTTGTTATTGGTCTGTTCAGGGTTTCAACTTCTTCTTGGCTTAGTCTTGGGAGTGTGCAAGCATCCAGGAATTTATCCATTTCTTCCAGGTTTACTGTTTTATGTGCATAGGTTTTTTGTAGTAATCTCTGATGCTCGTTTGTATTTTTGAGGAATCAGTGGTGATCTCCCCTTTATGGTTTTTTGTTGCGTCTATTTGATTCTCTCTTTTCTTTTTTATTAGTCTAGCTAGCAGTCTGTCTATTTTGTTGATCTTTTCAAAAAACCGGCTCTTGGATTTATTGATTTTTTGAAGTGTTTTTTGTGTCTCTATCTCCTTCAGTTTTGCTCTGATCTTAGTTAATTCTTCTGCTTGCTTTTGAGTTTTTTTGATCTTGCTCCTCTAGCTCTTTCAGTTTTGACGATAGGGTGTCGATTTTAGATCTTTCCTTGTTTCTCATGTGAACATTTACTGCTATAAATTTCCCTCTAGACACTGCTTTAAATGTGTGCCATAGAATCTAGTAAGTTGTATCTTCATTATCATTGGTTTCAAAGAACATTTTTATTTTTGCCTTCATTTCATTGTTTATCCATTCATCATTCGGGAGCAAGTTGTTCAGCTTCCATGTGATTGTGCGGTTTTGAGTGATTTTCTTAATCCTGAGTTCTAATTTGATTGTGTTGCGGTCCGAGAGACTGTTTGTTATGATTTCCATTCTTTTGCATTTGCTGAGGAGTGGTTTACTTCCAATTATGTGGTCAATTTTGGAGTAATTGCAATGTGGTGCTGAAAAGAATGTGTATTCTGTGAATTTGGGGTGGAGTGTCCTGTAAATGTCTATTAAATCTGCTTGGTCCAAATCTGCATTCAAGTCCTGGATATCCTTGTTGACTTTCTGACTTGTTGATCTGTCCAATATTGTCAGTGGAGTGTTAAAGTCTCCCACTATTATTGTGCAGGAGTCTAAGTCTCTTTGTAGGACATTAAGAACTTGCTTTATGTATCTGGGTGCTCCTATATTGGGTGCATAAATATTTAGGATCGTTAGCTCTTCTTGTTGCATTGATCCTTTTACCATTATATAATGCCCTTCTTTGTCTCTTTTGATCTTTGTTGGTTTAAAGTCCATTTTATTAGAGACTAGGATTGCTACCCCTGCTTTTTTTTGCTCTCCATTTGCTTGGTAAATCTTCTTCCATCCCTTTATTTTGAGTCTGTGTAAGTCTTTGCATGTCAGATGGGTCTCCTGAATACAGCACGCCAATGGGTCTTGACTTTTTATCCACTTTGCCAGTCTGTGTCTTTTGATTGGGGCGTTTAGGCCATTTACATTCAATGTTAATATTGTTATGTTTGAATTTGATCCGATATTTTGTTACTGGCTGGTTGTTTTGCCCATTAATTGATGTGGCTCCTTCATTGTGTTGTGATTGTTTACCATTTGGTATGTTTTTGCAGGCTGGTACTGGTTGTTCCTTTCCCTGTTTAGTACTTCCTTCAGTAGATCCTGTAAGGCAGTCTTGTAGTGATGAAATCTCTCAGCAATTGCTTGTCCATAAAGGATTTTATTTCTCCTTCACTTACGATGCTTAGTTTGGCCGTATATGAAATTCTGGATTGAAAGTTCTTTTCTTTAAGGATGTTGCATATTGGCCCTCACTCCCATTTAGCTTGCAGGGTTTCTGTCGAGAGATCCTCTGCAAGTCTGATGGTCTTTCCTTTGTGGGTGACTCGACTTTTCTCTCTGGCTGCCTTTAGGGTTTTTTCCTTCATTTCATCCCTGGTGAGTCTGACAACTATGTGCCTTGGGCTTATTCTTCTTGAGGAATATCTTGTGGTGTTCTCTGTATTTCCTGGATTTGAATGTTGGTCTGCCTTGTTTTATTGGGAAAGTTCTCTTGGATAATATCTTGAAGAGTGTTTTCCAACTTGGATTCATTCTCCCCATCACATTCAGGTACGCCGATCAAGCGTAGACTAGTTTTTTTCACATAATAATCCCATATTTCTTGGAGGCTTTGTTCATTTCTTTTTGCTCTTTTTTCTCTAATTTTGCCTTCTCGTTTTATTTCATTGATTTGATCTTCTGTCTCTGATATCCTTTCTTCTGCTTGATCGATTTGGCTGTTGAAACTTGTGTGTGCCTCGCAACGTTCTCATGCTGTGTTTTTCAGCTCCATCAAGTCGTTTATGTTCTTCTGTAAGCTGGTTATTCTAGTTAGCATTTTGTGTAACCTTTTTTCAAGGTTCTTAGTTTCTTTGCCTTGGGTTAGAACATGGTCTTTTAACTCAGAGAAGTTTGTCATTACCCACCCTCTGAAGTCTGCTTCTGTCAATTCATCAGATTCATTCTCTGTCTTTTTTTGTTCCCTTGATGTCCTTTACCCTTTTTTATGGGATGCATTTGCTCACAACAGATTATCTCCACATTTGCTTATCTGAGATTTTCTTCATTTTCTCTTCACTTTTGAAGGTATTTTTACTGAATATAAAATTCTAAGTTCACAGGTTTCTTTTTTTTTTAATTTTAGTATGGTGATGCCATTCTATTACTTTCCGTTCTCTTTTTTTCTGATAGCAAGTCAAATGTATTATTGTTCCCCTACATGTAATATTGATTCTGGCTGTTTTTAAGACTATATATTTGGCTGGGTACAGTGGCTCATACCTGTAATCCTAGCAATTTGAGAGGCCAAGTAAGGAGGATCACTTGAGCCCAGGAGTCCAAAGACTGTGTTGGGAAGCATAGGGAGACCCTATCTCTACAAAAAATAAAAAATTAGCTGGGTGTGACGGAATATGCCTAAGTCCAGCTACTTGAAAGGCGGAGGTGGGGCCGGGTGTGGTGGCTCAAGCCTGTAATCCCAGCACTTTGGGAGGCCGAGGCGGGTGGATCACGAGGTCAAGAGATCGAGACCATCCTGGTCAACATGGTGAAACCCCATCTCTACTAAAAATACAAAAAAATCAGCTGGGCATGGTGGCACGTGCCTGTAATCCCAGCTACTCAGGAGGCTGAGGCAGGAGAATTGCTTGAACCCAGGAGGCGGAGTTTGCGGTAAGCCGAGATCACGCCATTGCACACCAGCCTGGGTAACAAGAGCGAAACTCTGTCTCAAAAAAAAAAAAAAAAGAAAGAAAAAGAAAGGCGGAGGTGGAAGGATCACTTGAGCCCAGGAGGTGGAGGCTGCTGTGAGCTATGATTGTGCCACTGCACTCCAGCCTGGGTGACTGAGTGAGACACCATCTCTTAAAAAAAAAAAAAAGACTTTATATTTGGTTTTCAGTGAATGTGTCTAGGTGTGTACTTTATCATATATGGGGTTTGGTATGCTTTTTGGATCTGTGTGTTGATGTTCTTCATCGAATTTGGAAAAGTTTTGTCCAGTATTCTCTCATAATTTTTTTTTTCTCTGATCTTTCTTTTCTCTCCTTCTGTGACTTTAAGTATATGTGTTTTTCACCACTTGATACTATCACATAATTTATTAAAGTTTTGTTCTATTTTTCTCAGTCTTTTCACTTTCTGTGCTTCAGTTTTAATAATTCCTGTTGACCTGTTTTTACCTTTTCTGATCCTCTACTTTACGTTATCCAATCTGTTACTGATCTTAACAATGCTTTTTAAACTTCAGATACTGTATTTTTAAATTCTAAATGTATTATTTGTTTTTCTTTTAGAGTTTCCATCTGTCTCCTGAAATTACCTGTCTCTTCATTCATTTTTCCTGAAGATCCTTTAACATATTTATTATAGTTATTTTAAAGCCCTTGGCTACCAGTTTCACCTGAGAGATTTGTAGGTCTGTTTCTGTTGATCTTTTTCTTAGCTATAGGTCACATTTTAACATTTTGTTTTGTTTTTTTTTGGGGGGGGGTTTGCATGTTTAATGATTTTTTTGTTTGTTTGTTTGTTTGTTTGTTTTTTGAGACATTGTCTCACTCTCTCATCCAGGCTGGAGTGCTGTGGCATGATCTCAGCTCAATACAACCTCTGCCCTCCTGGTTCAAGTGATTCTTCTGCTGCCATCTCCCTAGTAGCCAGGATTACAGGCATGTACCACCACGGCCAGCTAACTTTTTGTATTTTCAGTAGAGACAGGGTTTCACCATGTTGACCAGCCTGGTCTTGAAATCTTTACTTCAAGTGATCCCCCACCATGGCCTCTCAAAGTGCTGGGATTATAGGTATAAGCCACTGTGCCTGCGCCATGTTTAAATATTTTTTTAAAGAAATTTACGGTGGGCATTGTACATGATGATACATTATAGACATTCTGTGTTCTGCAGTTTCCTCAGAAGAGTAAGGAGGCTTTATTTTTAGCAGGCAGTTAAATCACTAGTGGATTACCTTGATCCTTTCACTCTCTGGTTTTAGTTTGGGACTTTGTTCAGGTGACTCTATTTCAGTTTAGGTCTTTGTTTTGGGATGTGATTCTTATCCCTAAGATGTGGCTATTCTTGTTTTATTTATTTATTTTTTTGAGACGGAGTCTCACTCTGTCACCAGGCTAGAGTGCAGTGGCACAATCTCGGTTCACTGCAACCTCCACCTCCTGGGTTCAAGTGAATCTCCTGCCTCAGCCTCCCAAGTACCTGGGATTACAGGCACCTGCCATTGCACCCAGCTGATTTTTGTGTTTTTAGTAGACACGGGGTTTCGCCATCTTGGCCAGGCTGGTCTCAAACTCCTGACCTCATGATCTACTTGCTTTGGGCTCCCAAAGTGCTAGGATTACAGGCTTAAGCCACCACACCCAGCCACCATTCTGGATTTTAATGGAAAGTTCAAGATGTTCACCAAGCCCTGTTAACTTAGTAAGACTTGAATGTCAAATTCGGTCTCCCTCAGACTGGGCAGATGTTGAAATCTCTGCCCAGTTCCTTCAGCCTTTGGCATTTGATTCCCACTTAAGACATTCTTTCCAATTGTGCATTTCAGAATATAGCTAAAAATATAAAGGTCATTTTGTACAGATTTGAGGATCTGCTCCCTTTGGTGACTGCTTCATTTATAGAATTTCTTCCCTCAAATTTCAGGTGCTCTGGCAGCCCTGAACTCTGACTTTGAGCTTCTCAGCACAGAAGGATTTCTATTCTCTGACAGATCTCTAGACCCCATATGCTGCATGGATTGGGGATTTCCCTAAAAAGAAATGCAAGAATGAATATATATGTATTACTCAACTTGTTTCAGTTATTTCAAGGATCATATCACCTTCATTTCTGCCTGTGTTTTGTTGCTCTTTGGTAACTCAAGCAGTTGTGTTTTATATTTTGTACAGAGTTTACCATTGTTAATGGCAGCAAATTATTCTAGTATATGCTACTTTGCTATAACCAAAAGCCAGGAATGTGCATTTTTAATAAATTATGTTATAAATGTTAATTATATTTTTATCAATGAGATGCTACTAATGTTAAATTTTTGGCGTAGGACCACATCTGGCATAGAAAGGGCTTTCAAATTGTAAACTCATCATCATTAGAGGAATGACTTAGAGTTTATCAGAAGGACAACTAAAGAGGAGACAACCACAGAACGTGGCAGTGCACACAAAGCCCTCCAGCAGCCTGAACTCATGATAAGCTGCTGTCCCTTGCACAGCATCCACTGCAGCTATCTGTGAAGTCCTTATAGCCAGAGGTTGCCTCTGAAAAAGTCATTGTAAAGTTCATAAACTCGGAGCAAAGACTTCTAGTCTCTACCTGGTGTGGCTAACAGACAAATGCTTAGCCAGATACAGAAATCAAAGAAATAGATGTTAAATAGATAATGTTAGTCTCAACCTGGTGTGGCTCACAGACTAATACTTTAGCAGGTAGAGAAATCAAAGAAAAATAAAAGATTGATGACATTTCAAAATAATTTAATGCATTGGAATAAACAAATATCATTGGCTACAGATCATGTTCATACACTGCTACTTTCACAAGTATGTAGAAAATTGTGTTGCATAATGTGCTCATGTAAAACGTGTAGTACAACACCTGATCATGGCATCCTATCTAGTGTTTTAGACTCTGGTTGCTTTTATTTTTATTTTATTGAAAAGGAGTCTCGCTCTATCACCCAGACTGGAGGACAGTGGCTTGATCTCAACTCACTGCAACCTCCGCCTCCCAGGTTCAAGCAATTATCCTGTCTCAGCCTCCCGAGTATCTGGGACTATGGGAGCACATCACTGCACCCGACTCATTTTTGTATTTTTAGTAGAGATAGGGTTTCACCATATTGGTCAGACTGGTCTAGAACTCCTGACCTCAGGTGATCCACCCGTCTCAGCCTCCCAAAGTGCTGGGATACAGGTATGAGCCACCGTGCCTGGCTTCTGGTTGCTTTTAAATACAACTATGGGCCAGGTGCAGTTGCTCACGCCTATAATTCCAGCACTTTGGGAGACCAAGGTGAGCAGATCACTTGAGCCCAGGAGTTTGAGACCAGACTGGGCAACATGATGAAACCCCATTTCCACAAAAAATTTAAAAATTAGCCCATTGTGGTGGGGGCTAAGATGAGAGGATTGCTTGAGCCTGGGAGGTGGAGGCTGCAGTGAGCCTATATCATGCCACTGCACTCTAGCCTGGGTGACAAAGTGAGACTCTGCCTCAAAAAAATAAATAAATTATAAATAAATAAATAAAGCTATGAAAATACATACAAAAGCACAGCTGGAAAAAAACAAATATTTATTGTTGAAATATTTGAAAGAAATATCATGAAATATTCAAGAAATATTTGAAAGAAATATCATGAAATATTCAAGAAATATTCGAAATATCATGAAAGAACCTCTGTAGAGTACCTACATATTGGCTTTGTTCTAAAAATTATAAATGCAATAGAAACTCTGTGAAGAATCCTGGACATAAACATTCTAAAGAGCACAGCAAATTAAACTAGAACTTGAAAAGTGAAAGTAGAAACTATAGAAAAGGTGGATAGCATCCAGATATGGAGATAAACGTAACCCAGAAATCTAGGAAATAAAACATATGATGCAGATGAGAACAGGTCAGTTTAATTATGGTGGTGAATACATGGTAGAATATGAGATTGAGTTAATAGGATTGGGTAAGGCGAGGATAGAGTGAATCAAATGCTAGAGGGAGGAGTTCGATCCTGCCAACATGACATTTCTCAAGCCTAGAAAATAGTAGATAGAAAATAAAATATCTTTAATGAGAAGGCATATTTGCTATTATGATATCACACATTCAGTTTTACTTGGTATTATTTCTGAAATTTTTCCTAATAAAAAAGAGAAACCACAGTACAAATACTCAAGCAGCAAAGGAAATGTCAGAGACAGATTCTGCACTTATCAGTTACTGTGATAATTATGGAGATAGTATTATAATGAAATATGAAGGGAAAGCCCTTTTGCACAGCCTGGCTTCATGCATTAGGAGCATATTTCTACTTTTTCTTTTAGGAGCTTATTTCTACTCTGGTGTAGTCAGATAGTTTTAAAAGCAATTTTATGCCATATGTGCTGAAGTTGACATAAAAGAGACATTTATTTTGTGCCCTGAATCATACAAGTTCACCTTTCATTCATTCAGGTATTGAGTCAACCATTATTATTAATCGAGCATCTACAATGTGCCAGACATCATTCTAGACACTGGGGCTACCATGGCAAACAAATTGATGATTTTCTTCCTCTATGGAGCCTACTTTTTGGGCTTGATCCTTACCTACTCTCTCTGCTTCTTTGGGGCCACAGCCTTCCTGCCCATTCTTCTTCCTTCAGACTGATGCACAGTCTACCCTATTTTAATTTTAAACCTGTTTCCCTGTCTTCTCTCTCCTTTCTTTCCTTCTTAGTTTCATGCAATCTTGGAGAATTTCTAATGTAAAATCTAGCTTTGAGAATTGCTTCTTTTATAGCCCAGCCTCCGTAAAGAACAATCCCAAGTCATCCTCAGCCCCCTAAATGGGACCCAAGCCTAACACCTTGTTAGATGTTGGGGAATATAACTGGAAATTAACCTATTTCACTTTGAACAAACCAGTGAAGATGTTGCTGAATAGATTCAGTTTTAAGATGTAATAAGGGTTTTTTTTTTATTGGCATGCATAATATAAAGCCTCGCATGCTTTTTCCTTGGTCTATTAATCGAGTGTCTCCTCTTTTATGTTATGTCTTTCATTGAAATAAAGCAACAACCATAGCTCCATCATGTAATTTTTTATTTTGTTACTCTTTCACAGGAGGACACATAATGTTAAATCCTAATGTTCTCTGTCACAAGAAAAATTATTTCTTGAGGCTGAGTTACTTTTTATCTGATATGAATGACACTAACTCAACATAGATCCCAAAGCAGTAGAACCCATCATCAGTGCTCTGTCTCCTAGTATTTGGGTACATAAGTGACCTATACCATGGGGTTGAAAAAGCTGTGAGTCAGTTGAGGCCAGTGCTGAAAGCAGAGCTGGTGACCCACAGCTTATAAGCTCTGCGCATTGATATTAATAGCTTGATTTCTAGAAATCAGTTTTATTGGCCAGGTGCAGTGGCTAACACCTGTAATCCCAGCACTTTGGGAGGCCGAGGCAGGTGGGTCATGAGGTCAAGAGATTGAGACCATTCTGGTCAACATGGTGAAACCCCGTCTCTACTAAAAATACAGAAAATTAGCTGGGCAGGGTGGCGCGTGCCTGTAGTCCCAGCTACTGAGGAGGCTGAAGCAGGAGAATTACCTGAACCCAGGAGGCGGAGGTTGCGGTGAGCCGAGATCGCGCCATTGCACTCCAGCCTGGGTAACAAGAGCAAAACTCCGTCTCAAGAAAAAAAAGAAATCAGTTTTATCTGAGGCAGACTGTAGTAACAGCCATAGTTCTAAACATCTTAGTACCTCTCCTATGGCCTTCCAGGTATATTTATAAAATGAATCCATGTAATGTTCATTGACAGGTGTTTAGCCTGTTTACCAGATTTTCTATTACTGGTAGCAAAGATGTTCTCATGGCAAAAAGACACCTGTATATAACTATGCCACAGAACTTACTAAATACCGTGAAAATATTCTCTAATAGTGGACATGCCAACAAAAAGTTTTATGAGAATGAGCAATTACGCTTTACTTTGATTCTTTTTTCCCCCCCAAAAAGGGATGGCTTCTACTATAAATCAAGAACAAATTCCAGAATAAAATGTCTACATTGTGTTAATTGTGGAACAATTAACACAATGGCTCTTTAATTTCTTTTTTTCTTTTCTTTTCCTGAGTTTCCCCCATGTTGTTCTTGTGATAGAGAGTGAGTTCTCACGAGATCGGATGATTTTATAAGGGGCTTCCCCCTTTGCTTGGCTCCCATTCTCTCCTGCTGCCCTATAAAGAGGTGCCTTCTGCCATAATTGTAAGTTTCCTGACGCCTCCCCAGCCATGTGGAACTGTGACTCAATTACACCTCTTTTCTTTATAAATTACCCAGTGTCGGGTATTTCTTCATGGCAGCGTGAGAACGGGCTAATACACGCAGGCTGGTTGATTTACGTCCAATTGATGAACTGGTAAATGTGTTTTATATAAGACAGTAGAAGATGAATGAAGAGCTTACCAGAACTTTCAGCCCCTTATTTTCCAATACCAGAGCCCAAGCTACCTCAACTGTGCCTTACTGCCGTGACTGAGGCCACAAGACATGGCATCCTCAATGTGGGGACTATATTTCCAGGCTTCCAAAGAAGTCACTAAACAATCTAATTCATAAAATAGTCCATGGCTGTGATAAGTGTTAATCCAGTGGAATTACAATGAGAATTTAGATCTATAAGTATAGTAGACACATTGGGTTATGTGAGGTGTCCTTCTCTGGGATTCCCTTAGCCCCACTGCGAGTCACAGGGGCAAGTTTCTAACAGTCATCTTTAGACATTGTGACAACACCCATAGGCTCCAGTCTTATCCGTCCCGGCGTAATCAGCTAAGCCTTGCAGAGTCCCTTTCTTGGCAATTTTGAAGGTGGCCCAAGAAATTTCAACCTTGGTCTGTACTAGTGAAAGCAATATAAACATTTAGGCCGTATTTTCTGCCACATAGATCAGGGGGCTGAGGGAATAGCTAGGAAAGACAGAGAGGAGAAAGAAAGTGAAATACATGCAAAAGGAGAAGCAGAGAGATGGCAGGGAAAACACTGATCGGGAGGAGGGGGCTTGGATGAGGTTCCCTGTGATGCCCGTTTCTGGTGAATGACTGCTCTGTTGGACTGATGCTCCTAATGTGTTTTTCTAATTCCCTCAGACCCCTTAGGGTGTCATGAGCTTCCTGGTATCCATATAATAAATCCGCTTTTTAAAATTTCCACTCTCTCAAGTTGACTTACATTGTTTCAGCCCCAAAGTCTAACTAATACAAGAAGAAATCCTAAAACATAATTTATCCTAAAACATAACTTCTAAGACATTTAAAGTAGACATTTATTGGCTGTGTTCATTTCTTCTATTCATATTCTGCCCATGCATGGGGATTTCATGTCCTGGACTTGCATTCACAAGTGCTGGCTTTTGCCCTTGTTATCTAACCATCAAAATCCAGGTCAAAACACAGGTATTCCAGGAAGCTTTCACATCTTATCCCAGCCCATCATGGTTTCTTCTTAATTCTCTTTCCATCTGCTCTCCACGGCCCTGAGAACATACTGCATTATTCTTCACGTGTTTAAATGCTGCCTTACAATCATTTAAAAAATGTTTTGTTTACTTACATTTTTTTCTCCAAAGGGACAATGAATTATTTGACAAGAGGGATAAAATATTTCATTTTAAAAAAGTGTCAAAAAAGAAATATTTTACTAATTTACTTTAAATAGCCCCTGTACTATGAACTGCATACCACAGGTGCCCCATAAATATGTTAACTGTCTCTAGGACATTGTGAATTCATCATGAAAATCCCAGTTTTCTAATACTCAAAGTGAATATTTGAAAACTACTGACTTAAAGACCATAAGATAGTGATGACATCTGAAAAGGCAAAGTATTAACCATCTACAGTTTACCTAGGATGCATTACTTCACTCATACATTTACATTTTTCAAAGAGAAGCAGTGTTAGACGTCTAATGCAAATTCTTTTACGCATACTGTATCTGGGTGACTAGCCCCAGAGATCTTTCCTACTACATGAAGCAAAGCGAAGGGCAATTTTCCTGTGAGCCCAATGCCTTGGGTTAGATTTCCCAGGCCTAACTCATCAATAGATGCAGGAGATGATAAACATTTTAGAAAGAGCACATGCTTGCAGAGAAAAACTATCAAGAAAATGAGACATTAAAACCTTTGAAAAAGTGTTTGTAAAAAGTGCAAGGGGAAAATTTTTAGATTTTAATTTAAAATCTACAGTGTATCATTTTAAAATATTCATTCTCTTCTAATGAGACTGTTTTTTTAGTGGTAGAGGTGCCCTCCGAACATTTTTTAATTCATTGGCAATTGCAGAATAATGCAAACTGTATCTACCAGGAATTTTAGTATTTTCAGAGGGCCAGAAGGAAGCTATTGTACAAAGCTGAAATACATTGAAACTTTCTTTAACGAGTCTCAAATTTTATACTGTCACATGCCCTGAAGCTGCTGGGATGGGAACAGTTTTTGTAAATCTAAAATAAATAACTGGAGTAGGTTTGTTACTCACAGAAAAACACAGCCTGTTTACACTAATACCTCTTCTACTTGATTCCTTTGACCTGAGAACTTGAGTGAAACTCTGAAAAAGCTGCCAAGTTCCCAAACTGGGAACAGGCCTAGCCAGGCATGATTTTTATTCTCTTTCTCTAGCTGGACGCAGTATCTCAAGTAGACAGGGTTAGAAATAGAAAATTCCATTTTAAAAAAATTATTTTACTTTAAGTTCTGGGATACATGTGCAGAACGTGCAGGATTATTACATGGGTGTACATGTGTCCTGCTGGTTTGCTGCACCCATCAACCCATCATCTAGATTTTAAGCCCCACGTGTTAGGTATATGTCCCAATGATCTCCCTCCCCTTGTCCCCTACCCCCCGACAGGCCCCAGTGTGTGAGGTTCCTCTCACTGTGTCCATGTGTTCTCATTGTTCAACTACCACTTATGAGTGAGAACATGGATACACAATTCAATTTTTACCAATCAATGTTTGTGTTACTTTTGAGACTGCATATATACAAAGAACGACAAATAATGTTGTTTCAGTCATTGATTAGATGTAAAAAGATTTTCACAACAGTTTTCTTGTCTTGTTTTGTTTTCCTATTTCCCTCTCTCTACCTTCTCAAATCTAGTACTCCTTGGATTTTTATCCTGTGGTTCTGTTTGACCCAACATATTTTGCATTGTCAAATCAGGTTCTGCTTATGCCTGCAGACCAGCAGTCTTCCTGTAGCCATGGCCCTGCTAGATGACATTTCTGGTTATCTCCCCGGTCAAAGAACTTTGGGAGACTTGTCAAGTTAGAAAAAGCCAGTAGGAAGCAGGAAGGAGTATTACTGGAGAAAGGGCCAAAGGAAGACCAGCAGAGGAGCCGTGCTCTTGGGGTGTTTATCTGTCAGGGCACTGGCCATACCTACCCATTTACTGTGGCCGCCGTGAGACCCTACACAGTTTTCTTCCCTTTTTTGGAGTCTGACCCAAGTACTGGTCATTTTATCCACTGATGCTTCATGGGCTCCATCTTCCAGTCTTACCTCAAGGCATTTGATTTCAGGACCACAGAAAATAGGCATGCTTGCTGTCTGACTCAGAGGGTATGTGACCATTTTTTAAAATATCAATTCATGACTCTTGGCTAACTGGATATTCATCAGAAAGCTTGCTTGGTTCTTGCTAGACTGACCATGAACTGGGATTTCTCCGGTCTGAGTTTCATATAAGTAGCCATGAAACTTTAGGCAAAACCGCTCTACCAGAGTCCATTCACTCTTAGCCGACTTGTGGAAAAATCTCTCAGAGACACCTGATGTCCTTTCAAGAATAAGGCCTTAAAATAGTCACGACTCAACTCTCCTCCCCCTTCCTTTCTTTTTCCTTATTTTAACCTGTCTCATCAGAAAGTTGTGAAAAATTACACATTTCTTGTAATATTCTTTGGCTTCAGGTCACAGAAAGATATAGCAGTGAACATATAAGCATTAGAACTTAACCAGAAAAACAAATTATAATTTTAGCTACTTAAACATCTGTTTTCCTTTTTTATTTCTCCTTAGAGTGACCTCCATCACAGGATCATCTTATTTGAAATATTTTTTTCTCATTGGTTTTATGGTTCTCACATTATGTGAATGACCTGCCATATTTTTGTGTATTAAAAAATAAAAGTTTAACCAAAAATTTGCTCTTTTAATACATCTTGGACCTTATCATGCCTTTAATTTTTTTTTTTCCCACATGGGTCATTACACTTTTTATAAGAGGAAGAAATAACTTTCAGATGTAGGGAGCTCTTGGAATGAAAGTTTGAGTCTCTTAGAAATTCAAATCATCTTAACTTTTGGGTGCAAACAAAACATAGGGACTTGCAAATGTTTGTGACTACTAATAGAAATGTGCCCTTTCATCCAAGCAACTTTTCAGCATTTAAAAAAAGCCGATGAGAATGCAAAATGGTATGGCCACTTTGGAAGAAAGTTTGGCAGTTTTTCAGAAAACTAAAGGGACTCAAATCATCTGTCAATTTTGCTTTTTAGTGTTTACCCAAATGAATGGAAAACTTATGTCCCCTCAAAAACCTGCAAACAAATATTGATAGTAAATTTATTCATTATTGCCAAAACCTGGAAGCAGCTAAGATGTCCTTCAATAGACGAATGGATAAAAAAAATCTGTGGTACCTCCAGACAATGAAATATTATTCCTGAAATGAGTAATAAGCATCAAAATAAATGATCTTCCAAGCCACAAAAAGACATGGAGGAAAAAATACATAGTGCTAAGTGAAAGAAGGCCAATCTAAAAGCCTACATACTATATGATTCCACCCATATGCTGTTGTAGAAAAGGCAGAATTATGGAGACACAGATCAGCAGCTGCCAGGAATTCTGGGAGAACAAAGGAGGGGTAAATAGGTGGAACACAGGGGAGTTTTAGGGCAGTGAAACCATTCTGATTTATACTGTAATGGTGGATGTATGTCATGTTAGTCAAAACCCATAGAATGTACACTCAAAAGAGGGAACCTTAATGTAAAATACAGATTCAGTAAGAATGGCATATCAATATTGGCTCATCAATGCAACAAATGGACCACACTAATGCAAAAATATTAATACTAGTGCTGCAGGGCAAACCACAAAATTGGGGCTCAGCCCAGGAGACCAAGTGCATTTTTGGCTTCATTTCGGAAAAAACTCAAGAGCAAGTGGACAGAGTAAAGTGAAAGCAAGTTTATTCACAAAGTAAAGGAATTAAAGGGTGGTTACCCATAGGCAGAGTAGCCCCAAGGGCTGATGGCTGGGTATTTTTACGGTTATTCTTCGATCATATGCTAAACAAGGAGTAGATTATTCACAAGTTTTCTGGGAAAGGGGCAGGGTATTTTCATTACCAAGGATTTCTTTCCTTTTTAGACCATAGTCGGTAACTTCTGGGAGTTGTTATATGGCATTTGTAAGCTGTCATGGTGCTGGTGGGAGTTTCCTTTAGCATTCTAATATATTATAATTAGCATGTAACAGCAGCAAGGGTCAGCAGAAGTCGCTTTGTCACCATCTTGGTTATGGCAGGTTTTGTTCGGCTTCTGTGTGGCATTCTGATTGATCAGCCATATCTTGTGACATGTGTCTTGGGAAACTAGTCTTGCAAACTCCTGTCTCATCAGGAGAAACTGCCGGGGGTAAGGATGGGCGCAAGGCAGGGGGTATGTGGGATCTCTTCATACTTTCTGCTCAATTTTTCTATAAACCCTAAACTGCTCTTTTAAAAAGTCTATTAATTTAAAGCAAAAATGAGCTTGCTTCTTCTCAACTATTACAGAATAAGAGTCTTAGGGGCTTTCAAAGTAACTTCGAAAAGCTTTTGGTAACTTCATGGGCCTTTAGTAGACTGGCAGACAGAATGAACATGTAGCAGTAAGTGCATGTTGTGTGCCAGTCTCTGTGCCAGGTGCTCTCCATTCATGATCTCAGTGGAGCCCTGGAAGGTGGACAGTATAGTAAAGCATTGAGGCTTAGAAAGAGTAAATAATCTGTCAAAGGCCACGGTGCCTGGAAATGGTAGAGCCAAGTTTCAAATCAGTCTTTCTGGTTGAAGGAAGAAAGGAGGCAGGTCTCCGTTCACTCTCGCTGCTGGGGCAGGATGCAATGAGGTGGTAAAGAGAAACTTTTCACCACCCTGCGAGGAGACCACCCTAGTTGTTACAGGAAATCCAGACCCTACGAAAGGGTTCTTGGATACCATGCATGAAAGAATTCAGGGTGAGTCCATAAAGTGAAAACAAGTTTATTAGAAGGATAAAGAAATAAAAGAATGGCTGCTCCATAGACAGAGGAGCCCCGACGGCTGCTGGGTGCCCATTTTTAGGATTATTTCTTGATATGCTAAACAAGGGGTGGGTTATTCATGCCCCCTATTTTTAGACCGTGTAGAGTAACCCCCTGACATCGCCATGGCATTTGTGAACTATCATGGCACTGGTGGGAGTGTAGCGGTGAGGAAGACCAGAGGTCACTCTTGCAGCCACCTTGGTTTTGGTGACTTTTAGCCAGCTTCTTTACTGCAGTCTGTTTTATCAGCAAGGTCTTTATGACCTGTATCATGTGCCAACCTCCTATCTCATCCTGTGACTTAGAATGCCTTAACCATCTGGGAATGCACCCCAGTAAGTTTCAGCCTTATTTTACCTAGCCCCATTCAAGATGGAGTCGCTCTGGTTCACACACCTCTGACATAGTTAGAACTCTGCGTGGGTTCCAGAAACCCAGGACTGCCCTGTCTCCATCCCAAGATTTCCCTGCTGGGTGGGGCACAGCCCGGATTTGGGGTCTCTCCCTGAGGTAGCTGGGAGTTCCTGAGTTAGGAGGAAAACACAGCAGGAGAAGAATGCCCGCGTGGACGCCTGCGTTGATGATCTGGCATTAATATGTGGTTCAGAAAACACTTGCAACATCCTTTATGATCCTCTCAGGATATTTTTATTACAATTACAGGCAACAGCCCATGAACGGTACGCCACAGTTCTCAATTTACCCAAACAACTATCATATTCTTTTCTTTACTTCTGCTCTTACATTAAAAAAAAAAAAAGTTTCAGGGCTTACGTATTACCTTTGCTAATTTTGAAAGAGAAGGAAAACCTGCAGAATCAAAAGCTCAAATAGCTCACTTTAAAAGCACTTGAGAACAAGAGAAAGTTTTATGTGATTACATTAATAGCAGGGACAAATGCATGTAAAACACTTAACCGTGGTCTGTGATGCAAAGAAAACCCATTTAGGTGTCATTCATCTTTTTCACATTAGTACAATGAGTACTCTCTGCTTTCTCTTCTCAGACAACAGTTGAATTAGAATGCTGCATTTTCCAGAAGCAAGTCGTCCAACTTTTCTTTCTAGCACACCCTTCTATAGAAATGTTAAACCTCTGAAGCCCAAAATATAAAATAAGATCTTTTTTTCCATCGAATTCCATCTTCCTAGAATTTGTTTTTGGAAACACTTTGCCTTTGAAGGTGTATAATTTCTATTTACTGATTGGTTATCTCATATTTTTCTTCTAAAGAAAATAAAGTATGCAAAAGATCAGGCGTGGTGACTTAACTCTTGTAATCCCAGCACTTTGGGAGGCTGCGCTGGGAGGATCGCCTGAGCCCTTGAGTTTCAGACCAGCCTAAGCAACAAAGTGAGACCCCATCTTACAAAAAAGTTTTAAAATTATCCACGTGTGATGGCACATGCCTGAAGTCCCAGCTACGTGGGAGGCTAGGTGCCTGGAGGGTCACTTGAGCCCAGGAGGTCAAGGCTGCAGACATCCGTGATTGTGCTACCACACTCCAGCCTGGGCAGTGGAGGGATACCCTCGCTTTAAAAAAAAAGCACAAGAAACTATAGGTAAGGTGTTTCCTAACTCATAATCATGAAGCATAGAAAAGAAAAAGAAAGGTGATAAAGAAGAAAACATGGATAAGATGTGGAGAAAAGGTGGAAGGGAGGGGGAAAGAGATGGAGAGGAGACAAGTGAGAAGGAAACGGAGGTATTAGAAATGGCTGCTCCGAACGTGCATCAACCCAGCTTCCCACAGTTGTGCACCTGCACAGCGTGAAATCTTCAGGAAGCTTTCGCAGTTGTTCCACTCCTCCCCTCTTAACTGCCAGCTTCTCCCCACTCCCCAGTCAAGTTTTTTACAGGTGAGAGAAACTGTATGATGTGATGAAAAACAGTTTTTTTATGGAGAGGCAGATGACCCACCTCTAACTACCCGTGGCCTTGGCAGGTCACTCGGCTGCTCCAGTCTTATTTTCACACTAGAAATAGTGAGAGTTGGGCCTGAAGATCCCATTGTCCCTTTCATGTCTGACTAATCTGAAAGCTCAGTCCTGGAGAAGTTACTTGTGCAAAGCCACATAGCTACTTAGGGGCAGGACCAGGCTGGATCAAGGGGCTCCTGAGGAATCATAAGGTTTTTATAGCTTTCTTTAGGTGGAGTGGTTTGTGCAGAAGTTTATTCTGTGGACTAATACAGGCACACGTCTTTTTGAGCTACCCTGGGTTCCCCAAACCTCTTTACGATTTTGGTTTTTGTTTTCACATTCTTCCTGGAAGATCAAGTCAGCCTGCACAAGAAACCCAGCAGCAGTGGCTGTCTCATTTTCACTGTGGAAGTGGGAAGCTTGGAGAAGAGCAGCCTGTTACTAACAAGAGCAGTGCAGTCACACCTCACTTAGAGAGGAAAGAGGGCATCAGGCAGGTAAGGGCTTCGGAGGGTCTGGGTGGAGAATCAGGGCCAGCTTCCGCTCTCCAGCCTCATCCCTTCCCCCACAGACAGACACAGGGGCTGGGTGGACAGGAGGTCCAGTGTTGGCTGTCTCTCCTCTCTGCCCTTCAAATACACATTTAAAGAGTCCCAAAGGGATTTCTTGCAAACTTGAGTTTCTGATGTGGAAGGAAATGTTTCCAGATATTTTTTAAAAATCACAACAAGCTCCAACATCACACAAAGGAAAAGAAAATACTTAGGTTTAGAGCTTTGAAGGAATATTAAACGAGAGACAGAATTTTGGTTATACCAGATATGAATGCCAGTACTATAGGAAAGAACCTCATAAAACATATCAAGTCCAGGCAAAAATAAAACAAGCCAAAATAGAATATCATTTGAACTATAGCAGGCCCATAAATTCCGCTCCAAAATTGCAAGCTGACACACATACCATATTGTACAACTGAGCCCGCAAAAAGGAGAAATTAGCAATAAGCCAAAAAGCTTTTAAAAATAACATGTTGAAGTAAAGAAAAAATGCAAAGCTACAAAAGTCATAATAAGTAACTATCTGGGAAAAAACACCATTGAAGTATCTGATTTTCCTTTTTAAAGATTCTGGATTGCAGAGCGCATCTGAGATAGTGGATGAGTCAGTATGGGTGGGTAGGTTCAGCGTGTTTGACAAATAAGTTTTGCTTCTCACCAGGACATTTGGATGATACATAAATAGAAACCTTCTTTTCATCTTGAGAAGCATAAGGAAGTGCTTTCTCAGAGTGAATATTTTCCTCAAATCACTTGGAAAAGAGAAAGAACATTTATTTCCATGTTTCTCGTATCTAGCAAACTCTATTGACCTTAGGTTGAACTTGAAAACATTGTTCTAGCACATCCTCTCTGTCAATTCCCAACTTGTCTTTCTTTACCATCTCTCCATGGTCTTAGAAACACCATCTCCTACAGTACCTCCCACTTTATTTATTTATTTATTTATTTGAGAGAGAGTTTCACTCTTGTTGCCCAGGCTGGAGTACAGTGGCGCGATCTCAGCTCACTGCAACCCCGGCCTCCTGGGTTCAAGTGATTCTCCTGCCTTAGTGTCCCAAGTAGCTGGGATTACAGGCATGCACCACCGTGCCCAGCTAATGTTATATTTTTAGTAGAGATGGAGTTTCATCATGTTGGTCAGGCTGGTCTGGAACTCCTGACCTCAGGTGATCACCTGCCTCAGCCTCCTAAAGTGCTGGGATTACAGGTGTGAGCCACCGCACCCAGCCTTTTTCTCTTTTTAAAAATGGACACAGGGTCTTACTATATTTGACAGGCTGGTCTCGAACTCCTGGACTCAAGCAATCCTCCTGCCTTGGCCTCTCAAAGTGTTGGGAATACAGACATGAGCCACTGTGCCCGGCAGTATTCTCTTATATGAATTTTACGTCAAGGCATCTTTAGGGATTTTTGCAAGTTTTATTGATTGTATAATCCAATCTAAATAAAAACAATGTGATTGCTGTGAAAACTCAGCTTTGAGACAAGCTGTGTGCCTGATCTTCCAACCATATTACCTCCCTGGCCCCTCCCAGTTTAAAGAATGCTTTTTTCCTTTGCTCGAAGGTACCCCTCCAGTGCTAAGGCCAGTGTGTGAAGTTGAGCGTCTACCCTAGCCTCGCAGCAAAGCTCCCTGTCTGAAGAGGCTTTCGGGCAGGCCAATAGGCTACAGTGCTGCATGCTGGGACAACAAATGGAGGGTCACCGCTGGCACGTCCTTGTTAAATCAAAGTGTTCTTTTTACTTGCTTGCACCTAGAGCTCACACTTTCCAGGACCCCCCAAGGGAGAACAGGGAATCTTTCGTGCAACTTGCGTGAGAACCAGGCACCACTCCAGTGTTCACTGCGCCAGGCTGCTGTGTTTCTGGAATGCTGAGCTGCAGTCACATCCATTTCCCCGCTCTCTAGAAAGCAGCAGCGGAGGCAGCTACCCGGCTGGGCTGCTATGTTGCCGCCTCCTGTTGCCAAGGCCCGAAGTTTGTGGTGTAGGAGGTGAGTTCTGTTTTCAGAAGGCGATACTCTGCTCCCCTGTTGCTGCCTGCTTCTTACCTGTAGTGTGTGAAATTTAAAATTCAAATTTGCCATTCACATCTGGTGTTATTAGACTTGTTTCTTTCAACAGGGATTGGGAGAGATGACTATACATAAGCCCTAAAGAGTGAAAGGAATCGTCCGAAGGAAACACATCAGGTGCTTGTGTTTTTTCCATTTATTCGTTCCTTGGCTGCAATTCTCTTTGAGGCTCTTATTTAGTGTCTGACCCACAGTTGGAGCTAGACTACAGATCGCTATCCTTAGAAGGAAACTGAATAATTAAAGGTCATCCAATATACCGTCATTCTTTTATATAACCTCCAAGGGAAAGGCACTTAGGGCTAACAATGCCGTATAGTTCAGTTTTGTAAAAGTAGAATTATCATTGTAATCCTAGAATGTAATGCTTCCGACTCAGCATAACCCTGATGCTCATTCTTAAATAGTTGCCGTTAAACGTTCATTTGCCAGGGTATGTACTAGGGTGAACATTCTAAGGCATTCTGTTCCTTCAAAGAGCTGATGTTTGAAAATCTCAATTGTTTGTACTTACATTAATTGCCAAATATATGTTTAGTTGCCAAATTATATTTAATTGCTATATACATATTTCCTTTTACATCACATTCTGTCTTCAAAAAAACTCAAGACTTCTCCCTGTGTCTTCTTTCTTTCTTTCTTTCTTTTTTTCAGACGGAGTTTCGCTCTTGTTACCCAGGCTGGAGTGCAATGGCGCGATCTCGGCTCACTGCGACCTCCGCCTCCTGGGTTCAGGCAATTCTCCTGCCTCAGCCTCCTGAGTAGCTGGGATTACAGGCACGCGCCACCATGCCCAGCTAATTTTTTGTATTTTTAGTAGAGGCAGGGTTTCACCATGTCGACCAGGATGGGCTCAATCTCTTGTCCTCGTGATCCACTCGCCTCAGCCTCCCAAAGTGCTGGAAATACAGGCATGTGCCACCGCGCCCGGCCCCTCCCTGTGTTTTCTTTTAGATCAAATCTCAAATGTAAGATGCAATAGCATTTCATTGTTATTCACTTATCACATGTAATTCCATGAATATTGAATATTCCATGAATATGGTATGGAACATATGAATTCATGGGCTTCTGTGTGGCACTCCTTTCTTGCCTATCTGTGGAAATACTGGGAAAAGGCAGAGACATGCGAATACGTATTTCTCCTATTGGGGAATGTCTGGTTGAATCTAGTGGTAGCATTTCTCCATTTTTGGGCAGGGAGCATGGACTGAACAATGGGGAAGCTGGGAATTTAGACTGCCCCAACAAAAATAGATGTTTTAACTCTGGCTTGGGCTATCTGAAGTAGAAATGCTTGATTTTAGATTATCTGATGCTTTGTGTATAGTTTCCCTATATTTTTCACATGATATCACTCAGAAAATAAAAATATTTATACTACAAACTAGGGCCAACTGAATAGTATTTGGAACATAGTTGAGGATCTTCTGTGCTGCAGGTGACTTCCGCAAGAGCTTGGTCCATCTCTGGCCTCTCCTGGATGCCCAAGGATGGAAAACATTATCTTGCAGTGGACCAGCTGGAATCCAAACCGTAGTTTAGCAGCCTTGGGAAATGGGATTGCAAAGCAGACAGGGTTTGTCTTTTCTCCCCAATCTTGATCAATTTCATTCACTGCATAAATATTTAATAAAACTCTTAAACATGCTGTCACTGGGCTCTTACTTGTCCTATATTAAATGACCAAAGCTGTTCAAGATGTGAAACACAAATCTTAACAGTTGCTTATCTGACACTGTTATTATTATTTTTAAAAATGAATCAAAGAAAACATGGATTATTGTAATTAATTACTTTTATCTTTATTCTGGCTATCTGCATATCTTGTTCAGTTTTGCCACCATCCAGAAATTGCTCCTTTCTTGGCCCCAGTTGAAACATTTATTCTCTAACAATTAAAAATTGTTCAGGTCAAGAGGTGAATAAAGTTTAACTCTACGTATCTAAAAGAGTTTGTGATCATAAGTCAATCTTTAATTATTGGAACACACAGGGAAAGAGCAGACATTTTTGATTTCCCTACAAAATCTCTGGGACTTTCTCTCCTTAATTACGTCATTTTTCAAGGAGCAGACGAAGGGAAGCAATTTTTCTGTGCCAAAGAATCCCATGAGCTGCCCTCCTCTTCCTTCCTGGAATCCTTTCCTTTCCTTCCCAAGTTCAGGGAGAAAAGAGCCACCAATTTGGAAGAGTACATACTAGCAAAGGTAGTTGAATTTTAGAAACTTTAATCTGAATTTGATGAGAAGTGCTTCTTTTATCTTGTACTCAATTGTCCTGAGAGGTTGACTTTTGGTCTGTAAACATCAAGCTCAGGCATGGTAGCTCATGCCTGTAATCCCAGAACTTTGGGAAGCTGAGCCAGGAGGAAGGCCTGAAGTTCAAGACCAGCCTGGGCAATGTAGCGAGATCCTATCTCCACAATTATTTTAAATAAATAATTAATTAATTAAATTGCCTGAAATTTCAGCTTCATGTTCCAGAAGAGAGACAATGATCATAATATCATGACGACAAAACCGGTTTACTTCCTGTTTCAGCTGATGCTTCATTGCTCAATGACAGCATAGTAGCCTAGAAGCAAAAGTGTGGTGAGGGGAGCTGTACCACCAAACAGAAAAACTGGACTTGGAATCTGGAAGACGAGTCCGAATCCTGGTTTGGCCACTTCCTAGATGGGTGATTTTGTTGTGATTACTGAAGCTCTGACTTGTCTCTGCTTCTTCATCGTAAAATAAATGGGTACTTTTTGGTGTGAATGTTTATAGCAACTTTATTCTTAAAACCAGAAACAACCCAAATGACCTTCAACTGATAAAAAGATAAGCTTGAGTACATCCTTACAAAGGACTGCTACTCAGCAACAAACATGAAGGAACTGATACAATATTATAGGTAGATCTCAACTCCATTACGTGAAAGAAGCCAGACTCAAAACCTACATATTCTAATTATTCCATTCAAATGATATCCTGGGATATGCAAAGCCATAGGGATGGAGAACATACCAGTGATTCCCATGGATTGGATGCATGGGGAGAGTTTGATGCCAAAGGAACAATATGATGGAATGTTTTGGGGTGATGGAATTTGTATACATTCTGACTGTGGTGATGATTACACATCTGTATAAAATCCCATAAAACTATATGACAAAAAGTGAATTTTACTATATTTGAAAAAGACAAATAGGTTGAATTTAAAATCATCCATGTGTTGTTTCTTTTAAGGAAACTTTGTGTCAGTTAGAAGGCGCAGTTGTCCCTTGGAATCCATGGGATTGGTTTCAGGACCCTCCATGGATACTAAAATCCACAGATGCTCAAATTTCTTATATAAAATGGTGTACTATTTGCATATAACCTAAACAATCACTCCATATACTTTAAATCATCTCTAGATTACTTTCAATACCTAATATAATGCCAACCCATCATTTCATTCATATGACTTCACACAGTACTAGGCATGTGACAAATTCAAGTTTTGCTTCTTGGAACTTTGCTGGACTTTAAAAAGATTCCACTGCTTGATATTCTTTCAAAGGAATGGAAATTGGTGTATTGAAGAAATAGTTTCACTCCCATGTTTATTGCAGCACTATTCACAATAGAATATTTTATACGGAATCAATTGAGGTGTCCTACAGCAGGTGAATGAATAAATAAAATGTGTCACATATGCACAATGGAATATTATTGAGCCATAAAAAAGAAAAAAATTGTAATTTGAGGCAATGTGGATGATCCTGGAGGTCATATGTCAAGCACAGAAAGTCAGGCACAGAAAGATAAGTACCACATGTTCTCACTCAAGTGGGAGCTAAAAAACTTGATCTCATAGAAGTAGAGAGTGGAATTATGGCTGTTAGAAGCTGGGAAGGATAGGGAATGGAGAGAATGGGCAAAGGTTGCTGACACAAAATTACAGCAAGATAGGAGGAATGAGGCCTAGTGTTCTATAGCACGATTGGGTGACTGTAGTTAACAATACAAAAGCAGAGACAAGTCGGAGCTTCAGTAATCACAACAAAATCACTCATCTAGGAAGTGGCCAAAGCAGGATTCAGACTCGTCTTCCAGATTCTAAGTCTAGTTTTTCTGTTGGGTGGTACCGCTGCCCTCACCACACTGCTTCTAGGCTGCTATGCTGTCAGTGAGCAATGAAGCGTCAGCTGAAACAGGAGGTAAACTGGTTCTGTCTTCATGATATTATGATCATTGTCTCTCTTCTGGAACATGAAGCTGAAATTTCAGGCAATTTAATTAATTAATTAATTTTTATTTTTTTTATTGCCAAGATTGATCTTAAACTCCTGGCTTCAGGCCTTCCTCCTGGCTCAGCTTTCCAAAGTTACTGGGATTACAGGCGTGAGCCACCATGCCTGAGGTTGATGTTTACAGACCAAAAGTCAACCTCTCAGGACAATCGAGTACCAGATAAAAGAAGCACTTCTCAACAAATTCTGATTTAAATTTCCAAAATTCAGCTACCTTTGCTAGTATATATCGAATATGTTCAAATGGCTAGAAGAGAGAATTTCAAATGCTTTTAACACAAAGAAGTGGTAAACATATGAGGCAATAGATATGCTAATGACTTTGATCTGATCATCACACATTGTATATATGTTTTGAAATATTATTCTGTACCTCCAAATTAAATGGGCTATTAACCCTAGCTCAAAGAGGTTGATGTGCAAATGAAGTGAGATATGAAAGTGAGCACACAGAATTCCATCTATAAGTGGAAGTCTGAAATTAAATGGATGATGCTATATTGTAGGTTATCTAAGATATTTCTTTTTTTATTTTTTTTTATTTTTAACAAAGATTCAAAAACGGTTTAATGGAGGAAGGCAAGCCACCACTCTGCTACAGGGTTTTGGATTTTAATCAAGTGAATCAAGGGTAACTGCTACTTTCCACCTCAGCCTTAGGGGTAGAAAAAGGATAAAGTAGGATTCACTTCTACATTTAGTCTTGCCCCAAATTTGTCATATCAAGCCAAGCTTCACTGGGGAACAAGGAACTCAACCCCTACAGGGCTAATTTCACCATCCTGGAGACCTGCTGTCTTAGAAGCAAAGCCTGGCTTGAGACTGATCTTGAGAATATGTTTGTTCCTCCGTATTGGGACCCAGTCTCCATTCATGCCGCACATAAGAATTTCATATGGAACTTGAAAAATACCGACTGCCCCAGAGATTTTGACTTAATGGTCTAGGTTAGGGCCTGGGCAATAGTAATTTTTTTTTAACTGCCTCCAGTGTTAGCGTGCAGCCAGATCTGAAAACCACGGCTCTAGACACTGCAGATCTAGGTGACCTGGAGACATTAGAGGTCAAGGTTGTAGTAGGAGGCATCTGATGGCCTGATCCTGAAGAACCCTCCCTTTCTCAGATGCTTCAAGTGTTGAGTCAAGAGCAAGAGAAAAGGGATCGGAGTGATAATCTCACTTCCAAAAAGATGAAAAACAGCAAAGTAAGCCTCACCTAGAGCAATTCCTGGGCAATGCTAAAGAGCCCTTTTCTTGCCTGCCTGTGGGTTCCAATTTTCCAAGTAGCACTTGAATAACAGAACACTGCAGATTTTTTACAACATAACTCCAGAAGCCTCATTTAAGCTGATATTGTTATGGACTCTTAAATCTCCTGCCTACATTTACTTCCTTGGTTTCTAAATTAAGAAGTACTTAGAATGTAATGACTTACTTAGATTGCTTGTTCTCTAATGGTGGTTACAGAGCTGTGCTCTTAAACCATTGCATACAGAGGATATTTTGATGAAGTCACAGCCAATTGTCTTAAAAAGCCAAAGTCAGAAAGAGCAATGTGAAAGCATTCAAATGATGGGAAAATAAAAATATCTTAATTTCCAGTCCTCTTTATCAATTAAATCACATAATAAAACTCAGACAGGGCTACTCCTCTCTTTGAAATAGTGATATGTACCTGTTTTTCCCCTTTCTCTTACAGATGAAAATCTCTGACCAGTTGTAATGACTATATTTCTCTTCTGCCTCAGCCAATGAAACCCTTATGCCTAGTGAAATTCAGTTTCTTTTTTTTTTTTCTGAGATGGAGTCTCACTCTGTCACCAGGCTGGAGTGCATTGGCACAATTTTGGCTCACTGCAACCTCTGACTCCCTGGTTCAAGTGATTCTCCTGACTCAGCCTCCCAAGTAGCTTGGATTACCGGCATGCACCACCACTTCCAGGTAATTTTTGTATTTTTAGTAGAGATGGGGTTTCACCATATTGGCCAGGATAGTCTTGATCTCCTGACCTTGTGATCTGCCCGCCTTGGCCTCCCAAAGTGCTGGGATTATAGGCATGAGCCACCGTGCCTGGCCAAATCCGATTTCTACTTTCATTCTTGTCTGTTCACAGCTCCAAATAAACTGAGGTTCCTTTTGCTAGCTATCATGGGAATGGTCCCCACATTTCTTTCCAGGGAGCAAAGCCTCAAACTGAGTAAATGGTAATGTTAAGCATCTTAACAGAGCAGAAGCAATATCTACCCTGTCATTGTTAAATAATTGGGAGCTACATTAAGAATTATCTAAAAAACTAAAATTCTGTGGAAAAATAAATATTTCTGACTTAGACATCTGCGCAAGGAGAGGATTCATTTAATCACCTGATCCCAAATCAAAGTCAAAGAACTTCACTGTTCTTATACTATTTTCCCACCAAAAGATGTTAATATTCATCACCAGGGAGAAAACTGATAACCCATTGATATGGTTTGGCTCTGTGTCCCCACCCAGATCTCATCTCAAACTGTAATCCTCACATGTCAAGGAAGGGAGGTGATTGGATCATGGGAACAATTTCCCCCATGCTGTTCTCATGATAGTGAGTAAGTTCTCACAAGGTCTGATGGTTTTATAAGTGTCTGACAGTTCCTCCTTCACACACTTTCTCTCCTGCCACCTTGTGAAGAAGGTGCCAGCTTACCCTTTCACCATGATTGTAAGTTTCCTGAGATCTCCCCAGCCATGCAGAACTGTGAGTCAATTAAACCCCTTTCCCTTATAAATTACCCAGTCCCAGGTACTTTTTTTTTATAGCAGTGTGAAAACAGACTAATATACCCATGGAGGTCTGCTATAAGGAGGATGAATTTGATTACCTTCAATTAATTTGGGCAGGAAAGCATAAGAATAGTTGTGAGAATAAGCTCCTACTAAATCAGAACCTGTTTCTAATCCTACTGACAGAAGGGCTAAAGAGTAAAAGAAATTGTTAGCATCTAACTTGCAGATGAAGGCTGTTGTAGGAGTGATGGGTGATAGTCCCATAGAGGCGAGTGTTTCGGAAAGCAAGTTCCCAAGATTAATGACTGGATCACTTTGCGTAGTGGATTCCTTCATTCCACAATTATTTATTGAGTGCTAGGCACTTCTTAGACACAGAACAATGAGTTTATTGGAGGTGTAATATCTCTTTAGGCAAGCGTGGTGACTCTGGTAAGCAGATCAGCCACATCTGCTTGGGCTTAGTGTATCCTGAATTTAAAATGACCTCTGCATCCTTGGTCCCATGGTAACCTTACAATTTATTTGAGAGTTTCTCAGAAAAATCATCCATTTATTACAATTCTTTTAATGTTCTATCTATAGTCACCAGTTATTTCAGTGATACTGTTTCTTCATTTGATATTAACTCCCTTCTTAATTATATTTGCTACAGGCTTATCAATATGTGGTAGTGTTTATCAATATAAAAACTAGTTATTTATACAGATTATTATTATATATCCTAAAGCATCTATTATTCAGTGAGAAATCCAGATATACAACAATATGTATATTGTAGTATTATTTGGTTAAAAAGTATATTTATGGGGATGTGGGTGAATTTGAGGGACTAAAGAAGGAAGTTCACTTTTATTCCCACTTTCTTTGTCATTAACATTCCGTGTCATGATTAACTTTAGTAATAATTTTAAAATACTTGGGTTTTTTCATGAATTAAAGAGACTCAAGACCAATCTCCCGACAGGACTCAGCACACCGAGGGCCTGTTTTTATTTTTATTTATTTGTTTATTTTTGAGATAGAGTCTTGCTCTGTTGCCAGGCTGCAGGGCAGTGGGGTGATCTCGGCTCACTGCAACCTCCGCCCCTCCAGGTTCAAGCGATTTCCCTGCCTCAGCCTCTCGAGTAGTTGGGACTACAGGCTAATTTTTTGTGTTTTAGTAGAGACGGGCTTCACCATGTCGAAGGGCCTGTTTTCAAAGTGCAGTGGTCTCAGTCCTGCAGGCTTAGGCTTCAGTTCTACTGAACTTGATTGTGCTTTTGATAACTGGCAGTGTGTCATCAGGGTGGATTGCCAGAACACTTAGGGGAAGTCACTTGATCAGCTTGTCCTTGGCACAATGGCCATTCTGAAAATAGACAGACTCAAGTGAAATGAGGTGTACTGAAAACTTACTCCAAACGTTTAGTTAACTGGAGTGTCGTAGGTTGTGGTTGAAAGCATTTTTTAAAATATGGAATTGTTTTACGTTAAAATGAAAAACTCTGCCTGAATGAAAGTATTTAGTGTTGAATCATGTATATGATCTGGAGTGCCCTTCTGGACTGGAATCCCTTTCCCTGGGCCGCTTAGGGATTTCTAAATGCTCAGGGCATCTGCCAAAGCAGGAAAGATCCCTGTGTCTGGAAGAGTAAAGATGACCAGGGAACATAGAACAAATTTGCTCACACAAATATACCCACCATGCAAAACTAGAAAAAACATTTTGTAGCAAATGTGACACAGATAGCGTTACCTTTTTAATTATAAAATAAGCTTTTGCAGATTCACTCAGCACACACAAAGATCAATAGACAAGATCTATAAACCAGCAGTTCTCAAATGAGGAAATTGGTTCATTCATTCACTAATTTAATGCAATTTTTCTTAAGCCCTTGATACAGGAGTATAGCATTATTTGTCACGAGTTCTCTAACAGACTAATCAATGTTGGAAATGAGGAGGAGAGAGTGAAACCTCACCTACTACACATTAGGAGCCTCTACCAGGACTCCTGGTCTTGCAACCACAGAGAACACTATTTGCTATAAGACAAATGGATTTGCTAGGCGCACTGGTAATACCTTCCCACCGCACAGGAATCGTATGTGCTAAGCTTGCTTGGTTTGTAGCCTTCAGACACAGCTAGACACTCACTGTAACTACTAACAATATCCAGCACCAAGTTATGCCTGGTGCTATACTTGAACCTCAGGGCCTCACTTCTGGCGTGCACCATGTCCATGAGCCTCACATTCCTGTCTATCCCTTTCTCACCTTCTGCCAGCTGGTTACTCTTCAGTAATTTACGACATGGAGTTTTATAATTTAGGACACAATGCAGGACAGCACCTGGTAAGTTACTGAATGGGAGCTATGGGTGGGAAAAAGGGAAAAATGAATGACTCCTAGCTTTTCGGTATGAGTGCCTGGGAGATTGTAGTGCCCATAACAAAAACAGGAAAACTAGAGGAGAAACAGTATGAGAGGGAGAGGAGTTCAGTTCTGAACATGTTGAGTTTTGAAGGATCTGTGAGATACCAAAGAAGGGATGTCTAGAAGGATTCGGTATCTACTCATCTGGTATTAAGCAAAGAGATTGGGGCTACAGATACATATTTAGATGCAATAGACAGAAAGATAGGAATCCAGCCGTTTATGGGTATGGGAGAGACCGCTTAAGATTTGTTTGTAGAATGACATGATTCAGTGGGCCTAAGCTAGAGTCCTGTGTAACCCCAATTTTTTAGGAATGGGTAAAGGAGTAAGAGCTGATAAAACGACCACAAAGGTAGAAGGAAAACTGCGGCAGTGCCTTTGTGTGAAGCTGATCCCTTTCCCTGGAGTAACCTCCCTCTCTTCTTTGCATGGTGAAATACAGCTAATCCTTCAGCATATCTCAAATGTCTCTTTGGTGCAGCAGACGTTCTTGATTCACTCTCTACTTCCCTAAGTGCCATAAAAATCCCATTGCTCTCTTTTCTCTGCTTCTATAGCACTTCAGAAAAAGCAAAAATGAAAACATGAATGTGGTTGCTGAAGATATCTCCCTCTCCCACCCCTATAACTTTCTGAGCTGATATATAACAAGGACATGGCAGGTGATTCTGATTTATTTCTGTTTCCTAGCACCAAGTAGCACATACAAAACCGCCAGTTAAGTGTTGAGTTAATACTGTTTGCCTGATTTTTCAAAACTTTGTTCCTCACTCTGACAAAGATTTAGGCCTAGGAGAGCACATTACTCAGAAAAGGCTTTAAAATGCAATCATTTCTGGTACAACATTGCAAGTTAATTAGTTTATTATTCGTGCCACACCTACTTTGAAAAAGAATTTGAGATAGCTTGCAATGAGTCACATGAATCATTACATCTTTAAAAACATAATGAAAGCATCGTGCAGTGGAAAAAGGTGATAACATTATCTGATAAGTAAAGCCAAAGAAAGTTGCTGCAATTGAGATTACAATGCAGTCTTACACTTCTTAGCAGAGAAGTTGATATGCTCTTCTTTTTGAATAGCTCATGTACTTTTGAGGGACTCCGTGTAAGTAGAGAACAATGCATAGGCCTATTACCTGGACCAGCTAAAATTCTGCTGGGCTTAATTACAATCCTCAGACTATTCATTTGCAACGTTGTGTATAACTTGCTTTAAAGTGACCTAATTGTGTGAATTAAAACAACAAAAAAACAATTCTCTCACTTGCAGAAAAAACTAAACAGACCTTCTCTGCAGAATGAGGATTCTCTTTTAAGGTAAAAATATTTCAAGCTATCTCATTATTCTGCTTTTAGAATATGTTGCTTAAGAACATATGACAAAAAAAACCTATCATAAATTTAGTAACCCTTAAATGTTTTCTACTTATTAAAATATAAAACTATCTGAATATATTTTTAGGAGATGGCACAGGTATTTGCATAAGATTACTTGTCTAGTACAGAGACTTCTTGGTAAACACGTGGGTTTGAAATGTTTTTGTCTTGGCTCCAAGAGTCTTCTGACCAGAGAATGGGAGCACCAGGTCTATGGTAGTGGTTTTCAACGTTATTATTGTAATTCTTTGGTTTGTTAGTTGTAATTGGCTGTGTACGTCTTTGTTCAAAGAGCTCATGCTCTGAAGATCAACAAATCACAGCTCTGATTAAGGTTGGAACTGGAGTCTACATGAATGGGTGTCCAGAAAAGACTTTATTAAAAAACTTATTGTCATCTAACCAAAATTATACTGAAGAGAAAATATTATTAAAAATCATCAGTTTTTCACCACGATGATGAATAGCTCGGCAATTAATGTTAGCTTCAGCGTACTCATTTAAAGATCCGTAACTTTATGCACTGTTTTTATTTTTATGTCTCTAAAATTGCAAGTTTTCTCTAAAATTGCCATTTGTGGATTTCTGAATGCTCAGGGCGTCTGCCAAAGCAGGAAAGATCCCTGTGTCTGGAAGAGTAAACATGACTAGGGAACATGGGACAAAACTGCTCGCACAAATTTATGCCCCCCCACGCAATACTAGAAAAAACATTTTGAGGCAAATGTGACACAGATAGCGTTACCTTTCAATTATAAAATAAGCTTTTGCAGACTCACTCAGCACACACAAAGATCAGTAGACAAGGTCTATAAACCAGCAGTTTATAGATGCAAATGAGGAAATTGGTTCATTCATTCACTAATTTAATGCAATTTTTAATAAGTCCTTAATACAAGAGTATAGCATATTTGCTATATTTCTCCAAAATCCTAGAAGATTCTTTAGATTATAGCTTAGTCAAATATGCAGACTTTGAGGGGAAAATGAAACTTGGTAATTGCTTTACCAAATCGGATGGAGTTCAGATTTTTCAAAATCCTCCCAAAAGAAAGAGAACTTTGAGGTGAGTTTGTTCTTTAAGTTTTTGAGTTCCACCTGTTACTACTGCATCACAAAGCATACGCTGTAATTTTATTCTATGATAAAATTTCCATCTTCTTTCAGAAAAATAATTTTGATTAATAATATATTTAAATAAGCCTCATTTCCTAATGTTCATAAAATTAATTTCTCTCTCTTTTCTTTATTTTTATTTTTAGTTCTGGGGTCCATGTGCAGGATGTGCAGGTTTCTTACATAGGTAAATGTGTGCCATGCTGGTTTGCAGCACCTACCAACCCATCACTTATGTATTAAGCCCAGCATGCATTAGCTATTTTACCTAATGCTCTCCCTCGCCACAACCCCTCCACCCCCACAGGCCCCAGTGTATGTTGTTCCCCTCCCTGTGTCTATGTGTTCTCATTGTTCGGGTCCCACTTATAAGTAGGAACATGCAGTGTTTGGTTTTCTGTTCCTGCATCAGTTTGCTGAGGATAATGGCTTCCGGCGCTATCCATGTCCCTTCAAAGGATGTGATCTCATTCCTTTTTAAGGCTGCATAGTATTCCATGGTGTATATGTACCACATTTTCTTTGTCTAGTATATCATCAGTGGGCATTTGCATTGATTTCACATCTTTGCTATTGTGAATAATGCTGCAAAGAACATATGTGTGCATGTATCTTTATAATAGAATGATTTATATTCCTTTGGGTATATATCCCAGGGAATTCTGTCATATTATAGTGATAAGTAATATTCATCTGTAGATTGATAAACGGATTGGGAAAAACGCCATCTTTACCATTTCAATAGCAGATGTGTTTTCAATAAACTTTTATACTTTCTATTTAAAAAAAGAATACTTCTCAGTGTGTTTTAAACACATACTCATACATACTCCATATCACAGGTAAAATCACCTACGTGAAAGAATCAGATTATCCTTCCTTCACAAGCCAGCATTTCTGAATCAGCACTTGGTATCATTGTGGGATATCTCCCATCTCGTAGATGATCTGTTCTGTGATTTGACATAGATCCTGGGCACTGGGAATTTGCTATTGACTCAAAATCCTTGAGGGCAAAGACAGCTTCCTGCTAATCCTGTTGATATCTGACAGCAAATAGCATAGACCAAGTTTGCATAATTTAAAATTCAATTAAATGTACATCCCTATGCAAGTATGAAAGAGGGTGGGTGACTTGTTGTCCTCTCTACCCTTCCAAATCTATCCCATCTCCCCTCTACCCACCCAGTTCTACCCTCAGTCATCATGAACTCTGATTAGTTCCCAGCATGCTTCTCCCTGAACTTGCCTTTAGCCTTTTACAAATGCTGTTCCCTTTGATTGGAACATGCTTCCTCACCTTTCACCTGGCTAGGTCATACTCATTTTTCAGGTCTATGCTTTTTTCCCTTTTCTTTGGGGATGCTTTATAACTCCCCATATTTGGATTAAATATACTTCAAAATGTGCTCCCATAGCAATGGTGGCATAGCGTTCATCAAACACTATTGCAATTGAATTATTCCTACTAGATTGTAAATTTGAGGTGGCAGGCAGAATATGTTTTATTCTCCTGTATATCCTCAGGATTTTAGTTCACTGACTGACACTCAGTAGGTGCTCAATAAATCCTTGCATAGGTAAAGAAATGAATAAATACATGCAATAGCCAGGAACCCTATCTCAAGAATCCTTTCTCCCAGCAACTCCTTAGCAATTATGACTTCATTGACACAGAGGCATTGCTTCAGGTAAAGCCCTGTTTCTGTGTTTATAAAACAAACAGCTGAAGTTGCTCATGAGCTGGAAGTGCCACAGAATCTTATTTTGCATCTGTGTTCACATTACACTAGCCTATGTAGACAAGGATGGCACTTAAGCTTTTTGCCTTCAGCTGAAGCAAGCCAACCTGACTTTCCTCCTTTTTAGTTCCTACTTTCTCAACTGCTGTAACTTTGGATAAGGGAATGTGATCTCTTTATTTTCATTCATTCAACAAGTATTGATTAAGGGTCTCCTGTTAAAAAAAAAAGTCTGTGTACTTGCCACTTAGCTCCTCAAGAACCAGAATTCTGCTGAAGCATGCCAACATCTCAGCAATTATGAGCCAACAAATGCCAAGCAGAGAATGGGTAAAGGGAAAACCCTTACAAACCATTCTGAGAGTGCTCTTCAAGTTATAAATATGTATTGGCAAAACCCTTTGATCAAACCTCAACATGTGCCTTTCCTCATAGTAAGGAATCATCTCCACCCTCTTTTAAAAAACAGATGAAGACACACTTAGAGCCATCTGGAAGAAGATGCTGGTTGATTAGGGTTCAATCTCTCTCCTTAGAGAACAGCTTACACAAAATTACACTGAATAGAGTTTCAGAATCAAGCTGCTTTTCCCTTTTCCTTTTACAATGTGTACTTTCCCAAATGCATAGTGATCACTCTTAAGACATTTTTCTCTTTTATTTCCTAGTCTCTTTCTGACAGAAATTCTTTTCTTTGCAGAGAACTAAGGCTTTTCTTTCATTGCCTCTATTCCCTTGATGACATGAAATATTCAATCACAACCAATTTACAGATAATGTGCTAGTTCCTTGTATGTGTTTGTCAGTTTCATCACCTGTGCCAGATTGTCAAATGCATACCCTAGATAACGTCGCTACCTTAGTCAACAAGTCTGATCGTGCTTCTAAGTGGAAATGTTCTGGAAATTTTCCTCTCTGCTATTTTTTTTTTTTAATTCCCTTGCCTGTAACCTACTGGATGACTCTGAAGTAGATTTTCTTTGCCTGGCCAGTGCCTCATGCTCTGTAGTCACTTCAGTTAGAGTTAACTCTGTTGTTAGCTATTCATTCCATAAATGTGTGAAAAAGTCATCAAATTAACTTCCCAAGTCACTATAGGACATCAGCCAGGAAATGCAAAAGAGATGAAACAAATTTTCCTTCTACAGGGAAGAAAAGGATGTGAAGGGTCTTCAGCTCAGTGGCTTGCTTCTGATCGTCACAGTGGCAGGCAGATGAGCCAAAGCTCTTAAGATGGCCCCTGCTTTCCCCTACAAAGGCAAGAGGAAGTCCAAATCTTATGAAATGCTGCAAAGAATCTAACCATCCAGTTTTTCAGTGGTGTTTGGGTAAAACAGCTTAATAAAATTTTACTTAGTTGGAATAATTTTGGTTTTATTGGGAGGAGAGATTGGCAAAAAGAAAGAATTTAGTGCTGGTTTTGTTGATCTTATCAATATTAGTGACCTAAATAACTTTACTAAAAAGTAAAATGAACGATAAGAGGCCAGGAAATCTTTTGCAGACAAAAGATTTCCCATCTCCAGATCTGTATCCATACATGTACACAGCCAGACTGTCACTTTTTTCTCTTAGTCAACAGCAGGAGCCGTGTGGGCGTGCTTGTTTCCTCTCCCCGATAGATTGACAACCACAGCAGAACAGTTGGCATGTCCCTAGATATGGCACGAAGGTGGCGTGTAATTTCTATGATCAACTAACGAACAGTCAATGAGAAGCAGATGCAATTGTGATAAATGTTAGAGGTAAAAGTTCTGGGTTCTGGGTTCTCCACGAAGGGCTGACGTCACAAGCATGCAACCATGCACAGTGGCACATGGGACATCCAATGAAAAGGCCCCTGTGCCTGGTTTGATTCTCTGCTATTGCCTTCTTGATATTTTTAATAATTTTTGAACAAGGGCCCTCACATTTTCATTCTGTGCTGGGCCTAGAAAATGATGTAGCCAGTCCTGTCTCCAAGATGTATTGTTGAGCATTAAAGAACAGTGTGGAAAAATGTGTGTAGGATGTATAACAAAATGGAGTTCTGTGCTTAAATTCTCACTCCCCCACCACACACACAAACACACACACAAACACACACACACACCCCTATGTATGCACTGAAAGGCAATTGTGTGCAACAGTTAAGAATATACTCTGGATTGGGCAAGATGGTTCACGCCATCCCAGCACTTTATGGAGTTGAAGTGGGAGGATCACTTGAACCCAGGAGCTCAGGACTAGCTTGGGCAACATAGCAAGACCCCATATTAAAAAAAAATTTTTTTTTTAATTAGCCAGGCATGGGGGTGTGTGTGCCTGTAGTCCTAGGTGCTTGGGGATTGCTTGAGCTCAGGAGTTTCAGGCTGCCGTGAGCTGTGATTGAGCTACCTGTCCTCCAGTCTGGGCAACAGAGCAAGACCCTATGTCTTAAAAAAAAAAAAAAAAAGAAAAGAAAAGAAAAAAGGGTAGAGTCTGAAGCTGGATTGCCTGGGTTTGAAACATACCCTAGGGAAATTACTATACCTGTGGTGCCTTGCTGTCCTCATCTAAAAAATGGAATGAAAATAATACCTATAAAAAATTTAAAAATAAAAGCACCAATCTCATAGGGTTGCTGTGAAAGTCTATATTATCTGTTATGTTGTTAATTTGGGTTATATGATAATTTAATTAGATTACCTCTGGAAGGCTGTAAGATAAGCCAGTAAAAGTGGTTCTCTGGAGAAAGGGACTAGGCTAGAGAACAGGAGAATAAGCAAAAGCTGATTTTTATGAGATGCAAATTCACACAATTTTAGGGACCCCTTTTAAAAAAAATACAAATTATAAATAAAAACAAAGTAAACATTTGTTTAGAAAGAAGATTTTAGTGCTGACAAATACTATAAAATAACCCAGAAAAAATGAAATAATATTTCTATTTATTAATGCACTAACTAATCTCGAAAACTCCTTTCCCTCACATTTTTGCTGCAAAATCTTTGGCTGCCTCATCATGTGACATTAATTTTATAATATCTTTTTCTATTGTGAGAATAGAAAAATAATTGTTTTTCGGCCAGGTGCAGTGGCTCACTCCTGTAATCCCAGCACTTTGGGAGGCCAAGCTGGCAGATCACCTAGTCAGGAGTTCGAGACCAGCCTGGCCAACATGGTGAAACTGTCTCCACTTAAAAAAAAAAAAAATTAGCTGGGCATAGTGGCAGGTGCCTGCAATCCCAGCTACTGGGAAGGCTGAGGCAGGCGAATTGCTTGAATCTGGGAGGCAGAGGTTGCAGTGAACCTAGACGGCACCACTGCACTCCAGCCTGGGCAACAGAGTGAGACTCTGCCTCGGTAAAAGAAAAAGAAAAGAAAGATAATTGAGTTTTTCTCTGTCTTTATATGGAGCTCTATAAATTTGGGTATTCAGTATTCAGCATTATTGCGGTATAATCAATATATTATCAAATTTATCAAAGGGCATAGTTTGGGGATTGTCAGTAAGTTTATGTAGTTGTGCAACAAGCTTCAAAGCGTTTCTATCAACCCAGAAAATTTGCTCATGACCATGGGCACTTGTTTTGTTAAATTCATTCTTAAGTGTCTTATTAGTTTTGATGTTATTTGGAATGAAATTGTTTTCTTACATTTATTTTCGATTGTTTGCTAATATTTAAACATACAGCTGACTTTTTTGTTTATTAATTTTATATTCTGTAACCTCGTTGAACTTGCTTATTAGTTCTATTAGCTTTTTGCTTTTTTTTGTATATATCCTATAATTTTCTATAGAAATTTCTACAGGATCATGTTGCCTGCTAATAAAGACAGCTTTACTTTCTCCTTTCCAATTTGCGTGCCTTTATTTTTTTTTAATTTCTGCCTTGTTACCTTGGCTAGAGGCTCCTATACAGTGTTGCATAGAAGTTGTGCAAATGGACATCCTGACTTGTTCTTTATCTTAAGAGGAAAGCAGTCAGTATTTCAGCATTGGGTATGATGTTAGCTCTAGTATTTGTTTGTTTGTTTATAAAATATTCAGAACAGGTGGAAGAAGTTCCCTTCTATTCCTTATTTGCCGAGTTTGTATTGTGAATGGGTATTTGTCTTGGCAAACGCTTTTGCTAAATCTACTGAGATGATCACATGGATTTGTCCTTTATTCCTCTAACATGATGTATTACATTAATTCACTTTCAGGTGGTATAAATAACTTTGTCTTCTTTAGCAAAGATGGAGTTCTACTAGCTGGAGTTTAAGCTGGTGGAATTACTGCCATGGTTTATGATATTTTTATATGTATTACTTTTTTGTATGTTGCTTGGTTTGGTTTGCTAATATTGTGTTAAAGATTTTTCTATCTATTTTCACGAGGAACACCACTCTGTAGTTTTTGTTTCATGATGTCTTTGGATAACACTGGCCTCATAGAATGAGTTGGGAAGTGTTCCCACCTCCTCTATTTTCTGAGTAAATTTGAATAGGAATATTACTTCTTCCTTAAATATTTGAGAAAATTCACCATTCTGGGTGATTTTGATGTAGGGGATCTTAGGTTAAGCACAGAGGATTAAGCACAGAAGATTTGGCTCTTGGGGTCAGGAAGCTACAAGCCTACCTGGTGTTATTTTTTTCTGTGTGTTTGTACCCCACCTCAAAAAGAGAGAGTGAAAAAAAATTGTTCACCGCGTCCCCATCCCTGACTTGCTGATGTCTCTAGGACTTTGACATATATTATTTGTGTTTTACTGTGAGCGAATTTTAGATGTTGTCTTGTAGGGGCAGGTTTTGATAGGAAGAGAAAGTGAACACACTAGACCACTGCAACTGAGATTTTTCCAAGGAAAGGAGGGGCATGGAACTGGGAGGACAAAAGGCAATTTCTTCATTTTACTCATAAATAGTAATGCCAGGCAGAGTCAGAAAGCAACCTGTTACCTTATGTGAAAACTATGGGCAAATCATGGCAGTAATTTAGCCAGCTTAAAATCCAGTTAGTGGACCAGCAAGATCTGAAGTTTGGGACCAATTATTAAGACTGAACCTAAAAAACAGGTTGAAAGCCACCATTTGGATAGGGACTCTGTTCAGATTTCACCAGGTCAGGGATATTGATATTTTCTGTGAAATCTGTCCACAGATATTACTATGAACAGAAATCACTGAGGTCTTCTGATCTTTGAGATGTAAATAAAATGCAACGGGATCATAATCCAGGTGCATTTAGTGAGTTTGGAGCCTCTGAATTGTCCTGTCTTTGTAGAGCAAAGGTAAACAAAGTTTTTCTGTAAAGGGCTAGGTAGCAAGTATTTTCAGCTTTGTAGTCCATACAGTCTCTGTCTCAACCACTTGGCTCTGCCATTGCAAGGCAGAGCAGCTAGAGGAAACATGTTAAGAGATGAGTGTGATTGTATTCTTGTAACACTTCATTTCTAGAAGTAGATGGTGGGCCAGATGTGGCCCTTGGGTATAGTTTTCAGGTACCTGTTTCAGAAGATGAAGATGGTTCACTACCACCTGCTGTCTTAGTCCATTCAGGCTACTAGAACAAAATACTGCCCAGGCACAGTGGCTCACACCTGTAATCCCAGCACTTTGAGGGGACTGAGGTGGGTGGATCACGAGATCAGGAGTTCAAGACCAGCCTGGCCAAGATGGTAAAACCCCATCGCTACTAAAAATACTGAAAAAAAAATTAGCTGGGCATTGTAGAGCACCTGTAATCCTAGCCACTTGAGAGGCTGAGAGAGAGAATTGCTTGACCCCAGGAGGCAGAGGTTGCAGTGAGCTGAGATCATGCCACTGTACTCCAGCCTGGGCAATAAAGGAAGACTCTGTCTCAAAACAAAACAAAACAAAAACCCCACACATACTGGGTATTTCTGTAAACAATAAATAAATTTAATTCTCACAGTTCTGGAGGCTGGAAAGTCCAATATCAAGGCACCCATAGAATCAGTGTCTGGTGAGGGCCCGTTTCTTGGTTCATAGATGTTATCTTCTTGCTGTGTTGTTACCTGGAAGAAGGGATGAGGCAACCCTCTGGGACCTCTTTTATTTATTCCATGAGAGCTCTGCCCTCATGATCTAATCACCTTCAGTGGCCCCATCGCCTAATGTCATCACATTGGTGATGAGATTTCAACATATGAAATTTGGGGGTTGCAAGCATTCAGACCATAGCACCTGCATTTCTCTGGTTCTGAGCCCTTGCTTCTGCTGACTTATTTCAGTTTATTGTACATATTATCATCCCGTGAATCTCTCCCTGTTCTATGGGTTTTAAGGCTAAAAATGGAGCCCAGGCAGCCTGCTTGGTAGCGTACTTAACACTGAGATCTACTCAGGCACCTATGCCTAACCATGAGATGTAGCCCTTTTTGGTAACTTGCTTGGCATACTCCAAACTTATATAATTCTCAGCTGACTCACCCTTTGCAGTGTGGAAAACAGGTTGTGCCACCTCATGCTGAAAGAAGCAGAAATGAAACTGATGTCTTCTCAGCAAATTCTTGGAGTAGGGGGGAGACAGATTGGGTTCCATATATTACTCTATAACTAACAGTTGTCAAGCCAGTACTGCCAGTTAGGCTGGTCTGCTCCCAAGCTGTCTCCTCTAACTGAAAAAGGATGGGTTACTCTATAATACTCGGAATGCAAGAAATGTCACCTTTCCTCATTTTGCTAAATTATATTAAATATAGCTTGAGCTTTTTATTGTTCAAGATTTAGTGATTTTCAGGCCTCCCATTTTCTACCTTAGGCTAAGGACCTCAAGATTTGGGGGGTTACAGGTTGATGGAGGACAGCAGCATCATTCATCAGTCTCTGTTTACTTGTGTCTGCCACAGCCCTTTTTTTTTTTTTTTTTTTTTTTTTTTTGAGATGGAATTTCACTCTTGTCTCCCAGGCTGGAATGCAATGGGGCGATCTCGGCTCACTGCAACCTCCACCTCCCAGGTTCAAGCAATTCTCCTGCCTCAGCCTCCCAAGTAGCTGGGATTACAGGCACCTGCCACCACGTGCCCAGCTAGTTTTTGTATTTTTAGTAGAGATGGGGTTTCACCATGTTGGCCAGGTGGGTCTCAAACTCCTGACCTCAGGTGATCCACCTGCCTGGGCCTCCCAAAGTGCTGGGATTACAGGTGTGAGCCACCGAGCCCGGCCCACAGCCCGTGTTTTAATGACTTGTTCAAAGGTAGACCGCTCTCAGGCAGTTCCAACTTTTCCAGCCACATGTGCCTTGGAGACCCTCATCAGAGCTCCGTAGGTCACATGACACAACTCTTAGTCTTATCAGCAGTAAAGAGCTACATTTAATGGCTCTGACCTATGTCACTTGTGTACCCCGAACCTCTTTTTCTCCTCAGTTGAAGAGTCAAATCAATTTCCCAGTAATTTGGTTGTTCCCATACCAAATTTTAAATCAGCAGGCCTCCAAAGCCTTTCTTTTTCAGGTGATCCAGTTTATTTTTATATCTTTATTTTTAATTAATTTTTAGAGATGGGGTCTTGCTCTGTCACCCAGGCTGGAGTGCAGTGGCAAGGTCATAACTTACTATGACCTCCAACTCCTAGGCTCAAGCAGTCCTCCCACCTCAGCCTCCAGAGTAGCTAGGACTTTAGGGGTTCACCACCATGCTCGGGCAATCCAGTCTAATTATTTTGTTGGGCCCAGAATTTTAAAGGCAGAAATTGTTTGCCTCACATGGTGATTTGTTTTGATTTAATTGAACTTCAGTACCTTTAGACTGGACATGTAATCTCCATTTTACAATCCCCACTACTCTCTATTATCTTACTCCAACTAGTTTTCTTTCTTTATTGCCCTTACTGTCTGGTCTTGGAGGGGAGATGGAAGAATTACTTTATTTTCTTCCTTAAGAGTTTACAGTAGTAAGAAATAATACCATTTGTTTCTCTATAGACTATTTTATTACATAAAATTTTGAACAAATCACTGTGTTGTAGAGTCTATTTATTCCAGCCCACTGGTTCTCCAGGTGTGGCCCATGAATCAGAAGTCTTAGTATCTCCTGGGAACTTGTTAGACATGCAAGCCCCTGCCTCAAATCTACTGAAACAGAATCCTGGGTGTGGGCGCCGCAGTCTGCGTTTCAAAACGCCCTCTCGGAGATTCAGATGCCTGTGCAAGTTGAAGAAGTCCTGTTCTAGAATATCATGCTTTGGGTATAATAATCCACAGAGAGAGATTTGTCATTTAGAACTGTCGGTACTCAGGTAAGTCCTCAGTTCCCTGTTCTTTTCTTTCCATACTCTCTTGCAGTGCACATTTTCCCACAATTTTAATTGATGCCCTCTTGTGGCTGTGAGAATTCCCTGTGTACCAGACCTATTATTTTCTTTCTGTTAAAAAAAATTTTTTTTAAAATTACTGTTTCATTCCAGGAAAACTCAGAAGCAATATTCTGACATTATTGGAAACTACATTTGTCATTGGCTCCCCACACCAATTTACCTTCCCTCTTTCCCTCTTTATCATCAGTGCGGAAAGGTAAGCTGAATGAGTCACTTATTTCAGGTGAAAAAATGTAATGGGGCAATAAAAAATGTCAATAATCAAGACAAATAATATTTTAATGAAACTTAAAAAAAAATTAAGATTAATGCAAGAAAATCCACGATGAGCAAAACCACTTTTTTAATAGAACTAGTAACCTTGCTATACTAAGTCATATTGGAGCTTGAGGCAAAAGGAAAAAAATCAGTAGTATTAATCCTGTCTTTATTTAAAATTTTGGTATTTTTTATCATGAATATTTTTGCATACATTGTTATCTTTAAAATATTGCATTAAAATATTATCTACACTGATTTTTTTTTTTTTTTTTTTTTTTTTTTTTGGTTCTGACAAGATTTGTGCCAAAGACAAGTCCCCACCAAATCACTGAAGGTTAGAGCATCAGCTTTTCCTGTGCCTTACATATAAACACAGCTTTTTCAGCAAGGTGCCTCTTGCTTTTTTCTGTATAAGAACGCTCTGCTGATTACAGATGGAGTCAGCAGGCAGGAAAGAAAGTTGATTGTATTCAGTGATTTGAGAGACACTCAATGATCACCTGACCCATTACACTAATTTCCCTCTCCATTAAGTTATAATGGCAAAGTTGATAATTTGGTCCAAGAACAAACAAAACACATTTTGGTTTCAAAGGGAATACAAGGGTGTTACAGGTCTCTCTTATACTGGTTCATCAAGTGATTGAGCTCCTGGAGAATAAGTTCCCAGGGAAGAGGAATGTTGAAATATTAATAGAAGGTAGGAGTTAAGGAGAAGACAGGGACCACCACTTGCCCAGAACTGATGCTTATCTGCATGTCGTCTCTTTAGCAACTGTACACTTAGTGTATACTAAACAGTCTGAGACTTGCTCACAGGCTGCTTTGTAATTAGTCTCCGGATGAATCACATGTGTATATTTATCTTCTCCAATTAAATGGTGATTTTGATTTCAGAAATCATGTGTCCTCTCTTTTTTGGATTCTGTTCTTTGAAGAGGATTATTAAGGAGCCATTCCAGAAACATAGTCTAAGTTACATCTGACTTCATTCATTCAGTCTTTTGTTTATTCAGTTCACACACAATACACTTGAGACTAAATAGAATGGAGTAGATATTGAATTAAGTAACTGAGCATTAAAAAGAATTAAAAGCCCAGTTGCCTTCAGTGTTTATTAATTGCTGAGAGCTACGTAGAGATAATTTTTACTCTCTAGGAGCTTCTAAAGCAGCAAATGGATGCCTCCAATACAGATACACATGAATAGCACATATAAAATAACTCAAAACTTTAAATCTATGTATCAAAGCTAATTGACAGTCGAGTCACATTCTTAAGGCATAGCAATATGTATTTCATACATTTCCAAACCAAATGTTGCATGCCCCTACAGTCAAACTCATGGGTCTTTGAAGATGCAGACATTCTGAGAACAAATTCACCTTTCATGCAAAAATTCCAAAACCCAGCCCACAAATGTGCCCTTCATAAATCACCAAATAGTTTCTTTAGTTGTAATACTGTATGAATTAAAATTGTCAAGACTATTTTCCTTTTATAACGGTTGATTCAGTGTCTTTTAAAGTCCTTCAAGCTGTCAGATTTCTACAGATTGAACTTCAATAAATAAACTTAGGCTTTTCTTTGTATTTAGATTTACAACAGACTTTCAAGCTCTGACATGTTTAGAAAGTTACCTTGGTAGGTTAAGATTTTATTGCTATGGTAACTTAACGAGACAGAGGTCTTAAGAGTAATTTGCTCTATAACTTTCAGAAGAATTTACCATTTATGACCTGAGAGCACTGTCTTACATAAAAGCTTATATTTTGGGGATTGTCTTTCAACAGAACATTTATCTCTCTCTCTTTTTTATATTCTAGAATGCACTTATAAGTGTCTTGGACAGAGTGAGTATCTTCTGGAACATTTTTGCACTGGTGAAAAGTTGTTCTGCTTTTGTAGGGCTTTGTGCCATGAAGTCAGTGAATATGCCAATCCACTCTGCCTGGTTCAGCAACAGGTGAGGAGGAAACTCCAACTCCGAAGACTTATTTGTATTGAGCTGATGAATGGCCATATGAGGTGCCAGCAATTGAGGGAAGAAAGCAATTCCCATGTCAACAGGCATCTCAGAGATTTACCCCAAAAGTCACCTCTATAAACATCTGCCAGTGGAAAATGCCCAATTCTAAGTTCACTGGGACTTGGGGACTCCCCACTCTGTGGTATAGGTACCTCACTGCAGTTGACCTCCAAACCTGTGAGGCAGGGTAGAACAGACAGATGGAGGAAGAACAGGATATCTATTTGTATTTCTCTTGGCTACTCAGCAAATGTGTACCTGGATGTCCAGCACTAGCGAGGGCTCAGAATGGTATTATGCATCCACTTTGCACCACTGTGAAGCCCATGACCAGATGGGAGGAAGGTCGTTTCTGATGACATTACTGTCCCAGAGAACATTTGAGTAGATAAGAGGAAGATGACACAGTCTTCAGAATCATTTTGTACCGTAGTAGATATAATAAATCATGAAGCAAGTTAGAGCGGTATGAAGTAAACAGGAACTTTTTATTTTGAAAGTTTTAAAACGATCACCAAGCATTATCACAGTAGAAATGGGAGAGAAAAACTAATATATGTATATTAATTTTATAATCTACCTAATATAATAATATGTATGTGTGTGCATGTTTGTGGGTGTTTTGCTTGGTTCTCAGCTATTTCTCTGACTGTTGTCTTTTCAGGGTCTGTCTGCTCCCACAGCACCTGCTGAGGATGAGTCAATCCTCTTTCAGTTGAATATAATTCTTAGCCACGTTATCTTGTCTAATAGGAGCGAAAAGCAACCAGAAAGATTTCCTGAGGAATTGCTGGCACATGCAAATGGAAACTGCTCATTTTAATTTTGGTTGTCATGACGTTTCTTCAGTTACCTCATTGACGGGAATCATCACACCTCTTTACACTGTTTTCAGCCTTACTGTCTGGAAAACACAGACTTGTTTTCTTATTTGGATAGCCTAAGAAAAAACCATGAACAAGTCTGGATGTTATGGTTCTCCCGAGTGTTGCATAGATGCAGAAAATGTCATTTGGAGCTTTAACCTATCAAGAGTATAATTAAATGGCAGTCAAACATTCACTGGGTTTATTTCTTTGCAAAAGAGTCAGTCCTGGCATTGTCTTTAGATGATATCTTCATTTTGGAAATTGAGAAAAATATACCCACAAATGATAAATGTGGAGGGTACTAAACACATACAGTTAAGAGAAGTAAAATATAAATACATTCATGTGAGCCAGGCACGGTGGCTCAAGTCTATAATCCCAGCACTTTGGGAGACCAAGGTGGGCGGATCATCTGAGGTCAGGAGTTTGAGACCAGCCTGGCCAACAGTGAAACTCTTGTCTCTACTAAAAGCACAAAAATTAGCTGGGCATGATGGCATGTGCCTGTAATCCCAGCTACTCGAGAGGCTGAGGCAGGAGAATCACTTGAACCCAGGAGGCAGAGGTTGCAGTGAGCTGAGATCGTGCCATTGCACCCCAGTCTGCACAACAAGAGTGAAACGCTGTCTCAGAAAAAAAGAATGTATATTCATGTGAAACCTTCTGGAAGGCATGGAGACAAACACAGGTATGTTCTATAAAGAAATCTGTCCTCATTTCTCAAGGTAGAGGCTTAAAAAATGCTATTCATCATCTTCATTATAGCTGAGATAATTTGATTAGTAATAGCTATGGTTGTGTATCGAAACATGAAGAAGAAAAAGACTAGTCCAATCTTTGCAATCACTATACAGTAATTTGTCCTTAGGAAGACATTCATTATATATTCTAGCTCTTGGTGATGATAAATAGAAAATATTATGGTAGACATTAGACTAATATACGAACCAATTACTGACAATACATGAGAAACAAATTAAAAATATAAGACTTGTTCTTACAGGAAGAGACAAGGCATGGTTTTCACTAATAAAGAATTAGCCGGGCTCAAGCCTGTAATCCCAGCACTTTGGGAGGCTGAGGCGGGTGGATCACGAGGTCGAGAGATCGAGACCATCCCGGTCAACATGGTGAAACCCCGTCTCTACTAAAAATACAAAAAATTAGCTGGGCATGGTGGCACGTGCCTGTAATCCCAGCTACTCAGGAGGCTGAGGCTGGAGAATTGCCTGAACCCAGGAGGCAGAGGTTGCGGTGAGCCGAGATCGCGCCATTGCACTCCAGCCTGGGTAACAAGAGCGAAACTACGTCTCAAAAAAAAAAAGAAAAGAAAAGAAAAAGAAAGAATTAGTCCTGATTGATACCTCTAAGCCCAAATCATCTTGTAAAATTAGCCTGTGGGGTGGTACTAGTAGGAAAATAAATGAAATCAGTGATTACAGTAATAATTATCTGCTTACATTCAAATGCATACGAAAAAACTTTAAATTTCTTTTCTCATTAGCTGGTTCCCACCATACGTGCATATGAATGGATTTTACCAAACTCATTGCTGAAAAAATATGGACAAATACAAGCAGAACCTTGGTTCATTTTCACTATGTCCAACCTATAAAAAAATTCAAGGTTGGTCTTTCCCGAAAGGGGTGAGGGTACACAGCGTGTGTGAGATCAGACAGTCAGGTGTACAGCCTTTGTGAATAGGTCTGTTCTGCTAATATTTACCAAGGACCACAGGTTCCTGTAGCTGGAAGATCTAGGCGCTAGTCTATTGTTTGAGCAAACTAAAGCTTTCTTTGGAAAGTCTTGGCAATGGGAAGTGCATTTGCGTGTTTATGCATAACAACTGTCATGCATTTTTCTCTCTGAAGAAAATAAGTCTTTAATTTCCTATTGAACTTACTCAGTTGACAGAATTTTTTTTGAAGCAGCAGCTTCATGTATAAAACATGAGGCAGAAACAAACTACCAGTACTGTATGGAAATCTAAAAGGAAGATCTTTCTGGTTAGAGTCATTTACACTGGAAACACAAAAATGATCTTACTGAAAGCAGTGCTGTATGAAGTAGATGGCTAAAATAATTTTCAAGTTTCATCTCTTTTATAGAGTCCAGATAATGTGGTAGTAAATTGAAACTGGCACGTGTTGGTAATTTTAGAAATAGGTTTGCAACCCAATTTTGACAACAGTTTTTCATAGCATTTCCTCATGTGATATTTTCCAAATATTGGAGCATACTAGAAAACTCATCATTGTGATATACAACCTACATGATCTTATTTTCATGCCTTTTAGTAGCTTATGTGCAGCTACCAGGATATATAATTCCCTACCCTGTATTTTACTTCAGCAGTACCTTAAAGCACATCTTTGTTCATACGACAGTGCCATCTGAGGAAGGCACCTAGCTTATCAGGGACTCTGAACAACGTTGTCCTGATCTTGAAGCTGAGGACTCTCTGGTATAACTTGAGAGCACATCCAATGTAGCTTCTAATGTGTTCTGCATGTGGATAGTCCCTTTTATTTTCCATTAATTATCAACAAAGCCTGATTAGAAGTTGCCACCTGGTTTCTTCTTTGCTTGAGGGAAAGAGCAGACTCTCCTCTTAGAGGCCACAGGGCTGGTGACATTGGTAGTCATCAGGAGAGGATAGCTGCATCTGGTCCAGAGGACACCTGCCTGGAGTTCTCAGTACAAAGGCAGTGAAGTACAGTGTGATGAGCAAATGCATGAGCAAGACTGAACAAATGTGTGAGACCACCATTATTTCCTCCCAGAAAATAGCTCAAAGATGCTTGGAAGTCACCTACTTCATTGAAAACCAGTAGACAGGACTCAAGCTATTATTGTGGGAGCTTTACAAGGACATATAACCTTATTTTATATTTATGTATAGCTGATGCTTGAACATTTAATTCTACATATTTGTGTCATACCAGAGGCTGTTCCCTTCTGTTTTACTGATGAATGTAGTAAATCACCAGGTAACAGATTATTTTCCAGAATCTCTTGAAGTTTTTTTTTTTTTACATTAAATAAGGATAGGGTGACTGGGGGCAGTCTTTACTACCGGCAAGAGTAAAATGGGAATCTTTTGTGACCTGACCAAGCTAGCTCCTCCCCATACGTCTTAATCAGCATAGCTGGTCACTAGAGAGGAGTCTGATAAACTCTGGACTTTCTGACTAAATTCTGAACCTATGCACTTGCGCTCGCCTCTTGAGGAGACTGGCACAGGTAGACCAAAGTGGGCAAAAAGGTTATCAATAGCTTCCAAAAGAAACAGGAAAAAGAATGGGCTATGTGGGCACGGTAGCTCTTGGTCTATGACAGAGGAAGGCTGTTTTGGAAAACAGAAATGTGGCTGAGATTGAAAACTGCCTTAGGATCCAGCTATCCTGGCATATTGTTGTGGTTCTGGAACAAAGCTAAGCATTTGAACATGGGGCATGCTTTCGTTTAGGTATGAGGGTGTCCTTGCAGGATGGACATGCCCTTGTGGCGTGGTGCAGAGTTATTTTTAACAATGATTTTCAGTGAGTAAAAGAGACAGAGCCGTAGTGAGGCATTACCCTAGGGGATTGAGTAAGCCATGAGATTCTTAAATTCAAATGTAGCAAGGGTCTGTATGTGTGTGGGAGAGGAATGCTTTCCAGGGGAGGTCTCAAAAGTGAGATGCTAGACTTCCCACTAATATGTCAGGTGGGTCCTCACTGGAAATATAAGAGAATATGACTGCTTTGTACCCTTGCATTAATGAATCAGCACATGCCTATTGCATTTGTAAAATGATAGAGAAATTACAGTGTTACATTGTGTAGGGTAATCCCAAATCACAATACATACTGTGATTTTTTTTTCTTTAATATTTATGAATTTAAATGAGAGGTCCAGGGAACAAATCCTAAAAACCACAAAGAATATATGGTCTCTTCTGGGAGGTCTATGACAGAAAGTCATAGCACAAAAATTCTCTTGCATGGCTGACTATAGGCCAATTCCAAAATATCCCTTTTAAGTGATTTCAGTGGAAGTCTGAAAGCATATAATATAAATGCTGGGTATTCTATCAACCTGTGGCTTCTCATTATATATATGATTCAATATGTTAACTTTGTGCATTATATAACTTTGCAATTTACAAAGCACTTTCACATATGTTATTTGTGCCTCACAGTAACACTGATCAGTACGTAGAGCTGTGATTATTAACCCAATTTAATACTTGAGGACACTAGGCCCAAAGATAGTAAATTATATAACTATGAATAAGTACAAGAGGGTTTAAATTTAAAGAATAGATATATATTAGTTGCAAAAGGAAAAGAAGTCACTTTGCAGTGAAGAACCTGGCAGACATCACTTGAACCAAGTGATCAAAGTTAACATCACCGATAAGGAAACATACCAACATCACGTACCTCCTGACCTTACGCACTACAACATCACTTCTGTGGGATTCTTTACGTAAATACATAACTGGAATCATGAGAGAACATTAGACAAAATCAAATTGAGAGGCATCATATCAAATAATTGGCCAGTACTGTCTAGGTCCATTTTGCGCTGATATAACGGAATACTTGAGACTGGGTAATTTATAATGAGCAGAAATTTATTTCTCATGGTTCTGGAGGCTGGGAAGCCCAAGACTGAAGGGACAGCACCTGGCGAGGGCCTTCTCGCTACATCATCCTGTGGCAGAAGGCAGAAGGGAAAGAGAGCTCCTCAGCGAGAGAGCAAGAGGGGGCCAAATTTGCTTTTATGATTGATCCACTCCCAGAATAAAAGCACTAATCCATTCATGAGAGCAGAGTCCTTGGGACCTAATCACCCCTTATTAGACCCCACCTGCCAACCCTGTTGCGTTAGGGATTAAGTTTCCACACAGGAACTTGGAGGACACATTCAAATCATCGCAAGTTCTATTTAAAAAACGTCAACGCAGTAAGAGACAAAGGAAGAATGAAGAGCAGCCGCTGATTGTAGGAGACTGAGGAACCATGACACTAAAGCAATTTGAGAATTTGAATCCTGGACCTGAAAGAGAACATTAGTGCACAACTGGTAAAATTTGAAGGACTATAAATTAGTTACTAATATTATTGTCAGGGGTAATTTCATCATTTTGGTAATTGTGCTCTGGTTATGTAAGATGTTAAAACTTGAGAAAGTTATGAGAAGAGTATACAGGGACTCTCTGTACTGTTTATACAACTTTTTTGTAAGTCTGAAATTATTTCAAAATGAAAGTTAAAATAAGTAATAAATAAACAGGCTTTCTAGTATAGCCGGGCCAATTTTTATCTTCAATGACAAGGTACGTAAGCTTCAAACCTCAATGTTAATCAAAATAAATAGTCCATTAATCTAAATATTGAACTCATGAATGCTCCTATGGGGCTCTGCTATGTTCTACCATGGAATACTATGGAATTCTAGAAGGAGTAGAACACAGACTGCAGGCCTTGGATTTGGATAGATGAGCTTTAAATATCAGCCCTGCCATTTTGTACCTATGTGAACCTCAGTTTCTCTATGTGAAAAATTGGAATGCATAGCAATATCATAAGATTGTTGAGGGATTAAAGGTGTCAGTGCATGCTAAACCCTTAACACAATGCTGGTACAGGTCCCAGCTTTTGAACTATAATTGAATTTAAATAAAAGGGTGAGAAGAGAGTGCCATGGGCCAGTTACCCCTTTTTGTCAGAATGGCTACTTGGTTTGATATTTCACCAGCTTAAATGGACATGTTTACTAAAAAGCTGCTTATGCATGCTTACAACTGATAATACAGAAGGGAAACAATGTCATTTATACACATTTTCCAGGGATATTTTTTAAATAACTGAATTGCAGCTAAAAGCTTGCCACGGAAAAGATCTCAGCTGTCACCACTGCTGCATCCTGAGTCACTTGGGTACCGTCACCAGCAGAAAGTGGAAAAAGGATCTCTGCTCAAAGCTTCAGTGCCCATGACAGAGAGCTGGGAAGTCAAGCCATGATTACTCCCAGAGTACAGCAAAGCCTGCCCTGAGTGGGTGGACAAGGCTTTATAAAAGTTGGAAAGGCTCTTCAAAGAACAATTAAAAACAACCTCCCGTAGTGGGAGGTGAATCTGGCTGGGAAGCTCCTGCTTTCTTTCCCCAGGGTAGAATTCCCAGGCTTCTGGATCCTGGTGGAGTGCCCTTGGCAGTGGACAGCAAAGCATGTTCTCTTTTCACTTTCCTGGGGTTCAGAGTGGTGGTTTTGAGTACATGGAGTGAAGAACATCTGGCTCTCCTGAAGCTGCAAGAGATCTGAAGACAGCAGGTGGGGGTTGGAGGTTTATGAAAATAGTAGGGTGAAGTTCATTTTGTGGACAACTCTTGGCCCCGGGTGTTATTTATTTCAAATTTTATACTGCTGAGCTCCTGTGGGCTTATTACAGATCAATTCATAAACAAACACACACTAAGTTGTGTCCTGGGGATAAATGATGAGTTTATGTGACTTTGGGGTTGCATGTTAGAGGTAAGAGGGGAGCCACAGCTGAGGACTCAGTGTAATGAACTGGAATTCCAGGCTACACCCCTATGTGGGCAAAAGACTGAAGAAGAAATGTCCATGAAATAGCCACAGATTTTAAGGCACTGAACTCATGTCTTTCACATTTCTAAAAGGAATTACTGTGAATTAAAGGCAAAAACGCATCCCATGGAGCAGTCAGCTCTCCTTAAGAGTGCATGAATAGATGTGATAAATATTTTTGGAGAACTTACCTGATCTATAAAATCACTTTAATATGTATTTAATATTTCTAGTAATAATGATCCAAAATCATTTATGCAATCATCTCACAAATATCTCATGTATACCTACCTATCTATGTGTCAGAACAACATATAAGCCAAGATTTTAAGTAATTAGTGGTAAATGTATTTTGATGAGTTTATAGTTTTCCCTTCATAAGAAAGATTCTTACAATGTAATGAGCATCAAGAGACGACTTTCCCAACTCAAAACAAATCCCTTTATGGCAGTTCTCTGTGCACACAGACTGTTCATTTTTGTGCGTTTGAAGTGGTGGAAACTCAGTAAATGAAAGGATGAGTAATCACGATGGTTATGTGTGACAGCCCTGTCTGAGCAGAGCAGTAACAAGGGAGGCTTCACAGTTCCAAATTTCACATGAAACAAAAGGATGTTCATTTCTCACGATGAAGTCAATTTCCATGAGATCCTGGGAAGAAAAGTTCTCAACCAAAAAGAGAAAGAATCTCAGCAATTCCATGAGATCATTTAGCCTACAAGTCCAGAGCTTTTTGCAACACAAACACAAAATGTCACAGGTAGGCAAAGATATAATTGAAAGAGAAGAATGAGGGGGAAATGAAGGAATCATTTTATCAGAGAGGGAGAAGCTCAGACAGAAGAAAATAGAGATTAAAACGGAGAGGATTCCCACCGAAGGACACAGTGCTCCCCACACCTCAGCCTTTCTCTGAGTGTGACTCAGTAGTGCTTATAGCACAAGGCATCCTTGCTTCATGCCACTCTCATCCTCAAATGGGTTTCTGCCCAGACAGAATGGTTGGAAGCTCTGGATAGAGCACAATTCCAAGATTTCCCTGTCTTCAAAGTCAGGGAAAGACCACTCTATTAAACAGACTCTGGATGAATAGTAATTGGATGCTTCATCATCTGCAAAGTAACCCATGGGCAATGTTTTGTAACTGGGTTGCTGATGGGATCAACATGTTTCTCAGTCCAGTCAATAGAACTCTTCATTGTATTATGACCTATTCACTCTGGGATAGTTGTGATTTTGGTAATTAATAAAAATAGTAATTGGATAGTTCAGAATGTGTTTGTGTAATTGGTTAGCATTTCTTTAGCCCTAGTCCATGTGGAAAGAGGCACTCTATCTGAAAAAAAAAGTTGTTTCAATCATTACAGGAGTGAACTTGGTAATAGGACAAAGACTCTACCACTCTCTCAATCTCTCCATCCATCCATCTATCCATCTGTCCATCTGTCTGCCCATCCATATGTCCGTCCATCCATCCATCCAACCATCCATCCATCCATCCACCATCTTCACACCCTATATATTAATTGTATTTAATTTCCTCTTGCCACTACAAATTTTGGGCTCCAACATAAACTCAGTGATGCCTGGTAATCTTTTTCTTGCCCTTTCTGGTTCATCACAAATTATTACTCTCACCACCTCTACTCTTACACCAATCATCCTTTCTGTTTTAAGAATACTTCTGGGTAGGCATGGTGGCTAATGCCTGTAATCCCAGCACTTTGGGAGCCTGAGGTGGGAGGGTAGCTTGAGACCAGGAGTTTGAGACCAGCACATGCAACATAGTGAGACCTCTTCTCTCAATAAAAAATAATAGCAGGGCATGGTTGCGTGTACCTGTGGTCCCAGCTACTTGGGAGGCTGAGGGAGTTCAAGGTTGCAGTGAGCCATAACTGCACTTCAGCCTGGACAACAGAGCAAGATCCTGTCTCAGAAAAATAAAACAAGTCAAAACAAAAAACACTAACACTCTCTCTAATTCATTAGCTCAGAATATGTGGCCTCCGTCTTTAGTATCCGTTTTGCTTGACCTCTCTGGAGTGTTTAGTACTATTTCTGAAACTCATTATTTGGTTTTTAGAATACCACTCTCTGCTGCTCCCTATACCTCTCTGGCTTTCCAGTTTCCTGTAGTGGACTTCATTTCCCTGTCTTCCCTTTTGATGCTATTGTTTGCTCGGGTTCTGTCCTGGTCCTCTTTCCTCAGCACACTCACTGAGAAATCTCATTCCTTCCCCCATTTCACCCACTTGTGAGCTCAGCAGCACTCTCAAATGCACATCTCCATCATTGCAGACTAAAGTAAGTGACATTCAACATGCCTAAAAATAAATCTGTAGTTTTCCTCCCAGACATGCTTCTACCACCTTCCTTAGCTTGGTGAATAAACATGGCAATCCACCACCAAGTAACCCAGTGCTTAATTCGTGTTTCTTACTCATCCCTCTCTTTCATCTTCCATGTTCAAACCTTTATCTCCTTAACATTTCTCAAACCTGTCTTCTCAATCAGTCCTCATTTCTATGTCTCAGTTCAGACCATATTCACCTTTTTATTATGGAGAATTTTAATAGTTTCCCATTTGGTTTTCCTGCCTCTATTCTTGCATACCACTAATTGATCATCCACACTTCAGCGGGAGTGATTGTTTTAAAATTCAAATCTAACTAAATTACTTCTCTACTTAAAAACTCACTAGTGACTTCTCATTGCTTAATAGCTCTTGGATGCTCTCAGATGTCTAAGGCCTGATGGAAACGGCTTTTGCCTGACATGTTCCTCTGCCTACCACTGCGGTCTATGGTCAATCATAGTTCAGCGTAAAAGTAGTGAATGATTAGCTTGAATAAAAGATCCCCACAGGCTTTTCTCATGTCTAAAAAGATAGTTTCAAATGGACTTAGCCTTGATATTTTTCTTGCCTCCATCACCATACACTCTGATTGTGCTGAATTTTGTCATTATTGGATGTTCCTTTGATAGCCTATTTTATCTCCGCCAGCTGTTGAGGGCTCATGTGTTGATCTCACATCATATCTGATGTTTGCTCTCATTGAGTAAAGAAGCGTGATTCATGTTCTAACAAAAATTGGAAAGATTTAACATCATATGGCCAGAATCTGAGGATCTTTAGCAATAGCATATGTCATTAATTTCAGCCTTTGATAATCAAAAAAATATGGAAAATTCCCACCCCCTACTCTTTCATAGGATTTACAACTGCCAAGTTTGTAGCTCATCAGGATATTGACAAGCTAAATTTTGAGCTGTTGAGGGGGGTGCAGAATCTTCCTATCTTTAGTTAGAAGCTTTATAAAGAGCAGAGCATTCAAATAAGTCAGTGGTGAGGTGGGCAAAACACTGAATTCCACTTTCAGCTTTTCCAGGAACAAGCGGTATGATCAAGGGCACATTCCCAAACATTTTTGGGACTCAGTTTCCTCATTTGTTAAACAAAAGCCTTGGCTGAGGACTAAAATTACTCCCAGCACTAAAACAATTAACAAACAAAAACTTTGACAGTTTAATGTAAAATTCCTATCCAAATTGGTGACTATAGAATATTTCCCTCTTGGGGAGGGGAAATAAAAATAGACATTTGTATTTTTCAAAACTTAAGTGATTCTTCTTTAGAGCCTTTAGCCCTTCATTGCCTACAAATCAAGTTATAACCATTTTAAAGTAGTTACTGAAAAATTAAAGGGACTTTTTTTCTTCTTAACAACTGATGCTAGAGGTAACACCATTTCACTAATGCTGACAGCATAAAGTACAGCCTGGGAGAAAAGTCCAGCTTGCTTAAAAAAGGAAAAGCCTCTTTCCTTTGGAGTAAGAAATATTCTAGAGCATTTACTACTCTGAAATTAGTGTACAACAATGAATGTTTTAAAAAGTGTAATAATGGCTGACTCTGATGAACAAGGAGTCAGGACCAGAATGAGAGGGGAAGGAGAGTGAATTTGCATTGAAGGTGATCTAAAGCAGTGATTTCTCTATGGAGGGCCTTATCGTGTCACTTTCACATTCTAGATCCTTAACACTTCCCTAGAAGAATGCAGGATTCTTCTCTTTCATGTAGATATATAACAGATGTATAATGTTTAGACTATAACCAAACAGAAACCATAGCAGCACGTCAGCCTCAACAAAATTGGAAATTATGACATAATCTGGGTGATTATGTTTTCTGATTAAAACAAATAATAAGTTGATTATGGAAGTATATCTGGGAAAAAAAACCATACATTTAGAAATTGACACATAAAACACACACACATATATATAATTTTAAATTAGAAAATACTCAACTGAAATATTTGAAAATATATCATGTATATGATATAAAAATATGACATCAAAATATGATACCACATATCAAGATCTGTGGGTAGCAAAGCAATAGTGTAAGTTTTTATTTTAAATATTACTTTAGACTAGAAATTAATGAGTTAAATGGACAGCACAAGAAATTAGAAAAAATGCAGCCGAAAGAAAAAAAAGAAGAGACAGAAGACCTAAAATTACAGAGAAAATATTTAATGCCTTAGAGAGAAACACCAAATCAATAGCTTATTCTTTGGGAAGCTAATAAAATAGACAAATCTTTGGTAAGATTTCTCAAGGGAAAGAAACAATAATATTAGAAATAAAATGGAAGGGCATACTGCAGATGTAGCCTAAATAGAAAATAATAAGAAAACACTATCAATAATTTTGTGCTAATAAGTCTGCATACTTGAGGGAAAGTATAATTTTCTAGAAAAAAAATAACATCAAAACTGACTCTTGAGAAATATAATACCCCTGAATAGTCACCTGTTTACACACATTTATATCCATATAAATCCCAAGCACTGCTCAGACTATTTCACAAATTCTACCAAACATTCATGAATCAGATCATTCCCATCATCTCCAGCTGCTCTGGGAACACTGAAAGAGAGAAAGCTCCCTAATCCTTTGTTATACGTTCATGTAAAACTTGATCCCTAAATCAGAAAAGTATAATATGAGACAGGGAAATTACACATTCATCTTTTTTGTCCCCATAAATGTAAACTTTCTTTTAGACAGAGTAAGCAAAACCTAAGAATGCATTTATGTAAATACATTTACCACATTTCAGATTAAAAGAAGAAAAATTATATGATTAGTCTAATGGATTCAGAAAAAATGAGTAAAATGTAGCAACTTCTGATTTGATAAATACTCTTAGCAAACTAAGAATAAGAGTGATTTCCTTGTCTTCATAATGAGTGTCTTTCGAAAAACCTATAACAAACTACACACTACGAGAGAAATTTAAAGCAATCCCTTAAAATATAAAAGTACAAGGGAAGAAAAAGATGCCACTGTCCTGACTAAAACTGGAGTCTCACTCAGTACAAGACCAAAATAAAATAAAATAAAATATAAAAATAAAGAGAAAAATCTGCCGTTATTATTGATGATATGATTATAAATGTAGAGAATGCAAGAGAATCTGCAAAAAACTAGAACAAGTAAGGGCTAGCAGAGAGGTCATGTGATAAATGATAATTATTCAAATTTGCCTCTACACTATCCAAAACCAGAAAATGTAATTTAAAAAATTCAATATTAACTACGGCAAAAATATAAGATACTTGAGAATAAATCTAATAACCGGACACAAGAACTTTTTAGAAAAAATTATTAAAATATTGAGAGATATTACGGATGCTCTAACTGACTACATGGAGAGACATACTCTGTCCGGAGGTAGGAAGAATCAGTAACAAAAATCTCTTATGATGCAGGCACAATGTATGCCAAGCATGACCTGTGATATGATTCATTATATTACAACCAGTGCACCAAACACTTACATTGTTCTTTTTTATATTTAAAATAGTGCAAATAATAGCCAAGTTAAGTTATATTTGTTTTTAGTTATGAAAAATTGAGGACCTTTTTTTTTTCTCAGTGGAACATCATCTCACAAACACTGAGAATATAGCCTGAAGATAACATGCAGTATTTTTAGGAAGTTTTTATTGGGGGATGTCGGTGAGGCAGGGAAGAGTGGTGGCGTTCGAATGGCATTATAAAGCATTCTTTGCTTTCATTCACTCTCCTACTCTGATATGCTGAGTACTCACTCTGCCTCTGCTCTCAGTGAGGCAGAAACACATTTTATTTTGCTATGTTGCATAGGCATTAAAGCTTATTCACTAAGGTGAATAAAGTGAATAAAAATTATTCACTAGTCACTAAAGATTATTCACTCTTCTGTGTGAGGCTGGATTTCTACCTGGTAAGGAGCAGAAGAGGTTTTAGTCAACCACGGTCCGTCTTGGCCTGAACTCCACGTCTAGAGAACCCTGTCCCCTTATTCTCATCTATATAGCATCTTTCCTGTCATTTTCACTCTGTTGCATTATTCTCTTTTTTCCCCACTCTTCTCTCCTTCTTATACTTATGTACTCTTTTTCTCTACTTCTTTCTCATCCCATTTTCCACAGTTTCTGGGTATATTCCCGTGCCTCCACCAATTTCCCTGGGTTATCCCTCTCTCTGACCCTATTACGTAGCCTTCTAACATTCATTCTTCTAAAACTTTTCTACTGATCACCTTATGGCACATGTAGGCCATCACTTTAACAAGTAGAAATAGCAATATTCCCAGTGCGGCAGACGCATGTTAAGAGAACAGAAACATCATCCAGATGAAGGGTCTGTGCTCCATTTACCTCCAAGCCTCCTCTTCTCTTGGAAAATGTATTTCTTTGTTTTCTTCTTTTGTGTAGGCAGCTAACATTTTAGATAATACCTCAGAGATTATTTATCATGAATTAGCCCAATTCAGGTTTTACCGCTATGTTTTTTATTATTTTATAGTTAAATATTGGCTTAGCAGCCATGAATCCAGAAACTCTCACTGGAGCTCTATAGCTAAGTTATTTTATCAATATAACTGAATATTTATATGTGCTTATGAAAATTAGAATTACTTATGTGAGTCTCAGGAAATTAAAAGAATGATTAATCTCTTGATTTCAGAGGGAAACAATGTCCGGGCTGATCAATTTGGAGAATCATTTTATCTTTGTGTCCTTAGTACTTACCACAGTTCCTCGCGCCTAAGTGAATTTCAGTAACTACTTGTTAGAGCAAATACTGGTTTTCATCCAATGTATCCTCCTGGGATCCCTAAATACATAACCAAAGGGTTTCATATGACTACATATTTCCACGCCTATAACAAAAACAAAATTTGCATGTAAAAGATTAACATGACTGAATTATTTCTCGGTATTTGCAAGCCACTTGATAGTTTTTACGAACTGGCTGTTCATCTCGAAAGCTCTACAGAAAAGGAATCTTTAGAAATTTACTGATGAAAAACCCAAGGAAGAAAAATGTAGGTCCTAACAAGGAACAGTTTTCCCCTGTGTTTAAAACAAATATGGGAGTTTGAAACATAAGGGAAAATCATCTGTTGCAACATATAACACAAACCTAACTTTTCTAAGAAAGAATATGAACAAATGGTATGAGCAGGAAAAAAAAAAGTACTGAAGCAACCGCAAGTGACCTCAAGAGGCATTTGGGTTTCACAGTTCACTTGGCCACCCAGCTTCTTCTCAGTTTTCCTCTAGAAACCCAAAGACATAGCAACTCAATAGCAAAGCCCAGTGCTAGATTACCCGTGGACACTGTTAACCCATGCTGGGAGCACTAGCAAAGCAGAAACACAAAAATTATTATTTTTTAATTGGTATTTCAAAAAGAATTTTAAAATAGGCACCCCAGAAATCAAAATCCTCTTGGTCATCTTTTCCTTTTACAGTTAAGAAATTTTTAAAAATTCTGAATTACAGATAGCAGGGTTTGAGGAAGCCTCAGTAGATGATGGTATAGGGTCTCCGAAAGACCAACCCAGGCAGGATTTAGTTATAAAGTTTGGTAATTTGCTTAATTCTTGGCTAAAGTTTTTATAACTTTTGAGCCATCATACTTATATGCAAAAATGATAACTCTATAAAGAGAGCAATCAAAACAGCCATCAGTATTCATCTAACCCGTATCGAATACCACACGTGATCATTACAGCACAATTAAAAGTATTCCTTGCTCATGATACTCAGGACCATTTCTGACCCTTAGCTCTCTCCTCCCTACCCTGTCACTCTCAAGCTGAGACTGGAGATTTGTTAGCGAATGCTAAACTGAGTTTCTCACTGGACCAGGATGGGAAGGAGGAAAAGAACAGCACAGAGTCAGAAAGAACAATGGACTTAGGTGTCAGATCCCACTGTAAGTCCTGGCTGTCTTACTAACTGTGATATCCTAGGGAAGTTTCTGGAAGTCCCTGATCTTAAAATAGAGACAAAAATACCAACCTGATAGAACTGGTGAGAAGACTAAAGAGATAAAATATGACCAGGCATAGTGGCTCATGCCTATAATCCTAGCACTTTTGGGAGGCCAAGGTGGGTGGATCACGAGGTCAGGAGTTCAAGACCAGCCTGATCAACATGGTGAAATCCCCATCTCTACTAAAAATACAAAAATTAGCTGGGCATGGTGGTGTGTGCCTGTAATCTCAGCTAATCCTCAGGAGGCTGAGGCAGGAGAAGCACTTGAATGTGGGAGGTGGAGGTTGGAGTGAGCCAAGATTGTGCCACTACACTCTAGCCTGGATATCAGAGTAAGACTGTGTCTCAAAAAAAAAAAAAAAAAAAAAAAAGAGATTAAAATATGTGAAGACCTAGAAGATACGGGAAAGCTACTTTAGTACAATAAGTAGGTATCCAATAAATGGTAGGTGCTGCCACACAGTCATTACAGCTCAGTTTCCTAGATAATAAATCATCCATTTATTCATTTAATATCTACTGCGCACATATCATGAGCCAAGCACTGTGTTAGGTGCTGAAATGGGCTATAGATTGTTCCTGATGTGGGGGAAAAGATGATAAGGAAACTGGAATTGAGAAAAACATATGAAATGTAATAGGAAGTTGCGCTAAGTTCCTTGACAGAGAGCCAGATATTCCTGCTTCTGCAGGATGAATTATGAAAAAATCAGAGTCTACAAAGTTGAACCCACAACAAGGCAGAGTTAAAGAGGTATTTCCGTTTCATGTACAGTTTCCCTATTTTGAACTTCTCTCACAAGTGAATTTGCTCTATTCATTAAGATGCTAAAGCCAGGCCTTTGCTAAGGTTGCTTGGATCTCATCTCGAAACAAAATGTATAGGGGAGAGAAAGCGAAGTAGTTCCCGCCTCTCCCTACAGCAGAGGAAAGTCTACACCTTTTATTTTTTTTCCCTCCTCTGTCCCCATTAGGACATGACTCTACTCAAAAGAGAACAGTCCAGTTAAAATCAAGAAGTAGATGCCTACCTGTAACACAGCCAGAAATATGACCCATTGAAGTTTTTTTAACATTTGTAATCAAATGCCACCAGAAAATATAGACTGTGGCAGCCATTACAATCTTATTGTGAATCTGTTTATTTCTCTAGTTTCTCCATAATTTTTAGCCAATAGTTTTCCAGAGATGGCTTTCATTCTCCCATGAGAACCCTCAAAGCTCTAATTATCTCAGTGTGGAAGGCAGAATAATGGCCCTCAAAGATATCCACATCCTTGTCTTTGAAAACTGTTAATATGTCACCTTCCATGGAAGAGTGATTTTGTGGATGTGATTAAGTTAAAGATCTTGGAGTGATTAGATTATCCTGGACTAGGCAGGAGGGCTCAGTCTAATCACTTGAGTCTTGAAAACTGAACAACCTTTCTCAGCTGTGATCAAAGGAAGAGGTTTGGCTATGGAAGAAGGGTCAAGGAGATGCTAGGTTGCTGGCCTTGAACACGGAGGAAGGGAGCCATGAGCCAAGGAACAGGTGTGGCCTCTAAGGGGGAAAGGTAAAGAAATAGATTCTCTCCTAGGGCCTCCAGAAAGGCTGCAGCTAGGCCAACACCTTCATTCTACCCCAGTAAGACCTGCATTGGAATTCTGGAACTGTGAAGTAATATATTTGTGTTGTTTTAAGCCAGTAAAATCATGGTAACTTGTTATAGTAGCAATAGAAAACTAGGGCACAGCGGGACAAGAAAGCGAGGACTTTAGGTAAGGAGGGAGGAAAGAGAGATTCAAGGCAGAGCAGTGGGAAGGTAAGTGAAGACAACCCCATTCCTCATCCAGAGACTACACAGTACAAGCACCATGCTGCTGCTATGGACAAAATTAGAAACTGGGCATTAAGATATAGGAAGTCATGCTCACATGCTTGCTTACTTCTAGAAAACCTGATATTGCATTCCAGGGCATTTCTTCTCGGAAGATCTCTCTTATTGTATATCCCTATTTCTGTTTTAGTACTTTCCTAGAACTTCTCATGAGGTATCACCATTTTAATTCTTTTCTGGATTATTATTATTAATTTCAAGACAGAGTCTCACTCTGTTGCCAAGTGCCAGGCTGGAGTGCAGTGGTGGGATCTTGGCTCATTGCAACCTCTGCCTCCCAGGTTCAAGCATCTCTCCTGCTTCAGACTCCTGAGTAGCTGGGACTCTAGGCACGCACCACCACGTTCAGCTAATTTTTGTATTTTTTTAGTAGAGATGGGGTTTCACTATGTTGGCTCAATTTCGATCTCTTGACCTCGTGATCTGCCTGCCTCGGCCTCCCAAAGTGCTGGGATTACAGGCGTGAGCCACCGTGCCCGGCCTCTGGATTATTTTTAATAATTTATTTTATATTAGAATATAAGCTCCCTTATTCTGCATTAGACTAAGGTCCAAGACCCAAAGGACCGCGTGTGTCCCTTCATCATTGTATTTCTAACATGGCAGAAGGAATGGGGGTACTTCCCATCTGTCTTTTGAACCTGCCGTCCACTCCAGGCAGCTACTGTCCTCTTAGGCCACGCAGACTACCACGGTAGTCTAAGGAAGATGGGTGTGGAAAAAATAGGAAGTTTGTCTTTAAGTATGTCATGATCAAGAAATTGATTTAGTTGTAGCAGCTAGGTCACTTATTAAAGCTCATTTTGTTTTGTTCTTTGGGTTAACCTGTATTCCTACATGTGTACCCTTGAGTGTTAACTTTTAATATGACTGTGGAAAAATTTTGAGAATCAAAACACCAAAATAGTCACCATACAAGGGTAAGAAAATATCTGCTTTTATTCAGTGAATCAACTTGATATACAAAGTTCTTAAAAATGTTAAGGAAATTGATCCTAACGGGAGACAAAGGCCAGTAGATTGGACCAGCCAAAGGTCATATATAAAAAGACTGGGTGGAGTTGGAAAAACATCTAGGACTCATGATTTTTAGTTTGAAGTTTTTTTTTTTTTTTTTTTTTTTTTTCCTTGTTTCCCTTAAGCATCTTCTTTCCCAGCAGGCCCATCTGAAAGTGGGCGGGACCCAGACAAATCCTATTTTTTCGAACTCTCTCCCTTGACTCCACCCAAAGATATGTTTATACTTAACGAAATCAGGTGAAAATATGTGTGAGTCTCAGTTCTTATAAGCACCAATTGGTCAAGTGGAGAGGTTGGAAGAGGTCTTCCCTCATTTGGTGCCCGTCCCAGCAACCTGGAGCATGTGCCAAAAGGCACCTCCCAGTGTTGCCCAAAAGGCCCATGTTTGAGCCTTTAAAAGATGCCCAAGACAGACCCACCCACAGGAATTCGGTTTATTGCCCTTTCCTTCTTGTCTCTTCTCTCCATTTCCTCCCTGTCGTCTTATTGAAATCTCATGATAGCCCTCAGGCTGCAGTTGTGGTCTCAACCCTAATTCAGGTCTTGGCCTCTGTTCTAATATCCAGAAACCCATTCTGGCCTTCCTGCATTACTCCATCTCTTGCTTCCTCGACAGGACTTGATATTCATCTCTGGCTTCCCAGCCAAGGACCAGTTTGCTCCAAGTTTTAGTCTTATTAACTCAGCATGTGACAGGCTCCCTGTGCTAGGTACATCTCTGTTTTCTTATTTTTCTTTGTTTTTTTTTTCACCTCCAATGATAATTAATGGGTGGAGTACTCGTAATAGAATTCTCCTCTTTGCTTTTTTTTTTTTTTTTTTAATCCTTTTAAAACTGTTTTCTTCTTAGAAACAGGAAATAGAATGATGGTGATCAAGGGTTGCAGGGAGGAAGAAAAAAGGAGTTGTTGTTTAATGAGTATGGAGTTCAGACTTGTAAAATCTGGAGAACTACAGAACTACAGTTAACCCTTGAACAACATGGAGGTTAGGGATGCCAACGTCCCCTCCCCACTCCGTGCGGTTGAAAAATCCATGTATGACTCTCCTGAAACTTCTTAACTACTGTCCAAAAACTTAACTACTAATAGTCTACCGTTGACTGGAAGCCTTACTGATAACATAAAGAGCCAGTTAACACATATTTTGCATGTTATATGTGCTATATACTGTATTCTTAACAATAAAAAGTAGAGACAGAAACTATTAAGAAAGTCATAAGAAAGAGAACTTTCTATTAAGAAAATCATAAGAAAGGGAACTTTCTAAAAAAATCATAAGAGAATATTTGCTATTTATTAATTGGAAGTGGATCATCCTAAAGGTGTCATCCTCCTCATCTTCATGTTGAGCAGGTGAAGTAGGAGGAGGAAGAAGAAAGGTTGATCTTGTCTCGAGAATGGTAGAGGCAGAAGAGGTGAGGGAGGTGAAAGGAGAGACAGGAGAGGCAATCACATTGGTGTAACTTATTGAAAAAAACTCATGTATAAGTGGACCCACACAGTTCAAACCTGTGTTGTTCAAGGGTAAATTATATATTCACAACAGTGTGAATATACTTAACGCTACTGAACTGTACAATCAGAAATAGTTGAATTTTATGTTGTGTGTATTTTTTTTTATCACAGTGTTCTTTAAAAAGACATTTTTAAGGACTTTTTCTTCTGGAGCTCTGCTTTTTATGCTTTTGGATGTCGAATTGGGCACCAAATTTTATCAAATGCTTATTCACCTGGATTATTTTAGAAATGAAACCTACCTCATGGGCCTATCTTTGAGATTTCCCAAATCATTATTTCTCACTTTACAAACTTGATCACCAAAATATGGAAGTATAGATTCCATGAATAATAGTTAAGCATCAACTAAACACTGCTAAACACTGGCAGAAATTTGAAGATGAATTGCACACAAACCATTACTTAGCGAAGTTTATACTCTTAAAAAATAATAGCAACAATAGGGCTGCCATTTATTATGATTACTCTGTGCCAGGAACTAAACTATATGCTTTGTATAAATTATTTTAAAAACTCTTTTAACAGCCAAATCAGGCAGGTAATTTTTCTCCAGTTCCACAGTCTTTTAGTAGAGATGATCTATACCTACTTGGAAAGCAAAAATGGGATTAAGCTGTACTGAAAATGAGAATAATGTATACTAATAATGGTGTGCCAAGCAGAACGCTGAGAAATCTTACAGATGACAGTTTATCTCCATTTTACAGATAAGAAAATTGAGGCTCAGCCAGGTTAGGAGAATTGCCAAAGGCCACTTAGCTAATAAGACACAGAGATGGAATATGAAACTGGCTGATCCTCAAGACTGCATTAATCTTTCTGCCACACCATGAGGAGATAAGAGAAGAAGTGATTTACCTCTAGCTGGAGTTGGTGAAGAAAGAAAAGTAATCTAAAAAAGAGAGAAAATATAAGCAAAGAAGCAGAATGAGGAATGTAGAATTTGTGTATGGTAAACAAGCCGTCAGCCGGTTGGAATCTTCCGGGCAAGAAGCAAAGCAATAGATCAGACTGAAAGGCCACACTGAAGCCTGGGCCTGCAGGAGCCTGATGTTAGTCTAAGGGGCTTAGACTTCAATATCTACATGGTGAAGAACCATTAAGATTGTGCAAGCAGAGAAACTACAAGACCAAAACCTGTCCTTTAGGTATGTTCATCTAGCAAAAGTATCTTAAATGAACTGGGAAAGGGTCAAGAGAATGTGGGGGAAAAAAATAGCCAAACTTCTTCTTCTCCTTAATTCTACCTCTTTTTAGGTTAGCATTGGCCTTGACTTTGAAAACATGTCCTCAACAAAATCTAGGATTGAATCGTGCATGTGCCTGAAACCAGGCAAATTTCTTTTACCTTTCCCCCTAAAAGTCTGTAGGTTTAAAACATAATTTGAAATTCCTTTTCCAGAGAGCAATCCAATTTGGCTTTTGTTGTTTCTAGTCGGATATTATATGATTTTACTTTTTATTGAAAGCCTTTAGAATGGCTCACAGATGTTGAAGCTAAAATAGATCCTCCTGGAACTGTTTGGTTTGAGAAAATCTCTGTTGCCATGGATTAAATTAATAGGAGATTCTCTTGTTTGAAATTTAGGGATGTTTTCACCTTTAGGAAACAACCTTCCCTTAAATTTATATAAGGTCATCATGGGGAAAAGTTATATTTGGAATATTAACCAGGGGTCCACATCATTGCACTTAAAATTGAGCTATGGCTGTGTTCATATTAGAGACCATTTCTCCCAAGAGAAAATACATCAACAACCAGGCTATTTTTTTTTTTTTTTTTTTTTTTTAAAGACAGAGTCTCACTCAGTTGCCTAGGCTGGAGTGTAGTGGCACCATCTCAGCTCACGGCAACCTCTGCCTCCCAGGTCCAAGGATTCTTTTGCCTCAGCCTGCCAAGTAGCTGGGATTATAGGCACCCACCACCACACCTAGCTATGTTTTGTATTTTTAGTAGAGATGAGTTTTCGCCATGTTGGCCAGGCTGGTCTCAAACTCCAGACCTCAGGTGATCCGCCTGCCTCAGCCTCTCAAAATGCTGGGATTACAGGCGTGAGCCACTGCACCCGGCCTAATATTTTTATAAATTAAGAAATTTGTGTTCCTACTTGGTCAGCTATACTGGAGAAATATAGTTATTTAAAAAATCTATGGCTTAAATTATACATGTGGCTATGCTGAAACTTAACAGACAATTCACAATTAGAAATAACTGAACAAAATGTTATCTATTTTAAATATGAATTAAACATTAGCTGAGCCCCACACAAACTGACATTGGAAGTAGGCGACACCCCAAATAAACTCCTTGGTCTTCTCTTTCTCTCCTTCCCCTTAGTGAGCTTGCCACTAAGCTCGAGTCTTCACTGTCACCCACCTATGAGGGACTTACACATCTACCTCTCCAATTCTGGCACATTCTTAAGACCCAAATCAACAATATTCTATTATGAATCTTCCCATGAGGCACTTGACACTCAAGATATCCAAACCAAATTTACCGTTTTATCCACAGCACTATTGCTCCTGTATCTTGTACCCAAAGCAGGCTCTCCACATCAACAATTTCTGGATTGTATTCCAGGAACACTCTCCCGCAAAAATTAAATTATAAGAGATATTTTTGGTCAAATAAGTCCGGGAAATTTTACATATAACAGTTGTTTGGAGATTTTCAATGAAAATTAAACTTCTAAAAGCTCCTTGATCTCCTGCAGTAGAAAGCATGTTTTTGTTTATCCCAGTATTTTATTTGATGTTCATCCCTTCTTGCATCACATCAATTAGCATTCTGAAAAACTAGTGTTTGCAAAAGATACTTTTAGACAACCACTGTAGAACATTTTCACTCCTTCTATCCCCTAGCCACTAATAAAATTCATCTCCTTGTGTAGTTGGACCTAAGAGCACGTCTAGAGTCAGGCTGCCTGAATTCACTTCCTAACTTCACCACTTAACCAGGCATGAGATGTGAGCAAGTTATACCATCTCTCCACTCAGGTTTTAGATCTTTCAAATGGTTTCTTCTTCTTAAAGGATAGTAAGGATTACATGAAATAATGCATGGAACACACTTAAAACAGTGCCTGAAACATAGCACCCACTTAATAAACGTTCAGTTTTATTACTATTTTTGTTACCTCTCAAATGTCTCTCAAACATTTGCTATTTCCTAATGCCTTTGACACTCATAGTTTAGGTACTCATCATTTCTTTTTGGGATCATGAATAATAGAAATTTCCAGTTAGTTTGGTTCTTTATAAGTTTATCAAATGTTTTCTTGTATATTATCCAATTAACCTAATAAGTATTTAATTTATTCTAATCACAGACTCTCTACTTTGCAATTCATTCACCACACTGCCATTAAATTCTTTAAACACAAATCCAATGATGCCATTTCTATGCTCAAAAACCCTTAGTGATCCTCCATGTGTATGTAATAAAGGAAAGTAACAACTCTGCATCATGGTAGACACACCCCTGACTTCACACTTCACCACATAGTTTTACAATCTGACCACACTGCAACAGTCCTTGAGTTTACAATAAACAATTAACTTTGAGATCACTGGCCTTGACTGTTTTGTTTTGCCTTGAATACCCTTCCTTCCTTCTTCTACTTGTTAGAAATCCTATTTATTCCTTAAGATTCGCTTAAAATTTAATCTACTCTATGACATATTTATCAATTCTGTATTGCTTAGTCTTTGCTTGATTCTACAGTGTATACATATATAACTCATGTAATATTTATGCCACATCTCACAGAATTAATTATCCAGAGACTCTTATCTATGTAAATTGTGAGCTAATGAGAGGAAATGTCTTCTTTGTTCTTTTATACTTTACAAACCACACACAATATCCTTACAAATATTAGGTGCCCATATATTTATTGACTAAATTTGCCTATGTAGAAGGCTTCTTACCGTTCATTAGTGTATATCACATCTTAAGCAAATATTACACCATGAAGAGTCATTTGGTTGCTAATTCTCTTCTTGCCAAAAGTTTTTACTCTTTACAAAAGAAATAAAAATGGGATTCCTTTAATAGGGATGTGAGCCAGTATCTTGAAGTAAAAACAAAGTCACATGGAACTTTTGCAAAACACGCCTACAACACACACCTGTGTCCACCAACCTACCCAGGATTCTGACTTCTTGGGATATTACCATGTTTTCCTTGGGATTCTCTTGGAATAAATATAAAGGCCAATTAATATACTGGCGCTATTAGCATCTTATGTCTTCATTTTTCCGATGAAGACTTCCTGGTTGGCTCTCGGAAAGGTGATTTAATCTATAGTCTCACTCCCTAATCTAAGTTCACTTTCAGGTCAGATGTCCCCAGTTTGTTTCTGATTCGATGATCTCATCTCCTTCAACAGAGCTACTCAGCCTTCAAAGGACTGCTACTAGAAAATCACACTGGCTACTTAACTACTCCAGAGGAAATTTTCCAGCTCTGAAGTACAGTGCTCCCTCTGTGTATTATTCTCCACACCTTCTTCCCTGGCTCTTGATTGGTCTTGGAAATACTGGCTAGGAGTAGGAGGAATAACTCTTTCCTAAACCTTCCATTTTCCTACAAGTGCATTTAATTAATCTTTTTCCCAAAGAAGTTTAAATGCTTGTCTTGAAAGCACATTTTCGATGTTTTGCTTACTTTATGACTGCCACAGGGCTTATGGATCAGATTTAATTAGGAGACATCTATGGGGCATAAAAAGCTCAGGGCCAGTGTTGTCCATCACATTCTTTTTGTTTCTCCTAACCTTTACCAGGTGACATTTATTATGCGCTATCGAATGCGCTGGTCTTCTTAGCCATTACTGCTTCCCATGACTTGGATAGTTGGATTCCATCTTGTTGGTTAATAATAAACTATTGTCTATCCCTGTTACATCTCTGCCAAGAACTTTTTTCCAGAAATTACTTTATAGTTATTATCTAATCTTTATAAAACCATGGAGGAAGTTTTCCCGTCTAACAGACGGTAAATGATTAAGTAGCAGACAGTTAAAGAGCAAGGTGACATGGCAATTAAGTGATGAAATAATACTGAGTGTTCCCAATGTTAACCTTCCATAGTTTAATCTGCAAACCTCACAATATTATCTGAGTTTAAGTTTATGTAGAATGGCCTCACTTTCCATACAAATCATTAATTGGCATTTTAAAAAAGTGAAAAGATGCATAGGAATGTATGGAAGAGTGTTAAAAAGTAGTCTTTTGAGAATTATATGCTGATTTCGTTATTGTTGTTTGCCAAATCTGGCCGGGATTCACATATTTATTGAAAAAATCACTTGATTACAAAAGCAGTTGCAACCACAGGAATAATTATAAACATAAAGTTATTATGACATTAATTAGAAATTTTGTAAATTACCAACATAACTTTGAAGGTCCTATTTTACCTCTTCTAAGTTAAGAAATGTTTTAAAAATATTTTCCTACAATATGTTTGTATTCATTTCAGTAGTATACTCTATCTTTTCTTAAAAACAATAATTTGTTATTGAGTAGAAATTAGATGGAAGAAGTGAGAAAAAGGCCCGATCTCGGGATATTTTTACATTTCTGATAGCTATTAATCATTAATACTTTGTGCGTAAGCAATAAGTGCATAGGTAGTAAGTGCTCAAATTTTTTACTTTTTAAGTAAATTTTTTTCAGATTCAGCATGCTGATTTTTTCTAAAAGCTTAAAGAGCCTAAAATTACCTTGTATTTTAGAGTTTGTAATAATTCAATTCCTTCACATTCTGCAAGTATTTGTAAACTTTGAATACTTGATTAGATATTGGAGCATATACCCACTAGGATGTGAGTCCCACAGTAGAATGTAGCCCCCATGAACAAAGGGATTTGGCCATTCCTGATGCAGTTTCTAAAAACGTGCCTAGACAATAGTAGACGCTCAACAAATATTTGCTCTCTGGAGGGAGGCAGGGACACAAAAGTGAATATAATTATTTATCTGGCTTTTAGGATGTCTGAGGACTTTGGACATGGATCTACTATTGTTATTTAAGAGCAAACCAATTTTCAAAATAAATATTTCAAACCAACAAAATTTTGGTGTATGCAGTCCTCTGATAATCATGCATATGATTTTATTATGTAAGCATACATGATGAAGATAGGGAAAGGTTCTGTCTTTTCAGATGCATTTTCACTCCTTGTCAATCTTGTGACTCTGGAGCTTCCCACTCAGTATGGCAAACAGCCACAGTACAATAAGGTCATTCATTGCTCATCGCTGACTGTCAATAGATTGATTTTTTTTTTTTTAAAGAAAACTGACTGTAAGGAAAATAGATTTGAAAGTCAGACATTGGCAAGAAATATAAACTTTTCTAAACTTTCTTAGCTCCTGCATAACATAACAACAGCTAGCCTGGCTGACCTGACTACAGCATGTGCTGTGACTTCTGCTCACCAAGAACCCTGTTCTCTTCTTTTCTCTGGATCCACAGAAAAGCTCTGTTCTCAGCCTCCCTTGAGGTCAGGTGTGACCTTGTAGCTGAGTTCTAGGAAATCGTATGTAAGTTGAAACGCCATGTGCCACTCTCAGGCCATGTTCAAAAATATGCCACATCTGTACCTGCCTTTTTCCACATGTCTAGGATGAAGGAAACCCCTGGGATGACCTTAGAAGTTACAGGTTGAGTCCCTGAATGACTACATGGAGCTAAATTTAAAATATGGCAGCTTATTTTCCAAGATGGCTGCCATCAGTTCCTTTCTTACCATTCCCCGTCAGAAGACGGAGTCTACTCCACCCCTCCCTTTACATTTAGACTGACTACATTGACCTCATTGTTCAGTAAATAAAGTACCATTGTGGCATTGTACCACTGTAATGCTGCCTTATTAAAACTCCCAACTAGGCTTCTTGGAACTCAGGCACTCTGCTATTAGGAAGTCTAAGGAGCCCTGTAAGAGGCTCCTGGAAACCAGTATTAACTTGCCCACCATATGGGTAAGTTGTCCTGGAAGGACATCCTCCAGTCCCAGTTGAGCTTCCCCAGCTGAGATCACCTAGAGCAAAGAAGAACTGTGCAGTAGAGCCTTTTCTGAATACTAAATTCACAAAATTCCAAAATGCAATAAAAATAAGTTTTATTTTGAGCTGCTAAGTTTGGAGTAATTTATTATGATAGAAAACTGAAACACTACCTTACCTCCCTCCTAAGACTACTCTGGAATGTATATGTGTTTAAGAAATAATCTATTATTTTGAGCCTAGATGTTTAGGTGTAATTGCCATTACAGAAAGAAGGAGAGGTATGCATTTCTTTTCTAGTACAAGTATTGTGAGAAGAGAAAAGTGGAGAAAGCAAGAAGAAAGAGTATAATGCAAACTCTCCCGGCCTTTCGTCTCTGGACTGAAGTTCAAGAGGTGATGAAAAGCACTTGAAATACACTGAGGAAAACAAGAGGGCAAAGAGCTTCTGCCAAACTTCCCATTAGGATATGAGAGGAAATCCCCTTGTAGACTGTCTTGCAACCTTGGGCTCAGTGTAGTATTGCCTGTAAGAAGAGGGTTTGCACACACGCACCACAGCCTTGAGTCAGTAAGTGAAATTTACAGAGCCCTGGAGTTCTCCTGTGTCCTTGGAGTGGGCTGGCATGCAGTTGGCTGAGAGTTGGGATGAAGAACTCTGGTTGGAGTGGCCCTGGTGGGGCAAAGAGTTGCTAATGTCATGAGCTAGAGACTTGACAAGGACAAATTTGGAATCACAACCATATCCATAAAGCAGGTAAAAGGAATCACATCTTGATAGAGGGTGACGAGGCCCTGTCAAGCTGAGAAACCAGCCCGCAAGTTACACAAGCATCAGACCCCAGCAGCAGACCCCCAGACTAAGCAGGGACATGAGGCCAGGACTAGTGAGGCAACATTTGTCTCTGTTCCAGACAGAGCCCAGAGCAATTGAGGACCCAGGCTCCCCTCTGCCACCACGAGGTTGCTGGAACCACACTTCTGTGTCCCAACACTGTCCTTAAGAAGAGCAGAAGAGAGAAGTTCAGGAAAAAAAAAAAAAGTCAATGAATTTGTCCACATGAGACTGAGAATTTTTCTAAAGAGACTTTAAGTTATTTGATCTGAAAACACTGAATTGAGTTGTGTTATAATGTCACTATCTAGTATTTTGGGGACTTAGGAGGGAAATCAGATCCGTTAAAGGAAAAATTAAAGAGATTCCATTTTTTCCCCCTACACATTGGAGTGTAGTTCGAGTATATCTGTGACCCCACGGAAAATATTAGGTTGTGCAAAAGCAATTGTGATTTTTGCCATTAAAAAATCCCAATTACTTTTGCACCAACCTCATACATAGTCATTTTTACTTTCGAAATAAGCAAATCAAACCATGAGCATCAGAATTATATCCATGACACGGCAGACACGAAACCTCTTTTCAAGCTCAGGCCAGTGAGGTTTCTGTAGACTCTGCTGCCTCCTATCCCATAGTCTATATTTATTATCCTCCTTGTGACTTAGACCTCAGATGTAAACCTTGAACTATAACTGTTGGGATCTAGCTATAACTGTAATAGGGAAGGGAGATAAAGAGTAAGTGATGCTTTCAAAGTATTTACCACAAAACAAACACACACACACACACACACACACACACACGAGTCACATAAATCTGAACAGCAAATATTTTCTATGTACTTACACACACGAGGCAAACACTACAGAGTACACGTGTGTGGGTGCACAAAGTTGTTTCATAAGATGTAAAGAATTTGTTTTGCATGCCTGTCCTGTGGAATGACGGGTACCTGCAGATTTTTGTTAGGCCTAGGGTACTTCTTGTTCCTGTGCCCTATGGAGGAATGTCTGAAGAGGATTGTGATTTGTTTGCCAAATACTCACCTGGCGTCCAACACTTCTAGGAGGAAGTGAAGGGCTCTGCACTGCCTTGCCCTTGCTGGGACACCTTTGGGGAATCTAAAAGCTCACCCTGATCTAAAAGAGAGTTGAGGATCTATGATTTGCCTATGAGCCTAATGAAGGCGTGTTAAAGAGCTGTTAAAAGTGTGGTATCTTGCAGTTCCATGTAGATGAGCTTCCCCAACTCACTTGATAGGACTTGTAGATATTCTGTCTAAGAGTTATATGGTCCTGGTGGGCTCAGCAGAGTAAGAGTGACTGTTTGTCTAGGGCTGGGACAAAGAGGATTCCCCCAGTTCTCGGCTGTATGAGGAAGTGAGAAACAGTGGCAACCGTACAGATTTGGCTGCTGGGAAGCACTATCACCAACCGTTACTTGAAGGAGCCCACATGGAAGGGAGCAGTGATCCCAGGTGCTGTAAGAGGGCATTAGTGAAGCCACTAAGAAGAGTCACAAAAAGGCACCCCGTACAGAGGGTTCTTCCCTACAGTTCTCTTTGAGTGAGTTCCTCTTAATAAAAAGAAAGTCAATCCACGTTTTCTACGTAACATCTGTAGGCGGGAGAAGGGAAGTTTCTTATCAAAAAAGTAGTGGAGACAGATGCTTAGAAATTCCTTGGAGTTGTCAACACAGAGACTCTGCCCACAGCTTCATAGCCTTGGGAGTGAACTTAACAAAGAGCGTTATGGAAATATAAGGAGCTGAGCGGTAAATGAGTGCTCTTGCAACCTTATATTAAAATCAACAGAACTTTAGCTGATCACCCTTTTCTTCTCCATTTGGGGTACAAACAGGAGAACTGTTGAGTTTGGAGGGCTTACGTTGAACAAATTGCTTCCATCTGTGAAAAGATGTAACATTATCCCTCCGGGGAGAAGCAGGCACCTCAATCTTTTAAGAAGCCTCAACAATCATGGAAAAAGAGACAAGGATACAAGAGAAGCATGTTCAGGTACTCGGTTGGGTCTTGCTGTATTTCTTAGGTTTAAAAGGGTATGAAATTCATCTGCTAGAAGTACTCTCTGTGCCTCTGATCTTTTATCTTAGGTATACCCATAGCTATTCAATTACACTGAATTACACTCTCTAATTTATCCATTTGCTATTCTTCCTCATAAACATTTTTAACGTTTAAGTCAGTCGGGCCCCCAAATTAGTCAGATACATGTTTTTCCAATGCTACTTCACTTACAGCTCTCTAAGAAGATGGTATTTTCATACTAAGCACAGTTGTACTTTTGCTACTTGATAAGCGGACAAACCATGTGGCCAGTCTGTCTCAATATATATATATATTTTTGCATTTAATATTTTTGGATCCAGTAGATGAGTTTTAGAATGACAAGTTGACTTAAGGAATCTAGGAACAAGAGCAAGGTGACTTTTGGAGTGTTTTAATCTCAGAGTAAGCAAAGAATCAAAGTCAGACCTGGAAGACTTCTTTGTTTCTACTTCAGCAGATCTTTTATCAAACAAATCCTTATCCATATTTTTTATGAACAATAAAAAAACCGGAAACAGCAGCTCTTTTGGAGTATGATGTTTGGATTTGTTGAATGACTGGCTTCTATGATTATATTGGTTCTTAAGCTCCAGAGGACAGTGACCTTCAGAGTCCATTGCCAAAGGCAAATGTTCTCTAGAAGGGTCCTTTAAAAAAAGACCAAGTAAGCAGATTCAGTCATTTTCTATGCAACTTCCTTTTGACATTTCCCTTGGCAAACACATCAGCAAATTACATGTGGAATGGAAATGTGCTTGATCCGGTCAAATGACTTCTATTGATATTTACTTCTCAACGTTCAAGGGAGAAATTGAGAGTATTGTTTTATTTATTCTGATTACATATGGTTACAGGACTATATAATATGATTGTACACTAGAGAAGGACAGGTTCAATAGCTAACTAGAAAGGCACCTTTCGGATCCATTGAAAACAAAAAGAGGCTCTCTGGCCCAGATAGGAAAAGTAGATAGAAAACTAGAGGGCAAAAATACGGAGAGTGATTGTGAAAAGACTTGTTTTCCTGCACTCTGGGAACTTTATCGACTTTGGTCTTTCGTGGGAAGTAGACTACATAGGCAAGAGCAATCTACGCCTTCCTAAAAGATAGGAGATGAAGCCACCACTGGATTAAAATGACAACACAGGAGAAAGGACCAGAACCAGTGAAGAAAAGAGAGCTGACAACATGGGAGCTTAAAGAAGATTCCCAGCCACTTTTAAGACTTAGTGAATGCTGTTTGATCTTAGGAAACTAAGGTCATGTGCTTGTTTGAAAAAACAAATTAAGTACCTTCGAGAAGAGTCACTACATTTTACAGACAGATTTCTCAGGAATTCCCAGCTTCTGTATGTAAGCCTGTCCATGAGTGTGGGTGAATCAAAAAGAGGTGGATGACTAACGAGAGTATTTGCATCAAAAAAGAGGTGAGTGACAGAAATCGTCAGCGAAGCAACATTTTAAATAAATTGATTTATTTGCTATAAAATTTATTGATTCCCTATTATTTGCTCATTAAAAGCATTTGGGACTCAAAACAAATCTGCTCTTTCAGGTAGTTTATATTCTTTTTTTTTGAGACAGAGTTTCGCTCTTGTTACCCAGGCTGGAGTGCAATGGTGCAATCTCGACTCACCGCAACCTCCGCCTCCTGGATTCAGGCAATTCTCCTGCCTCAGCCTCCTGAGTAGCTGGGATTACAGGCACATGCCACCATGCCCAGCTAATTTTTTGTATTTTTAGTAGAGATGGGGTTTCACCATGTTGACCAGGATTGTCTCTATCTCTTGACCTCGTGATCCACCCACCTCAGCCTCCCAAAGTGCTGGGATTACAGGCATGAGCCACTGTGCCTGGCACCTCAGGTAGTTTATATTCTTATGGGGAAAGACAGACAAGTGACCGCAGTAAATGAAACATATAATATGTAAGTTGATGAGAAGTGCTATGGAGAAAAGCAAAGAAGTTAGAAAAGTTCTCACTGATAAAATTATATTTGAGTGCAGACTTGAAGGAGGTAAAGGAACAAAGCCTGGGATAAAAGGAGGTAAAATATTTGAGGCAGACAAAAGAAGCAGCATAAAGGCCCCGAGGTAGGGAAAGGCTTGGCACATTCAAACATCTTCAGAGTAAAATAGATGAGATAAGATGTAGAAGAAGTGATCTTTTAAAAAGATACCTAGGAATCATATTATGAAGGATCTTGTAGGTTACGTATGTCAGTTATCTATTTCTTCATCACAAACTACCCTCAAGCCTAGTGGCAATAGCAGCCGTTTGTTTTGCTAACAAATCTGCAATTTAAGCAGGGATTGGTGGAAAAAGCTTATCTTTGCTCCACATGGCATCACATGGGGGCAGCTTGACTAGGGGCTGGGGCATCCATGTAAATAATAGCTTAGTCACATCCTGGCAAGGTAGCACTGGCTGTAATCTGTGATCTCGGCCAGAACTATGGGTTGTAGACCTCATTGCTTCTCTTTATTATCTCTCTCTGGGTATCTTCAGCTTTCGTACAGATTGGTGGTTAGTTTCCAAGTGTGAGGTTCCCAAGAGAGCAAGGAGGAAATGAATGGTCCTTGTGACCTGGCCTTGGAAGTCACAGAGCATCACCTTCAATATACTCTACCGATCAAGTCAGCCTAAAGGTCTGTTCAGGTTCAGTGGGGAGAGACGTAGACCCCATTTCTTGATGAGGAAATGACGAAGATCTAGTAAAGTATACAGGGCAAAAGATATTATGTGGCTATCTTTGGAAAATACAATCTGTCACACCACAATAACAGCTTTGGAATTTACTCTGAGTGAAATGGGAGCCCATTGTAGTGTTGTCAGCAGAGGAGCGACTTAAATTTTCAACGGATCATTCAGTCTTTTTGTTGAAAATAGACTGTATCGAGCAAGGGTTGAAACAGGTTGAACAGTAAAGAGGCTATTGTTATAATGAGGTGAGATGTGAAAGTGACTTGGACCAGAGTTATAACAGAGGAGATGGTGAGGAGTGGGGAGACTTTGAATATACTTTGAAGGTAGAGCCAACAGGATTTGTTGAGATATTAGGAGTGGGGTGTGTGAGAAAGAGAGGAGTCATGCATAAATCCTTGATATCCCTTCAGAGACAACATCCCCTCCCTGCTATAAATGACTAGTTTTTATTAGATACTATCACCATAAAAAATTCAAAAATGAATAAAATACCAAAACAAAACCTGTTTGAATGCAGCAGAAAGTTCCCAGTGCAGCCAGGATTTGGGGATACAAGACGTCAAAAGGCAGGGAAACATGTGAAAGTGAGACCAACATCTCATGCTATTTTTTCCTTTGAGTCATTTGCCAGTTTATGAATGGGGCATGTCTGAAAGCTCAGAAGCTGAGCAGACATATGAGTCTAACTAGCAAAGAAGCTGGTCAAAGTTGTCAGTAATCTCAAGGGGCTAAATAGACAAAAACTGGAATTCAAAGCCGTAAACGCAGCCAAGAGTAGAGGGAACAAGATCCCAGACAGCAGGAACATGCAAAAAAAGGTACTCCAAAAAAGTGAGCTAAACATTTGGTGATCCTTTTCCTTTTATGAAGACAGTTTCCAAAAGGCCTAGAGGCTGAGAAGAAAAAGACAAAAGTGACTGAAAGGCTAAGAAGTTAAGCAGAACTTTTAAAAGCCTCATAATATTTATGAAGTCCAGAGGTTGCTAAGGATGAGAGCCCTTAATAAACATAAATACCTGATAGGGCAGTAAATACCTGATAGGGCTATAGCTAGGAGTAATAGAAAACCTGAAACAAATTAGCATTCACAAAAATTACAACTCAGCATAGAATCACCTTGATACCAGACTAAGTTAGGACAAGCTGCTTCTATTCTAACTGCCTGCCAGCAGTTAGAAATGCATTCTCCACATATCACGCAGAACCTCTACAATTTTTCACAAACAATATTTATAATGTAAGCAATAGTTGTCAGGTCCAGGTATACTAAAGGACAGGAGTAAGAAAAAAACAGACAATATAAATAGACTTACAGGTAATCAAGATTAAATTGATGAAAATAGACTTTAAAACAACTGGGTTTAGTGCATTCAAGATAGTTGATGATAAAGTAAAAATTTCAGCAGAAGACTGAAAGCCATAGAAAAATAGAAATTCTGGAATTAAAATACAACAAATTTAATAAAAAACTTAAAAGATATATTTAATAGAATACTAAATAGAGATAAAGAGGAATTCATGAACTAAAAGACAAATCAGAGAAAAATGACCAGAGAGAGAATATAGCAAAGAATGTACGAGACATAGTATACATGGTCAAAGGGTCTAAACTGTATATTATTAGATACCTAGGCGGAGAAGAATGAGAAAAAGAGATATTATACCAAAAATGATGGCATTAAGTTTTCTAAAACTGATGAAAACCCTCAAGCCACTGATTCAAGAAGTGCTATGAATTCAAAAGGAACATAAAGAAAACTACAGAGTCTTAACAGTAAAACTACTGAAACAAAACAAGAAATTGTTGACAAAAATAGCCAGAGATAAAGAAAACAATAGCTACAAATAAGTTACCTCAGACAATAAAATTATATCTGATTTTTCAATAGAAACAATGTAAGCCAGAAGACAATGGAATGACATCTTTGCTAAAACAAAATAACTGCCTGCCTAGAATTCTATACTTAGGGAAAATATTCATTAAAAATAACAAAAGTTGGCCAGGTGTGATGGCTCGCACCTGTAATCCCAGCACTTTGGGAGGTTGAGGCAAGTGGATCACTTGAGGTCAGGAGTTCACAATTAGCCCGACCAACATGGTGAAACCCCGTCTCTACTAAAAAATAAAAATACAAAATTAGCTGGACAAGGTGGCACATGCCTGGAATCCCAGCTACTTGGGAAGCTGAGGCAGGAGAATCACTTGACCCCAGGAGGTGGAGGTTGCAGTGAACCAAGATCATGCCATTGTACTCCAGCATGGGCAAGAAGAACAAAACTGTCCCTCCAAAAAAATAAAGAAATGAAATTAAAAAAAAAAAAACAACTAAAAAAAAGGAATAAAAACAAGTGGCCAAGAAATACATGAAAAAATGTTCAACATTATTAATCATCAGATAAATGCAAATTAAAACCATAGTGAGATACCATGTTACGCCAGTCAGAATAACTATTAAAAAGTCAAAAGACAACAGGTGCTAATGTGGATGCAGAGAAAAGGGAACACCTGTACACTGTTGGAAATTAGTTCAACCTCTGGAAAATGGAGTGGAGATTTCTCAAGGAAATAAAAATAGAACTGTCATTCAGCCCAGCAATCCCATTACTGGTTATCTCCACAAAGACAGAGAAATCATTTTTGAAAAAAGACAGCTGCACTTGTATGTTCATCGCAGCACCATTTACAACAGCAGTCATGGCAACAACCTAACTGTCCACCATTGGTTGACTGGATAAAGAAAATGTGCTATATTACACCACAGAATACCACAAAGCTATAAAAAAGAATGAAATCATGTCTTTTGCAGCAAGATGGTTGTAGCTGGAGGCCATTATCCTAAGTGGTCAACGGAGAAACAGAAAAGCAAATACTGCACATTCTCACTTATAAATGGGAGCTAAACAGGTACACAAAGCCATAAAGATGAAAATAATAGACACTAGGGACTCCAAAAGGGGGGAGGGCGGGAGGAGTGTGGGGATTGAAAGTTTACCTATTGGTACAATGTTCACTATTTGGGTGATGGGAACACTAGAAACCCAGTCCCCACCGGTATGCAGTATACTCATGTAGCAAACATGCACATGTACCCCTGCCCCTGGATCTAGAATAAAATAAAACTTAAATATATATATATATATAATATAATAAATATATATTATATATATTATAAAATAAAATATAATAAATATATTATGTAATATATAATATATTTATTATAAAATAAAATATATCATATTTATTATAAAATAAAAATATGTTATGTTATATTTTATTATATAATTATATTATATATTATATGTATTATAGAATAAAATATAATATATAAATATAATAAAATAGAACATATATATGTATACATGTATGTATACATATATATTTGTATACATGTATATATGTATATACGTGTGCATATATATATATATATATATGCATGTACTCCTGCCCGCAGATCTAAAATAAAATAAAACTTAAATATATATAAATATATAAATATATAAAATAAAATATAATAAATATATATAAATAAAATATAAATTTAATAAAACATATGTAGATACAAAAGAAATATTCACAAGTAAAGCTATATTTATTTACATTTGTATAAACGATATACGAGAGTGCTTTGTTGTGTTCTGTTCACCAGCACAGGTTATTATCATATTCTGGTCTTTGCTAATTTAGATATAAAATACTATTTAATTGCCATCTCAATTTATATCTCTTTGATTACTAATACAGTCATTCTTTTCATACTATATTTGGCTACCTTGCTCAAGTTTTCCTATGTGGAGAAAATCTTAGATGCTCACAAAGTTTTGTGGATTACCCACTGATTATTACTGGCACAAAAGGAAGCTCTTTATTGTGTCATTGTCTGTATTTTGTATCTGACCTCTTTTCTGAGTTCAGTTATTAGATCTGGTTGTTTTCAGTTGACTCTCTTGGGTTTTCCAGGTAGTGAATCTTACCCTCCGTAAGTAATGATAGTTTTGTATCACAAAGAGATATACCTTTTCTTTCTTTTGCTTACTTTTTTTCATTGGGTGTTCCTTCGGAAAAATATTGGAAAATGATAAGCAGGATTATATTGCAGGTTTCTTTATTTTTCATCATTCAAATAGTAATGTTGGCTTTGATTTGTGATAAAAATGCTTTGTCAGATAATATAAACATCTTTCTAGTTTACTGAGAGATTTATAACAAAGTGTTTAATTTTTATCAAAGGCACTTTTAACATTTATTATAATAAAATATGTTTTGTTTCTTTTGTTCTATCAATGTGGTAAATTACATACTAGAGTTCCTAGTTTTGAGCTCTCATTGAATTTCTAAGCTAAATGCTGTTTTTTTTTCCAAAACCTAGTATTCTTTTCAGTGCTTTGGTGGACTTGCCAATTTTTATTATGATTTTGTATCCTGGAATCTTATTTCTTCTTGCTACCTTTGCTAAGTTTTCGTAACAGATCATGCTAACCACAAGTAATAAATATACTTTAATGTCCAGAGTTTTATATGCTATATAATAGCTTCACTAGCATAAATATAGTTTATTCTAAAAAGATTTTGCAAAAATTTATCTTAAGACCTATGGTGGGATGCAGAAAAAAGGAGTAATACTTTGATAAGTTTGTTGATTTCTTTTGTGACTGTTTTTTCCTTTATTATTTTTTTAACTTTGTCCTTTTTTTCTATTTTTAAAATGTATATATTTCCTAGAAAAATGATACATTTCATCAAGTTTTTCCAAGTAGATTGGCAAAGAATTATGAATAATATCCTCTGATAATTTTGAATTTCTTATTGGCCTATAATTATGTCATTTAAATTTTTACTGTTTTTCTCGACCAAAAGAGCCAGATTTTGTCTGTACTTTTCACTGAAACCGATCTTAGATAATTTATAAATCCTATTTATTTCTATTTTTTAATTTATTATTTTCCACGTTGACATTTGTGAATCCCCCTGCTTTCTTTGGGTTTATGTTGTTTTTACTTTTCTAGCTTCTTGAGTTAAAATTTCAATTTATTTGATTTTATTCTTTCTTGTTTATCAAATAAGGTCTTTAAATTTCTGAATGTGTGTGTCTTGGCTGTGCCCTCTAAGCATCCATCTTTTACACAGGAATTCATACACACAGAAGCACAAGTTCTAGTTTCAATTTGGGGGAAATATATCTAAAAGCCCATATTCAAAAGAGATGAATGTGCAAGCGTGAGCAATATAAGTATGGTGAAATGTCCATTAGCCCTAACTAACAGGAATCATTTGGTTGGACTTGTGTGCTACTTTTCCCCTTTTAAAAGCAAATTGTATGGGAAAGAAATCCTCGTGTAGCCCACGAGTTAACAATTTTTGAATCTTCAAGGGGATTCCTTGGGTCAATGCATATTGATTCTCATGCCTTTTTCAGTTTTTTATAATGATCAAACATGTTCAGAAGGATATTCTGAGGCACTGCAAGATTATCATCAGAGTTACATTATTTTTACTATACTGGTGTTAGGTAATATTATAAATATATTCATATAAGGATTGGAGAAATGCCTACAAGTATTTCGACAAAAAGAAGTTTCTGTTCAATTCTTGAAAAAATACTTCATTCTCTGAACATTTAAATTAAACCTGGTTAGCGATTATTATATATTGATAATAAAATAATAATGCCTACGTTTACTGCATACTTACTATGAGTCAGTTAGTATTCTACCACTTTGTGTATTTGCTTATTTTTCAAGATGACCTCATGAAAAAGGCAATGATGAAGAGATAAGGCACAGTGGTTAGGTCACACGGCCACTCGGGACTCAGACCCAAACTGCCCCCAGAGCATCTATATTCTTAATTCTTTTTTTTCTTTTCTTTTTTTTTTTTTTTTTTCTGAGATGGAGTCTCGCCCTGTTGCCCAAGCAGCTCACTGCAACCTCTGCCTCCCAGGTTCAAGCGATTCTCCTGCCTCAGTCTCCTGAGCAGCTGGGACTACAGGCATGCGCCACCACACCCAGCTAATTTTTTTTGTATTTTCAGTGGAGACAGGTTTCATTATATTGGTCAGGCTGGTCTCAAACTCCTGACCTCAAATGATCCACCCGCCTCAGCCTCCCGAAGTGCTGGATTACAGGCATGAGCCACCACGCCTGGGCTCTTAATTCTTTCTTACATCACCTAGTAATGGGTTTAAAAATGTGAGGCCAGAAAACCACAAGAGAAATGCCCTGTGTGAATCTACCTTTGGCAGGGATGAGGCGGGATAATGCGACCCAGCAATGTGGCAGCATAACTCTTCGTAAAGCTTACCCACCACTGTGGGTGACACAATGACTCCCCAGCTCAGAGACACAATCCCTTAAAGAAGATCTGTGACACTCCCTGCCATCACAGGGAGGGAGGATGGCCATTTTAGCATTCACACGAACACCTGGACTGTTTCTAGATTATCTTTCACAACATGTATAAATTTTCCCAGTCAATGAAATCGAATTTAAAGGAGGTACAATGCCCCAGTATGATGCCACACCCAAAAGGATTGTATGGTTTCATTTGTCTGTGACATCAGTGTTGGCAACCAGGTGCAATGTCCCTCGCAGATCACAAGATGTGCCCTCAAAAGAGGCCACCCTGAAAGTATGTTTTACTTTACTTCCATACATTTTTTCCAATTTGGCATGGGATGGGAACTTTGGGTTTGCTTCTGGAGCATCCTTTGTTTTTAAAAAGCTAATATTCATTTCCCCATTTTCCTTGGCAAAAAAAAATGAAACAACAATAATAGTTATAACACTTGGCACTAATAATGAGAACCCCGGGAAAGATTAAAAGTGGCAACTACAGTAATTAAACTACTCCACTGGTAGCTGCAGTCAAGGAAGCACTCAGGAGATTCACTTAACAACACCAATATATATATCTATCTATCACATTTTCCTTATTCATTCGTCTTGTGTTGGTGGTGGGCAGGTGGGAATGGCTAGTTGGTACAAAAAAATAGAATGAACAAGACTTCATATTTGCTAGCGTAACAGGGTAACTATAGTCAGGATCTTAATTGTGCATTTTAAAACAACTAGCAAAGGATAAATGCTTGAGGAGATGGATACCCCATTCTCCGTGACATGATTATTAACTCCTGGTATTTGATAACATAACAGGGTGACTACAGTCAAAATAATTTAATTGTACATTTAAAAAAAACTATAAGAGTGTAATTGGATTGTAACACAAAGGATAAATGCTTGTGGGGATGAAGACCCCCCATTTCCCATGCCGTGATTATTATGCATTGCATGCCTGTATCAAATATCTCATGTACCCTATAAATCTATACACCTACTATATACCCACAAAAATGTTTTAAAAAGTAATCCAAACCCAAACCAAACACCACTATGTATTTAACCTCAAACTTTTCTATTTTCATATATTTATTAAGAGATTGCCACACTTTGGTAAAAATTAGATGATAACCTTATTTTGACTCTTATTCTGGATGGGCTGTTAGGTATTTCACAGCATAGGCCTTTCTTTCAGGAACCAATGTCTGTCACTTTTATCGCACTTTGAACCTTCTCTGGCAAGTGCTTATGAGTTTCTCTTAGTTCTTGTACTTGCACAGTCACGCAATGTCTTCTTTAAAAAGGAAAAATAAAAGAGCTTGAATAAAACAAACAGTTGATATTGATCTAAGCTAACTACAAAGGAAAGTAATTAAAGGATGGATCATTATTTCTCTGATGCAATTTTTAATCGCCCCCGCAATATATTCTCCACCCTGATTAAACCGCTACATTCAGAGATTTCAACTATTGTGTTCTTGAACCACCTCATGAATGTGATCAAGGCAGGCTTACTGGGTTGTCATGAGCCTTTTTTAAAGACCCTGAACAAATAACTTCAATAACAAGAAAGAGTTTACAGAGATGTAGTTGTATCAATAAGAAACGAATTTCCATTGACTGTTAGTCCAATTGTGTCTTATATTTATTCATTGAATTCAAATGAGAGGAAACAAGGTCTTCAAATTTAAGCTGTATCTTTATAGAAGCTTTCTTACAATCTCTCTCTATATGTAACACCTGGTATATCAAACTTGCTATATATGAATAAAACAGAATAGTTTGAGTTCTTGTGGAAAGGAAGGTAATTTTGTTTCAGTATGGTAAGTCTTCAGAACATACTCCTCATTTAAGAAAAGTAGAATAAAAAATATGTATAAATTACTGTTTTTATTACATTAATTTGCTATTTATTGCCTTTTCCTCTAAATATGGAGCTACTCCTAATTTTCTAACAACACTAGATGTTGTAACACAGCATCTTGTCCTTAGCATGATTTCACCACTCCTTCATGTGAATGTCTTTTCTGTTTTTATTACCAAGTTATTTCATTCCTATTCTATTCTCTGTACTATTTATTGTTTTTGTATGTGGTATGCCTCCCACTTAGATTGCAATCTACTTGCAAAAAAGGGAGTATATCTTTCCTTCTTTATTTTCACCATCTGACTCAGCCTGTAACTGCAGTAAAGAAGTGTTTCTCGATTATGATTTGGAGTTTGTACAATGAAGATTATTTTTAAAGTGAGAAAATATTAATGTGATACATGTAAATTAGTAGTAAAACTAAGAGGATCAGTAATATGTATGAAGCATGTAACCCACTATATATGCTTCATATAATATAACCCTTGAGGTAGTTATTTATTAGTTCCCCTTTTCAAATGTGAAAACGAAGCCTCAGTGAGGTGAGGCTCAGGAGATAGCTAGTGCCAAACAGTTTAGGGGCTGCAGAGCCAGGTGTTAGGTCTGGCTGGCTCTAAAACCTGACCTTTCTCCATGATGCCGTAATACTTTCATGAAAGCATTAAAACACCACCTTTAATAAAAAACATATCTTTGCTGGGCACAGTGGCTTACACCATTGTGGGAGGCCAAGGCAGGAGGATAGTTTAAGCCCAGGAGTTTGAGATCAGCCCTGGCAACATAGTGAGACCCCCGTCTCTACAAAAAATAAAAAAAATTAGCCAAGTGTGGTGGTGTGCACCTGTACTCCCAACTACTTGGTCTCTTGTGGCTGGGAGGTTGCGGCTGCTGTGAGCTGTGATTATACTACTGCATTCCAGCCTGGATAACAGAGCAAGACCTTGTCTCAAAAACAACAACAACAAAAACAGATCTTACATTCAGCCCGTAAGAATGAAATGTTTCTTGCTGCCAAAGGTGGCGATTTCTTCTCTTCTTCCATTGATGATCACAGGGGAAAGGAACCGTCACCATATTGTGCAACGTTAAGTGTGCAATAGGGACTGTTAAAGAATAGATTTTAAAACCTGAGAGAAAAATAAATGTCTGAACCCAAAGCAGAGAATGTAAATTTTCCTCTCCTCGAGGAGAGGAAATTCTCAGCAAAGAGACTGTGACAGCATGAGGAAAGAAAAAAAGATGAGGGTATGCGAAGGAACTGATAGGATGTTACTGCATGGGTATAAAGGTCAGGGAGAGGGCCGGGCGCGGTGGCTCACGCCTGTAATCCCAGCACTTTGGGAGGCCGAGGTGGCAGATCACAAGGTCAGGAAATCGAGACCATCCTGGGTAACACGGTGAAACCCCGTCTTTACTAAAAATACAAAAAATTAGCTAGGTATGGTGGCGGGCACCTGTAGTCCCACAGTCCCAGCTACTTTGGAGGCTGAGGCAGGTGAATCGCTTAAACCAGGGAGGCACAGGTTGGAGTGAGCTGAGATCATGCCACTGCACTCCAGCCTGGCAACAGGGGGAGACTCCATCTCAAAAAAAAAAAAAAAAAAAAAAGGTGAGGGAGAGGAGAAAAGATATATGTGGGTATGCATAAAATATTTCTGGATGCATCCATAAGAAATATTGGTTGCTCTCAAATAATGACATTGAGTTGGGGGAGACTGAGTAATAAGAAGGAGATTTTTCACTATATACTCTTTTTTATGTGTTGAATGTTGTAAAATCTAAGTTTAAAATAAAAATAACATGCTGGGCCAGGTATGATTGCTCATGGCTGTAATCCTAGCACTTTGGGAGTCTGAGATGGGAGGATTGCTTGAGACCAGGAATTCGAGACCAGTGTGGTCAAACAACTGAGACCCCATCTCAAAAAACATAAAATAAAATAAAAAATAAAATAAAATGCAAATGAAGAGACTAATGTGGTTCTCTAAGTATCTCTTGAACACAGAACTAAAAGATATATCAGTAATAGTAATAACAACAATAAGGTTTTGTATATATATCTGAAATATGTAATTTATAAGGTATTCTTGCATGTATTATGTAATTTAATCATAATTTCATAATGGCTTTCCTTCTAAGATGGGATATGATTTAGCTCCATTTTACAGAGAAACTTAGATTAAGCAACTTGACCCAGGTCGTGTGGGTAATAGATGGTACCCGAATGCTTCGACTCCAACCAAGTTCAATACTTCCATCATATAAAAGAGGGCAGGAGAGAAAAACAGTCCAGAAACACACAGAAGAGCACCCTTAACCTGATAGAACAGGGTAGACAGAGTGAAGTCCAGATTAAGATAAAGCTAACAAAAATGCAAAAGACTGCAAATTTAAATATAGTCAGAACAGGAAAAAGAATTTCCTAAAGCTCACTTCCTGTGAAAGATGACAGAGAGAAGATGGACTTGGCCACATTCTAATTTGCTTTTATCATCATTTATCATCTTCTCTCTCGACGCGATTGGCTGGAAAGAAGGAAGACACTTGAGAAAAAGCAACTGAAGCCTGAGATTAGTTAAGGGATGAAAAGAGAGTGCATAATTACGCTAATGAGCTTGAATCTCATTACCCATTGAGATTACATTCTGGATACAAAACTAGCTTGTGTTAGCGATCTGTGGAGGACAAGGGAGGTGCCGAGAGGCTGAATACATACACATCGCCAATCTTTAAAGGGATGAAGAAAAGAGGTCTTGCAAACCACCTGCCATAAACTGCGTTTGCCATTGACTCCAGACACAATTCTAGACAGGATAAACAAAGAAATCACTTAGAAACCCTTTAAAATGGCCGAGTCACAGAATGGAATCAATGTTTCATGTAGATTAGGTATTAGATCGCTTGGGCTGCCAAAATAAAATACCACAGATTTGGTGATTTAAACCACAACAACTTATTTTCTTGTCATTCAGAAGTCTAGAAATCTGAAACCAAGGTGTTAGGCAGGGTTGGCTTTTTCCGAGGCCTCTCTCTTGGCCTACAGATGGCTGTCTTTTCCCCATGTCTTCACATTGCCTCCCCTTTGAACCTGTGTTTAAATTTCCTCTTCTTGTAAGGACACCCATTATACCGAATTAACCTACGTAATGACCTCATTTGAACTTAATTACCTCTTTAAAGACTGTCTCCAAGGTCAGTTACATTCTGAGGCACTGGGGAGTGAGGACTTGAATATAGGAATTTTTGGAAGGCTACAACTCAGCCTATAACAGATTTCTTTTTATTTTTAATGATGACAGAGCTGAAAAGAGACAAACAAAATACTATTTTTTAAAACTAAGATGAAGGGTTGGTGTGTTGTTAGAATCAAATGGAATATTTTTCCAAATTATATTTCCCATTCCCACCCCATACATAGAGATTCTCATTATTCAGTATTCCCCCCCCCACACACACACCAAATCCTTGATACATAAACATGTGATCACCTTTGAAAACAGCTGGTAAAGGAGAGGGGAGGATGGGATTTCTTGATCCTCAAACTTGAGGGCAGGGATAGTGGTAACAGAGATCAAATGCCTGAGATGTACCTGCAGGCAAGAAAGGAAGGTCCCTGAACTGTCTGGGGCTGGGAAGAGGCCACAGGGCATAAAAGTAGAAAGTCCTAATAGGGCCCCTAACGATTGGAGTTGTATAGTAAATGGACAGGAGTCTTTTTAAGGTAATGAGTTCCCTACAGAAGATCGATAGATTGATTATACGGGGGATTTGTGTTGAGGATAAGGTGTTGGTTTAGATTCTACCAATCTATTGATTCTATCATTTGTGATTCTTTTATCATTGAGATAAGAAAATTAAATATATATAGAGAGAGTTATCTTAAAGGATAGGTCCGAGTTCAGAAGGCTATACCTGAGATTGTACATTGATAGAAGCCTATTATATAGTCACCTACTGAATAAGGATGTTTCATTCAACAATGGACTGCACACATGAATACAATGGTGGTCCCATAAGATTACAATAGAGCTGAAAAATTCCTATTGCCTAATGGCATCATAGCAGTAACATCATAGTGCAATTATTTTTTATAAATTTAGTGTAGTCTAAGTGCACAGCGTTTATAAAGTCTACATAGTAGACAGTAATGTCCCAAGCCTCACATTGACTCATCACTCACCCACTGACTCACCCAGAGCAACTCCCAGTCCCGCAAGCTCCATTCATAACTGCCCTAGATGGTATAGCACTTTTTAATCTTTAATATTATTTTTTTTTACTATACCTTTTCTAGGTTTAGATACAAAAACACTCAACATTGTGCTATAGTTTTCTACACTATTCAGTAGAGTAACATGCTATGCAAGTTTGTAGCCTAGGAGCCATAGTCTATATCACATAACCTAGATATATAGTAGGCTACGTCATCTAGGTTTTGGTAAGTACATGCTCCAAGGTTTGCACAATGACAGAATCTCCTACCGACATTTCTCAGAAGGTATCTCCATTGCTGAGTGACTCATGACAGTATTTGCATAACTTTTTACTGTATGCAAAGTGCTTCACAAACCATACATCCAATATCAACATTACCTCCTTTAGTTATTCACTGGTCAAATCATTCCAATTTTGTTTCCACTTCCACTACTCTACTGAACTGTTTTTCACAAGTAATCCTGTATTTCTACATCAAGTAATAATTTTCATTTTTATCTCACCAGACTCAAACTCTTTCCATTCCTGTCTTCCATAATGGCACACATTTCTAATGATTCCTCTGACCATTCCTTTTTGATTTCCTATTGCCACTTCAGGCTTTTGCGCCTGAAAAAGTTGGAGCTTCTTGGGGTTTTGTTCTTTCTCCTGTTTAATTCTCGAGCTCTGTATTGTCTTTGAACATATAAATCCACAGCCTCAACCAACGACTGGTTACTAACATTTCCCAACCGTCTCCAGCCAAGTCACTGCTTGTGACCTCCAGACATTTTTCCAGCTGTATGGGGAATACCTTTCACTTGGACATCCCAGAGGACTTTTGCATCTGCATGGACAAAATGGAGTAAATCGAGCTTCCTAGCTTCCCTCGGTGTTCACGGTGTTGTTGGATTACAACATTGCTTTCCAACCTCCAAGCCATTCACATGGAGGTGGTTCTGGATGTTCCCTATTTCACACTCAGAATCAGTCATCAAGTCCTGTCATTTCCTAATCATCTCTCGAACCTGTTCCCTTTTGCTACTTCCTCTGTCATCGCCCTATCTCCGGTATTTAATATCTCTTGCTGGATTAGTGCAATAACCCACTGCAGTCATAATGTCATCAGTCCAACCTCCACATCACAGGCCAAGGTGTCTTTCAGAACGCACAAACCTTATGGTGCCACTACCGGGCCACTATTGCTCATCATTGTCTTTGGGATTAACAAAGAAGCTTCACTCCCGCACGGAGTGTATTCTGGCACATTTCTACCTTGCTATTATGTCTAGCAAGTCACCCTTGCTAGTGTGATGTAAGACCTGGACAGCTCTGGTCTTACATCATCCTCTACCACATCTCCGTGCACATGCTGCCCCTCTCTTGACCATTTTTCTCATTTTCTCTTCTACTCAGCTCAGACTTCACTTCCTTTCTGACATCTTTACTAGCTGTTTTTTTCCTCCTGAAAAATTAGGAATCTCTTCCATGCTCCATGAAACTCCCACAGATTTTCATATTTGTCCTTTCATTCTGTATTTCATAGTCCATGTATTTACCCCTTTCAAAGATGTAGGCTTCTTAGGGAGGTACCGCATATCAATCCTCTTTATAACTCGGCAACTTACGCAATGCATGAGTTATGGTGGATTGCAAAATATTTGTTGAATAATCAAAATATGTTCTGCCTAGAAAAAAATACTAGCCACAATTTTTTTTAAATGGACTCTCACTCTGTCGCACAGACTGGAGTTCAGTGGCACAATCTCTGCTCACTGGAACCTTCGCCTTCCAGGTTAGAGCAATTCTCCTGCCTCAGCCTCCCAAGTAGCTGGGATCATACGCTTATGCCACCACGCCCACCTAATTTCTGTATTTTTAGTAGAGATGGGGTTTCAGTATGTTGGCAAGGCTGGTCTCGAACACCTGGCCTCAAGTGATTGACCCATCTCAGCCTCCCAAAGTGCTGGAATGTATAAAACTGATTGATTCCCATTGCAGAGTGTTAATGCAGTTCATATATCTTTGACAGGGATGCCTGGATTGCCTGAGATGAGTGGCCTCTTAACATTCTAGTATTGCTCTTGCCCACTACTACAGCCACGACGTTAGTAGCAAAAAAGCAGTTGAGGCTTGGGAAGGCTCCCTGACCTTTTATCATCACCTGGGTAATACTCAATTCCTGACTACCTAGATACCCCAACCATCATGCTCCTGGGCTTTAACAAGAGATAATGAAGAGGATATTTATTTAAAGGGGATATTGTGGGTGGGGAACAAATTTATAAAAGGAGGTGGAGAGGGCTCTGTGGAGAGGTTCAAGATCAGCAAGCAGGCAGCAGCAAAAGTTCAGCTCTCTAGAGAATAAGGGAGGCATCGCACCCCACAGCTCCCAGCTGCAAGGGGAGCTCAAAAAATATTTCAGAAAACCCCTGTCACAAATCCAGAAACGCACCGGAAGGGAGACACCGCGCATCAACCTGGCAGGGCAAGAAATTCACAGACAAAATGTGGCATATCTCATCCCAGAAGTGGGTTATTTGTGACTAGTACTAAAGAAAGTTGCCAAACAGGTAACCCAAGGCAGGCTGAATGCCTGCAGGAAAGCAGCAGGAACAAGTCCACGCTGCAGTAGCGTCAGGCTCATGGGCACTGTGAACACCTCAATGGTTGGCAGTCCTAAATTGCGGCTGGCAAACCAAGGCCTGTGGGACAAATGTAGCCCAAGGCCTATTGTTGAAGAGCCTGTGAGTGAAAACGGTTTTTGTTTCAAAAATATTATACGTATTTAAGAGATTAGCATACAATAGAGACCATATGACTGCAAAGCCACATTTGCTGTCTGGCCTTTTACAGAAAATCTTTGCCAACTCCTGTACAGATTCTCTCTGTACAGCTAAGTCTTATTTCACATGCAGATCCAGAATGATTTACAGAAATGCACTCACTGGGATGAGATTGTTTTTAAACATTTTGAAATTATTATGGCCAACTTGGATTTCTCCATGTGAAAGTTTAAAGAGTAGACTTTATTATCTTGCTTCTGAGGATACTCTTTCTCTGAAGACAGAATCTAGTGTGCAGAAAGCGTAGGACAGGAAGTCAGGAGATCTGGCTTCCAGTGACAACATCAAGACTGGCTGAGGATCTTAGCAGCTCACCTAACACCACTGTCCTCTAATTTCCTGATCTACAAAACAGGGATAATATCTACCTTACTCTCCTCACATGGTGGTTGTGAGGATACCATGAGATGACAGATATAGTACGCTTTGCAAGGTTGAAAGGGAAATACAAATAGAGGTATAATGAATCATGACATCATCAACCCTTAATTATTGCTACTTTGGGGGAAGATGAAAGACATGGATAAATTAAGTCATTAGTTATTAGTAGAACTTTCTACTCATTTTTTTTATCTCTTTCCTCATTAAATCTATATCAGGATGGATTGAGTTTAAAGCTTTCATCCTTTAATTTGGTAAGTGTATGTTTTGTTGATTGTGTATTTTGTGCTCAGTACCTGTGGAAGGAGTGAAAATTAACAATGAATGGCTCTAATGCAGTCATTAAACTTAGAGGAGGGAGGAAGTTAGAAGCCTAGAAAATTTAAAAAACCAAACCAAACCAAACCCCAAAAAGCCCACTTTATTATCAACCTCACTATCAAAACCTACTTCTTTAAAGCTGGTTAAAATAGTTTCTATTTAGAATCTAAATCAAGGTTAACCTCCTTGGCAGTACCACAAACTCAGATACAGTCTGACTTACTTTTTTCTGTATCAGAGGCAATACTGCTTTTCGGTGTTTCTTTCCCTTTCCTTTCTTTGAGCATACAGAAAGACTGCATTTCCCAGTGTTCCTTACGGTTAGGTAGGGACGTGTGACTAGGCCTGAATAATGAGCTTAATTCTGAGGGACCTGAGTCACTTCCGGGCCAGAAGATAAAAGAGAGATGTAAGTTTTTTCTCTTGCCCTGCTCTGCTTATCATAGACGCTCCATATCAAGATGACACAGCTCAGCCTGGTACTGATACAAAAACAGACTCATAGATCAACGGAACAGAATAGATAACCCAGAAATAAGGCTGCACGCCTCTAAGGATCTGATTTTCAACAAACCTGGTGAAAACAGGCAATGGGGAAAGGATTCCCTATTCAGTAAATGGTACTAGGAGAAATGGCTAGCCATACACAGAAGACTGAAACTGGACCCCTTCCTTACACCACATACAAAAATTAACTCAAGGTGGATTAAAGACTTGGTAAAATTGAAAACTATGAAAACCTTGGAAGACAACCTAGGCAATACTATTCAAGACACAGGCACCGGCATTTCATGAGGAAGACACCAAAAGCAATTGCAACAGAAGTGAAAATTGACAAATGAGATCTAATTAATTTAAAAGAAAATTCTGCACAGCAAAAGAAACTGCCCTCTCTAACCTGCTCATAGCCCCTCGCACAGCCTTTCGGATCCGCAACCTTAGCCACGTTAGAAAAAGCCCAGGCCACTCTCTAGAACAGCAGTTCTCAACTTGGATGCTCCTAAGACTCACCTGGGTGATGGCGGAACTGTTGATTCTGCAGGCTCATTTCCTATCCTCACCCCCAGAGATTCTCATTCAGGGCTAAGTTGGGGCCCAATATATTTATAAATTTTTACTTAGAATCAGGTGATTCTCATGTAGGTTCTCTAACAATACTTCAAGAAAGAGTTATACAGACTCTCCACCGCTACGGTACTTACGATTCATGCAGTGTCTTGTTAAAATGCAGGTTTTGATTCTCTGTAGGTCTAGGATGGGACTTAGTTCTAGCATTTCAAAGAGGTTCCCAGGTGATGTGAAGCCCAGTGGTCCACTCACAACACTTAAGGTGGGAAGCTTTTAAAATCCAGGTGCCCCAGTGGCGCTGCAGATCAGTTGATTCAGAAACCATGGGAGTGGCACCCACCCTCAGTATGTGGGTATACCTCCACAGGTGACTCCAGTCCACAATATGGCACGAGGCCTCCAGCCCCAGTGGCCACTTTCACGTGGCAATTGTAGCCTCTAACTCAAGGACTCCCACTAGGCACAGTTAAGCAGTAAATAATATCTCAAAAAAAGGGATGACTGACTTCAAAGCAGTGAAATTCACAGCAAATAAAACCTGGGTATGACTATGATATTTTCTATTTAACAAAATCATTTTTGCAGTTGTTTATTTTATCTGCCTCCAAGGGCACTTGAATAACTTGAATTTCCCGATAATTAAAAACTATCATGGGTAGGCTTTATTATGCTTTTGTCACTGAGAATCAGAATTTATTCTGATATATTTTTTCTTTGTGTCTGGATTTACTGCTGAATTCTAAACTGCTGGGTAGTGGTTCAGTGACATAGCTGGACTGTCCTCTGTGTCTTGCAGGTTAATGATAATTGGAATGTGAAGAACATCCATCTGGGCAGTCACATACCCAGCACAATTACCCTCCAATTTCCTTCAAATTTCTCCAACCGAGTGCTGCTATACGGTCAGGAACTACCTCACATATTCTGAGTGTTTGTTTGGCCCCAACCTGAAATCCAGGTTCCAAATCTGCTTGTTTCTTTCACCAAATGCTTAACAAGAAAATAATTTATGTAATTAAATTCTGATTTCTATAGCTCTCAGCTGTTTTTGTGGCAGCTTCAAAGAAGGATTGTTCTGGGACATTTGGTTATAGGAGCCACACTTCTTTTCTTCTATTCCTGATTTTTTAAAGGGGGTAAAATACAAGGAAAGTGTTTTGTAAACTGCATTGTGCTTGGTCCTCTTACTTTTGACAGTAGCAAGTATTTAGGAGATGTTTTCTGAGATGATCAGGAGTGGCATTTGGTCAGATAATCAAAACACTTAACTGAAATAAGGAATCATTTTTAAATGATGAAAACTATCAAAATGTTATATTTTAGTGCAAAACAGTTGTAGGCAGAGCTGATATTTGGCCAGCATGCACTGCCCATGGCTACCTAGTTGCTTAAATTTGAGCATTTTTTTCTGATGGGACAGACATTTGTTCTGCTTGGTCAATGTCAAAACCTTACCAGTTAATAGAGGATTTGGATATAATCCCACTATATTCATCAATCTTTTGACATAGAATCAAGGTTCTCTTTTTCAGAATGGATCTTCAGAGAGCAATTCTAAATCATTCTTCTATAAACCACAGCCATAATATATTATCCTTAATTTTCAGTCTCAGTTTTTTTTTTTAATTGCTCGGTGAGAATTAAAAATAACTTGCTATACGTAATGAAGACTTCCACACGTTTATGATTCCCCCTAGAGATTCCCCCTAATCTTCCTTCTTTTTTTTTTTTTTTTTTTAGATGGAGGCTCACTCTGTCACCCAGGCTGGAGTGCTCACTACAACCATGAGGCTCACTACAACCTCCACCTCCTGGGTCCAAGTAGTTCTTGTGCCTCAGCCTCCCGAGTAGAGCTGGGATTACAAGCGCCTGCCACCACATCCGGCTATTTTTTTGTGTTTTTAGTAGAGACAGAGTTTCACCATGTTGGCCAGGCTGGTCTCAAACCCTGATCTCAGGTGATCCACCCACCTCAGCCTCCCAAAGTGCTGGAATTACAGGTATGAGCCACCATACCCACCCCCACCTAATCTTTTAGAATATTTCACCTACACCTCATTTAATGGCAATTTTTAAATCTCACCAAAATGAATCTTGACAAGCATTCAATCTAATTGTGATAGAATCAACAACAGCATACTCATATTTATGTTCTATGGGTTTACATAATAGCTAATTGAATTATGTAATTATAAGAACTAGCACAACTGTCATGAAATACAGGGAAACAAACACATGATCCTGATAAACATAATTCAAGTGGTGGGAGCCGAAGTTTGCTGGCATTTAGACTAGAATTTAGCCTACTAGTCCTAAGGGTATAGTCTACCAGGGACACTTTTTATTAAGTAGAAGTACATGAAAATGCCGGTTATTCTAGCATTTCTTGACCCACAAAACAGCGATTTAATATGATTCAACCAGTATGTTTTATAGGGTGACGACAAGCTGGTCTGGTGAGTTAGTTAAGTGCAGGTCAGCTAAGGCTGCTTCTATTATAATATTCAAAGAACAGAGCTGTTTTTCAACATTGTGCTTCCTCTTTAAGTGTTTTGAACTGCGCTTATTAATGGTGCTTTTTCTTCTGCCAAGCATTTTACAAAAAATTTTCCTGTAACCTCAAAAGAAAAGTCCCCACAACCCCACCAAATATGCTATGGTTGAATAGGTTTGGGAAACACTATATCCCATAGCCACCTAGAAGATTCATAATGATCATTAGCATATTAAAGGCTCTGAGAAGTCCTGTAGCAAGGCCTTTGTTTAACTTTGTTTACCTTAGAGTTTCATAATTTATTTCACAAAAGTAGGCCGTTTCATGTAACGTCTAATCCTGAAGAGCTAATGTTTAATGAAACAACCACACTTTGGTAAACACTACTCAGCCAGCATTAAGGAAAGTATTTTTCAGACTTTGTAGTAGATTAAACAAATATCATCTTAATATCTGCTAGAAACAGCACAATTTGTGCAGGTGTCCCAAAGCACTATACAAATTTCATTTCGTGGTAATGTCCCCCCCTTGTACAAACAGAAAAACAAAGGTATAAAGAGGCATTAGATTGCTTGCCAGAATACACACAAGATTGAGACAAACTGGAACCAAGGCCCGCATGTCCTAACAATGATTTCTCATCTGTGTTTACAAACAGAACCAAATTGCAAATTGTAGCCACTAGCCGCTTAACTATTGAAGAGCTAAGGTAGAAAGTATACTCCTTGAGCCAGAAATAGCAAATAAGACTGGGGAACTCTAGGAGAAGGTAACATTGACCTCTTTGATTGCTGGTGACTTTCACCAATAATTGAGAGCGAGGACTCTAAAATTTCCAACAGCTACAGGGATTCAAGGATTGGCTGTCTTAGCTCAAAAGCTTCTTGAAGAAAACATGACATGAATATTTGGCTCTCTGTTGGAGAGATTCCGACCTTGAGAGAATGAATCTCAGTCATCTAGAAGGTTAAAGAGATTTATGTGTTCTGATGCTCGTTAGAGTAATGGGTGTTTCCCAGCATTTTAGAATTGCATGCTACGTGACATGCTGATAACTTTTACAGCAAGTCTGCCCGTTCCCTCTGCCTGGGTGGGAGGTGTGGAGTGGTGATGTGAGACTTAAGATATAGACATCTTTGCTCCATAAGTGTTATCTCTGAATACACTCCCACACCACAGGGCCTCATTGCCTCTGTCACAAACAGTATCTGTTATTTCAGAACACTGCAATGCTTACCTCAAGGCCAAGTGAGAGTTGTCAAATAAAGATGAAGAGCCTTTCGGTAAAAAAAAAAAAAAATAAAATAAAAGAGTGCTCTTAAAATGTTTACCTTCTCATACCTAATGGTTTTAGATCATATCTTATTAGTCTAGGAGACCATTATATAAAGTACAATTAAGATCTCCTTGACATTTTCTAGGAGTTCCAATTCAGCTTTGCTAATAGCTATAACTTCATTACTTTCTTTTTTTAAAAATGTAATGCCACACAGTGTTGGAAATGCAGTTTACAATAATGTGGATACCCAGGGTGCACTTCCAGTAATTACACAGAATGTCAACAGGCTCTCAAGCTGGGTCCTGCACTGATTGCTTTTTGTGACATTCTAATTTGGGCAACTTGTTGGAATTACACTTCTCCCTGCAGGCTCCTTCTCCAAGACTGTGCAAAAAGTGTTCTCCAAACTTTTGGTTTGATCCCTTCCTTTGAGTTTTATAGTACCCAAATTATAGGAAGAAATTTGAGCTAGGCATAAGAATAAAATAATTGTTCTCATAGCCAGTATCCCACCCAGACAATCGGCAACTTCTGTTTTTTGTTTGTTTGTTTTGGTTTGGTTTTATTGAGACAGAGTCTCTCACTTCATCAACCAGGCTGGAGTGCAGTTTCGTGATCCTGGTTCACCGCAACCTCCGCCTTCCTGGTTCAAGCTATCGTTAGGCCTTGGCCTCCTGAGTAGCTGGGATTACAGGCGCGTGCCACAACGCCTGGCTAATTTTTTTGTGTTTTTAGTAGAGATGGAGTTTCACCATGTTGACCAGGCTGGTCTTGAACTCCTGACCTCAAGTGATCCACCTGCCTCGGCCTCCCAGAGTACTGGGATTACAGACAGCAACTTTTCTTCAAGAAATATCTATTGAGCATCTGTTATATTCAGCCCCACTCTAGGCAGTGAAGACACCAAGCTGAATAAGACTCTCTCTTGCTGCATTTGCACGTGTTGAAGTTGGAGGGTTCGGACACATCTTTCCGCACGTGGATTTCTGCACAGAAAAGACGTCCTGTAAGAGTTAAAAGTGGAGCCATAAAGTTCTATGCCCTATGCTTTTCCCTTTACATTTTCTCCTCTGTGGCCTCGTGCTATCCAGACCTCTCATTATCAGTAGGCTTAATGTGGCTCGCTATTTGGTAAATAAGCAACAGCTAATATTTATGGAGTGCCCACTCTCTACCAGCTCTGTTATAGCCTCTTCTATATGCAATTCATTTGATCCTGACAATAAATCTATATGGCAGATATGATTATCTACCTTTTTAGATGCGAGGAAACTGAGACACAGAGAGATTAAGTGTCTCACACCTAATGAGTGGAGAATCTGAAGTCTGAACCTTGATTATTTGCAGTCAAAGACCCTGCCACTGCACTGCCATTAGGAGGGAAGTCCTGATAAGGAATCGTGATGGTAAATTAAACAACATCGTCCCCAGAATGCGACTAATGCATGTCATAAAACCAGGATAGCTGAAAATAAACAGGGTCTGGACAGAAATAGAACAAAGACTTTTCTGTTAGCTGCATCTGCTTAAGTACTTATGGCACCAGTTCCTCTGAACTGAAGAATAAGGGCTAAAACAAGAACAGCCCTGTTTGTGATCTGCCATTGTTTGAAACATACTAAGGCTTAGGTTAACTGCTCCATGTAGCTACGTTGCTACCATAGGAATGGGGCATTCCGTTGAACTAACTGATTTTGTTCTGTTTATAGAGTCCTGAAATAAAGGGATGTTTTCCAGGATTATTAAAGTAGAAGCCTGAGCAGGTAAGCTGTGCCCCACCTCACGTCTGCTGCCAGAGCTCAGCGGTGGGAAGCGGGCAGATGAGAAAAGTCACACCTCTCGCAGAATCCAATTAAATCAGACTCCTCCATCTTCCTTGTCTGACATGCTATTTTGATAATAAATTAGAAGCAGGAAGCCAAAAGAGGGTTCAAATTACCTTATGCTCCCAGCATACTAAGGGAGGATGCACCTTTGGGAATGCCTGAAGCAGTTATTTCTGAGACACTCATTGTATTTCAGGCAATTTGGAGTATGGGAAGAAGGAGTCAGTGAGCAGACAGGTTAACTGCTCAGGTTAGCACTAGATCTCAGAAAGTGCTGCACCAGGCACGGGAAGGTGTTACGCCACTGATCTCAGAGGTGCCCTTCCTGTTACCCAAGAAGCGCAGTCATTCTCAAGGCCAGGATCGCTGGGGTGACGTTTTTCTCTTTACAGTATCGATTGTATTTTTCACTTGCTTGACTGGTCAAAGAACAGGTTTGGTCCTGTCACTAGATGTCTCCAGGGTTAAATGGGAAAGAATTGTAAAACAGTTTTGCTTATTTAAACAGGTTTCTGTTTCATTCTCATTGTTTGTGAATACACTTTATTGTATGCTGTTTATGTTCCTTTCAAGCTACTTAATTATCTTATTTTTCTGACTCCCAGTCCATTTGAGACTGGCTGAAATAAGTTCCAACTTTTATTTCTGATTTTCTTGACCACCGAGTTAGTTCTGGTCATGCTTTCAGTATTGTCATGCTTCAAGTTATTGGTTATAAAACTTTTGCATATTGCTATAATTGTATTGACTAAAAAACTTAAGAATGCTCTAGCGATAGATTTGAAAGAGTATAGTATACAGAAGGCAGATGAAATACGTTTGAGATTTTTTTCCATATATTTATACGAGAGGCTTTTTTTCTGTTTCATTATACTAACTATAGCTGGCTCTACAATCTTAAATCTGTGCTGAACACTGAGCATATAAAGTTTTAATGCAACCTCCTAAACTTTCTGTAAATTAATAGTGTGTGGATATATTTATGGTATTAAAAAATGAAAATATAGGATCTTATTATGGATTTAAAAAATACTGTCCTCAAGTATTCATTCAGGTGAGAGGGATTAACTGAGACTAAGTTGTTATCATTTCCTCTTGAGTAAACTATATAGTATGAATGACAAACAGGTAAAATAATAAGAAAATATGTCACAGCATAAATGAGATGTGCTATGATAGCGTTCATGAGGAGACTTTGACAATATATAGGTATAAGTTTCTCAAAAGAAACAGATCACACTGAACAAAAAGAACAAAAGAATTGAGCAAAAGAAAAGTTACACATTTGTTGTTTGTCAAAACGTGTTGACCGATACAGTTAAGAGCTGTGTATTTTACTGTATGCCAGTTATTTTTTTAAAATTATGCATTATTTAGAAACTTGTGAAATGGTGACTAGAAGCACATTGGTGATCATTTTAGTGACACTTTAAAATTTTTATTTATTTAAAGTAATATCTAGTAAAATGGACTATTGGATGCACAGTTGTTTGACTCCTAACACAGGGACAGATGTATCACTCCCCTAAAACTTCCTCATGCTATCCATTCCTGTCACACTTTCCCCATACCTTTAATCCTTGTAAACCACAGATCTCTTCTCTATGTACATAGGTTTGTCTTTTGTAGAATATCATATAAATGAAATCATACCACATGTAACATTTTGAGACTCATTTCTTTCACTCAGCGTAAGATTATGCAAGCTTCTTCGTGTTTCTATAGTTTATTCCTTTTTTAAACTTTTAAGTTCAGTGTTATAAGTGGACTTTTGGCACATGGGTAAACCTGTGTCATGGGGGTTTGTTGTACAGATTCTTTCATCACCCAGGTATTGAGTCTAGTACCCATTAGTTGTTTTTCTTTATCCTCTTTTGTTTCCCACCCTCTGCGCCTCAAAAGGCCCCGCAGTGTGTTTCATTCCCCACTATGTGTCCATGTGTTCTCATTGTTTAGCTCCCAATTACAAGTGAGAATATGGAGTATTTGGTTTTCTGTTCCTGCATTAGTTTGCTAAGGATAGTGGCCTCCAGCTCCATCTGCATCTCTGCAAAAAACATCATCTCATTCTTTTTTATGGCTGCATAGTATTCCATGGTGTATATGTACCACATTTCCTGTATCCAGTCTATCAGTGAATGGCATTTAGGTTGATTCCATGTCTCTGCTATTGTGAATAGTGCGTATTCCCTTATATTGCCGTGCAGTAGACCATTGTTTAGATGTACAATTCATTTATCTATTCAGTCATTTAAGGACATTTCAGTTTTTTTATAGTTTGGAGCAATTGTGAATAGAGTAACTACACTCATTAGTTTATAGATATTTATGTGACCATGATATCTTTATTTCTTTAGGTTAAATATCTGGGAGTGAGACTGCTGTGTCATATGTAAGTGCACATTTGTTGTTTAACTTTATAAAAAACTTCAAACTGTTTTCCAGAGTGGCTGTGCCATTTTGCATTCCCACTAGTTCAGTTGCTCTTTATCCTTGCCAGCATTTGATTATCAGGGTTTTTAAAAAGTTATTTTAGTCATTCTACTAGATATGTACTGGTAGCTCATGGTGATTCAATTAGTGTTTCTCTATTGATAATGATGTTGAAGATCATAAAGGACTCTGAAGGTTAGCATTCTTACATTAAGTTAGCCTAGCACAGTTTCATAAGTGCTGACAAAAGACATGAGATTTCCAGGTTAGAGATGAAGCATGGGGATTATGCACAATACTATCAGTAGCTAGAATAGCTGCATTTGTCCCAGTTCTCTAAGTCTCATTTCTATGGGGTGTCAGGAAGAGGGGCAGGTGACACCTGTGTATGCAGTTGATTGAATTATAATCGAGGAATCCTAAATTTAGAGAACTCAAATATTTATAATGGGCAAGAAGCCTGCTTACCCCTACTGTGAAGGGGGACACAGTATCTGTCTTCCAAGTCTGCCTGCTCCATAAACAAAGGCCACCAGTGCTTCTGGTTCAACGGTAGGGGATAGCAGATAACAAGATTCTTGTTCTCATGGGGAGAGATTACAATATAAAAGAAAAACTGAGGAGGAGAGATCCTAGAGAAACTTTGCCAATAGAATATTGTTAAAATAACCCAGTGTGAAGTGATGGAAAGTGGCCAGGGCTAGGGCAGTCAAGAAGGGGAAGACCAGATGGGTGTGACATGGAGGCACTGAAACAAAGAAACAGGATTTACAACATTAACTAAAGAGGAGAGAAAAGAAAGCACCATTCCCAAGCTGCAAGTTTGTTTTAAATAAAGTTTTATTTATAAAGTTATTTTAAACTTTATTTTTAATTAAGTTTTTATTTTTATTTAATTTATTTATTTTCAGATGGAGTTGCCCAGGGTAGAGGGCAGTGGCATGATCTGGACTCACTGCAACCTCCACCTCCCGAGTTCAAGTGATTCTCAAGTGATTCTTCTGCCTCAGCCTCCCAAGCAGCTGGGATTACAGGCGTGAGCCACCATGCCTGTCTAATTTTTGTATTTTACTGGGATTATAGGCATAAGCCACCATGCCTGTCTAATTTTTGTATTTTTGCATTTTAATTTTGTATAGACGGGGGTTTCACCATATTGGCCAGGCTGATCTCGAACTCTTGACTTCAGGAGTTTGAGACTGTAATCTCTCCCCAAGACCACCCACCTTAGTCTTCCAAAGTGCTGGGATTACAGCAGTGAGCCACCACATCCGGCCTAAGTTTTTATTTTTAAAGAAAATAATTTTTACAAAATAAAGGTTTTCAGTTATGTTATGCATTCAAAATTGGTACTAAAGTCATAAAAATTTGATATTAGCTGTGTATTCAAAAGGTATTTTGCAGTTCTATCTCAAAAATTAAACTGTTCTGTGACTTTGAAGAAATCACTTTTTTTTTTTTTTTTTTTTTTTTTTTTTGAGACG